>NW_024429199.1:16700915-17300915 GCF_017639785.1 Mesocricetus auratus | reverse complement strand
GACCTAAGCTTGATCTCCAGTACCTACATTTAAAAAAGTCTGGTGGGATGGTCCAGACAATCTCAGCACACAGAGACAGAACGTTGGGACGTCCTTGACAGCCAGGCTAACCTACTAGAAGAGATACAGGCCATTGAGGGACCCTGTACAAAATACAAAGTACATGGTGACTGTGGAATGACACTTGAGGTTGGCCTCCACACATGGACACTGGAGTGCCTAACACACACACACACACACACACACACACACACACAGCACCTGTCCTGTCATTGTGGAGACACTACAGGGTCTCAATCATCTCAGCCTGCTAACAGAGAATGGATAAAATCACAAAAATGCAGGTGCAGATCCAGCCTGGCCTGGCCTGAGCCAGGAAGGCATTCCCAGAAGACAAGGTAACTGAATTGATTTTGTGAGGTCAGGAAAAGTTAGTGAGGTAAAGACAAAGAGTGTGATCTTAAACTCAACAATATACTTTCAACAGATCCTATTACAGGAGAAAGTCATTTTAACAAAGCAAGAAGTCACACAAAACAAGACAAAATGCAGCTTTCCTTAATTCTCTTCCTTTTGGAAGGGAGTCCACTGGTATGTCAAATTGTGAGTGCAAGCATATTAATTACTCAGGCACCTCATTCACCGGGGGGAATGTACAGGGCCATGGGGCACATTGGTGGGTTGAGAGTAATGGCACCAGTTTAGCTGTGGGTCACAATGTTTAACTATCTTTGCCCTCTGTAGTGCTAAAAGTTCCTTGTTCACGGCTGAGGGCAGACTCCTCATCGGTCACTGTCGGAGCAATGCATGTGAGGCAGGGCACCATCATCTTAGTGCAGGGCAGCATACCCTTGATAGGCAGTGTCACTTTCTCAGTGCTGTGATAATATACCGGGGAAAGTAACTGAGGATGGAAGGGCGTACTGGGCCTCACAGTTGAATGAACAGGCCGTTCTGAAGGGAAGTCATGGCAGCAGGGGCTTGAAGCAGCTGACCACGCTGCATCCTCAGCCAGCAAAAACAAACAAACAAACAAACAAACAAAAAAACGAGCAATGTATATTTGTGCTCAGGGAATGGCACTGCCCACTTTCAAGATGGATTCTCCCACCTCAACTAACCTAGTCAAAAGAGTCCCTTGAAGACATGATCATAGGCTAATTAATGTCTGCCAGATGTGCCTGGAGGCTTGTATAAGCTGACATTAACCATCACACACAACAGTAGGCCCATTAGGAAGTTATGTTTAACATAGAAAGAAGTTGTGCCTCTCTGTAACTCGGTCACAATCTGGACTAAGTTCAGGGACTCCAGAGCAAGTCTTCAAGACCTCATCTCACTGCTTTAACTGAAGGATGCTTTCTGGACACTACTTCATCTTTTCTCTCTTTGCCTAGCAACATTATGTATGTTATAACCCACATACCAGATTTCTGCCTCTTGGCACCCACCGAATAGACTGCAGACATGAATGTGACAGAACAGTAGGTAAGAGACGATAACCTGAGTACAGCTAGATACGCCATCATTCCCATTGTATTTTCAGCAATAAGTATTGTAAGAAACTCCATAAAATACTGTGGATTTATTCTAAATGAATGGGTTTTGTGGTTGGTGGCTAATTTTAGCTGACATATGCTAGGCTTTGTGCCCTGCAAAAAAAAATTGCAGTCATTACTATCAATACTTTTATGGACCTATTATTCCACTTAATAGTCTATTTATAGTCCATATATGTTCTATTCATAACTATCAAGGAAACAAGATGGGCCTGGGAACAGCTCAGTGGGTAAAAAGCACTGTTGCACAAGCTTAGGATCTGAACTTTGATTTCCAGCACTCATGTCAAAGGCTGGATGTGGTGATGGTCTCCTATAACCCCAGTCTACGAGGCAGAGAAGAAGAATTCTTGGAGCTAGTTGCCCAGCTAGGCCAATTAAAACTGAGCTCCAGGCTCAGTGAGGCCCTGTCTCAAGAAACAAGGTGAGAGCAATAGAGGAAGGTTCAGAAGTCAACCTCTGACTCCCTACATGCATGCACAAACAAGCATATCTACACACACACACACACACACACACACACACACACACAGACACACGCACACACACGCACACGCACACACACACCACCAAAGCATATTTCTCCTACAGAGAAAATGTTTATCAGCATACAATAAGATAGTCACACTGCTAGACGACCAAAGTGCAAAACTGAGTGGAGAACATTACCCACAGCTATCCTTTTATATTATATAATATAGAGAATAAGAGCCAGGGACACGGAGTAGTAGTTGTTCTATAAGTTGGTGCTGTTATTATGATGATGACTCATAGTTAATAGAAAATTATTACAGATTTTGATTACTGAGGGTGGAAGGCTTTTTTAAAAATGTTTTTTTTTTTTAATTTTGAAATAGGGTTTGGCTTATCTACCCAGGCTGGTCTGAGCACCTCTTGTAGGCCAGGTTGGTCTCAAATTTGTGATGACCTCACCTAAATGTAAAATTATTACTCTTTGTTGTTGCTACCATCTTGAGACAGGGTCTCATGTAACCAAGGCTAGCATTAAATTCCCATTCCTCTAGCGTCTACCTCCTGAGTGCTGGGATTTTAGTTATACTCCACTAGGCTCAGCCCATGACAGATTTTTCAACACTATATCCCAACAGTGTCATGAATACTCACCAATACTGTAGTATCTCTTCAGCTCTGTGCGCCTGATTTCCTTTAGCTGATTGTTTTTTCTCTTCTTTTTCTCATCGGTGCTGTATTCCCCCTCTACTGCAATGTTGGACTTGTCTTGTTCCAAAATGACTGAATTAGCATCTTCTTTCCTGGAATGACTCCTTGTGGATGTAGCTGAGACGATCTCTGCATTTTGTTTGGCTTGTTTCTTCTTTTTTAGTCTATGAATGAAAAAAGGAAAACACTGAAGAAGAGATTTGCTGCGAGCAATCCTAATTTTAAGCTGTAGGGCTCGAACATGGAATTACCTGATCTATAAAACACCATGTATCCCTCCCCCAACTCTTGCTATACTGCACACAGATTGGCTGTGTAGCTTACAATCACCCTGCCCCAGACTTCCAAGTGCTGCGCTTACAGACATGTGCCACCAAGCCTGGGTCTTTCTCCAGCCCTCTTTTGGAAGAACTGGGGACTGAAGCCAGGGGTTGTACTTGATAGGCAAGCACTCTACCACTGAGTTTTATCTTCGGTTCTGTTTTCACTTAAAAGAAGGAGGAGGTGGAGAAGGAGGAAGAAGAAGAGGAAAAAGAAGGAGAAGCAGGAGGAGGAGGAGGAAGCGGATGAGGAAGAGGAGGAGGAGGAGGAGGAGGAAGAGGTGGAAGAGGAGGAGGAGGAAGAGGTGGAAGAGGAGGAGGAGGAGGAGAAGTTGTTTGAAGATAGCATCTTGGAGGCTTGCTCTTTTCTGAAGGGAAATAGAGGTGGAGTAGATCTGGGGGAAAGGGAAGGTTGGAGCATGTGGTAGTTTGAATGTAATTGGCCCCCATAACTTCATAGGGAGTGGCACTATTAGTAGGTATGGCCTTGTTGAAGTAGGTGTGGCCCCGTTGGAGGAAGTGTGTCACTGTGGGGGTGGGATTTGAAGTCTCACATACTCAAGAGACCACCCAGTGTCTTGATCTACTCCCTGCTGCTTGCATATCGACATGTAGCAGCTACCTCTCCAGCACCATGTCTGCCTGCATGCCACCATGCCCCACCGTGGTGATAATGGACTGAACCTCTGAACTGTAAGTGAGCCACATCAATCAAATGTTTTCTTCTGTAAGAGTTGCCACAGTCATGATGTCTCTTCACAGCAATAGAAACCCTAACTAAGATGGGGCGGTGGGGACCCTGGGAGTAGTAAAGGAGGGGAAACTGTGGCTGGAATGAATTATATGAGAGGAACCTATTTTTAATTTAAAAAACCATAAAATTAGAATTTAAAATTTTTAATTTTCCAGTTAGATAAAAAAGAAAGGTGTCTCCTTGGTTTTGATGCTTATGGAGCCTGGAGTTCAGGGAATTAACATATGTTTTCAAACATTAAATGTGATAAACAAACTTCCTTAGCTACCAACAGGCTCTTTTATTAGGATTAGCTGCAATAATATATAACAATACCTAACACAAAGAAGCAGAAACAGAATAGCTAAACTATCCTGTAATAATATCTAATGACATCAGAACTCAGCACTGGAAGATCTATGACACATGTCACTTTCAAGCATGCCATTCGCTAGTTCCCGGAGCACCAAGGAGTCTGCTTCTAAGGTTTTCATTTACTCTTGTAAATGGTCTGAGAGACAAGAGAGCTGGGGGGAAGCACAGGTGAGTTCACACCTCATCTCTGTGTGCTTGGCTAAGCACACACACAAACAATGAACACACACATTTACAAATCAAAGTTAGACACAAAAAGGGGTTATTTTCATCAAGAACATGATTATTTTCAATCAGATTTTAAACCATTTTATTGGTGGAATAGGTGGTTCTTTGTGAAGTTAGGTCTGATAATGCCTCTAAGAAAATTAAAAAAAACTGATCAAATTACTGTATGAGGCTTAATGTGCAGTGCCCTGGCTCTGTGGGGAGCAAACATTTCTTTGTAGGGAGTGATTTCTGCAAAGGCCTGAATTCTTTCTCAAAAACATTGGCTATGGATGGGCTGGCTGGTCCTGTTCTGTGTATTAGTTCATCAAAACTTGCTTGAAATGTCCCTTTGCCATCATTCAAAAGAGATTTTTTTTTCCTAGAAGAAAGCAGGTGTATAAAATTAGCTGTTTCTTATCTCCTGAGATACGCTGTTTCTTCATGCTCTGGATTTTTCCACTTGATGTCCCCATTTCTCCCCCTCCCTGTGATAATTCATCCACTCTGATCTGGGGCGTGGGTTTTGATGAGCGGCTGCAGCGGTGTTTGGGGGCATCCCATTAGACACTAATTTTCACTCGTGAAAATTACAAAATGGGATACGCTGTTTTACTCATTTTCTTCCTTCCTTTACAGATTATTGTTGTCACTGGTACAGACAAACAGTTGTTACTTCAGAAGGAAAAAAATGGGTAGAAAAGAGCAACACCAAACTAGTGTATAATAAAATAGGGTAAAATTTAGCGCTTTCGAATTTCTAACATCAGGTTTTGTTTTGACAAGAGTAATCTGGGTTTTTTGGGGGGGGGGTTGTCATTATAACTAGAACATCCTAGTGTTGCATCTGGAAATCAGAACAATTTCTGGAGCCCTGCTGGGAAGCCCTTCCTTGCAGTCCAGAAACAGACACTTAACACCTTTTCCAAGGTTGAGTAACTGGCAGCCTCACGCCCATGGCAGAGTTAACAGTCCCCAGACTGCCTTTTGGGGCTTTTAAAGTTTTCTCCTTTGTTCTTCCAGTACTTTCTTTATCTCACCTAAGGTGTGTATGTGTGTCATATGTACGAGGCTGTGTGTTTGCATATGTGTGCACTTATGTATGCATGTGTACAGAGGCCAGAGATCAACATGAGGTATATTTCTTGGTAACTGGCCACCTTATTTTCTGAGATGGGGATTCTCCCTGAGACTGGAGCTCATCTAAAAAGTACTGAAGGACATTTAGCATTTGATAGGTATGGGTACAAACAGAGCAAACAAATCTTCATTTGGTTAGATTGTACTTACTTACTTTCAAATAAATCCCGAGTCCAAGAACAACCATTTTGAGCACTGGCCCAGACCCCACTGCTGTATTTAAACCCTGTGCCTTCTAGCTCCAAAATGTCCCCAGCAAATCTATCTCTCTCCTTGTTCTGGTCCCACTGAGCACATCAGACTCTGCCTGTCCAGTACTGCATCCAGTACTGTCATTGTTTTATCATGAGAGTGGTCAGTACTGTACCATAACATTCACACTGTGGGAAAGTCAGGACACCACTGGAGTGCAGTCACCGAGGAAGATCACAGGAAGCCCATGAAGAAGGGGAGATGACAGCAATAGACCTTCCCCAAGAGCAAAGGAGGTCATGCTCTGACCTTCCAGTCTTCCCACAGTAGCATTGTGAAAAGCGTGTTCATTTGGAATCTGCAGCCTTTTTACTTCAAGGTAAAAGACACTCACAGGTATAAACACACCTCATTCTCTCCCTATTACTGTCTCTGCCACAGCTAGCAGAACAATGAGGTGATAATGCTAAATAGTTTGCATAGCAGAATGAAAGCAGCTTCCTTTTCTATAGGGAATGAGTTTGGGACCCTGGCATTCATCAGTCAAGACTCTGAAAAAGTCCTTTTCTGACCTGCAGTCCCTTCTCTGTAGGCGGAGTTGCTCTGTCTGGGCAGCAGCTCCCAAATTTAACCACTCAGAGACTTATTAGTAATTGGAAATGCTTGGCTGATAGTCCAGGCTTGTTCCTAGCTAACGGGTATGTAGAGCAACACAGAGAACCGGCAAACTAAAGCTTGAGCTGGAACCTGCAGTGAGAGCTTCAGGAGGGAAAGGACTTCTTGTGTTAATGGACACATGGAGCTGAGGAGAGGCTCACCACTAACACTTCATTACTGCTTTGTGAATGAGTGAATTCACAAAGAAGCTTCAAATCACACCCTGAAGGAATGCCCCCCTCACACCTTTCCCTTATTAGCAGTATGCTCTCAAGAATAGATGCCCATCTCTTGCTGCAGATATTTAAAGAGAAGACACGCTGGCTACATCCGATTTAAAATGTTATTAAATAGATGTGTTGGGGATGCAGCTCTGCGGTCCAGTGCTTACTTAGCATTAATGAAGCCTTGGGTTCAATTCTCAGCACTGCAAAAATAATAAGTAAAGCCATAGCCTTCTTTAATTAATTTTAACACTTGACTTTCCTAAATTTTAAATTTCAAGTTCATATGCTTCTGAAAATTGTACCACAGAAATAACTATCCAGTGCTGTATTGTCCTGTAAGCCAGCTACCCACAGCTACTGGGATTAATACTTATTTTGCATGTTAGTTCTGTGTGTGGGGAGAGGTTGTGCAGTATGTACGCATGTGTGTTCTGTGCCACTGATGTGGAGGTCAGAACCAACTCTGTGGAGCAGGTGCTCTTCTTCTGCCTCGACGTGGGTTCTGGGAACCAGGCTCATGTGTTGGGTTTTTGCACCAAGCAGTTTTACCAAAAAGCTACTTCACTAGCTCTGGTTATTAAAATTAAGACCTTTCAAGATTGTTTAAATATTTAAAATTAGGTTGTAAGATAACTATTTCAGGGGCTTAATGGACTTCTGTACTGCTAGGCAACACATAGTCAGAGCATTCCTACCATTGCTGGCAGCTCTGATCATAGCTATTGCAGAGGTTAGAGGAAAGGTGAAGATGGGAATTGGATTCAAAGCCTATTGAATATGCCCAAATCCCAATGAGTAGGGATTTGTCTACAGGTTACATGTACGTATTATGTGAGAGCCAAGTTACATTTTAATTTTTGGTTTCTGTGCCTAAGAAATTCATGAAACAGAAATGCCTCTGATCTGCAAGGCCTTTGCCCAAGGACAGATAGTTCCCAGAATGCTGGAGACTATTGTATATGGGATATAACAAGCCACAAGATTTCATTCCCCTAACCAAATTTGTTAAACCCATCTGTACTGGATACTGGATATGTTAGATCACATATGGGCAGGAGGTACGTGGACAGGGAAAATGTGAGGATGTACCTGTGCCCCTAATTGGATGTAGGCAGAAGGTACACAGGCAGGAAGTATGTCAGGATGTATTCTTGTCCCTGATTGGACCTCATAGAAAATGCTGTGAATTATGGGTTGTGCCTTCTTAAGCTTCTGCAAAATGTGACTCAGGGCCATTTTCTGGAAACCAAGAGACAGACATGGCTAGAGCCATCCACTTGGCCAATATTTAATTAAAGCTTGCTTCAAATTTGGCTTTAAATTGCAGTAGTGGTCTTACTCTCAAGCTGTTATGTTAACACATATTCATGGTGAAGTGAGTTTATGAAAAAAAGGGAAGTTATTAAGGACAGAAAGAAGAAAATAAGAAAAAATTCGTTGTATTCTTTTTTCTAGTTTAAAAATTTTGTACCATGTACAATAAGCATCTAAACTTTTAAATATTCAGCGAAGCCTTTGAAGATTTATTCCTTCCATAAGAATAATTTAGCATGTAAAGTTTATCTCAAAGTTGAGTTTTACATTTTCAAAAAAGATTATCAAGAAAACCTTGGGGCCTGGGCTTAGTGGCATACACCTTTAATCCTAGTACTCAGGAGGCAGAGATAGGTGGATCTCCGTGAGTTTGAGACCAGCCTAGTCTACATGGAGAGTTCCAGGATCCAGCACCCTTTCTGGCCTCCTTAGGTACCGCATACATGTGGTACAGAGACATACATGTAGGCAAAATGTTCATACCCATAAATAAAAGGAAATAAACCTTCAAAAAAGAAAAGAAAACCTTGCAAGATCTTTCTTTTAACAGAAACTTTGGGGCTGAGTTCCAGAGCGGGCTTCCTATGTGTATTTTACAAATGCAGGAGGCAGGCAATTTTATCTGTGTCTCATAGATAAGGAAAGAAAGACTGAGAAAAGCGAGGGCTGTTCCCCAAGGTCACGGGGACAGAGTTCAGCTGTGGAGCCAGGAGATCATGAGTCAAGGCTAGCTCCCACTGCCACAGGGTTGGCAGGCTGCTCTTGCTAAGGGTGTTTACACAGCATTGTGTGTCGTTTGACTTTACAGTACAATGGACCATGCTGGGGAACTCTATGAACTCCAGAGAACTCTATGAACTCTGGAGAAGGGATGGCCTCATAGTCTTGGCAAGGTTGATGATGAGTTTGCTCAGAATTTGATTTCAATCCACATTTGGGTTCTGGCCTTGGTTTCCTGGGTAATCAACTCTGTGACTTCCTTTGGAATTGTGGTAAACAGAGACAAGGGACTAAGAAGGTTTTTACGGTCTTGCCTGGCCTTAACTGTTAATACTGGACTGAAAAAAAGGAAATGTGCTAAAGCTATTTTGTTTTATAAAAATCATTTCTATGTCTACACTCAACCTACCTAAAAGTCTTATATGTCTCTGTGTCTTCCTAAGACTCACATCTGCTTTAGTCTCTTTCCACTATAGACTTTCAAGAGTTAGAAACGCCCAGAGTTCAATTTGCTATACCATCTATTTATAAAGTCTCTCAAAAATAATAACAAAATGAACCAAAAAAAAAAAAAACGCCCATTGCTCTACAGTCAGACACTAATGGCTCTAGAAAGAAAATCATAAAATGCCAAAGTTGAACAACCATGTGACTATGTCCTTTTAACACTAAACTTCTCCCTCTAGCTGCCCTTCTAGGGAAATAAATTCTAACAGAAAAGATAAAATGTGGACAGCAAACTAGTTCATGAAAACAGTGCTACATAATAGTATTCTATTTTGTAGAATACTGTTGTCACTTTATTTTGTGAAAATAAAGGAAAAAATACAACAAAATCCTCCCAGACCAATTACACGCAGGTAAACACACGCGGGTTTGGTGGATTCAGGATTATGGTTGGCCATGGAGGACAGTAGAACTTCCATAATTATATAATTTGGTGCTGAATTCTTTCAGATTCGAAGGGAGAGTATTTTGTAATCACAAAAGCAAAAGCCAACAGCAACACAGTAAATAGCAGCTGCTCTGGCAACATTGTACCAAGTCTTGCTTATTATTCTTTCTGCCTTTAACTATTGCGGTGAGTTCGTGGACAGCAGCCCCCACCCAGCCGGGACTCCTTTCTGCATATCAGAGGCAGCTGATCTACCTCCCTCAAGAGACTTTGCTCTGTTCATTTGCTCCTCTGGCTGCACCCCCATTACTAGACCTCCTGACCCACAGAATGTAGGCTGGTTTTTTTTCTGGTTGTCCAAGCGTGACTCTTGCCACGTGTAAGCTAGGGAAAGCACTGGAATTAGTCCATCCACTATATAAAATCATCTGAGTTTGAATAGTCTTTTGCTCGTCGGGTGTACATCTTTTGCAAGTTACTAACTCTATACTTTGGGTTCCTTGTCTTTGACATGAAAATTGGTTTTTGTGATGGGTAAATGGTAGAGGAAGGGCTTGGTATTAACCTGTGCTTGGTTCTCAGGAGCTATAAAACATGAGCTATGTCTATGCTGCTGCTGTTAATCTGACTGGGAGGTTTCTAAGGACACAAGTAAATGAAAGAATGTAAACAAACAAACAAACAAAAACAGCCCAGCTAACACAAAGAAGGTACTCAGCATACTGCAGACATTAATCCATGTTCATGTTCTCTATCTCACTATGTATAAATTCTTACCTCTGTTGTGAATATTGTCACAGACACAGAATATTTGTTATCTCTAACATACATTTTATATAACTATTTTTTACATTCTAGTTCATTTTATGGCTTCATAGAGGTTTAGTGTCCTTCAAAATCCATAATTGTGATACTTACCAATAAAAATCAAACAAAGGCAAGGAGCAGGCAAAGAGTAGATTTTAAAAATCAGTTGAGAGGCTGGGAAGCACAGCAGTTAACAGCACATACTGCTTGTACAGAAGATCCAAGTTTGGCAACTGTGTCGGGCAGTCAGTCCATGACTACCTGTAACTCCAGCTCCAAGGGATCCTATGCCCTATTCTGTTGGGTCCCAGCCCCCACGGATTTCTGTGCATTGCTTGTCAGCTGATAACTACCAAGTGCATCCTGTTTTCTAGTCCTGGCTTACAGCCCGGCCTTGCCCACCTGATATCAAAATCTAGCACGAGGAAAATACGAGCTTACACCTGGGGTTTCTTCACTGTGCTGTAAGTCTGTACATAAGGCTGCTCACTCCTCACACAGGCAGATGCACACAGGCAGACAGACATACAGACACAGCACATACACACAGGCATTCTTCTGGCAATAAAGGTGGCACACACATTCTCTTAGCACAAACGTTTGGACATCTTGCCTTTCATTTCCAGATACCTTGGGCTTGTTCGTGGTGCGGATGCCACACTACTCTGTCCTCTTAGGGCAATACACACACACACACACACACACACACACACACACACACACACACACACACACTTAAAAATTAAGATAAATCTTCGAAAATTCTGTTTTGGGATGGATTATGGGCAAATAAAAATAAAAATGATGAAACCACTGAGAAAATCTATAGACACATCCAACTCCAATATCACAAACTTTAGACATGCTTTCTTTTCCTTCATTGTATCTAATCATAAAAATGAGATGGTTCAATTCAGATAAATCCATTGTAAGTTAAAGATACATTTAAATATCAATAAACTCATCACAAAGATGGCAAAAAAGTAATTAAGTTGAATCATTTCAAATGCCATATCTCTCAGCTATAAACTGAAGTTGGGAACCACACAAGGGGGCTTGCTTTGGTAGAGAGAGAGGTGAAGAGGAAGGACAGAGAGAATGAATATAAATTGAGGCACTATGCTAAGGATGATCAGCCAACATGTAAATATAGTGATTACATATTGATTTTATTGCTTATCAATCAAGAATATGCTGATAAAGGCGGCAAAACAGAGGTTAGTAATAGTCCAAAAAAGAAATGTTAAGAATTAGAAGTTGCTTACTATTTGCTTTGCAATACTGTTATCCATGGGGCTTACTTATTTATGGCTTACTGACTAGCTGTACTAATTCCCTAAGGCCACTGTAACAAACTAAAAAAAAACAAAAAAAAACCCAACCTGATGACTGAAAACAAAAGCTGGCAAGATGACTCAGCAGCACGGCCACCAAATCTGATGGCTGGAGTTCAATCCTTAGGACCCACAAGAAAGGAGAGAACGGACTCCTGCAAGTTGTCCTCTGACCTCTGATCCTCCCTCCCTCCCTCGCTCCCTCCCTCCCCCCTTCCCCCTCTCTCTTACACACACACACACACACACACACACACACACACACACACACACACACCATAAATGTAGTAACAAAAGAAAGTAAGAACAAACAAAAACATGACACATACTCTCTTACAGTTGTGGAAACCATGAGTCTTAAATCAGTGGTACCAGGCTGAAATCGGGAAGCAGGCAGGGTCACCCCACCCCTTCCTCCAATCACTATGCTTGCCTTTTTTCAGCTGGTAGACTTTTTTCACCTTCAGAGACAGCAACTTAACACTCTGACTTGCTTGTCCCGTTGCCTTCCTTGGGCAGTCTAGTTTCCCCCTGCCTCCTTATTTGTGTGCTTTTGACTGCCTATAGGACCCGCCCAGATATCTTCCCTATCTCCAGATCCTTAACCTAGTCCTATCTTCAAGGTCTCCTTTGCCATGTGAAGGGATCATTGTTGGCCTGAGAGATTAGGCTCTGCATATTTTTGAGGGTTAAGATAGGTAAAAAATAGATTTGTTTTATTTTGTTGTTGTTCTTTTTAAGACAATCTTACTCTATAGCCCGGACGGTTTCGAACTCACGATTATCTTCTTGCCTCCAAACTCAGTAAACCACTCATATCTTAGGATGTGAGATTTTGTGACAGCATGGTGTGTTCTTTGTGTTGGCTTGTCTTTTTCAGAGCTGGGCACACTAGGCAAATGCACCACCAGTAGGTACCATCTCTAGTCCTAATTTATCTTTGAATCCTAACAGTGCATCCCGTCACTGCCTTAGCTTCCATGCTTGAGTCATGACTATGCCTACAGGGTATGCTGTCTAGGCCACGTAAAAAGTTCACTGTCAGCAATGACTGGTGGAGAGCAAATTTTGTAGGAAGCACAGTGTTTGTGAATGACTACTGCTCTGACACCTCAGCTCACAGTGAGAACATTACAGATGGGAACTTCTGTTTGTGGTACCTCTAAAACTGCCTTTGGAAGTGGGGATACCCAAAGAAAATTTTTAAATGAAGAATTTCTAGGGGTTACATTTCACCTTCATACAAATCACTTCAATCTGATCACCTCTAGCAAAGTCAAGGAAGTCTTTCTCTTAACAAACAAACAAACAAAACCCCTCAACTTTATTAAATCTGTTCTTTGACAATTTTGTATATGAACATGATGAATTCTGATTACTCTCTCCTCTCATTCATCACCTGTGGAGAGAATCACTGCTTTAACTTTTCTTCTTGCTAACTGCTTAGATTGCATAAACATGGATGGAAATAGAAGCCAAATAGTTAGTTCTGAAAACAACCAGTTGGATACAAACCCTCCTTTCCAAGCCTAGGAAGTGAAACACAAACTCACCGTCAGCAGAAACAACCTGCTTATAGACAACAATCACGTGTAGCACAAAGTTAGAATTTTCTACTGCTAAAAGTTCCACGCACCCCTTACTTTAAAAAGTGAGCCCTATCGATTTTACGTGACTTTTGAGGAATTTGAGACATACATACACTTATTTTTTTCATGATGAGGTACTTTAAAACGTGTAAGAGTGTGTGTGTGTGTGTGTGTGTGTGTGCGTGTTGGGGGGGTCTTGGTGTCATACTTAGGGTAGGTGCATGTGTGTGTGCTACAGTATGAATGTGGGGGTCAGAGGACACCTCCGGTGCTAGTCCTTGCCTCCCTCGCTGTTTGCACTACTGTATGCCTAGGTCACCTGGTCCACTAGCTTCAGCCAATCTCCTTCCCCAGTCTTCTGCCTCTCGGTAGAGTCTCACTGGGATTATAGAAGAGAGTCCTAACAAGAAAAATGTTTACATAAGTTCTGGGAATCCCGACTCACATACTCTATCAAGTCATTTCCCCCTCCCATTATGTGCTTTCAATGCTGTACACTTCATGTGGCTTCATAATTCACCATTCTATGTACTCCAGAAAGAACCATCTCATATCAATGATAGGGCTTGTCCTTCTGTATATATATTTCTCTTATTAGTTGATGAATAAAATATTGTCTGGCCAATGAGGCAGGGATATATGTAGAACTAGGTCGAGGAGAATTTTGAGAAAGGTAGGCAGGGAGAGCCTGCCAAAGCCAGTTGCCATGTAGACCACAAAGGAGTAGCAGGTCTGGACCCTTCTCCGATAAGATAAGAACACGTGGAAATACATAGATTAATAGAAATGGCTTAATGATTAAGACAGAGCTAGCCAGTAAGAAGCCCTAGTCATCGACCAACAGTTTAACAATTAAATAGTGTCTCTGTGTGTTTATTTGGGGCTGAAGGGTGACAAGAAACCTTCAGCAACAAGCTAAGTTTAAATTTTTTAGAAATTAGTTTTGGCAGATGGACTCAATTTATATCCCAGATGCCCATTCAATGTCTTAGATAATTTTTTTCCCAATTGTTAAGTCTATCAGTCATTTCCTTGGGAAGTACTATTGATCACAAATGGGATTGGCATAAAAAGAATCTTGTACAACCTATTCTTTCCTTTTTCATAAAATTCATATAGAACTCTTGGATAAGGATAATTCATTTGTAAATAAGGGTGAACACAAAACTGTTGTGGAATTTCGATCCATTTGGCTGATGACTTTTGAGGCAGGAAGCCCTAGGGCATGGTCTTTGTCTGCCTATGTGAAAATTTGTAAGCTAAGGGAAAGGTTCATTTGCTCTCTTGCTCCCGAGCTTGGGTGTTCGCAGGGGAGCCCGCGGCTTGCTGTTGGTGCTCTTGACCACTGGACAGTATACCTGGACGAGAGCAGCTGGATCAGCAGCAGTGTCTAACCTGTTCTGTATTTCTGAGTGTTACCCCTTTTTCACACCTAAGTAAACTCTTGATAACCTTTATCAGACACTAGTGGATTCACACTACACAAAACAAACTTTAAAAGGAAAATGTGGTTCTTGCTTTTTTCATATTTCTGTGGGCCTGTCTCCAGGATCAATACCATCCAATCAGATTTTGGTCTTGTTCAGGCCATCTGTGGTCATCCCCCAAGTACATACACTGCTCTTATCTTCACCAACCACAAAGAACACATGTGGAATAACAGGAATAAATACATGATCTTTGCCCAGTTCCTGGTCCCAAGAACCTAAAACATTTGGAATGCTCTGGGTAAGAAGTATCTTTTTTGTTGTAGAGATGACTCAAGCCTTGGGAGGGACAGATACCCAGAGAGATTCAAGATGAGGAGTGGATATCACAAGACCAAAGTAATCAGAGTGTTGGCATTTCCAGCCCTCTGCTTTCAAGGGTGATCTGAGGAGAGACTGAAGAAACTAGAATAGGAATTCAGTCACTGGTGACCAACGATTTATTCAATCAGATCGACATTAAAAAAAATCTCCATTAAATATTCCTACAGTTCCAGAGAGCTTCTGGGATGCTGAGCTCATTAAGGCTGGAACAGTAGTGGGTACCATTCTCCAGGTATGGAGAAGCATGGCAGCTGAGTGCCCCTAAAATTCAAAGTCTTGCCCTACTCATCTCTTTTCTTGTGCTGTTCTGGAGTTGTATCCTTTGTAACAAATAGAGTGTTAAGTGAGGTCTTTTCTTGAGTTAACCTAAGTTCCTCCAAGGAAACAGCCTGAGCCTGAGGATCACAGAAGGTTCCAAAATTCTAGCCAAGTCAGACATAAGTCTGCTGACCCAGAGACCTGGAACTTCTGATTGGCACGTGAAATGACATCCTTATAGTACTGAACCCTAAAATCTGTGAAACCTGTGGACTAATCAGGGACTAACATCAGAACTGAAGTGAATTAGTGACACCCAAAAAAATAACAGAGAATCGAAAACTATGCAAATCCTTGATTTTTTTCCAGACAACCAAACTCAAACACAGCATAGAAGAATTCCGTCAGACTGGAAAAGACTTGCTTTA
Source organism: Mesocricetus auratus (assembly GCF_017639785.1). Taxonomy (NCBI): domain Eukaryota; kingdom Metazoa; phylum Chordata; class Mammalia; order Rodentia; family Cricetidae; genus Mesocricetus; species Mesocricetus auratus. Next base: position 17,285,167 of record NW_024429199.1, on the reverse strand, counting down.
AAAAAAAAAAACAGAACTCCACGGTCTACAATGAGTGACGAATCAATTAATGTGCTCTACTTTGTCCAAGATTTCTGCTTAAGATCCAAAGGAACGAATGATGAGCACTCAAGATATGGCTTTCCACATGAGGACCTGGATTTCAGGCTACCTTTGAAGACCCAGGAGGTATGACTAACCAACAGCAGCACACAGCAAAACAGGGTGGAGCCAGGCCACAGCAGCCATGCTATCAACTGGCTTTTATTTCCTTCATTCCAAGTTGCCCAGCACCCAAAGTTGGAATCTACCAAGAGTCCTACACTCATCCGTCACTGTGGACTCTACAGTATCGTTTGTTACTCTCCTCTGGTATTGGGTCATTTCAGACCATCAGAAGGCTGAAGCCTCAGACCATATGGTGCTGCCCACTGCAGAATGACTTCCACCGAGTGGGGCAGACTATTTTAAGGTGTGTGACTTTTGTTTATGTTCCACTTCTTTAACTCAGTGAAGCTCTGATTCTTTGCTTGTCTAAAACAACTGATGGTCTAATAAAGAGGTGAACTGCCAATATCGAGGCAGGAGCCAGGATAGGTGTGGATGGCAGGCAGAGAGAATAAAGAGAAAGAAGCAAGGAAGAGAAAGAAGAGGAGCAAGAGAACAAGGAGAGGAGGATATTAGGGGACAGTCACCCCGTCACCCCGTTACCCAGTCACCCAGCCACCCAGCTATCCAGCTATCCAGCTACACAGCAATCAGAGGAGTAAGAGTAAGATTTACAGAAGTAAGAGAACAGGAAACACCCATAGGCAAAAGGTAGATGGGATAATTTATGCTAAGAAAAGCTGACTATAAACAAGCCAAGCTAAGGCCAGGCACTCATAATTAAGAATAAGCCCCCATGTGTGATTTACTTGGGAACTGGGTGGTGGGCCCCTCAAAATACTCGAAGAGTTAAAGAACAACCAAGTTGCAACCTTGCCTCCTGTTTCAACTAAGGCTTTTGCAATAAACTGCTTCTGTGTGTGGTGTTAAAGACACCACATTTTTTCCCCAGTGTCCCCAGGTGGAATCCTTTGCAACCTCACAGAAGCAGGCCCAGAAAGTACCTTGCCACTCAAAGAATGGATGGTGTATGTTCCACTCGTTAAGACAAAGAAACATGGAAAGGATCCCTTTTCACACTGACCACAACACACTTTCAGGCCAACCACATGATGCTTAGGGTGCAATTTAGTGTTCCAGTTTTCACACTAATTTACATGTCCTTTGATCTGAACCTTCGGTCCAATTATAGAATATATAATTTAAACATGAACAACAAGAGAAACATGTCACGTCAGTCTTTTCGCTTAGTCTCATAACATGACGATAGATTTGCTTCCTTGCCTTTCCTTGTTCTGAGTTTGTTACCATGCATGCAAGCAAGGGAACAGAAGTGGAAAATGAATAACTAAAAGGGGATCTGAAGGGAAAGAGACTAGACAAAGACAGCAGTAGATATACTCTGAGAATTCGGAGGGAGCTTTGACGTAGGTTTCAAGGTGAAGTGGAAGGTTAAGTAAGGTTGGGGAGGCAACCAAGAGTCATGCAAGAAATAAAGACAAGAGTGGGCCTGTGAACATTTTATTAAATGCAGCCATGGTGTTACACACCTGTCATCCCAGCAGTATGGAAATGAGAACAGGACAACAGGAATTCAAGGCCAATGGAGCTACATAGTGAGTTTAAAGTGAGTACGGACTGAGATCCTGTGTCAAAAATTAAAATTTAAAATATACCTACTGCATTTCTTCTCACCTTGGGTATTATCTGAGAAGTGAAGAATATATTTGAACTTGAATTACTTTCCCTATCATCCTTATTTCTTTGAATGAATTACTGTTGAGAGACTGGACTGAAGCAAGGTCACTTACATGACATATGAGTTACACACATGAAGTTTCTCTCAGGTGATTTAACAGTGGGACATGGAGGCTGGAGAGATACTCTGCAATACTGCTCATCCAGAGGACCCAAGTTCAGCTCCCAGCAGCCACGTCAGGAACATCATAGCCACCTCTCATTCCAGCTCCCAGAGGGTTCCAAAGCATTTGACCTCACACATGAACACAAAAACACACGCACTTACACACACACACACACACACACACACTTAAAAATAAAAACAGACATCCTTAAAAAGTGGAACATAAACAAGTAAATAAAATTAATTATAAGAATAAAATGGGCCAGGAGGTAATGGTGCATACCCTTAATCCCAGTACTTGAGAGGCAGAGGCAAGTGGGCCTCTGTGAATTCAAGGTCAGCATGGTCTACACAAAGAAACTTTTTCTCAAAAAACCAAAAGCCAAAACCAAAACCCTAAACTTCACCCTCAGAAAAATAAAATTAGCCCATTATGAATTATCAGACAGGACTAGTTCTCCCCTCTTTAAGCAACCTGGTGGTCCTCTGCTCCCAATAGGCCACCACACTGATGCCAAACTCATACATATATCTGACTAGAGTAGCATACTACAGTGTTCATATGATCTTCCTGCCTCAGGCTTCCAAGTTTCTGAGACTACTAATTAAAGTCGTCTATGTCAGATTCCATGCATTGGTATGACCTGGAATCTGACCTGACACATGTATTAAAAAGTACCAATAGTTAAAGTGAAGTTACCCTACAGAATGTAATAAGAGAAATTAAACTCTACGCAATTACAATAGAAAGAAAGATACAAGGATGTTTTGGGTTTTGTTTTGTTTTGACGGGGGCACACAATGTCTGCCCTGAGACTGAACAGTTTCCTACCCCCTGGACACCCACATTTCCCCAGGATGAGGAGAACAATGATTTTGTATTACGAACTTTGTAATTAACTTGCCACACTGCACACAAAGATGATACCAGCCTTATCACCCAAGTGATTAAACAGAGTAATCAAACACCTCTAAGAATGTCTTTACCAAGAGACCTCTATTTTTATTTTGTTATTTGGTTTTGGAAATTGAACCTGGACCTCATGTGTGTTAGGCAATTGCTATGCCACTGAGCTATACTTCCAGCTCTTCCAGATGTTTTTGGGTTTTTTTGGTTTTTTTTTTCATAGCTGTTGATAAATAGCAAGGCAATTTCTAACAGATTTACTAATAGGAATTCTCTTTAACCCATGTTATTCAACTCAAACATTTATAAGACCTGGATCATAGTCTTCCAGGTTTCCTGCGGATGTTTTGATCCTGGATAAAGAACGGTGAAACTCAGCTGCTATTACTTGGGTTGAAATTTTAAATCTGTGGTAACAATACCTCAACAGTTAGGAGAAAGTTAATACACCTTCAACTATTTCTGAGACTCTTCCAAGAATATATCAACTATAATTCAAATGAAAGCGAAAATGAGACAAATTTCTTTGCTATTTGCCAAAGAATCTCCAGTCATCCTCCCACAGAGTCTCTTGAAAAGAGGATCTCAATATTTAACTTACATATATGTAGTTAGTTTTTTTATTACTCTCTGGAGGCCCACCATCCAGCTCCCGAATGCCTGGCCTTAGCTTGGCTTGTTTCTAGCCAGCTTTTCTAACTTAAATTAACCTGTTTCTCTTCTTCTATGTTTTACCTCTGGGCTTTTTGTTTTTGTTTTTCGAGACAGGGTTTCTCTGTATTGCTCTGGAGGTTGTCCTGGAACTCACTCTGTAGACCAGGCTGGCCTTGAACTCAAAGATCCACCTGCCTCTGTCTCCCAAGTGCTGGGATTAAAGGCGTGCGCCACCAACACCTGGCACCTGTGGGACTTTTAACCTTTCTTTTTTCTATTAGTCTTTCCTCCTTACTCTGGCTAGGTGGCTGGACCCTGGCATTCTCCTCTCCTCTTTTTCTCACTCCTAACTCCTCTCTCAAGTCCAGATTTATTCTCCTGCCTGACAGTCCCACCTATCCCTCTCCTGTTTAGCTATTGTCCGTTTAACTCTTTATTAGACCAACCAGGTTTTTTAGGCAAGGTAACACAGCTTCACCGAGTTAAACAAATGCAACATAAAAGAATGCAAAACATCTTTGCATCATTAAACAAATATTCCATAGCATAAACAAATGTAACACATCTTAAACTAATATTCTACAATACATATACATTATAATTTCATGAAGGAATGGAAAAAAGTTAAATTCAGCATGACTCATGATTTTATCACTAGTATTACTATGCAACCAAAAAACATTCTCTATCAATGCATTAATGTATCAATGCATTAATCTATCTACATTAATGCTAATTCTACATTCAGATATTCTTTTAGGGGCAATTTATCATTAAACAGTGAATTGAGTTTTCCAAATTCTATGTAAAATTGTCATAATATCTAAAATTGTAAATAAGTTTAATAATTTACAATGATACAATAATTACTAAACTATCTCTTCCATTTCATTTCCCAAGAAATGTTTTTAAATCATAGAATCTCAACCAGGAAAGTCAATAGGAGTTATATCAAGAAATTATGTATTCAATAATGGAATACACAAGTATATTTTCAGCCTTCAGAACACCTCAGTGGGACTGCAGATAGGGCTGGGTAAGACATGCATGCTCAGCATTTGCAAAGCTCTGGGTCTTATTTATAGCACCATCAAAAATATTCTTAAAACCTCACCATGTCTAGAAACTCATTAAAACTCAGTCTATATCATTCTTCTTCTAAACCAAGTTTTTAATACAGTTCCTAGTTCAATGCCTCGAACACCGCAGAAAACTGTGTTAGACTTTTGTTTGCCCTTCCCCCCATTCTATTTCTCTTTGTCTTTTGGGGATCACAGCTCAAATACCAATAAACATGCCCTTCACTTAGTGGTATATTTGGGTGGGGCTCTTCACCAAGTCCAGAAATGAAAGAAACATAATGGAGCCCAATCAAAGCACCTAGCCTAGCTTCCCTGGCTGTGGGGGTTGCCAGGCTAGTTCCAAGAAGGTCCCTGGTTTAAGCTCACCCAATCACAGGACACCTTGGACCTAAGTAACCTGCAGGTAAAGATAGTAGCAAGGCCTGCTGTTGCACAATGGGGATTCTCAGTCAGCAGCATTTAACCGAGTAAAGAGTAGAAAAGCAGTCAGACAGTGGCAGCACACACCTTTAATCACAGCACTCTGAAAGCAGAGGCAGGGGGAATCTCTGTGAGTTCGAGGACAGCCTCCAAAGCTACACAGAGAAACCCTTCTTTTTTTGGGGGGGGAGTAGAAAAACCCAAAGAATGAGAAGACTTACATATGGACATACTGGATCATATGACACGGAACCTCAGATCCAAGAATATATAGAGGCAAATCCAGTCCTGGACTTTAACTTTCTATGAACCAGTAAATCTTTAAAGGCACTTTGATTTGTTTTCTGTTATTTGCTACTGAAATTTGAATACCGAGGTAAGGTTTTTTTGTTTTGTTTTGTTTTGTTTCCACACGAATGATTCCAAAATGTTGTGCTTGACTGGCAGGGGGGAAGCTGGTGGTTTCTATCATATGACAGTAAAATGGACGCCTGAGTGTCTTGGGGCAAGATCATGAGCAACGAATGCCAGTGACTGGGTAAGAGATTGGCTTCCCCAGTGAGTCACCTACTTCATCTCAGTCTTCGGTGAGGTCTTGCAGGGAGAGAAAAGTTTGTGCTGAAATGAGTCTGTTGAGATGAAAGCAGAACCCTGCCAGAAGCAAATCTTTGTGGCTGTAACAGCTGAGAGTCCAGTGACCCTGGTTAAACAGCAACCGCCAAGACTCAGTAACTCACCTCCACCAAGAAGTTAGCTTGGTAAATGATAACATATTTACAGCCCTAAAGATCTACAGAAGTGCACAACTACGTGAGTTTAAACCACATACACAGATCCATTCTTTAAAGAACGAAAATCTTTAGCTGTTTTTTATGAAGCCTCTTAGATTTTTTTTCCAATGCTGCGGGTCAAACACAGAACCTCACACGTGCTGGTGAAGTGCTCTGCCACTAAGCTACAGTCTTAACCCTTCATCCCTCCTTATAGCATGAAGAGAATAAACTGTATTGTGACCATACATATTTAATAACTATTATTCACATTTCAGTGGCTTTGGACACACAGGTAAGTGATTCTTAGAGTGCTCTGGTAAAAACCAAGTATCTCTGCTTATTTTTCTAAGAAAGTCACCCACGTTTCTTTTAATGCTCTTCCCCTGTGAATCATATTTCAACTTAATTTTAAAGGTCCTTTCGCAATATTGTTCTTATGCATGGTGATTTTTTAGGTTTAAAACTTTACAGGTTAACATGGCAGTTCTTTGAAAAGTCCTTTATTTCTCCCAGAGGAAACCTACAAACAGAAGGGGGGAAGGGGGAACACAATCAGGGTGGCTTAAACTAGGAGGCACAGCCTTTTGTCCACACGGTAGATATCAGCACTGAGACCACAAGGGATTGCTCAACACGTGTGCTAAAAGAAGCATGGGCTGAAAGAAGCAGGCTCCTTTTATTAGGGATGTATGTTTTCTTGGGCTGTTATGTGAAAAATGTTGATAGTCGGTGCTGGGGTGGGCCCAAGTCCTAAGTCCCCAGAGAACCTTATGTGTCCATCCAACTCTACTGAAATACTGAAAGACCAGTCCTAATACTTTGCTTCTGAGAGTCTAGTCATCTGCTCACTTAACTAAATAATGTTGTGTATTCATTATCATTTTTGTAACTTTTCATTTTACCTTTAATGAAGTTAATAAATAAACTATGCACACCACTTGCCTTTGTGACTGCAAATCAACAAATCTTGACATTTCCAGAACCAAAAACTTCAACCTATTTGAGCCAACATTTTATGTTGAGAAATATAACCTCTCCTCTCACCACAGTTTCTCAAGGCTGGGAAGTAATGTATGTAGGATGGAAAAACAGAAACAAAACCACTCTGGAGTTCTAGAGAAAAATGTGAAACCAGTAAGAAAATTTTAGTAGGTAGAACTCATGGCAGAAGAGAAAGGTGCCTGCCATTTGGAACATTAGGCAATTTAAAGCAGGAGCACTGGGATTTCTGATACCTTTTAGGAGTCCTGGTAAGGAACCTTCTGCATGGAGCAGTAATTCTCCAAAGGTTAAGCTTGGTACACTACTCTTCACAATTAGTTGTGAATTCTCTATGGCCCATCAGTGAAAGCTCATAGGAAACTGATCTTTTAGCATCCATAAATGCTAGACTCTCCCAAGCAGCTAACTGAAGACTGTACCAACCAATAGCAAACAGATTAGCTAAAACTAATTGTTGTGGCCCCTTAAACTTATTCCCCCACCCAGTGGGGAAATTTCACATGTAGGAGAATAACCATGAAACTTCTGCATGGGGGGCTTTTACCTGAATAGCTACAAATGGATCCTGGGATTGGTTCATGAATCTTTGATGGGTTTGGTTGTTTTTTTTTTTTAATGAGTACTATATTTAGAGAGATTGAAAGCAACCAAAATTTGATCAAGGAAGGACACTTAAGTATAAAAAGTGACAAAGTGGAGGCTTTTTGAAAGATTATCAAAACAATTACTACAGAGGAACTTGTCAAGCACACGGTGAAGAGACTGATGGAAAAGACTAGAAGGGATTACCCAGTGCCTTTGAAATTCTCAGGATGAATCTTGAAGATTTGGGTCTTCAATGATGTTTCATCTTACCTTCCTAGTATATTTTGGCTACAAGTAAAATGGAATACATAGGATTATTGGGTAGACAATGTGAAAGGACTGACCCAAAAGACACGCTTGTCTCAGAGAAAACAAAGCATCTCTCAGAGTCAGTACCACAAGCAAAACCTACGCACCTATGCAAGTGTGCGCCTCCACACGTGTGCACTTCCTCAGCTGCCACACATTGCTAGCCAACACTTTTCTGAAGTCCCTTCTTCTGCCGTACACCTTTGACATTTGTCTATCACTTTGTTTCCAATATTTATTCCATGGCATCAACTTTATAAGCAACATATTACTACACTAGGCCATACATTGTTTTCTAGGAAGTCCTTTATATATCTACTATGTTAAAAGACAGAAGAATACACTTCCTTATTTAGAGACTGCAAGGGAAATGGCTCAATAAGGATGACACCTTCTTCAAAAACAAATTCTGTCAACTCTACCACAAAGGAAGGCATGTCAAGGAGCAAAAGTGGCCTGACGAAGCCAGGTTTCACTGGGCGAAAAGATACACAGTTGAGCACAAAGGAAAGTAAAAAGCAGGCAACAGAAACAACGAGAAGCTCCAGCACTGAACCAGTAGACGCTTGTGAACAATGCAAAAGAGAGTAACCCAAAACTGTCAGGGATGCTGAAAGGATGGAGACCAGGAACAGCAGCATCACAGCCTGGGGCACATTGGATATGCTAGCACACAAGAGAGGTTAAGTGGATGTAGTTTTGTAACTGCAGCAAATAAATATGTCCGCAACTGAAAAGACAAGCTTCCAGGGCTCAGAGGAAAACAAAACACAAGATGAGAGACCTAATCCCACAGGAAGCCACCCTCTGAGGGGCAGTCAGCTCTGGAGCATAACAGAGAACTCGGAGCTGCCGAGCCATAGTCATCTCTGGAGAGGCTCATAAAATGTTTAGATGAAAAAAAAATACAAAACTCACCGGTTGTGAAAACACACACACACAAAAAATATCAGCTTCTAGTAACGGTACACTGAGCAGGCTGATAACTCCTACAAAAATAAACCAACAGGGATTAGACAAGTGGTTTGTTATCATTTGAGGACGAATGGCTGAGTACTAAAATTCAGATGGGTACTAGAATAAGTAGACACAACCGCAGTTAGGATTTTGACAGTGTTGCTGGGTTGGGTATATTGAGACAAAACAGCATGTCAAGGTCTCAACAAGACCATGAAAATGCCTGCCTCTCACTTTTAAGAAAAAGATGTTAACAGGTGGGCCATAGAATTTAGTTAAGGGGAGTCACAGAAATTGATTTTTAAGATATTGAAACCTGTAGTTATTTATGGGGTTTGTGCCACAATGTGCAAGCTTTTCTATCCTTAAAGATACAGAAGCATAGTGTCAGGGAGTATATTTCAGTCAAGATGGGAAGAACAAAATATATTTTGAAGTCAACTTCAAAATCTTTGGAGGAATAGAATAATGGAAGAAAAAAAGTTAAAATGAATTTTCCCTCCCCATATTCCCAGTGTATGACTGTTGCCATTGGAACGTGTGTGTGTGTGTGTGTGTGGTGTGTGTGTGTGTGTGTGTGTGTGTGTGTGTGTGTATCAACAACAACAACAAAAAAACAAAGTGCTGTTCCTGTAAGTGCATCAACCAGGCCACACCAAGATGGTGAAAACTCTGCCTTGGGTAGTAAGTAGCATATGGAGCCTGCAAAAGAGAAAGCTCAAGGAAAACACGGCACTGTCTTCAAACACATGTGGCAATGGGTGCAGATAAGAGAGAGTTAACTAAGTAAGTGTGGAATCCAAGTAAAAAAGAAAAAGGGAACTATGTCGAAGGAAGAACATTTTAACTGAAATCCAAGAAATCTTTCAAATAAGGAACTAGGGACCTGGGGAGTTCCTGGGAATATTCTCAAAGCCAGGAAATGTCAAGTCCAGGCTAGAAAAGGCCTATCATGATGTTAGGGAAACTTCAGTCCTCACAAGGTAGACCGGAAGAACAGTTTTTCAACTGAAGATTTTGTGATTTGGAAGTTGGGCATGGTACTTGTATTAGAAAAGCAGGGAAACATCAATAAAAAAACGACAGGAGCCTGATGCTTTTAGAAACTGTCATCTCTTCTCACCCCTCAGTGTCCACAGAGCATCATCTAACTAATGTATCACCTGATGCTCACAGGATCCACTTACAAAGTAAATGCACTGTGAAACACCATGCTCATGAAAAGCTCTAGAGATACACAGAATTCTGAATGTAAGAAAGGAAATAGGCTACTGTTAGCAGAGCTTTGTAGACACAGTCACCTCACTGTGTGTTGCTTATGTGAACATGTAGAAACAGGTCAGCTACTGGCAGCTTGCTTTCAGTTCAAAGGAGAGAATGCTGCAACAGGGCCATGATGTTCTAAAGAAGCATCCATTCCTATGCCAGCATAAACACAGGTACCATCAAGATCGTATGCCTTCACTTGAAGTAGACATGAGCAACTGGTACTCATCTATAACCAATTACACTAACACACTGAAATATTAAAATCAGTTTATTAAATTGTCTATTTATTTTAAAATTACATGTCAACAAGGAAAAATGTCAATACCTCCAGTGGTCTCTAATTCCTAGCATTAGCTATACATCCATTTCTCTAAATGACATTTAAAAGTCCCAGTCAGTAAAATGAAACACAGACATTTTTCAACTATCTTTAGACCGACCATATAAGGCATATAATAGTAGTATTTTGTTAATAGCTACGAAAATTTCTGGAGACTAACAATTTAATTTTAGAATTTAGAATTGTAAATTTAACTACTAAAAAATTTAAAGGAATTTCGCAGAAGATACTACAATTGAAGTTTCTTAACTATGGAAGAGAATTACTTTAATTATTTTGACACTGTATTTGGAAGACACTATGAAAGTAGTAGCTAGGAATAAAAGCTTTGTTATTGGATGAAGCAGGAAGAAGCCTTGGCCATATCTCTTGCTAGCTAGCTGTGTGACTGTGGTAGTCACTGTACATTCAAATCTGGTCCATTGCCTGTGTAAACGAGACAGGTAATATCAACTTCCTTGTGGAGTGGTCTCCAGATTTATAATGGACAAATCTGTAATGCCCTGGCACAGTGAACAGGTAGCTAAAGAGAACCCAAAATATCACTAATCTATACAAGTAGAACTACCTAACACGTTACAGGACCAACATGGACAGGCTATCAATGACCTAGTGTGTGTGCCAAAGGTCTTGCTTGACCAACCTTGCTATCCTCTGACATGACACAGAGGTCAGTATGAGCTTCCTGGGAAATGTCTGTCAGGTTGCTCCTATTAGCCAACAAACATAATCTCACACAGCCTCCTCAATCTTTAAAACCATCTTTCCTTGGTTCCATCATCTCTGTCATGGCATGGAAGAAATTTCTGGCTTTCCTTTCAGCCAGGGAGGTCTCTAAAAGATTGCCTAGAATCTTGGACTTCATTCATAGAAAACAGGCTCTTCCACCTTCATTCATCAGTAGCCTCCAAGTGGTCGTGTGTGTGTGTGTGTGTGTGTGTGTGTGTGTGTGTGTGTGTGTGTGTGTGCATGTGCATGTATACATTCCAGCACTGGGATTACAAATGCTTGCCACTGTGCTTGGCTTTTCTTCTATGGGTTCTAGGTATTGAACTCAGGTCCTAACACTTTTAGGTAAACACTCTGTTAGTGGAGCTATCTCCATAGTTTCCAAGTGGTCAGTCTTGCTTTTCAGCCTTCATCATGCACATCAAGTCAGCTCGGGCTCAGTCTTCAGTCCTGTCTCTATGATGCTTTCCAATCCACTGCTCATTCCTTTGAAATGTCCTGCTCACTTGGTTGTTATGATTCCTCCTCCTCTGGGCTCTGCCTACTTCCCTTTCAGTACTAAACCACTAAGTGCTAAAGTTTCAACTTGGTTCCTTGCTTCTGAGTTCTATTCTCTTTTGGTTTTATGCTCTCTGCTATATGATCACATTTCTTCCCATGGCTGGGACCAAGAACTCTTAAATTTCCATGTCAGCCCAAACCCTCTCTGTTTTCTCTCTAGACTCACACTCCCAACTGTGAATTTAGTGGTTCCATTGGACTGTGTAACAAGCATCCCAAACCTAATCCATGCCTACTTAAGTCATCGAATTCTGTCTCAAAACTGCTTTTTATAGTTTTCCCCTTTCCATACATCTAGTTATTCAGTCTCAGCTCCTCAATATACCATGCAGCCTTGCACCAGTGTCCTAATGAATGTCTTCACTTTTGAATGTTTTTCTTTTAAAACATTCTGTTCAAGATGCCCTGACAGCCTTACAAATACACAGGAAGGCTTTGGGTTTTTTTTATTTGTTTGTTTTTTGTTTGTTTGTTACCTTATAGCCTTTTCTGCTAAGCATTTCCCCTAGCTAGAAGAAGTCTCCTCCATTCCTACCTACAGACCACCTTCTAAATGCAAAGATTACCTAGCACATTCCAGCTCATACCCAAATTATTAAATAACACTAAAGATGTGTACTGCCCACAATAGAATACCATATGACATTTAAGTGCCATTTCTGTCCAGAGATCATTCTTGAACATCCCTCCTATCTAAAGTTCCCACTGTCTAAGTCCCTTTTATAATCTCTTGCTATTTTCCCCATAGTAAATGCAATTTGAATGGTTAATGCATTTGTGTTTTGCTTAGCCGAATGTCTCTATGAAAAGTACACTTCAGCAAGGATCACGTTTGCTTTGGACAAATGGACAAATCTGTAATGTCCTGGCACAGTGAACAGGTAGCTAAAGAGAACCCACAATATCACTAATCTATACAAGTAGAACTACCTAACACGATACAGGCCCCAAATGGGCAGGCTACAAATGACCTAGTGTGTGTGCACTCAGGAGGCATAGGCAGGTAAATATTTATGAGTTCAAAGCCAGTCTGCTCTACACAGTGGGTTTCAGGACATCCAGGGCTATGTGGAGAGACCCTGTCTCAAAATAAAAAGAAACTAAATTCTCTGGTTATCTATGCACTTAACATTGTTGAGTTAACAAAAGCCAAAGGAAATGCTCTGCCCTTAAGAAAACAGAAATGGAGCCACTGAAATGGAGATTGCTTCCATCAGGGACAGAGTAGCCTGTTTAATTACCTTCTGGGAACACAGTAACTACATCGGCAGTCTGCTTGCTTTTGCTGATGAAATTACCCTCAAACATCACAGTGCATCTGCCTCGTATCACGTTATGTAACACCTCAAACAAAACCCCTGTAGCTAGACATTGTAAAGTATATGTACTGCGGTTGTCACGAAAAGCCCAAATAGTCTCACACACACAGAAAACGAGTGGAATGACAACTGACTTAAATCATCCACGGCTGCTACTACATGCAAATGGCTTTATCTATTCTAAAGAGGATCTATGCTAGTTCCATTCTGCTTCATAATGCAGACATATTCTGTATGATTACATGCATTTAAATATGTGGACAAATTGTACTTGCAAAAGTGATACTAGTGATTCACTGATATATTTCTTTAGAAAAGGATATTTTAAAACACAAATATATGGCCTTTAGGTTCTTCATAAATTCAAACGGTAACAATTTGGCCATGTACCCTACCGAGTACTCTAATAAATAAAACTAATTTAAACGTTTGAAAATTTTAATCCATATAATCCATGTTCATCTGAGGGTCTTCCATATCTAAATGACAGGGTCACCATTCTCCATACCTACACTTCCTATCTCCTCTTACATTAGGCCACATTTCTCATCTCCCTAACACCAAGTCATCTATGACTTCTTCAAATAATAAAATCAGTTGCATGTACAAATAACAGAATGAATTGAGTAAAACCCTTTCCTTCCCCTCTACCCGCCCCTGTCTCAGCAGCCACTAGCTGCTGCCTTGTTTCAGAGGAAACTTAGAAGTTCCTCCTCCCAGATCACCCCCCTTTGCCTTTCCCCTAGACCACTGAGATGGACGCGCTCTGTTGCTCACATCTACACGACTTGGCTTGATGCTGATTCGATTTTGCACATCATGGACCAACCTGTACCACATCAGGTCTCCTTAGCCTGGCCTGCTACCCGTTCCAGTGCTACAATGATTTGTGTGTGAGGGGAGGGGAAAACAAGGAGACAAAGATATAAGCCCACTGGGGACATACCACCAGAGCAAGTGCAGAGACAGGAGAATGGAAAGAATCCCATCAGTCTCAGAAAGAGAAGTATTTCTCATCTGCGCCTCTTAGTCTTTATATATCCATGAGATCATGCATGCACAAATGACACAAAAGAAGAAGCGAAACTGTCCAGAGAGGAGAAGCCACTAATGAGAGGGGGGAGGGCAAAGAAAAGGGCGGGTGGGAGGGTGTGTGGGAGGAACGGAATCAGAGTGTACCATAAACTCACATGCAAATGAGAATGGCTGACATAACATTGCATAATAAAAAAATAGAATAAAGGTAAGTGCAAAAAAGAAGAGGAAGCCCTAACCATCCATGTAATCTCTATATTGAGCTGTAAACAAAGGAAAGAAGAAGTGTATAAAATGCCCAAGTCCTGTCATCGCTTTTATGACAGATATGGCTAAGCTTAAAGATCCTACAGAGACAAAGTAAGGAACAAGGGAATTCCCACCATACCACAAAAAGACAGGGTCAGGAGACTTTGTTGTTGCTGTTGTCAGGCAGTCACTTTCAAGTCTCCTTGGCAGACCTTAGGTTCTCTTGCTTATTTCAAATTCTTAAGAAAACCTTTATATGAAAAATCAGAATATACAAATCTAGTATTTGAATACATTTAATCATTTTATTGTTCAGTGGGTGAGTCCCGCTTACCCCTGTACTGAGAAACCAGAAGGTTCTATAAAATGCAGATCAACATGGTTTCATGAAGAATTCAACAGTGTGGCTGAGACATCAGATGAGATTTGACTGACATTTGCATCTGCCACCACTTAGTTATGTGACCCTGCCCTAGTGGCATAACACCTTTGTCAAAAGGGGTGATAACAGCACGGGGTATTATGAGGTTACACAAGAATGCAAACCAATGTCTGTCAAATGGTTAATAATCTACAACCTATTATTCACAGCAAACAACACATGACTAATGAGTATGGCACATGGGACTAGACTTTTGTAAGGAACCAAGAAACCAGGAAATAACTAACATAAAATAATATAAAGCAGAGAAAAGGACAGTGTTACTGGGTATACTGCGAGACTGACTGTGTCAAGGGCCCCAAGGGAAGGTTTAGAATGATCTTCAAAGTTCTTAATGCCTCTCTGTGCCCAGTGTGGGGGAGAAGGAGAGCTGAAATAAAGCTGGAAAGGCCTCAAGATGTCAGAGCCACAACTTAAGATGGGTTTTCCAAAGTGATATGCACATTACAGGATATGAGGAGAGCATGTTGAAATATACAGAAAGTAAGGGCTTGAGGGATCAGAGTATAAGAAACAGACATCAAAGGAAGAGATAACGACAGAATGGGTGGAATTGAGCCAAATGATGCTAAACCACAAATGTCAGAAAAAGGTTGGGACGCAGATGTGACTTCTCTGAACCATGGCCAGGAACACTCACCTGCCAAGACACTTGGAGGGCCCACGATTAGGACTGGGTACCAAAGGATGTTGGGAGAAATAGGTACCTGAGGGTTGTGGTAGCACTTCGTACCTGAGGATGCTGGGAGGAATTGGTACCTGAGGATGCTGGGGCATTTGGTATATAAGGATGTTGGGAGGACAGCTGTTTATTGGAATTTGCAGATGCAAGGTTTTGGCAAAGAGGGATAGAATTTTCTAGGGTTGGGTTTAGTATTGTATACTCACAATTTCAGCACTCAGAAAGCTGAAGCAGGAGAATGGCAAGTTGGAAACCTGTATGGACTGCATGAAGGGACTTTGAAGAAAAAAGCAGGGGTATGAGATTTTTGCTAAAATCACCAACAGCTGAGTTGCAAGTGGGAGCTATAATGTTCCACAACTGGAGTACAAAGCATTCTCCAGTCCACAGCTTAGTTTCATCTTATATGATATATAAATTATGTTTATATATTAAATATATATTACATACATAGTATGTAACTTCTATGGGGAGTAGCACAAATACTCAGCTCATAGCCATGAGACAAAGTGATCTCAGAACCACAGACAAAATATTTGCACATGTAAAATAAAAATAAATCTTAAAAAAACAATGAAACACAAAAGCATACACAAAGGATATACATATGGGTAAGTACACACACACACACACACACACACACACACACACACACACACACGGTATGTGAATAGCCACCACACATATCTTCCCTGATTGTCATTTCATCTTGGTCTTCACTGAAGACTATGACTAAAACATGTTTCTGAACAAATCTCAGGAATTATACAAACTCCATGAACTTACATGTGTTTTTCATATAAAAGACACGCCTTGCTATGTTGTCCAGACTGGCCCTGAATTCACAATCCTCCTACCTCTCCGACTCAAGGATGGGATTACAGGCGAATGCCATCACATAAGGTTTATTAGCACTTATTTTTACAGTGTTTTTCTAAAGAGTATGTATTTTTAAAATCTTTTAAAATAAAAAATATGCATATGAATGCTTTTCTTGCATGTATGTATTGTACCATGTGTATGCCTAGTTCAGAAGGTGCTGGACCCCTGGACCTGGAGTGATTGACGGTTGTGAGCCACGATGTGGATGCTGCAAACTGAACCTAGTCCTCTGCCTGAGCTGTCTCACCAGCCCAAATTCACATATTTTAATTCACTCAGTCCTTTTAATACCCTTATCTTAAAGAAAAGAAAACTATACCTGTTATCCATGGCTAGGAAGTAGCTCTATGGAGCAGGAACTGTAGGAGGCCCCACAGCAAAAGCAGTCTGAGGCTCCTGACAACAGTTTGGTGCAGGGTTGTTAAGTTAAGTTACTGGTCTTCTAGGATGTGGGGCATCCAGACTCACCTGGGATTTCAGGTTAAACACACCTATTGTTAACCCTTAGCTAACTTTAATATTGATCCATGATGGCTGCAACGTAGGAAAACACTTTCAGAAGGTACATTTTTGCATGGCTACCTTTGAACAAGAGTTAAAGTCTATTCGAAAAATAATTTCAAAGATAATCAGTGGTAAAAGGCAACCTCATTCCCAGGATACTAAAGAGCCTTATAGAACAATGAAGGTATTTTTTTAAAAAAAGCATTGTACACAATAAAAATTATATGTGTATATATGTATATACTTAGAAATATGTAAAAGAAAATTTTCACAAGTTGTTGTTCATTTTGACAATATATAATTAACTCTACTATTTTCTACTTCACCCAGGTTGCCCACTATAAGTCATTCTGTCGAAGCCTAGTAACCTGGCTAAAAAAATGGAGAAATGATCTGGACAGACATTTCCCTACAGCTGATATGTAGATGGTCAACAAATATATGAAAATGGGGTTTTTCAGACGACTCACCATGTAAAGGCACCTGATGACCCGCCTGATGAAAAGAATCCCTGGGACCCACGCTGTAGACGGTGTCCTGGGACCTCCACATACAACCTCCATTGCTCACAAACCCAGATGCACGCACACAGATAAAAGCCAAACAAACAACACATAAAGACAAATGCTCAGCATCATTAAGCATCAGGAAAATGAAGCCGGGCGGTGGTGGCGCACGCCTTTAATCCCAGCACTCGGGAGGCAGAGACAGGCGGATCTCTGTGAGTTCGAGGCCAGGCTGGACCGACAGCCTCCAAAACAATACAGAGAAACCCTGTTTCGTAAAACCAAA
The DNA here is from genome assembly GCF_017639785.1 of Mesocricetus auratus. NCBI lineage: Eukaryota > Metazoa > Chordata > Mammalia > Rodentia > Cricetidae > Mesocricetus > Mesocricetus auratus. Next base: position 17,267,723 of record NW_024429199.1, on the reverse strand, counting down.
AAAAAAAAAAAAAAAAAAAAAAAAGCATCAGGAAAATGAAACTAAAAAAAAAACCAAAAACCAATGAGATGTCATATGATCACATTTTGAGTAGTGAGGACGTGGAAGACGGAAAACTCACACACACCATTGACAGGATCAATGATTTGCACCGTCACTATGGAAACCAGTACAGCAGTCTCTCAGAAGCCTAGTACAGTTAAGCAAGGTGGTGCACTCCTGAAATCCTAAAGTGTGGGAAGTTGAGACAGAACGATTGGAAGTTGAAGACTATCCTTGGCTATTCAGGAATTTCAAGACAGCACGGGCTGCAAGAGAACCTGTCAAATAGCTAATAGAGAAGATTTTGGGCACAAAGAACTAGATACAACGCTTGTGATTATAGATAAGTCGGTTACTCTGATCTGACTATTCCATATTATATATACATATGGAAATGTCACCCTGTAGTTCATAAATATTTATGATTATGTCCCAATTAAATATTTTAAATGCTGCTTCCATCTACTGAATTGATTTCATGACTGACCTCCCCAGTGGGTTGTACCGTACAGTTTAAAAAGTAAAATGGCACTTGGGATTCAATCAAAATGCCCAGCCTGTCCTTAAAGGAAGGCAAAACACATGATTCTGACTGCTAATGGCTGAGTGTTCACAAGCTTGTTGTTAATCACTAGAAAAAAGTTAATGATTTCCTGGAAACATTAGCAGGTCAAACTCGACCGTAGATGTTTTTCCCAGTAATGAACAGTAGTACTCTGTAAATATTCCCTTAAGAGCTGCCTGATCTGAACTCTATCAAGAAACTAGGAAAGAAAAGATTTAAACAACAGTGCAGTGCATGCAAAACTTTAATTAGAAATTAGTAAAACGGTCAAAGAAAGCAATGCTTTTGAAATATTCTTAATATTTTTAAGATTATTTAAAACCACCAAGTACTAAAAACCTTATGGTGATAAAAATTAAGACTCACTAACCATTATATACTGTATTAAAGATAATGATTCACATAGTCTGTCTTTCACGTGGTCACTAAATATTTTTAACACTGGCTATATGCCAATCACTGTGTTGGCTCGTGGAAGGAGCACTGAACCATTACAGAGTCTTCTCTTCCCAGGTGGCATGTTGAGAGGAGGCAGACTACAAACCAAAAACAAATCAGAACTATGCAGAATGTGTTCCCGACCCCTTAGGCGGAGCTGTGGGTGACTCCAGGCATGCTACCTACCCAGAGGCAATCGGGACAGATCTTTGAATTGACCAAATAAGGTTCCAGTAAAGACAAAGCATTTTACCTCCAAAACCAGGTACAGCTTTTACTACTTAGCATATTACAACACAGACAAGGTGTTCTAACCCACCTGTCAGACAAGGCAAAAAAAGACATACTAAGTGAGAGACAGACCACACGGAAGGGAATAAAACAGCTGGAGATGAAGACAGCTGGGGGAGGGTTTGGAATTCAGATTCTCCATTTGGAAGCTAAGTGATTTCAAGGAGGGGTATATTTAATTTCCTGAACAACGGATTCTTTGCTGCATTTAACCTACACATAAGATCAATGTGTACGTAAAGCAAATGTTTGCCAAGGCACTTTGCGAAGGGCTGGGAAATGTTCACACTCACTGTTATCTTGTGCGAGCAACAAGCACGGTGAAACCAACAGAGTAAAATGAACAAGTATCAAGTATCAAGAAGGTTTTCTTTTCATGTATCAATACAGTCAAAACCTGTGACCTGATGGGCTGTCTGAGTCCAGCTGGTAATTAGCTTCTCCTTAAATTTCAGGCACATTGTGGATATTCAAACCTCTAACGGCCCACAGCCAGCAGAGTAAAGCAATCTACAGACTGAAGTTTAAAGGGGCAACAGTTCACATGGAATCACTCTGCCCCGAAGGGGGGGGCTCTTTGTAGGATCAAGTACTGCTCTGTGGGGCTGGAGAGGGAGAGGATGCCCCTCTGTCCTCACCCAGTGTGGCAGCACAGCTAGTCAGAAGCATCCAGGTGAGGTCTTCCACACACGCTAAGGGTCTGCATTCAACCTTGAGAGTAAGTGAGGCCTTATGTCAGGTCTGTTTCTATATTCCTATCTATTATGAGAAACCACTCATTTGAGAAAGGATGCAATCTCTCTAAATTTAATTTAAAAAATGAAATCACTTAAATTCAAAACTCTGTCACAGCGGCGAAAGTATACACTGTGTCCTATCACCATGGTTGGTTAATATTTTAGTATTAATATTTTAATATTAATTATAGATGAATAAACCTGATCAAACACAGCACAAGATATCATCATAATACAAACCAGATACTTTGAAAAGAACTTTTATAAACAACTTAAAATTCTAGAGGCTAGGATGAATTTTTCTAATTTAATTTACAACCGGTTAACTTAGTTTCAAGCTGCCAGGATTGCCCATAGATGTCTGTTCCTTCCACACTGTTAGGATTAGCATATCATACAACCTGAGTTAACCTATAGCAGAATTCTTCAAACTTTTTTCCCACACAAAAGTCTTTTTTATCTGAGGGACTTGTATGCAACCCCAGATGTGCAGGTATTATAAAACACAAATACACATTAAATATTTACTGATAATACATCATAAAATCAGTTTAAAATATTTTTCGGATATTTTTCATATTAACAAGACAGATGTGTTTGTTTCTACACAAACCATTAACCCTTAGATGATTATTGGGCATTCAGCGTTTTCAATATTCTTCAGAAAAAATCCAATGTTTACCTTATAACTGTGGAGGCTGAAAATGCCATTCCACAAATACAGAGTGTATAGGTATGCGTAAGGTGCCTCAGAAACTATTCTATTACACTTTGTGTCCTATTCCCAAGCTCAAATGCATTTAATTTTTTTTTCCTAAAGTTAAACTCAGGTCAACAATTCAAACACCAGTTTTTTGTTTGTTTTTTGTTTTGTTGTTGTTGTTGCTTTGTTTTGTTTCAAATCAAGAGCTATGGCATTGGAATGATGGCTCAGAGGTTAAGGGCAAATACCATTCTTGCAGAGGACCTGAGTTCAATTCCCAGCACCCACATCTGGTAGCTCAACAGCTGCCTGTTAACTCCAGCTCTAGGGTGTCTGACATCCCTCTGTCCTCCTCACTCATATGGAGACATATACATGTAAATAATAATAAAAATGAATTTTAAAAACCAGCCACCATAGCATAGTTTAATCTAAAGACACACTAACTTGATACTTAACATGCTAGGGATTAGGAGTAGGAAAATATAAGTCTTTGCTTTCTATAATTAAACTGTGTTTCTACAAAAGCAGAGAACTTATATATGTAGTAAATACACCACAGTTGACAGCACACAACAGTCTCAAACCAGAGTGGAGGTGTTTCCAGCAACATTCCGCATGGGGTGGCATGGTGGTGCACAGGTACATGCTGTGTGTTCAGATCCAAGGCTGCTGGGAAGCCCTGTGATGCCAATCTGCCCAGAAGACCCTGGGATTCATTAGACGTTTAATTTTGAGTTACACTTGGGTCATTCTAAGTCAAGAACCCTTTTATTGATGCTAGCCTTTTCAAGATGCCCACATTCAGTTGTACCCCATCACGGAAGTGGCCCAGTTTAAGAACATGCACTCTACAAGCTGCTTGTAGCCACAGGGTGCCACAGGGCTCTGAGCAGGAAGACAGAGCACCAGCTCTGGACATGAAGACAAAGCAGGGTTTTAGATGCTGCTTTGCTGTCGACCTGATATCAAAATCTTTAGGTCTAAACTAATGTCAGAGTTAATTCCTATTTGGGGATGAAGATTTTTACATATCAGGCATTTGGTATGAAGATTCCAAGGATCTGTTTTCCAAGCTTTCTTCCCATCAAGGCATGGAGGAAGGGGGTAATAATTACACTGAGTCCTGGAAAAAGATGCTGATGGTAGATAGAGTCCAGACCTCTGGCTACCTCAACGGCTTCCTGGTAGTACGGGGAGTCTGCAGCTATGGCATGCCTCCCTGAGATATGACAGTGACTTTGATTACCAGTCACTGAATCTAAAGTACTACGCCAGTAAGTACATCATCGATACTTTTGTCTCATGGTCTTAGGACCCAACTGTTAAATACATTGGAAGTAATGTAATTTCCTTCATAGTTTTTGAGTACCTAACTGTACTACCTAACAGTGTCTCTGGGAAGCATATGATTCCAATTTGGCTTATTATATAACAGTTCCTTCTCCCTGATCTCAACAACAGGAGCGGATCACAGGATGAGAGCAGCCTGTGCGGATGAGAACTGAGTGAGGATCAAAGTGCAGGTGGCCACGGAGGAAGGCCTGGGATGAACTGTCTGAACACTCACTGCCCCAGCCAGTCTGTCCGTATACGCAGCCATCGTGGTTTCCCTCTGTCAGAACGGGAAAGTCTACTGAGCATCCTTAAGAAAAAAGTGAGGGGCAGTATCAGCTCTCAGCCACCCCACGCCCCCAAAGAAGGGACTTAAGGATCATCTGTCTAGCTCTGATTCTCCTTGTCATGGACCCTGTCCCAGCTGGGATGCTTGCTTTTTCCACATCTTAATAGTAGTCTCCTCTGGGCTGGCAAGATGGCTCAGAGGCTAAAAGCACCTGCCATGAAGCCTGGCAGCCTGAATTCAGTACCAGGACCACCATGGTGGAAGGACTGACTCCTGCAAGTTACCTTCTGATCTCCACGGGCTCACATGCACACACACACACACACACACACACACACACACACACACACACACACACACACACACACACACACACACCACACAACATACACACACACCACACACACACACCACACACACACACCACACACACACACCACACACACACACCACACACACACACCACACACAACATACACACACACCACACACACACAGCACACACACAGCACACACACCACACACACACACCACACACACACCACACACACACCACACACACACACCACACACACACCACACACACACCACACACACACCACACACACACACCACACACCACACACACACCACACACATACACCACACACACACACCACACACAACATACACACACACATCACACACAAACCACACACATACACCACACACACACACACCACACACACCACATACACACTACACACCACACACACACCACACACATACACCACACACACACACACACACCACACCACACACACACACAACTCCCTCACATCCCCCACACACACCCACACACACCACACACACACACCCACACACACACACACACACAGAATCCATAAATGGTATAATAAAAACCTTAAAATACATTATTTGCATTTAGCAACTGAAGAAATGGAAAGGACGTTTCAAGGACTTGTCCCGGGCTATTTAGTGAGGTGACTTTCACACATTGGTGCTGTGCCCGTACCTGGGAAGCTCGGGACTGCTCCAGTCAGGTCAGAGGCCAGCTGTGGGAGTGCCATTATCTGAGGAGTGGGGGTGGGTGCTCGAGCCTGCTGTGTGCTCCGCATCCCTTATCACTGCAGCTGCTGACAGAGGTGGTTGGGCCGATGCTGCTGGCCCTGACAGGGGTGGAAGAGAAGATAGTGGGTGGGAAAGGCAGTTCTGCTTTTGGTGATAAACAAGGGAGGAGGAGGGAACCAGCAAGTCTGGGGAAGGCAAACCTCTGTGCACATCACTGGAGTCACTCGGGGTCTACTTGCCTGCCCTGCCAGAGCCTGCAGAGATAAAAAGTAACCTCCTGTAAAGCCCTCCCATAATCCTCCCACAAGCCTCCTGCAGTCCTTCAGGAACCTACTGGAACCTACCCCTTGGTTTAATGTCAGCAAGTTAACCCTTGACCCGGCGCTATTATACTTTTAAAGAACTTTAAAAATAGGTATATACTTATTTATTTTCCTGAGTATGTGTGTGGGCAGGTACATGGTTCAGCACTTGTCACGGAGGTAAGAGAACACGGTGTGGGAGTTGTGGTTCTCTCCTGAGTTCACGTCATCAGTCCTGGGGGTAGGCACCATTATGCCAGGGCTCAAAACACTTAAAGTTTTGAGGTTTAGTCTAGTAGTGATGTGTTTGTTTAAAATACTGAGGCTTGAGAGCAATCCTTAATCAAAAAACACACATACACATACATACACACACACACACACCACACTGTAGGGAAAAGGGGCCAGTCAAAGAAACACACCCTGAGCAGACCCAAAGAAACACACTTTGGCCCTGCAACCAGAACTAAAGAAATGCACCCTGACCCTGAAACCAGTGCCAAAGGAACACACTTTGTCCCTGGAATCAGAGTCAGTGAAAGAAATTCACTCTGGCCCTAAAATTGGAGCCAAAAGGCTAAAAAGGACCAGAGAAAGAAACACACTTTGGATCTGAAACCAGAGCCAAATCTGACCCTAATCCTGTGCAGAAAACTAACCAATCCTCGAGCAGAGTTCTAGCCAATCTGAGCTCAGCACTAAAATCTGACCAATACCCACCCTGGAAGCCTTATATAAACCCTGTGTCTGTTCAGCTTGTGTCTGTTCACGCTACCTTTGCCGCTTTGGCAGAGGTTAGCCACTCTCCTGGATTCTTCCCTCCCAATAAACCCCTTCAATTAGCTTTGGGTGAAGATCTTCTTTTGCAATGGCGACGGAGCAGAGGTGACCCTGAGCAGAGCCAGCAGGGCTGTAACTCTTGTCCAGGAAACCTTCCCTTGGCAAAGGAGAGTTACTCCGCTTTCCTGGAGCAGAGCTGAACTGTAGCAACTTCACTGAGAAACCTCCTGCTGAGCAAAACTGCTACACTGGGCTAACATCCCCAGCTGGAAGACCCTGTCCTGCAAGAGAGGAGCGGATACACCAGGGAAGCCTTTCCCTGAGGCCGGGCTGTAAGCAGCTAAGCTTACTGCAACCTGTGGTGGTCCTTGGCTCCCGAGCTCCAGGATACCTTTCCATCTGAGCTGTGTAACACTCAGTATTCTGTGACTCCCGAGTGCCAGAATACCTGACCCACTCCTGTTCCATCCCCATCCAGCCCGAAATGCCAACACACAAACACACAAACACACAAACACACACACACACACACACACACACACAATATAGAAACACCCACATGAAAATCACAGACTAAACCAATGTCAAATGAGTGTGAAAGAATGGGAGCACTATTGGGCACTAATTAAGAAATTATTGCACTTTTAACAACAATGGAAAGACAAACAAGCATGGCCACATTACCTCACCATCACCCCAGAGCACAGAAGCACAAAGAATAAACTTATTTAATAATTTAGTTCTTCATTTGGTGAGGAGTTTGCTTATTTTTGTTGTTGATGTTTTCAGGTGTTTTTTTATTTTCCTCTTTCCTTTCTCCCTCCCTCCCTCCCTCCCTCCCTCCCTCCCTCCCTCCCTTCCTCCCTCCCTCCCTTCCTTTCTCCCTCCCTCCCTTTCTTTATTTTGAGGCTGGGTCTCACTGTATTAGCCCTGTCTGGTCTGGAAATTGCTATGTAGACAAATAGCCCTTAAATTTGTGGGTATCCCACTGCCCTTGCCTCCTGAGTGCTGGGATGACAGTTATGCACGGCCATGCCTAGACTTGCATTTGGGTTTTCAAGACTTGTTAAGAATCAAGGGATTAATAAATACATAGATGATATACTTTGAGCTACAAATTCTTTGCAAAGACCTGAGGAGAGGTCCCAAGAATCACTCAATCCACCTAAACAACTGTTTCAAAACTATAACTCTATGGAAACTCCAAAGCCAGGACATCCTAAAAATTTACCAGGATTTAAGCAGAGTAAATCCCACTTAGTGGGAACCCACACTCCCCCTCAGAGAGTTACACGGCTATATTCCACATCACTAATTCAAACCATAGTTATTAAAATATGAGCTTTTTAAAAATTTACTTCTTGGAGGCTTGGCCTTACTATGTAGACAAAGCTAGTCTGGGAATCACGACTGGGCCCAACTGCAGGTTAAACTTGAGACCCTCCTGCCTCAGTGTACTTCCTGGTGCTAGGAATATGAGTGTGTGGCATTATGCCCATCTAAAGCTGACTCTCAGATTTAACCTTGCTGTAGCTGAAAGGCATACCAATGGAGGAAGTTTGCTGAGAGAGAATTTACCAAACACAGTCATACAATGTTTATGAAACCACATGATGAAATAGCACACACAAAAATTGTTGACTATTTACTAACAAGGAAAAAGGAGCAGGGGGCAGAGGGAAACAGTTTCAAAGCAGCTTGGGCCATCAGATACACACAATGCTAGCTAGCAAGCAGAGCAGGGCAAATCTTGCATTTGCTTTTCTCTAGACACAAGAGGCGATTTGGGTAAAGTACGTAATTTGGTTTAGAGGAAAACTGTGATTGCATCAATCTGGCCTTGCCCTTGGCCTGACTTTGTGTTCCTCCAGAGATTGCTTGGACTGCCCTTAAGTACACTGCCCTAGAAAAACCTGCCCTGTGTTGTCAGAAACTGGCTCTCAAGTAAGTTCCATTGGGCAATTCCTCCTCATGACAACCCAAGTTTCATCAGGAAGTATTTGGAAAGATTTATAATCTACTCTGGGTGGCTCTTTCTTCTATTCTCCTTCCTTCCTTTCTTTAAAATCTTTTGGTTGTTTAAATTTTCTCTAGGGTCATTTTGTTATTTTGCTTTTTAATAATTTCATCATTTCTGGCTTTCATTGTATAGCTGAACTATAGCATTCTCTCTCTCTCTCTCTCTCACTCTCTCTCTCTCTCTCTCTCTCTCTCTGTCTCTCTCTCTCCTGTTCTTCTCTTTCCCTCCTTCTTCCCTTCCTTGCATTCTCTTCCTCCCTCCCCCTCTTCTTTCTCCCTCCCTCTCTTTTCTCTCTCTCTCTCTTCTTTCCTCCCCTTCTCCCTCCCCACTCCTTCCCTCTCTCCCTTTCCTTCCCCTTCCCCTGCTCTCTGCATTTAAAAACTGTTACCTGTTTTTAAAGTCCTACTGATATTTATCCTGTCTACCTCAGAAACTGCCAAGGTTGCACGGATGCATTCTTAGCTATTCCTTTTCTTTTGACTGTTTTTCAGAAGAAGAGAAGGTACAACATCACAAATGAGTGTGTGTTTATGGGCTGAAAAGCAATGTCTTTTTTCTATTGTGGGTCTGCACGCTGGTCTAAGGGACCTCCTTACATCTTAAATTGGGGAGGAGCTATTGCATATTCCTAGTTGGACTTTGGGACACTCATAACTTTGCTCTGTCGCTTGTTCCCTTTCTGGGTTAAGTAGATGAGTGTGTGTTGCATTCTCCCAGGAAAGTTTCTCACAACGAACTTGGTAGCCCAACAGAGACTTGACAGAACCAAGGATAAATTGGGGAGGAGCTATTGCATATTCCTATCTATAGATAGCAAGGCATGCAATGAAGGTTGAGCAAGCTGGAAGAGATAAGGCGTTAGCATGAAGCAGGTGATGCATTATCAACCAGGCTAGTACTGGGATCTGGAAATCACTTTATAGCCAGACTAAAAAGCACTCTCACTTCTAGAGCGATCTCCTTAAGGCACCTGTAGAAAAAAAGGAAAAAAGAGGGGGAGGAGAGGCCAAGAACCCGAACTGAATTCTACATCACATCCAAAATTTAGCTCAAAATGGAACAAGACCTTAATACAAAATAAAATATTTTTTAAAAAACTTCAGAAAATAAAGCAGGAAAGAATAGCTTTAGAATCTAGGACAGGGACATAAATGTCACACTTGACACCTAAAGCACAATTCACAATTCACAAAAGCAGAAACTGATAAAATGGACCAGAACAAAATTTAAAACTATTGTTCTACTAAAAGAAAAAAAACAAAACAAATAAACATATAAAAATAAGCCACTGGCTGCACCAGAATATTTGCAAACCACACATCTCATACAGGACTATACATAACACATATAACCAGTCCACCAAATTCAACAGTAAAAGCCAGGAGATTCAATTTGAAAATGGGTAAAAAAAACATGAAAATAAATTTTACTGATGATGTAGAGATGGTGGTATACATAGGAACAGACACTAGCTTAATTAGGTATTAAATAAAACTGTGATGAACTATTATTGCACACTCTTGGAACGGCTGAAATAAATACTGACACCATCAAATGCTGGTGACAATGCAAACAGGGTCACTCATACATGGCTAATAGGAATGCCATGAGGCACAGCCATTCATTCTGGAAGGACCACAATCTCTTATAAAATAAAACATTAATCTAGTATTTGACTCAGGAATTGGGCATTAAACCTAGAGAAATGAAAACTTAAAAATTCACACATAAATGTATAGATTAATGTAATAAGCAGCTTTGCTTGTAACAGCCCAAACCAGAAACAATGTTCTTCAATAGAAGAATGACTAAGAAGCTAATATCCTCCATCTATGGACTAAAACCATTTAACATACAGGAATAAATCATCAATAACTAATACCCACAACAGCTTGGATGGATCACAAGTAAATTACAGAGATAAAGAAACAGAATTCCCATAAGTTACATGGTATATAAATTCATTTATATAATAGTCTTGAACTAGACTCTAGGAACTCACTGATAGTTAGGAGTGTCAAGTGAAAATAAGAATGTCAAGCAGAGTGAAGGGCATGAGAATGGTTACAAAATGGCAGGACACAGCATCCTCTTGCAAGTTGACTGTGATACTGGCCAGACAAGTCTACTCACAAGATAGAGCTGCACATAATTAAATATGCGCGTGCGCGCGCGCGCGCACACACACACACACACACACACACACACACACTGACTTACTTACTTGTAAATCTGGGAAACTAAACAGAGGTGGCAGCCCATAAGAATGTCAGTTTCCTAGTACAACATGTTACTACTAAGGGGGGAAGTGAATGAAGAATACAGGATTTCTCTAACATTACATATATCTACAAGGAAATAGATAATTATGGTAAAACAATTATATAGTTCTTAACCTAAAGATACTATTTTTCTAATGGCTAATCCATTACAAGGCTTATTTCTTTCTTCCCCTATGTTGTTATTCTCTCTAGTCCTAAGAGCAGGAAACATTCTACTACAATAAATACTTCAGCTCTTGTTTTCCCAATTGCCCAATTTGGGATTTGTTATTCTGATTGGGGCATATCCTTTGGAGATAGCCCTGTGCTTGAATATCAACTCTCATGCTGCATGAAATGAACACAGCATTTTCTGATTCTTACTTACCTTGTTTGCTAAACAGAACTAAAATAACCCACATCCAGGACTTACTTTGACAATACATACTAAAGCACTCACACACAGTAAGTCATCAGCCTATTGCCCCTTTCCCATTAAAAGTTTAAAACATGGCTTAATTTCTGGATAAAGTCATTGACCAAAAAAATCTTTTGGTTTTAGTTCTAAGTTTTCTATTTAGAAAATGGGAAGTGCAGGGGGAGGCTCTAGGCCCTGCTCCAAATGAAATGATAGACTTTGATGATCCCCCATGGAAGGCCTCATCCTCCCTGGGGAGCAGAAAGGGGATGGGATATGAGGTCTGTGGGGGCACAGGGGTGGAGGGGGGGAGAGGGAATTTGGATTGATATGTAAAACAAATTTGTTTCTAATTTAAATTTAAAAAACAGGAAAAAAACAAAAAGAAAACGGGAAATGCATTTTTGCAAGCACAGATTGCGGGTTGGGGATACAGTGGGGCTAAATTCAGTTCTTAAGCAAACCAGCTTAGGAGCCCATATGATTACTTGAAAACTAGGCTCTCTCTGAGGTCAGCAGCATCACTGATCATTTACTCATGGTTAGTGAGTGACAGCCAAACAGTGGCTTGAACCTGTAGCTAGCAGATACCAGATACTCTATCATAAAGCACACATACATTAGAGGAGCTGAGGCCGTAAGACTCGAACTCTAATGACATCATCTCACCCATTCCACCTACAAAATGCAAGCTTCTTAACCACAGTTCTCCATAAAGCTTTAAACTTGTCAGATTTTCAAATTAGGGCCCAGCCACTTAAGTTTCTGACCAGCAGGAGCTAAGAACCTAGAATTAAAACTCCACGGAAGCTGCTAAGCAAGAATTTCAAGCAACTCACAGGCTGGCACCGGGCTGCTAAACCCTACAAGGAGCTGGAGCCCCAGAGAACCATCAACAGAAAGGCAGGTCATTCCTCGGATACTAAGTTTACAAAGGACAAAATGGAGGATATTCAACTTTTTGATCACCCACTCTCCTGTTTAACAATCTCACAGAACACAAAGTGCCAAGTTAATTTTCCAGTCAAAGTCCTCTCAGAGTGCTATTGCCTTAAAGCACTGATATAATTTTTGCAAAATGAATGCTTACCGAGCAAAATAACTCTGTTTCCGTTCCTTCTGTTCCTTCTTCTCCTCCTTAGTATCCATAATACACAACCAAAAGTGCAAAGTAGTTGGAAACGTTCTTTTTAATCAGTGAGTCATATTCCTGCAACTGAAAAATAAATAAATAAATCAAGCAACTCTAAGGCGAGACGTTTATAATCACTAATAATAGAATAAAGCAGAGTAGAGGTACATGGTCCAAAACAAATGAAGGATAAACTTTAACCAGGAAATAGTCACGAGTCAGGCACGAAATGCAAATGGGTTGGAAGTGAGGCAAACTACAACACCATCATGAGAATGGTCAGCCACAAAGCAGACTAGCGATGGGAAACCAAACCGAATGCTTTCTCCATAATTAACCATGATTCCAAAATGAAAACTTCCACGGGCCAGAAGACTGGGGGGGAAATGCTGCACTATGCCACTTACTCATCTTTTAAATACTGGTCACACAGTCTCTCTTTCCTAGTACTTCATGATAAATCGTCCTCACGGGCAAGTATGCAGATGGCTCACTTGGGTGTATTGCAGAAATGTGCTTTGCTCAAAAGCAAAAATAATGTTAGCCAAGCGAATGTGGCGCACACCTTTAATCCCAGCACTCAGGAGGCAGAGGCAGGCGGATCTCTGTGAGTTCGAGGCCAGCCTGGGCTACAGAGCTAGTTCCAAGGACAGCCTCCAAAGCAATACAGAGATACTCTGTCTTGAGAAACCAAAATAATAGTAATAATAAGAATGATGATGATGATGATGATGATGACGTCAGCATTCTATCTTATCTCCCGGAACATGCCATCGAAGGGCATCCCACTTGAGCAGATGTGGAAATGAAAGCACAGAGGCTCAGGAAACAACTTGGAAAGCTGTGCCTCTCTGCGCTGGCTCAGCCCCTCTCCAGCCCAACCCCCTCCACTATGCTTGCTGCAGTGGTGCGAACCAATAACAAAAGCTTCCCTAAATACCACTTTCATCGCGCTATTCCTCTGCTCAGAATTCTCCACGCCCACTCCAGCTTCGGCCAGTGAATTTCCTACAGAGCTTTCGGACACGCCCTATCTCACTATGTTCATCAATCAAATTTAAATTCAAAGAAGCCAAAGCACCCTTGCAAGACAAAATTGTTTATGTTATGTATCTATTTCAATTCAATTCAGTCTCATAGGCAATATACATTACAGGGAAGGCACCATGATACGTATTGAAGTTCAAGCTAAATGAGGCGTTAGATTTGCTCTAATGGAATACACTGTGTTTTGTGAGGCAGACGCAGAATCGCAATATTATGAGACATCTACTGTTTCAGAGGGGATAAGGTGTCAAAGGAGACTATAGAAAAAAAACACCAAAAATCAGGGTCCCAAAACATATGTATCTCAAAATGTCATGTTGGGCATCATAAACAAGCTTTTTTTTTTGTCAATTAGAAGCCTTAATGTTTTAAAATTATTTTAATTACGTGTATGGGTATATGCACATAAGGGCAGGTACTTGCAGAGGCCAGAGACTTCAGATCCCCTTGGAATTGGAATTACTGGCAGTTGTGAGCTGCCTTATGTGGGTGCTGGGAATCAAACGCAAGCATTCTACAAGAATAGTATATGCTCTTAACTGCTGACTCATCTCTTTAAATCCTAAAACCCTCATAAAACATTAAAAAAAAAAAACCCACTCAGCCTTAAATAAATCCGTTGATACCCTCATCTCACATAGTAAGGATGCCGGCATGGGTGTGGGTTTCCCAGCCCAGATACAGAAAAGTGGTTCAGCTTGAACCAAAACAATAGAACAGAAGAGTTCCCCGCTGTTCCAGCGCCAAGCGTGCAGCACAGCAGTGTGAGAGGGAAGAGAAAGGCAAGGGAAGGATGAGAGTCATGGAGGAAGGGCTTGTTTATCGCTCTAAGGAGCCATGCACCCTTCCAGCTAGGCAGCCCATGCTCCCCGCTCCTTGAGGCATTTTCTAGCCATCTCTACATGAGCACACCAAAGCCATGGACTGCATCTGTGGTAGGTATGCCATGGGCAAATAGTTCAGTGACTGTTCAAGAGAGCACCAATTGTTCTCATCCATGAAAGGACGTCACCAAGGGATTCTTTGGTGAGGCAGTGTGGCAGACTCATGATCAGACCGTGACTTGGAAGAATGAAGACAGTGGATTTGTGAGAAAGACCTTCGGGTTAAAAATTAAGCTTAAGAGGAGAAGGCTCACAACTAAGCCACAGTAATTGGTACAGAAAGGAGAATGAATTTGAGGGATGCCGAGGAGGCAGAGAAATTGAGGTTTGGCAGGCTATTAAACACAGGCAGCACAGGAGAAGGAATGAACGAGGTTTATGTTTCTGCTCCAGACACCAGGTGGACTGTGATAGGAGAGCTACCATCCAATATACAGGAAGAGGGCACACTGTGTGGGGGTGGTGTATAAGGACACTGAGATCAATCTTGGTTATCCATGGCTTCCAAGGGCCTGTGGGTGGTCAGCTGGAGACATTCTCTAGTCTCTGGTTAATTTGGTCACAATGAAAGCACAGGAGCACAATAAAAGCTAGAGAAAAAAAGAATAGGAAATTTATAGCATATGGTTATCATTAGGAGAAAAAGAAATGAAAAGAAAAAAAAGGGGAAAATAGCACAATGAGATCACTCTGGAAGTTTGGCGTAGGCTGTGCCCTCAAAAATATAAAAATAAATTAAAAATAAAAAAATTCGTCCAGTGGAGAAAACAAACGTGAGCAATAAACAATGTGTGTTAGTAACTTGGAGCTGCCAGAGAGTAACCCTCAGGACTTAGAACATAAAAGGTTCTATTTTGATGAAGGTAACATGATAAAGCATTCCGGGTACTTTATTATAACATACAGCACTGCAATAGGTAAAGAGAGATGAGGGACCCCAGGAGGAGGTAATACCTAAGCAGAAGGGTAGGAGTGGGAAAAGGGAATCAATCTTCATGTCACCAATGTCATGTCATTTATTTTGGCCCATCACCTACTTTATTACTCCTTAGAACTGCTTCACTCGGAAATTACCGCTGTCTAAAGGTGCGTGGGGCAGGGAGAGATGTCAATCATTTCCACTCACTCAACAGCACTGAACAAGGATTTAGTATACTTGGTATACTTGGGTGTCTTGTAATAAACTTTGGAGTCATAAGCAGTCAGAGATGAACCAGATAATGTAGTGTGGGATCTACAACGGCCAGTGTTGTAGCAAAAACCATGCCGGTTAAGATGAATGTAGCTGGTCTTATCAAACGGAACCGAGTTCAAAGAGCACAGGAAGCCAAACCACAGTGAGCTGTGGTAATTTATGGTCATCCAAGAATCTGGGTGATAAGGACGGGAGCTGAATTTACAGCTCTAGTCAGCTCTATGCCACACTAGGATTGGAACTCTTTCTCAACTCTACCCTTTTCTTCACTCCTTTCCCAAGCCTGAGGTTGCTTCCTTCCCTGAGCAGATCTAGCACACGCCTTTGTTAGAGAGAGCTTACCTCTCCTCTTCAGGAATGTGGTTCACCTGCTGTTATCTCAGGACATTGTATTTTAGGCTGTGTGAAGCTGCCTCCAGGCCCAACAACACCTTGGGTGACACTTCCTTTGACTTTCCCCAAGTATATGGCTCTACAATTGGTAGAAAATGTTATTTAAGAGGTCAAATTAATCCAGAGTTGGTGATAAAAACCAACATAAGGTAAGCTTTAAATGTGTTTGATATACAAACACACACACACACACACACACACACACGCGCGCGCGCGCGCGTGTGTGTGTGTGTGTGTGTGTGTGTGTGTGTGTGTATCAAATAAAGAACTTTGATGCGTGATGTAGAATCCTTCCAGCTTCCTTCAGAGTCTTAAACGGACTCAAATCCTAGACTCTCCATCCTCTCTGGTCCACATGACTAATTTTACAGTTCTCTTCCACACTGCACAAATAAGTAATGGTCTCTGTTTATTAGGTTTCTCCTCATGAATAAAAATGAAGTCATAACAGCCTAATTGGAAAATGTTTTATATTGAAGCCTTGGCCAGAAGCTAATATTTGATTCTAGAGGGAAAATATCGATAAAAATAGGCAAAAGAGGGAAACAATAAACAACGGGAGAACCGATATCTGGCACTACTGTTCTGTTTAAAAGTAATCAAGGCCAAGCCCCCTCCCCAATAATTAAATATGTTAATTTTTGTTTGTTTTCACATCTGTGAGGATTCTTTAAAGGAGACAGATATCTCACTTCAGCTCGAAGCACAGCAGCAGATTAGTCAGGAAGAGGTGGGCAGTGGACGCTAGGAAAATGATTTGCAGGAGAGCGTCCCACAGCAGCCTTCACGCTTCATTGAGGAACCAAAGCTCCTAACTCAGTCTCTAATGGGAACTCCATTTTCCCGGGTAAGTGGTTATAATGGGTTTCTTAAAAGCTCTTCATTCATTTAATGTTGACATTTTCTCACATCAATACTCTCCAGACCCGAGTCTCCTGTATTTATGGGGCATTGTGGACCTGAAAGTGTTTTTTGAGGGAATGCAAGATAAATCTTTCATCTACATGATTCCTTTTTTTTTGCGATTTTAAACCAGAATGGCCAGCGTCAGCCTAAATTCAGTTCAGTTTCACCAACACAGAACACCCTCCTCTCATTAAAGTTATGATTACAGACAAGATACTGTTTTTTATATTACTAGCACAGTGTCCTCTGTGTGAGACTGTAGTGCTGCTGACAGAATTAGAGAGGAAAAATGGAGACTCCCCATGACAGGAAGACTTCTGGACTCACATCTGACACACTGTACAGCCTTGGGCCAGCAGGTATAACCAGTCAGGACCAATCCCCAAAGCCCATCAGCTGTTTCCTAGTATGCAAATGAAATGATGCCAGCAACGTGTGCTGGGGTCTTGTTTTTTATAAATGTTTCCTTCCAGAAAATTACACATAGCAAAACATGACAGGTGGTCATTCTCGCTCAGAGCCACATTTAAACAAAAGAAGGATATTCAAAATTCACTATTAACCTGGGTCAGAAATTTGAATACTTTCCTTAACAAAAAATTCCAAGAAGACATAGAACAAGTCAGGAGGCAATTCCCCAATAAACAAATATGTAATCACACACACACACACAAACATACACACAAACACACACACGCACGCACGCACGCACGCACACAAAGCCAGCCGCAACAAAATGGAGGCAGTGTCCATAGAGACCCAAGGGCTACTCCTAAAGCAGATTAATAAACAAGGAATGTTTAGGAATCTGTTGAGGGCGTTGTCCCTAGGGAAATGCACCTGAATGTTTGAATAGTAGAATAAGTGGTGGACTCAACTCTAGTTCAGTTTCTCTTCCCTGGAAAACCTGAATTAAACAAATGAGTTTCAGTGTGCTTTTAATGAATAGTGAGGAAAAATCCCACCAAAAGTACTACATACTATAAATAGAGATCCTGGTTATTTTACAAGTTCTAAGAAGAGGAAATTCATATGAAGTTTCCCCAAGACAAAAACCAGGAATCTGGCAGGACCAAATGTGTAAGAAATGCTAGAAAGCTGAAAATGGGTTTAGATTCCACAAAAGTTAGAAAGAGGATTGTGTAAACCATGCACTGGAGGACACTGCAAAGATCTCCAGGACAACATATGAGATGATTCAGAAAAGGAACCAGCGACCCTGAGATTCAGCACATACTCAGGAAGCCACTCACTCAGCAGAAACACAGAGTGGATTCCAGTTGGGACATCTCCTGCAGACCAGATATCCTGCAGCAGATACACAGAGGGAGGGCAGCTGTTAGCAGCCTGGAGGCTCAGGAGGGGCAGGAGGCAGTGGCTCGTCACCCATTAAGGATGAAAATGCAAGCTTTGGTGCTGACAGATGCAAAGATGTGCAGAACACAGAGGGAGCGGCTGACTGCCTGGGAGACGAAAGGTGGCAGAGGCAGTCCTAGGTGATGTCAGGGCTGGGTGATGGAGGAGGAGCTGGAGTCAGGACGTGAATGCAGAAGAGGTTGGATAGAATGCGGATGTGCAAGTGGACGTCAGGGAACAAGCGGTGCTTGGAGAATCCTGAGCAGTCTGCTGGGACTGGAGCGCCATGTTACGAGGTGGTGATGTGTAGTGGACACGGGCATAGCCAGTCGCACTGACCTGATTTCCCCCTTTTGTTTATGAAAACCCTATCATAGAAAGGTGAAGGAAGCACCAAAAAGACATTTGGTCAGCTTCTCTCCATCTGCCGATGTGTGGATTGCTATTTTCATGATTAGATGTATAAGGGAATCACCGAGTTCACCACTGCTCCAGGAATGGGCTAGCTGAGTGACCAGCCTACCTTGGAGTGAGAAGCTGGTCTCAGTCCACTACCTGCAGAGATGTCACTAGGGAAAGTGATCATTCTTGCTTAAGCCCCATCTTTTCCATGAAATTTACCACAGACTTAAATGAAAATACAGACTTTTTTAGAAAATCAACCCTTTAGAAGGGTGATGAACCTCTTTGGTTGCAATTTTAGAAGGAAAAAGCTCAGCTGTATGTAAAAGGGGCTCAACTATTATAAAGTGGAGTATACAAATCCCCAATGCTGGAGAAGCACCAAGGCAAGAAAGAGATGAACTTATTTTTTTGAGTATGATTCAAAATTTGGGACAACAGTAAGATCCATATACTGAGTGCTATGACTCAATTGTGCACCCTTCCCCCACAAAACAATCAGACTACCCCCCCTCCCGAGAAGATTATGATAGCCTGTCTGTCTTTTTAGGAGAATATGTCATGATTAGCATTTAGATCCAGATCTCATGTTACAGAAGAAATACAGAGTGATAGGAGCAAATAGAATGTTTATGTGCCATGAAACTACAATTTAAGATTATCAGTCAGAGGAGCTGGTCAGTTTTGGACTGAGACAGTAGTTGGAATTAAATGTCTTGAGAACTTTATCTGGAAGCTCTTTCTCCAGTAGAAGATTTAGACTTGATGGGTTTTCAAAGCAAGGCCATGTGAGGAAATCGATTATGGCTCAAGATGGCCACAGACAAAGCAACTTCCTAATCTCTAATCTTGATCTAGCAAGATGGGCAGTGACGCTGCAGAGGCAGATTTTCAGCCTAATCAAAACCAACACCACTATCTAAGGGAATGCCTTATATATCAGATAGAAACAAAACCCATAGATAATACAACCAACCAATACAATTTTACAGTCAATACAACAGTGAAATGGATAGCAATCAATAACAGATATTTCAATAGTAAGAACTTGGGCTTGTACTTCTATAGGGCAGGTTTAGCTATAAGAGCAAGGATATAAGAAACCATTTCATTACTCTGAAAAGTAGAAACCCAAAGGGACACCTAACAAGAGACACTGAGGAAATCCAAAAGACCATAACAACATACCTTAAAAGCCTGCATGCCACCATATTGGAAAAAATCTAGAAGAAATGAATAGTTTTCCCAATATTTATATGTATATATCACCTACCAAAGTTACATTAAGATGAGATAAGTAATTTAAACAGACCTATAGCCCCAAGTGAAGTAGAAGTGATGATTAAAAATCTACTATCCCCCCAAAATGCCAGGGCCAGATGGTTTTCATGAAAAATTCTACCAGACTTTCCAAGAAGAGTTAATGACAATACTCCCCAATAGTCCATAAAATTGAAGAAACATTGCCTAATTTTTTTTATAAGGCCACAGTTATTCTGATAACTAAACCACTAAACGAAGGAGAATTACAGACCAATTTCCCTAATGAACATAGATGCGACAATTTTAAATAAAATACTCGGAAAATAAATCCAAGCACACCATTACCCAGAAATGCAGGGATGGTTTAACATACATAAATCAATAAAAGTAATCTACCATGTAAATAGACTGAAATGCAAAACTATATGATCATCTCATCAGATGAAGAAAGGGCCTTTGACAAAATTCAACACCAATCTATGATAAAAAGCCCTAGAGAGATTAGGGATACAAGGATACATCTCAACATAATAAAGGCAGTTTTCAGCAAGTCCATAATCAACATCAAGTTAAACACAGAGAAACTCAAAGAAATTCCACTAAAATCAGGAACTGACAAGGTTGTCTCCTCTCTCCATACCTATTCAACACAGTACTTGAAGTCTGAGCTAGAACAATAAGACAACTAAAGGAGATCAAGGGGATAGAAATAGGAAGTGGAAATGATATGATAGTATACATAAGTGGCTCTAAAAATTCCACTAGGAAACTTCTATAGCTAGTAAATACTTACAAAAAAGTAGCAAGATTAACACACAAAATCCAGTATGCTTTCTATATGCAAAAGACAGACTGAGAAAGAAGTCAGGGAAACACCCCTTTCACAATAGCCCCAAATAATATAAACTATCTTGGGTTAACTCTAACCAAGAAAGACTTGTATGATAAAAATTTCAAGTCATTGAAGACAGAAGTTGAAGAAGATACCAGAAGATAGAAAGATCTCCCATTCTTATGGATAAGTTGAATTAATATAGCAAAAATGACCATTATACCATAAGCAAGCTGTAGAGTCAATGCAATTCCCATCAAAATTTCAACACAATTCTTCACAGAACTTGAAGACAATTTTCAGCTTCATGTGAAGACACACACACACACACACACACACACACACACACACACAACCCTCAGAATAACTAAAATACTCCTAAATGACAAAAGAGTAATCACCATCCCTGACCTCAAATTGTGCTACTTAGCTACAGTAATAAAATAGCATGATATTGTCACTAAAAGTCATATAAATCAATGGAATTAAGCTGAATACCTAGACATCAGTCCACACAACTATGGATACCTGATTTTTATAGACACTGGAAAAAAAGACAACATCTTCAACAAATGGTGCTGATCATTTGATTTGACTTATGGCCAACTCCATGAGATGGAATCCATACCCAGCACTACTTGGATAACCAAGAATCTGAGACTCTATAGACCATGGTCCTTGGGGGAAACCAAATACTATTGTTCTGCTAAGGGAATGCAGCAATGTAATGACTCCTAAAGACTGATGTTATATTCACAGATTGGTGTCTTGATCAATCATCAGAGAAGCTTCCTCATATAGCAGATGGGAATAAGGAGGCCCAGTCAGACAACAAGCAGAGCGAGAGACCCTGGAACACTCAGCCCTTGCCTTCATCAAATCTCTCGTCCTCTCAGGGCTCAGGAAACCCTGTGTAAGAGGAGGCAGAAAGAACAGAGGAGCCAGAGGGAATGAAGGACAGCAAAAGGAATCAAGTCTTAGACACAACAGGGCTGGACCACACTTGAACTCACGGTGACTGGCAGCATGCACGGGGTCTGCAGGAGTCTGTGCCCGATGGAGTCCTAGAACTGAAAGGAAGCATAGCAGTGTTCCAATCCCCAACCCTGAAGCTGTTTCCAACTGAAAACCACCTGACAATGAGAAAGCATTTTTCTCCAAGGGACTCTTACTGGAGAAACACACCATCTTAAGGGTAGGCCTCCTGCCCAGCAGTAGATAGCCAATGAACAAAGTGAACTTAAAGGTGGTTTTTGGAGGTTCTTTGTTTCATAATGTTAAAGTCAGGGTGGGTTTTGTTTGTTTGCTTTGGGTTTTTTTTTCATAGCTTACAGGTCCTTTGCATATATAATATGGTTACAAGTTGGGGGTCTTATTGTATGTGAATGTGTGTGTGTCTTTGCATCTGTGGGCATTTCTGGTGCTTTTCCTTTGCTTCTTTTTCTTGCTCAGTTTTGGCATGTTACAATTTGTTCGGTTTTGAATTATCTTTTATTTTAATATTCTTTGGATGCCAGTTGTTTTCTAAAGAGCGATAGAAAGAGTGTGGATCAGAATAGGAGGGAAGGTGGGGAAAACTGGGAAGAGTAGAGGAAGGGGAAACCATTCACCATAATATATGAAAAAAACTTTTCAGTAAAAGAAAAACAAGAGGAGGAGGAGGCCGGGGAGGGTCGGGCCACCTGGGTCTCCATAGTTCCAGTAGAGGTAGGGTGCTTCCTTAAACAGTGTCTTGTGTGAGCTTGTCTGGCGTGTTCTAACAGTGTTATACACACTGCAGACAGCGTCTTCCTATATGAAAACATCCTATCATCACTGCACCCCCAGGGAGCAGCAGCGCTCACCCAGCCACAGGTAATGAGGAGATGTGCACTTTGCTTTGGAAGACAGAGTGTCGGTTAGGGAGCTCAGCACCTGGGTACCATGGAGGAAAGCATAACAAAGGACATCATCTGTAGGGCACATGCCTGTAATCACAGCACTCTGGCAGCTGAGGCAGGAAGACGGCCTCTTAATGAAGCCCATGTCAGGATGCAGAATGTGTTCTGTCAGCCTGGGCTGAAAGAAGCACCATCCTGTCACAAGGCAGCACAAAACAGCCCAGCAGGCAATTATCCACAGGAGGAGAAATGAGCACTGTCCGAAACTGAACGAGCATTGTGAAGTGCTCTGCCCTTCTGGGGGAAAAAACATTTTTTTAAAAAAGCTATAATTTCCCAAGAATCTGGGTCAAGAAACAAGCCTTTGGGGAATACCTTTTCTTTTTAAAGGTTTATTAAGCTGCTCCATATAAAAGGCCTCTGTAAAATCCTATGTAAAATTATGATGGACTGGATTGTTCTGTTATGAGTCGCCCCCCGCCCCATCACATGCTTGCTATGCAGTGCCTGCTGTTCATATTAGTACAGGGTTATTTATTTTCCTGTTGCTGTGATAAACTATTCTGACATAAAACTCAAGGAGGAAGGAGTTTGCCTTGGCTTACAGTTGTAGGTGGCAGTCCGTTTCCAGGAAGTGACATGAGGCAGATGGCCATATTGCCTCCACAGTCCAGGAGCACAGGATGAGTGTGTTCCTCCTTTTCATTCAGTCCAGGGCCCAACCCTTAAAACGGTGCTGCCCACATACAGCACGATTCAATTAAATGGGGCACAGGCCAATCCCCCATCAAGACTTCCTTCCCAGACAATTGCAGATTTTGCTAAATCGACAAGCATCCTTAACCAGCAAGGAAGGGATACTTTCCTATCCTCCACCTGATCTGTCACGTGATGTTTGACCCGCAGACTAGACTGTGAGCACTAAAAAAAGTCCCTTATTCTGACAGAGCACTAAGGCGTCTGGCGAGTCACTGCTCTCTACCTGATGAACCAGCTTGGGGTGGCTGCTGTTCCTTCTTCGGCTTGAGTACAAAAATAAAGGACATAGGGAACAGACCTGGACCTCAGCCCTGCCAGACTCAGCAGAGAGCAGCCAAACCGCAGTCCACCTGCAGGCTGGTCATCGTGACATAAATACTTGTGAGTCTGAAACCACTGAGGTTTTAAAGCTCTTGTGAAGCTTTTTTAGAGCCCTAAGCCCAATATGCCTTCAGGAACAGCCTGACCCACATATGGAGTTTCATCAGAAAGACCAAAACTCGCACAGAATATTAACTGTGTTTAGAGGGAGCTCTAGCCACCCCTGGGGATCAGAACCCACGAAGTAGCCAAATGACACAAGCAGCCAAGAACCATTCTTTTCTTGCAGTTGTCTTTTATCCTATATCCAATTTGTGTGGATATAGAATATTTACTAAGAAGACATCTGCTGACACCTTGCTCAGTTTGGGATATTCATCTGAAGACTTTCATATTCCTTGATGTTATAGGTTGAATAGAATCACTCCAAAAACATAGGTTGAACTCAAAATCTCCTGTCTCTCATATGGGGGTCTTTATTTGGAAAGTGGATCACTGAAGATGCAATTAGTTAAGATTAGGTCATACAGCTGGGCGGTGGTGGCACACGCCTTTAATCCCAGCATTCGGGAGGCAGAGGCAGGCGGATCTCTGTGAGTTCGAGGCCAGGCTGGACCGACAGCCTCCACTACAGAGAAACCCTGTCTTGTAAAACCAATAATAATAATAATAAAATAATAATAATAATAATAATAATAATAATAAGATTAGGTCATACTTCAGTGTGTGAAGCCCTAATCAATGCAATGCCTTGCTCATAAATGGCCATGCATTAATACACAGGGAGAGAATGCTAGGTAAAGACAGAGGCAGAGCTTAGATAAGCCACAAAATGGCAAGGGCTGCCAGCAAGTGACCAGGCGTAGAAGAGTAAGGAGGGACCCCTCTACAGAGGGAATGTATCTTCGATGATAAGCAGATTGGGGGGCATCTGCCTTCAGAACTGTGGGAAAACATGCTTCTGTGTTTCTAAAAATGTTTTACTTTATGTGGACTAAATGTTTTGCCTGCATGTATTCATGTGCAGCACATGTGTGCCAGGTGTCCTCAGAGGCCAGAAGAGAGTGTTGGCTCTCCTAGAGCTTCCACATGGGTGTTGGGACTTGAACCTGGGTTCTCTGCAAGAGCTACGAGTGCTCTTAACACTGAGCCCCTACTGCTGTTGTTTTAAACCACCCTATTTATGGTACATTGTCATGACAATCCTAACATGAAAACATACTGATATTAAATTACTTTTCTATATTACCACTGTTCCCAAAAGCATGCTATTGGAAAAAACAATAAACTTTACTTTCCCATCAGTATTATTATGTCACTGTCTCTCATCATTTAAAGGAAATATGACAGTGCCACTCAAGTACTATGTTGAATAACAGACATTAATCCAGTCAACACTAGTAACCAGGAGACGACTGCATAAGAACTGACCCAATAATCAAAATATTTTAATTAAAAGTGAGTTGAATGTATTCTTAGGATATATGACTGTGTATTATGCCACACACATCATACTTTAGTAATTTTCATAAAAGAAAACCGCACTGCTAGCTCTCCCAGTTCACTTTTGAATGACCTGCGTCATTTTCTATTTCATCCTTCAATATGCTTTCCAACCAGACTCTGAATCCTGAAAAGGTATGAAATGTGCTCATGCTGTGCATATTAAGACAGGGCTACAGTGTGGGATAGTTTTAATGACAATGGTCCCCATAGGTTCAAATATTTGAATGCTTGTTCCCTCATGCTTGATCCCACTTGAGGGAACTGTTTGGGAAGGATTAGGGGTTGGGGCCTCATTGGAGTAGATCTGTCATTGATGGTCACTGGAGGAGCAACTGCAATTCCCAGTTAGCTCTCTGTGCCTCCTGCCTGTGGATCAGGTTGTAAACTCTCAGCTACTGCTACCATACCTGCTGCCATGCTCTGCACCGTCATGACAATGAACTCTGGAACAATACGCCTCAAGAAACTTTTTTATTGCCTGGGCCATGGTGTCTCTTCAAAACAATAGGAAAGTAAGACACAGGAACACAGCACCTAGGTGAAGCTGGACACAGGATTTAAAAAATATTTTTAGTTACTGAAATGTGAGTGTGATCGGGTATGTGTGTTTGAGTCAGGTACCTGAGGAGGCCATAAGAGGCTGTTGGATTACCTGGAACTGGAGTTACAGCCAGTGGTGAGCAGCCTGGCATGGCTGCTGGGAACCCAACCTAGGTCCCTGAGCCATCTCTCCAGGCCCAAATTGATTCTTATTGCTAAATAACAGAAACTAACCTTAGGTAATACAACAATAGTTCTTGTCATTATTTAGATCTCTACTTAAAAATCATATCCTACATCAACGGAGGTATCTGATCTTAGAATCCTATTTTAACAACAACAACAAAAGTCCATGTCTTGTGCTCTAAGATATACTTTATATGCTATATGAAATAGAAATCACAAAGATATATACTTTAAGAGAAGTTACATAAAACTTCTCCTGTGGTTTTTGTCCTTTCCAGAAAATATAAGATTCATAAACTTCTAATAAATTTACAAACCTTAAATACATTCTGATAGGTTCATGAAATTATCTACACCAAACAAGCAATATTTTATAGATGATAATAACTAGGATTAATTAGAACATTGTTGACCCCTTTTGTAAGTGCACTAACAACTGTGGAATTTGCTGAAATGGAACACTTATGGTTTTAGATTTTCAAGCTAATAACCTATGCCTAAGAGAACCAAAAGATGTAAAGGGGAATGAATGAACTCAAAACTTATCAATCATTCCTAAGGACATCAGCCACACAGTAACATCCTATGTTATTGCACGCCATGTAAAGCTGTTCTGAAAAAAAACAGAAGGTCCTAGAGCAATAAAAGATGCAGTTCCTGTAAGTTTACTGTAGGGACAACTAGGCAAAAAAGCATGCCAGCATTTATCCCCCTTAGAATGGATGGCTTAAGCAATGTTTGTGAAATATTAGCCAAATGTGGATGACTGAAAAAGTGTGACAGTAAGTTTCAGCTAGTTCCGGAAGGGAACAGAAAGATTGCAGGCAGGAACTCCTCCCCTGTATGATGGAGTTGCTGATGAATGTGGCTGAGTGAGGGCAGTAACCCTGAAGCTGTGAAACCCAGGGCAAGGGTGGTGGCCTTAACACACATTCAGTATCCTCTGAGCTCAGTTCTGAAGAAGTGACCCTCACTAAAGTCACATAAATCTTTTCACTTCCCCTGTTTTTCAAGAGAGGTCAGGGACTGAACTCACTAGTATAACACTTGAGACTTGGGGTTTCATCTCTCCAGGACATCACACAGACACACACACACACACACACACACACACACACACAAACACAAACACACACACCTACCTCACAAACTTGAGACAGAGATATATACAAACCAAGAAAGCTGAATGCAAGAAAATACCAGCAGATGATGTGTGGGTGGAGATACTAGGAAGTAAAATTACAGTAGTTTGGAAAGGAAGGGAAAGTAAAATATGTGAAACCGAATATACAATCTGTAAAGACAAGGCAAGAATACAGAAATTCTAAGGTATATGATTTATAAAAGTTGATAATCGTTATAAAACATGAACAAGTAAAACGTGGAGCAAAGAAAATGGAAATCACCTACGCCCTTATCAAATGGAAAAAAGCTATAATATTTTATCATGTTTTTGGCCTTTCTTCTATGTAAACATACCTTAAAATCAAATTAGGATCTACCATCCCTATGAATGCCTCCCAGAGAAAATGGGCTCACCCCCGAACACACAATCTGATTATGAATATTATTATGAATATCTCCCAAGTGGTGAAATATTGTCCAAAACCATTATTTTAATGACTAAGTATACATGCACTATCACTTTTAAATGGTTTCACTGTTGGAATTTACTCAAATTTTCATAATAATACGACGAAAAATAACAGAATTGCTTACTTTGCCCTAGGCAAGTTTCCAAGTACTTTATATAAAGTATCTAATGTTCAGAGTGATGTGGGAGGTTAGATACTATTATTATCGTCGTTTGACAGGTGATAATTAGGTAATTAAACTGCCTAAGTTCACATGGGCAGTAATAGTAGGATGATCCTATAAGTCACTAGCTGTAGCATCTTGTTCTTACCCCGTCTGCCACGCCACTTGCCTCTTTATTTCCTTAGTGTATCCTCAGAATCACTGGGCCCGAGAAATTCTAGAACTAGACTGTCTTGCACCTAATGGATTCCAACATGCCATCTGACTCTGTGTGAAATGAAACGATGTCTCCTTTGTCAACATAGTCCCTGACCTCTATAATCTGGCTACAATAAACTCCATTTCTTTGATGCAAGCAAGCCAATGTTTGTTCACATCTCAGCTATTTTAAGTTCCTATTTCATGAATTTTCCATTTCTCTTCCTAACTAGAATCTTTTTAAGTTAAGGAATATTAAATTGAAAATACTTTGGAATGTAACTCAAAACATCAAAGAATATTGCTACCTAGCTATTTCAATGGGACTTAATAGATGGGCAGTCCTTGGGGAAATCATCATAGCTCAGTTGTAAATATCTAAGAACACAGAACCAAGCAGACCCCTCCCAACAGATAGAGTAATACTCTGAATCGTCATTTCCACCATGCAGTACAGGCTACATAATAGTCTAGAATACTTGTCTCTGGTGCTTGGAGCCCTCTCAGTTCCCTCTATCAAACATGTTTGAAAAAAGAAATCTGTAATTCTGATGTTTGCAAGGTAAGGTCAGAATTATAAAGGGAAACAAAGAGATCTGGAAAGAGCATCACCTGAAGAATTCACCCACATTCTTCCTGAACTACAAGGCATAAGAATTGGTTTGTGATCATAATCTACCAGCTAGAAATTTCACACAGCTTGTTAAACTCTGTTATCAGATCATAAGAGATGTCATTCCATACAAGGCACTCTGTAATAATTCGATTGCCTGGTATACCCTCTGGGTTGAAATTTAAAAGGTCTCACTCACATAAGTAATTTTTAAGGATGGGCTTTTCCTGGACAGCTCACGTCATCTATTGAGGGCAAAGTTGAATGCTTTCAACTTCGAAGAGGTGCTATATTTTTTGTTGGAGCCTCAAATTTCATGACACCCTCTTTGGAATGTTGGTTCCTTTAAGTACCAATCATAGAGAACAGCCTAGCATTGGAGGTACACAAGAGACTCTCCCAAACAAGGGCCATAATACAAAAGCTATCTTCAAAGAGCAGCGACAATATTTGGTGAAGAGTTATTAAATTAACGCAGGATTACTAGAAATGATAAGGGAATGTATAATGTGGAGTACGGGCAAAGGATGGCTGATTAATACTTCAACTTTGTTGACTTTGAAAAGAAGGACAGTTTGACACTTAAGAGAAATGTTAGCCTAGTCTGCTAATTCTCGGGGCAGAAGCCATGTGAGGGCCATTACAGCTCTATGTGTTACAGAGTCTCAAGCAAGAAAGGCCTCAGGAGGCGAAACCTGAACTGTGTGGCTTGCTAACAGAAATGGAGACTAGTGGGTTTCTATTGATGGTGACCATTTGTTTTGTTTTGTCAGGGTCTCACTCGGTAACCCCAGTTGTTCTGGAGCTCGCTGTGTAGACCAGGCTGGCCTTCAACTCACGGGGGTTCATCTACCTGCCTCTGCCTCCCGAATGTTGGGGTTAGAGGTGTGTGCCACCAGAACCAGCTAAGAGACCGGTGTTTCCTAAGGAGAGGGGACAGCAAGAAGTACGCATGTCCATGACACGACAACCAGTTTTGCTAAAATAAACTTGGGGCCAATGAGCAAGTCAAACACAGTTTGAGGTACAGGATGACACACTGAGTTTCCATCTTATTTTTTAAAGGGCCCAAGAATGGCTGTGACTCAAACAGCATTGAGGAGTAAGAGACAGGAAACGAAGTCCTCAGAACCCAGAGAGCAAGCTAAGATGCATGTGTTGCAGGGACTGTGTACAAAATCTGAAGAGGGACTTTAGCAATACAGCCAGCGGAGACACAGACAAGAGTGTAGACTCTAGGTCCTAAGCACCTGAGGCGCCACACCAGGTGGTGGGAACAAGATGAGTTAGACAAACAGTAGAGACAAAATGAATAGGCTTTCTGTTCACACTTGCATATGCACAAAACAAAACAAAAACCTCCCTGGAGTGCTTTTAACTACAGTCTCTGGCTACCCAAATGTCTGGCTACCCATGGATAGGGAAGAGGAGTCTGGGTATGAGAGGAAACTTTTAGTGTACACCCTGCAAGCCATAAGAAGCTAATTTAATCAAAAGAAAAGAAAACTAAAAATGAACTGGAGGTAATTAAATGAGATGCCTCTATTTGAAAACCCTCCTCAGCCAGGTGGTGGTGGCGCACGCCTTTAATCCCAGCACTCGGGAGGCAAAGGCAGGCGGATCTCTGTGAGTTCGAGTCCGGGCTGGACTGACAGCCTCCAAAACAATACAGAGAAGCCCTGTCTTGTAAAACCAAAAAAAAAAAAAAAAAAAAAAAACCCTCTTCTAACTTCCTGATACATGTCAAGTTGCACTTGAATTACGGTTATTTTTAAGCCAGACTCCAGGTTTCCAGTGCTAACAACTCACTGAGGGACAATTCCTAAGTGAGCCTGAAAGCCCAACATATCAAACAGTATCCCACAGTGGTAAATAACTGCTGACCTGGCCAAGTTCAACCACTTTAAATGAGGTGCCATAACCACACAATGGGAACAATCTGGCCAATTAACTTGGGAAACTCAAGCATTTAAATATCATGGTAAATGAAAGACACGTGGAGAATTACTATTATTAGAACAATGTTAAGTCGCCAGCCAGTGGACACAGAGGTGAGGTCGGCCAGCACAATGACTGTTGAGCTAGTTTGGATTCACCCTTTGGCTAAAAACTACAGAGACTCTCTTCTCTGACTTAATACATGCTTTGAGGCAGATACTCCAGACATTAAGTGAACTAAGTTGAACAGTCTTACCAACTCCAAATAGCCACAGATATGCATTCATTCAACAGTTCAAAAATAAGTAATGTTTAACTTTACAAAAGTGAAATTCAGTTTTATAAAACTGCATGACACTATTTCCCACTTGGCTATATACACAAGTACCAATATATCAAAAATTTAAAACTTGCTCAAAACTCATTAAATGTAACCCATTTGAAATGTGCTCATCAGAAACAGTATGTGCCCAGAGGTCAACTCTGCAATTCCTTCATTCATTTGGTTTCATATTTTACATTTTTCTTGTTCCATTAAGGATGAGTCATCTAAAATAATGTAATTCAATGAAATACAAGAATTATAATTAGACAATAATCACAATCATCAAGACAGAAAGGGAAACATCTGGTTCTCTCTTTGCATAATGGGAAAAAATCACATGTGTTAATTGTTCAAGGGGGGGATGGCTGACTTTGGCACCTAGGGCTCAATGGAATTTCTTGCATAGACTTTAAACAAGAGCTGTAGCAGGGACCCTTCCCCAAATCCCATCTATGAAGTGATCCAACTAACAACAGTTTCTTTTCCATGGTCTGCTCAGTGAATCCTTCACAGTGCACACAATGGAGGTGATATCAAGAATGCTGAACAAAGAAACCAAGACTTTTCCGTTTGGAAAGCTCTAGCTAGACTCCTGGTCTGGATAAAAGGAAGACTATATAGATAGCAAGGCCTCTGTTCATTTGAACCTCTAGCAACAGTTTCTATCAATTAATCTTATCTTTTTTTTTTTTTTTCACAGAGACAGGGTTTTTCTGTGCAGACCTGCCTGGCCTAGAACTTGCTCTGTAGAACAGGCAGGCCTCCAACCTCTGTCTCCTGAGAGCTGGGATAAAAGGCATGCGCCACCACCCACTGGCCGATCTGTATCAAATTTAAAGACAATTCATATTCTCTTGTGTGTGCAGAAACAAACTCAGTTCATGCACCTAGTGGGAGGGACAAATACAATATTCTTCTTCAACCTACATCCCCCATATCTGAAATTAAAGATTACACAAATTTACTTCTGTTAGTCTCCCCACAATTCTATTTTTATTCTAATATATGTGAATTGAGAGGATTCTGTTTAATTTAAAAAGAAAACTGGGGATGAGATTTAAGAAATACACATTTCACAAACAACAGACAGCAGGAACATGGAATGGTGGTACACACCTTTAATCCCAGCCCTTGGGAGGCAGAGGCAGGTGGTTCTTTGTTGAGTTCCAGGTCTGCCTGGTCTACAAAGAGAGCTCCAGGACAGTCAAGGTGGTTTTACAGAGAAACCCTGTCTTGAAAAAACAAAACCAAACAAAAAAACCAAACCAAATAAAAATGACAGCAGGAGAAAGGGGGGGAACAGGCTAAGAATTGCATTGTTGGGTGCACATGGAGGCAGGGAGGTAGGGTTGTAGCTGGCTCTTGACCCAAAATGTGAGTCATCACATTGTAGAGATACAACATTTGCATGCAGGACATAAGAGAAAAAAATTCCTTCTGCAATGAGGAAAAAGCTCTTGCTTGATTGACTAATTCCAGAGCATAAAGTTATAGCACATTGTAAAAACATTCAAAATCTACTTGTTAATGGAACAAAATAACTGTCCAGAAGTTAAAATGTGAGATGTTTGGTCGGCTGGATAGCAAGAGAACTGGCCTAGGACCTGCAGTTGGATTCCCAACACCTACATGATGACTCACCAACTTAACTCCAATCCCAGGAGACCTGATGCCCTCTTCTGCCCTCTGGAGGTACTGCATGCATGCACATGGTGCACAGACACATGTAAAAGGTGTATTCTAACCACAGGTTCTTTTAAAGAGTAGAAAGTGAGCAAGGAGGAACAGTGTACATGAACTGCTCAATACCCTTGATTATAAATAAGACTCTAAAAAATGGCTTTATCTCTACTGGGTATGGGAACCTGCTTTGTTTCCATCAGTTATAACAACGTATAGCCACAAGTTCTCGTCCCATGATTTCCTCAGAGTCCTCCTACCTTTTATCTAAAAGTTTTCCTTCACCTATTTGAAACAATCCGACTAGATTAGAGAAGAAACAGTAATCTATTACGCTTTAGCATATTGTGTGAAGATCAGGGTTCTGGGAAATACTCTGTGTAGTGAAGAAGACGATGCATGAAAATGAGGAGGTGTTCCTGTCAGATAAATGAGCTAAGGAGAATGACTCACTAGATTTCTGTGACAGGAAAACAAAGACAAATCAATACTTTCATGGTGTAAATGTAAATGAAATAGAAGGTGATGGACTTGTCCTTGTGTCCAGTTTGGTCCTTCCTGTTACTTTTTTTCCCTTTATCTTTTTCTCCTAAAACAATATTTTGAAGCAGAAAAGACACTGGATCTTCCAAATGTCTCATCTTCTAGAGGAAAATAGCTAAAATGCTCTTTTAGGGCTGAGGATGCAGCTCAAACTGGACCAGCCTAGCACACTGGAAGCCAAGGGCCTGATCTTGGATCTGGTCCCTGGCATCACAAGAAGAAAAAAAAATCGAATCTCTATGTATAAAATATAAGTGAGGTCACTTTGCAAACACAGACTCTTAAATGTTTTGTTTTCACTTTAGTTTTAATAAAAACATAATAAAAATGAACCACAGGGCAACCTTAAACACGTTGTTACTTATTAACTAGATCACTTCTCCTTCTGGAATTAGCTTACGAATTTTCTTTAAACATGAATTCTGCTTTCTAAATTGTTTTTGAAAGTATAATTGAAAGGGAATTGATTGCTGTAATACTGGAAAATGGACACAAAGTGAATCTAAAAGGAGAACAAATGCCTTCCTTGTTGCTGAAGCCAGAAATGTCAATGAAAAAAACAGAGTTTGCTGTTTATGGAAAGAAGCGATTAAAAAATACAGTTAATTGCACTAACAACAAAACAAAACATACTATCATTTTAAATGGTTGGGACACCGTGTGTGTGTGTGTGTGTGTGTGTGTGTATGTGTGTGTGAATATGTGTGTGTGTGTGTGTGTGTGTGTGTGTATAACCAACAGCTATCGGGCATCCAAAGAAGAGGAATTACAGAATGGAGGAAAAAAGAAGATTCTGTCTCCTTAGTATTTATATTAATTCAGTTCAACAAAATCTCGAATCCGAAATCGTGCCTATACGATGAACCATTTTCCCAAAATTCTAAACCTTTTATTTAGTGTAAAATGAAAATCGGCAGCCTAAGAGGAAACAATTATACTAAGAGCTCTAATGTATGAATTTTACTTCTAGAACAGAAGGGGTGGGGTGGGGGGTCTCAACCAGTTTCTCAGGAAGGCAAAGGTCAGCTCTGAGTTGGAAGTAAGGTTGGAGGCAACACTGCCTCTGCTGGTTGACAAGCGCATCTTCCAGAGTCTCAGCTCCCGACACCTGTATCAAACTTGCAGCTCTCAAACCCATCGGTTCCCAGTCTGGTTTATCCTAAGAGAACGCACTGGCCTCATCCATCACATGAGTGATCTGACTTCTAGGACGTTCCTTAAACTGGCATCCAAAATAAAGTATTTGCACCACTGATTTTTATATACCACTTGGCCGTAAAATACACAAATATTAACAACCACTCCTAAATACCTCTAAAACAACACCGTTGCTCGTCTACATTTTGGCAAAAGAGATAGGAGGAATAAATTCGCTGATCCTTTTTAAAAATGCAATGACATAGTCTACTCGAGCTAGTGAAAAAGGCAACGAACGGTCTCCTCCCCAAAGAAGCCGCGCGCCAACCTGTCCTTCCAAGCGCCCCCACCCCCTACCCTGAGGGTCCCCAGAATGTTGGCGGGAAGGGTCCAGCGCCCCTGCGCCCCAGCTCGGCCTCGACCGTTCCAGGAGAGCGTTTCAGGTCCCCCGGGGTCTGCGCTCAACGCCATTAGCACACCTCGGGGCGCTGGCAGCCCAGTAGGGAGGCAAGTTTGGGGCTGCCGGTGGCGCTTCCCGGTTCTCCCTGGCCGCAGCATCAGCAGCGGATGGCCTCCAAGGCCGGGCCCCGCCTCGGCCACCTACCTACTGGGCGGGGGCGCGGGCTCCGCGGATCGGGGCGAAGTGACTCGGGCGCACGCATTTCTGGGAGCGGTGGCCTCTGGCGCTGGGCGCGGGGGAGCGCATCCTCCGGGGTGGGAGGAGGGAGGGGACTGGGGGAGGGTGGATCGTGTGCCGAGGAGGAGCCAAGGGAGGCGGCAGGAGCGGCGGGGTGCGCTCCTGCGGGGTCCCCAGGTCCCGGATCTACCCCGAGCTGCCACCGCCGGGATGCTCGAGGCCTCGCCCAGGTGCCTGCAGCGGCGCCCCACCGTCAGGGCACCGGCCGCGCTCCGGGCGGAAGGCGGGGAACTGCGGTGGCGCGACGCCCGCCCGGCGCCCGCCTCTAGCTCCGCCCGACTCGGGGCGCGCGCTGTGCTCGTCTGCTGAGGCGGGGGCCCGAGAGCTCGGCGGCCCGGCTAAGCGGTTCGCGCTGCAGCCACGGCATCTTGCCTGCCCGGTGTGACCTCGGGGCGGCAGGCCGAACAGCCTGAAGTGGCGCGGGTTCCCCAACACCCGACCCAGCGGCTCCGCCCCGGAGAGCTGCGCGCGCGGCCTCCGCAGGCCTGGGCCCTTTGTGACGCTGCCCCGGGCGACCGTCAGGCCATCTGTGTACCGGGAACCGTCTGCTTTCCTGGCCCCTAATCGCATCCCCTCTAGCTGGCTACGGTCTGGATCTTGGAGGGAAACAAAGCTTAGGGGTACAGCTGGAGTTAGAGCGCCTGCTGAAGTCATAAAGTCCCTTTACTTTCCCTTCCAGCTCTAGGTCCACGGGCCACCATAAATTCATCCTTCTGTCTTTTCCGGCATTGCCTTTGGCAACCGAGCCCGCCATCTCCTCCCTCTCCCGTCCCCGGCTCAACATCCTGTAAGCTGCCAAACTGCAATCATTATAGCCAAAGCGATGTAACAATTGGGCGGTCCAGCCAGCTCTTGGCTGAGACTGGAGAGAAGCAGCTCGGTGGGAAGGTCTTTGCATCAGCCCAGGGGCCTGTGCCTGTGAGCTAACTCCCTGGTATTGGATGCCGCTCCCGTTACAGTCCCGTGACTAGCACTGCAAGATGACTCGGAAGATCGGACCGTGAAGATCACTCTTAAATACAGGAAGAAAAACAAAAATAAGAAAGAAAGAAAAAAAAAAAACAGCCTGCAGCTGGTGTGATAAGATTGGTGTGTCCGAAGCCACCCACACAGTCCATAGCGGCCTCCCCAGAGTGCCACTGCTACTTGGTGCTACTAGTCTGGAGCAAAGCACTGAACAGTAGTGCCTTTAGGATTTCAGCTGCAGGTGATGTTATACGGTCTTGCAAACATGGAATCCTGTCTTGGTTTGCACTGACCATCAATAGATTATAACGTCGGGTTTACATCCTTAGGTCTGAGTAGGAGAGATGTCTCCTTTTTCTTTAGTCACCTTTTTGGTTAAATGACTTAGCCTTTAGCAGGGAAATAAAATGAATTCCAAAAATATAGAGATGCTTCTGTTTGGGTCAAAAGAAAAGCATGGCTTGAGGTCTCCAGAAGTTTGGTAGTGGTCTCACAATTCTTTGATATGTGCTTTTATGGTTTTGAAATCTAAGCTTAATTTTAAAAAAGTGATAAAACACACACACACTAACACACGGCAGGGTGGCATAGTCCTGTAATCTCAGCTCTTGGTGGGCTGTGTTAGGAAGACAAAGAATTCAAGGCCAACCTCAGCTAGTAACCTAGACTCTGTGTTTCAAAAAGTAAAATAGAAATTTAAGAAGAAGGGAAAAACATATCAAGTCCAAGTTGTTATAAGATAGCTGAAATTTCAGGAGGGGGGAGTTGGCATCTTGGAGGTCAGGGTGAAAGGTGGAAAAGTGCGGTGTGAGCTGTGTTGTCCTGGGTGGCACAAGACGACCCTATTCTGAAAATGGCTGATGACACTAAAGCCCCACATAAGTGATACGTATAATAGTCCTGCTGTTTTGCCCCAATTCAGAATGACCCCATTGCCCGGATGAAGACGTGGGTAGAGATGTTAGGAGAAATGGCGTGAAGTCACTCCGGGCAAGTACTTTGTAGTTTGCTTAACAAAGTGTCTAAACCTTGAGTGCAGTTTCCGCAGAAAATCTTCACTGAGCTCGTTGCTGTCCCTCCCTGATTTAACCCCAGCAGCACCCCCTTTGTGTCCATGAACCCTTGGTTTTGTCAAGGAATAAAATAAGCCTTTATTTCTTTTCTCTTAGGCAAAGGTATAACTAATTGTGTGTTTAAAGTGGTGACCATTGCTGAAGCCTTTCGAAAGCATGTCAAACAATGTCACTATCTTCACTAGCTCCCCTGGGATTACATGAAGTATCACATGCTAATTATAGCTTGTCACCACAGTGGATGTCTGAATAGGGTAAGGTTGCGGGGGTGGGTGCTCCGAATTTAAAGATTCTTCACTGTTCTTTTTCATTACTAGGTATTGACTGATTCATCTGAGTCTTGTCTTCACAGAGAAATTAAGATTCTCTTCATCTGTGTTGTCCGGTGTGGTACCCAGTAGCCCCGTGTGGTCATTTAAATGTAATCAAATACAGTTAAGTTATGATTGTCCCATCTATACGCCATACTTCAAGTTCTAAGCATCCAACTAAAGCTTGTGGTTGCCATTTGGACAGCACAGGCCACAGCATTTAGAAAACTCCTTATTATAGGAAATTCTTCTGGAATTCTTGTCAAATTTCAATGGGTAGATAACAGTTGCAAAAAAGAATTGGGGTAATCTGAGTACACATAGATCAAATACTATTAGAATATATAGTTAAGATCATGAGAATCCTAAAGAATGCATGGTTTGCCTTTGAACTACATCTCCAACATGTGCTGGCCTCGGTTAAATGACTATCTGGTGCTTTTGTCTTCAAAGAGGGGATGGTCACAGCACCACCATCATAGGGTAAATATAAGGGATGAGATAACTCATGAAGGGTACATAGAGTGTAGGATATGTAATCAATGGAAGTCGGGCATTACTGGAGCAGCATGTGTTACTGTAACAAAGGTTTTCTTTTCAAAAACTGTATCTCCAAACTGGACACTGTGGCCTGTTTCTGTAATTCCACAATTTAGGGAGGTAGAGACAGGGGGATTGTCAGCTCCAGGCCAGCCTGCATGCATTATAAAAATCCTATCTCTAAATAATAAGGTTAATTAATTAGTAAAAATTTAATTTACTAATTAAAATACAATGGTCTCCATAGCACCTCTCATTGTATTTGACTGGTGGAAAGTGCTTGGTAGGGGATGAATTGTTTGGGGGGTGGGGGAACGAGGGCCTGGAATAAATATAAAGACTGCCTCTTCTTTCTCTGATAAAGGGGAGAAGTGACAGTGCAGCAATGTAAGTGCACCTGTCATGTCCCTTTTTCTGTGACCAATAATCTTTTTTTCTCTTTTTTTTCTTTTTTAGGTTTTACGAGACAGGGTTTCTCTGTATTGTTTTGGAGGCTGTCGGTCCAGCCAGGCCTCGAACTCACAGAGATCCGCCTGCCTCTACCTCCCGAGTGCTGGGATTAAAGGCGTGCGCCACCACTGCCTGGCTTCCAATAATCTTTATATATTGAGACTTTTAAATAAATAGAGAATCAGGGAGCTCTTAGAGCCTAAAAGGGAAGAGGGAGGAAGGAGTCACGTCACTTGTTTTGCCCTACAGACAGACAGGCAGACAGACATACCACAAATGAAAGATAAATTAATTAGGCTCAGATAGGCTCACTGAAATGTTGACACGGATGTATATTTCCGTAAGAAGGTGTTTGAGGCGAAATTCATGCGCTGGATGAAAAGCTGAGGTTACTGCCAAAGGGAAAATTCTCTCTTGGAGTGATAGTATTTAGAACTATCTTCCTATGTCTAACACAGAGAGAAATACATGCTCACATGCTCTCTCACCCTGGACTTGGGCTGGTTGACACAGGCTGTAAGTGACACCAATGACAATTGTAAACATCTGTTTGTGGCCCTCTACTTCTAAAGAGGTCAAAGAGAGCATAATTAGCAGGGTTGAATGCAGCGGCTCATTTTCACAAGCTGGGGTCATTGGTGTACCCCATAGACTCTATTGGTTCATGAAGATGCCATGTTGATTTTGAGAAAACTTTAAAGAAGTCAGATGTGGCACCATATTCCTGTAATCCCAGCACTGAGGAACCTGAGGCAGTAAGATGGCAAGGGTCCATATACTTGGTGATATGGTTAGTGAATGCTCAATTTTATAAGAAACTACCAAACTATTTTCCATGGATCTGTATCATTTTATAGTCTTATCAGTATGTATACATTATGAAAGAGAGATGTGAATCTATTGAATAAATGTATTAAAATAGGTGACATTTTTTGTTATACTATAATTTCTTGATTACTTAACTGCCATCTCAAGGTAAGCTGTAATGTTGGCAATCCAGGACTGGAGACATGGCTCAGCAGTTAAGAACATTTCTTGCTTTTCCAAAGGACCTGAGTTTTGTTCCCAGCATCCAAATTCCTAGTTCACAACTGCCTGAAGCCCCAGCTCAAGGGAACCCAAAGTCTTCTTTTGGCCTCTGTGGGCCCCACATACATACATAGACTCACATAGGCAACACACACACACACATACACACATGTATAAATTCTTAAAATTGGAGTCCTGTTTTGCTCACCTTGGTGTCCTTGGTGCCTTGACACAGTACTAAGTCAGACTGAAGTCAAGCTGCTAAGTAAAACTGTCAATAAATTATACCTTACTTTGACTTAATGCTTTGATTTTTTTTCTTCTGGTACAATAGTTTTATCCACTCAGAAATTGGCTTGCTTGTGGAAAAATTAATTTTGAAAACTAAGCACTTGATTATTTAATGTTGGTTTAAGGTTATTTGCTCTTCTGTTTTGAAAACAGTAAGATCTTATAAGCAGAACACAATGCCATAACAGTTATTAGAACGATGATAGGATGATACTCATATGGTGAATATCTTTAGAATATATTGATAAAAAAACAGAAAATTGGTACAGCAAGCTATTACTTGGTAAAAGCACAAAAGAGATCATTTAGAGAACAGAAGATATTTTAACCCTCCCTAAGTTACTTTATAAAGTATAAAATATATCTGAATTGTCTTTGGCCAAAAAGTATCAAAGTACTCTATGCATAGCCATATGCCAGAGGCCATAGGAACCATACTAGAGTAAAGTACCTGGAATAAACTCACAAAACAGAGTAAGAAGATATGAGCCCCAAGTGAGCATGTAAACAAAATGGATAAGCAGAGGAAGGGGGGATTCTTTACCAAAGGATCGTGAAACTAAGTGGTCACAGTTCTATAAACACAATAACAAATGATTCAGAACAGTATCATCAACAAGCTGAAAACACAGACATCCCAGTCTCAAGGGGTCAATTCCACTAGCTGTAGTTGCTGTTCCCAATATTTACTAGTGACATGTGTAATTACAATACACAGTTATGTCAGACACCTCACCAAGTGATCAAGCTTACCATTTACTCTCCTCTTACTGCTTTCAAAAGTACCATAGGAGTAGTATTGTAAAGCATCACATTTGTTATAGTGCTGTAGTCGAGGAGCCCAATGCAGATCTCACTGGATAGACCAAGGTGTTAGCAAGCCTGATTTCTTTCTGAACAAAGGCTTGGGGAACAATCAGTCTCCCTGTCTGTTCCCACTTCCCGGGACACCTGCCTTCCTTGGCTCCATGGTACCCGAGCACAGGCTTACTGCAGCCAGCAAGCCTAGCTGAGTCTTTTGCCTTTCACTCTGGCTCTCCCCAGCCTTTTTCACTCATAGAGACACTTGATGATTGGGACTCTCCCAGGTGATCCAGCATAATTTTCTCCATCGCAAGTTGTAAAGTTATTTTGCTTTGAAAGGTGGTGTCCTGGTTAGGGTCACTATTGCTGTGATGAAACACCATAACCAAAAGCAAGTTGGGGAGGAAAGGGTGTTTTTGACTACGCCATAGTCCATCACTGAAGGAGGTCAAGGCAGGAACTCAAACAGGTCCGGAGCCTGGAGGCAGAAGCTGATACAGAATATATCCCGGACAGGCTGCTGTTTATTGGCTTGCTCCTCACTGATTGGTCAACTTGCTTTATAGAAGTCAGGACCAGCAGCTCAGAGGTACCTACCCACAATGTGCTGGACCTTCTTGTGTCAACCCGTAAGAAAATACCCTGCAGGCCTGCCTATAGCCTGATCTTATGGAAGCATTTTCTCAGCTAAAGTTTCCTCCACTCCAACTACTATAGCCTGTGTCAAGTGGACATAAAACTCGTGGTATAGGCGGCATGCTCTGGGGACGTGTATGCACAACATCACCAGTAATGAGAGGCACTGGCTGGCACTGTACACACTCTGATAGAAAGCACTAAAGCAAATGTACCATTTATGATAGTTTTCCTGTCAAAAGAGATATCTAGCTGTCCTCCATTATTTAAATAAAATAAATGTTAAAAGAAAATTAAAACTTGCACTCTAAAGAAATGAGACTTAGTTGGGTCCTGAATTTAAAACATATATAAAAAATATTAGGACAATTGAAACTTCTGATTATCATATAATAAAAGTGTTGTATTGAGTTCAATGTTATTGCTAGTGCTTATGAGATTATGAATGATAAAATATTTATTATGACATTGCAATACCCTCATGTGGCTCAGGAGAAAGGGAAACATGACAAAATATTAGTAGCCAGTGAATCTAGGTCATTACTGTACGATAACATTATGCAAGTTACATACAGAACTTAAAATATTTACATAGCTGCACAACAATAGTAAAAAATAAGAATGTTGGGTATTTAATAGAACCGATATTATCATTTTAAAAGGATCGACATTTAAAAATATTGAGATTTTATTTCTTTAAGGATAGAAAAGCCAAGGTGAATTCAGCACACCAAGCGCATCTAGATTAGTACTAGTTGCATTTCAAGGCACCAGAGCCATTTATGAAAGTCAAAGAGCACACAGCACAGGTTTATATGAAGGGGCTGCTGCTTTCGTTATCCACTATCTGCTCCTGTAGGTTTTATATTTTTCAAAATAAAATCTCTGAAAAAAGACTGATAAAAACTACATGTGGTGACCCAAGCTATGAACTCCTGCGCCTGAGAGGCAAAGACAGGTGGATCTCTCTGAGTGCAAGGCCATTTTGCTCTAAATAGACAGTTTCTAGGGCTGCTTGGGCTACATAGTGAGATATTGTCAAAAAAAAAAAAACAGAAACAAAAACAAAAATGTAACAACAAAACAAGAAGACAAAACCCAAACCTATTTGTTTGTTCATTGGACAGGTGGTTTCTGGGGCTGTACAGGAGACCTTGCTAGGACCTTCCAACTGCCAAGAAGGAATGAGGACGATCTGACGGATAGAACCCGGGGATGGGGTTCACTGGGGCTTTTTAAACTAAAATCCTAAAATTGGCATTGGCGCTATCTTTTTGCTCAAAACCAGGTACTCAGTTGCTTTGGATAGATTACTCCCTCACCCCCTCCAACAGAGAGAAACGGCGTCAGCAGATCTTGGTCTTCTGAAATTTCTTGGCCAAGAAGGCGGGGGGGACGGGGACGACGACGATGTGTATTTTCTATATAAAATACGATAAAGGGTTAGCACAGGCCTTTAATCTCAGCTCTCGGTAGTAGAGGCCAGTGGATCTCAGAAAATTTTGAGCCCAGCCAGGGCTGCAACAGTGAGACCCTGCCTATTAAAAAATGTTTGGAAATGTCTTCAAGTAATACTTTTTAAAATTCATCTTTGCAATTTCCTCGAATCTTCCAGTTGGTGTGTTTAGATAGTTTTAGGTTATATCAATGACTTCATCATCATCTGAAACATTGGCGAGAAAGACGAGTTGTGCGATGACAGCCGAATCTCAACAGTGTTTGAGGATGTTGTGGAGAGCAAGTTCTTCCTGGATTCAAGCCGACCTTGCCTCTTTCCACCATGCAGCACAGTGGGGCTCTGGTTTACATTACTCTGGACTCACATTTCTTGAGGGGTTGTGGGTGGGGAGGCTGGCTGGTTAGAAGGCTCTTGAACTCTTGGCAATTATAATTTCCTGACTGTGCTTAGTGTATATCGAAGCGACTGTCGAGCTATGAATCTTTTGAGTATTGTGAGGGTAGCTCACAGCAACCTCAGTTCTTGCAGCTGAGAATCAGGTTTTGAATAAGTCACGATCATGCGACGCATACATATGTATTAATTTACATGCGCGATACGCTCTTTGGTACCTACCTTTACATACTACGGGCTTTTCGTGGGTAAAGCCCGCTCTGCCAGGGACAAG
The DNA here is from genome assembly GCF_017639785.1 of Mesocricetus auratus. Taxonomy (NCBI): domain Eukaryota; kingdom Metazoa; phylum Chordata; class Mammalia; order Rodentia; family Cricetidae; genus Mesocricetus; species Mesocricetus auratus. The sequence continues at coordinate 17,224,754 of NW_024429199.1, read as the reverse complement.
CTATCATTAGATTTTCTTGGGTGTCTAATGGCACTTAAAATTCACATGACGGGGAAAAAAGAAAAGACAGATACAAATGGAGATAGATTTGATTTAAATAAAATGTCCAAAGCGGTTAAGAAAAGAATGAAGGAAATGACAAGATCTGGACAAAAGTTTGACAGTACCCTAAGCACTGAAATAGTTCCATGGAATGCAGGTAGACCAAGAGTTTGGCACCGCAGGCGGAAAGGGATCAGATTTCGAGGGTCCTTAGCAGCTGTTTCCCTCTTTGCAGCTGTTGCAACCTCCGCCTGAAAGTTGAAAAACGTCTCTAGTTTCCGGTGCTGGTGCTCATTGTTACAACTATTAAACACATACAGTTAAGAACGAGTGTGCCCTCTACAGTTTGGAAGTGCATCCAACACTTTATATGGATCAAATAAAGTAGCAGAAGCAAGCATTTCAAGTTCCCTGGTGGTCTAGTGGTTAGGATTCGGCGCTCTCACCGCCGCGGCCCGGGTTCGATTCCCGGTCAGGGAAAACTTCGTTTTTCTGATGTAAGTCAAGAAGCATTACTGTGATTTGTTTCTTATAGCCGCTTTATTGTCGGAGACAAAATTCGATTCGTTTAACGAATGTTTTAAAATTTATATTTCAAAAATCACGTGTCTTGTTATTATTGAAAATTAAAAAGTATTAACGGTCCCTAATTATAAAGGACTTGAAATATACTTGTTTATAAATTTCATCATCTGTCTCTAAGACTGCAATTTCCAGCCTTTGAGAATTATACAAGCAGGGTTTTTCTTTTATTTTATTATTTTTTTCATTTATTTTACATACCAACCACAGTTTCGGTTGCTTTCTCCTTTTCCACGCCCTCTGCTGTCCACTCCTCTGTTGAGAAAGGGGCAGACCTCCCATGGGAGACAAGAGAACACAGCAAAGCAAGCAGGGGCAGGACCAGCTCCTCCCAATCAAGCAAGGAATTTTTTATTTTATTTTATTTGGAAGCCTTTATTTACTCTTGAGTGTGTATGACTGATAAAATAAGAGTGCCATTTTAGGGAAATTTATACTTATTTTGTATCATGTTTCGAATCAATTTCTATTTCTTATACATTAAGAGCATATATTATTTATTTAAAGTAGAGCTGTTCCTATCTTGTTCTTTATACATTCAAAAAGACCTTTTTGATAAAATTAAATGATGAATTGGCTGCTTCTTTAGTTTGAATTTTTATTTTTTATATTTATTTCTCATTTGTTATTCGTTTGTTTTTGGTCTCACTCAGTAGTTCGGGCTGTTCTGGAACTTAGTATGTAGACCAGACTGGCCTTGAATGCACATAGACCCTCCTGCCTCTGCCTCCTAAGTACTGGGATTAAAGTCATGTACCATTGCCTGACTTTTACTTGTATTATTTATTTTATATATTATGTTATCCATTCAATTATTTTACATAAGTTTTTTTCTAAGAAAATCGTACAAGTATGATAATGATAATTTTTTACATTCAAAATGCCAGTCCCCAGTCCACCAAACGCATATGTTACTCTGCAAGTTGTATATCAGGATTTGAACGAGAATTCTTATGACTCAGAGCAAATTGGAGCTTTGGCTCTTCTCAAAAAGAAATTATGAAAATACTGGACTCAAAGAGAATATACACGGTCATACATATAGACCTTCACTTTTTTAAATTCTAAAATTTTATTCTGTTTCATCCTTTCTTGTTGTTTTTGGGGTGTCAGGATTTAGGGTTTTTTTGTTTGTTTTAGGTTTGTTGTTTTTCCACTTTGTGTTTAGTCTGAATTTTCACAATGACATAAAAACTTGGAAAACAAGACTTGGAAGCTTGATTTCAACTGCAATGACCCATTTGACCTTCCTTTTAGCTGTGCTGTGACTGGTTTGTAAGAGGAAATATTGGCTGTTTGCTAACAGAAGCACATTGGCGTTCTTTGAACCCAGAGAATATGGCCTCGGAGGTTTTGTTTTTAGAAAATTTCACTTCACCATGCAATTAAGGTAGAAGTGTATTTGTTATCATTATCATCACCAAAAAAATAATAGGCACCATGCACTGATTATTTGTGATGTATTAAGCTCTTCAAAGACCCATGATCATCTGTTAAAGAAAATAAATGGGCACCAGTTGAAAATGGAACTTGAATGCTGGTTCCCAAGGTGAACAGAAAGGCTGGTAGTATATAGGTTGTCTGAGAATGGCCATTTTATTTAAGGGGATCCTGCATGATTGTGTTTGTGAGGGTTCTCCAGAGAGACAGAACCCCTAGAAGATGATAGATGAACAGGTAGATGGTAGATACATAGATATAGATAAACGGTAGTGTGTTAGTCAGCTTTCTCATTACTATAAGCAAAACACCCAAGAGAACTTAAAAGGGGGGGTATTTATTTTGACTCATGTTTCCAGAGTTGTCAGCCAATCACGACAAGGAGGGGACAGTGGAGCAAGAAAGTTCACACCATGGCATCCAGGAAGCAGAGGAGCAGCTCATGGGGAGGTACAGCCCTTTAGGAACATGGACTGATTCCCACAGGTCACCATCTCCCGGTAAGGTCATCATTTTAGGAAACCATGAAGGCATTAATCCACTGATTAGTTCAAAGTTCCATGATCTAATCATCTCTGGAAATACTTCAAGGGACGCACCCAGATGTCTGTTTTGCTCACCAAGGTATTTCTTACTCCAATTACATTGACAATCTAAGTGATCCCAGATAGGTAGCTGGTCAGGTAGACACACAGAAGAGACATATTGTGGGAATTGATTATGGATGCTGAAAAGTACCACAACAGGCCACCTAGAAAGCTACAGAGCCTGGCACAGCTGTGGCAGGGGTTATTTCAACTCTGAAAGCTTGTAACCCAGGAAGCTGGTAGTGTAATTCTTAGTCCATGGCTGAAGACTTGAGAGCCTGGTGTAAATGTTGGAACCCCAGACCCAGGTGTCTTAGTTCAGCTGTTCAGTGGCAGGAAAAGGAGAATCTCAACTCTTAGACAGAGGAGATTGTCTTTTCGTTCCATCCAGGACCTCAATGATTGGATGACACCACAATGTTCATTAATCAACCCATCTACTCAGTAGCTTACCTCCTGGAAGCCCACCTCATGACCCTCCAATAGAGCAGGGCAATGGTGCTTCACCATAACCACTTATTGAATCGTTAATCCTATACAGCTGATACTTAAAATTAACTATTAGAGCGACCTCAGCTGGCATCTGCCATGAAGACAGCAACATCAGCTGGGCTGTGACAAGGGATGCATGCTGGGACACAGTGAGGTCAGATAGGGACATGAAGCAAAGTTACAGGAGACTTAAAGCCCTGCTTAAAAGTTACAAATGGAATGCAAAGGAACTCAGTGTTTGACAGGCTCTGTAGCTTCAGGTTCCAGGAGGTAGAAGGATCATCGCCAACCCCATAATGTGTGCGCTGTCTGATGAGTAAATTCAAAGGGGCACTCTAAGAGAAAAGGAGGCTGGAGTTCAGAGAAGGGCAGTGGGCAGAGATGGGAAGGTCAGCCTCAGCCATCAGAGCCAACATGACCAAACATTGACAGGAAATGTTAAGTTAGAGTTGGAGGTCTGGAGGGAGGAGACCCGTGCTCAGAAGTTTGAGTGGATTTGGAATCTCTCAGAAGGAGAATTCACAAAAGGGACAGATGATCAAGGGATAAACACGGGACACTGTGCTAAGAAAGTTACAAACAGCATAACTAGTAAAGGAAGCAGCAACAGCGATGTCAGAGATAAAGGGACTTAAGAAAGAGTGGCTGGTGCTGGAGAGATGATGACTCATTAGTCAAGCGCTCAGGTTGCTCTTCCTAGAACCCATATGGTGGCTCACAATCATCTGTATCTCCAATCGAAGGAAATCCAATACTCTCTTTTGGCCAGGCACCAGGCATGCATGAGATAATTAGATATACAAGAGGGCAAAATACCCATACACACAAAAAAGTAAAGGTTAAAATGAAAAGCAAAAAGAAGTAGTAGGTGGTGGAGGAAGCAGTCTTGTGAAGAGGCTGAGGAGAAGATGGAGGTGATTAAGCAAAGCAGGAAGTGAGATGCTGGCCCAGGAGTACAGAGTAGACTGCTGGGAGTTACAACAGTAAGTCTGCCTCGAGGTCATTGTTTCCTGTCCCACTCTAAGAGCTAAGGTCTAATGTGAGGAAGAGGTAGGAGCTTTATCCCTGAGCTCGTTATAGAGGATGAACAAATACAGAAAAGCAAAAGAGGTCTGAAAAAATGCAAAAAACAAACAAAGAAATCCTTGTTGAGATGCCAGAGAATGAAAACATCTTTACCAGGCTAATATTAGCAGAGTCATCTGAGGAAAGTGCTCAACTCTTCAGAGCTTCTAGGTCCTCTCTGTACAGTGAAGATGCTTATGGTCTCCACAATCACTTCACTGTTTATATTAGTTCACTCATTCATTCATTATTCGTAAAACAGGGAAACCTAGTCCATGACAGTCACTGTTATGGCATTGTTCTATATAAAAATCAAGAAGGTTGTCTCAATTGTAGTTGAATGGGAATCAGAGGAGAAAATGGTTATGGTTAAGGTTTTAATGGTGGCTTATAACTCTGGAAAGAAGGCAAAGAAGGAAGCCATATTGTATTCACAAGGATGGTGATCCAAGTGACAGTGTTTGCTGCATAGGTTGACATTTTTGACAAACGATGACAGATTCAGAGGTGATTGGAACTGAGGTGAGAGCCTGAAGAGAGAAAACACTTGCTGAGAGATGAATGCAGCCACAAGAGGTGGGCTTGCAGGCTTGGTTTGGGCTGGAGAGACGGGGTTTCTCTGTGTATCACTGGCTGCCCTGAAACTGACTCTGTAGACCAGGTTGACCTTGAATTCAGAGATCCTCTGTTTCCTGAGTGCTGGGATTAAAAGTGTCCACGGCTGCCACCACCACCACTAGCGATGTTCAGATACTTCCTAAAGGAGGGTTTTGTTTTGGTTAGTATAATCTTTATTTTCTTTTTTTCTATTTACTATTTTTAGTCAAAGAATTACATTTTATCCTAAGTGATAGCGTCACTTTGCCACAGCACTGTGTCTCGATACCTACTCTCAGCTTCAAGTGTCCCCGATTTCCTGGATGTTTTGTGTTAGGAGTCTTTAGATCTAACATTTTCTTTGACTGAAGAATCTATTTCTCCTACCGCATCTTCAATACCTGAGATTCTCTCTTCTGTCTCTGCATCGTCTTGGTGATGCTTCCATCTGTAGTCCCTGTTTGCTTACCCAGATTTTCCATTTCCCGAATTCCCTCAGTTTGTATTCTTGATTGCTTCTGCTACGGTTTTTGTTATGCCAAGTTCTCGAGACCCCAAAAAGACCACCAAGGAGTCGAGTCGCCGATGCAAACGCACAAGGTTTATTGCTAAGTTTGAGCCTCGGCAAGGACTCTGTCCAGGAAACTGGCACAGCAGCTGCAGGAAAAGGGTGCCTGGCCTCGGTTGCAAGGGGTTTATAAAGAAAAAAACCGCAAGCAGGGTGGTACATGCCTGGGTACCCATGATTGGGTAAGAGTAGGTGACCTTTGGATTCATTGACGTGGGGGATAGGGGAATTTCAAAATTTTACTAACGGTGCCCACAAGGACAGTTGTGGCAAGATTTTTTTTTTTTTTACCAAAATTAGTCATTGCCTGACTGCCCGGATGGGATCACTTTGACCGGGGTGGGCACAGTTTGGGTGCTCCTTGGAACTGTTTATGGTTCCTTGCCTGGAGCTGAATCAGCCTTGTGCCACACGGGGAATTTCTCAAGGTGGCTTTTTCTGAGGATGGAGTTAACCTCATCCTCTCCATCTTACCTTCCTCTTACAGTTTTCTTGTCTTGAATAGTTTCCGTAGCCTGTTTGTTTTTCTTGGCATTCTTTGTGGGATTTATTGATTTCCTCCAAGTGTCTGTCTTTTCCTCAATTTCTTTAAGGGATTTTTTTCATATTCTCTTTAAGTACGTTTATCATCTTCATAAAGTTGTTTTTAAGGTTGTTTTCTTGCCATGTTGGTGATTGTACTTTTGCTCTGGTGTTTAGGCATCTGGGTTTGGGATGATAATAGGTCTAGGTATTGATTTCTAAGTTTGTCTTTGTTGGATGAATATTTTGTTCCTTGGATTTTTTTCTCTTTTCATCTTCTGGTCTTTGTGGCCTGAATTTCTGATCATTTTTAGGAAAATGGGAAGCAAATGGAACCAAATGCCATCACATTAAGTGGAACAAGCCAAAATCAGAAAACATGAATACTGTGTGTTTTCTCTCATATTCATATTCTGAGTGTATTAATAGGAAAAATGCTATATGGGGTCTAGTGGGTCAGGGGAGAGGGACAGAGTGGTGAATAGGAAGACAGATGTCATCAAAGAGCACTATACATCTATGAAAATGTCACAGTAGAACCTGTTATTGTGGTGATGTATTTATGATTTATTAAAGCTTGCCTGAGGATTCAGAAAAGCGATGTCAGCTTTAAGCTATAGAGGTCAGGCAGTGGTGATATACACCTTTAATCCCAGCATCCAGAAGCTCGGGAGCGGTGGTACACACTTTTAGTCCTAGAACTCAGGATTAAGAGGTAGATGGACATCTGTGAGTCCAAGGCCACCCGGATCTACACAAGAATGATCCATTCCTAAAGAGAAACAGCTCACACAAAGATGATCTCAGCACCTAGGTTCACATGCCTTTAATCCCAGCACTAGAGGGGTATAAAAGATAGGAGCAGGGTCTTCAGTAGTCAGTATGAGGCATTCATTCTTCAGCCATATTGAGGATAGGAAGACACTGAAGTCTCAGGATTCTCCAATCATGCTGCGGAGAGGTTACAGTCTGAGGTTTGGTGAAGCCAGAATTGCCTTTCATTCTGAGGTAGAGTAAGAACTAGTGGCCGGCTAGATTTTCTGATCTTCAGCTTGAAGCTTGAGCCCAAATATCTGTCTCTGGTGTCCTTTATTTGTGGTGCTACTGCGCACAGAAGGGAAAGGAACTGCATTGTGTGTAGTCATACCGTGAGATACAGAGTAAGAAAAATGGGGATGGAAGCGTCTCCTGACTCACAGCAATACATTTGATATTAAATATTTAGAATAAAAATTTAAATTTCTATTAAAACTAATATTAGAAATGTTTTAAAAATATGTCAGATAGAACTTGATTACATTTTAGAGTGACTCTTCAAATGATAAATGCCATTTATTGATGTATCAATGGATGTCTCACTATTATTAAAAAAGGGCATCCAGTAAATGTTAATTTATAGGAATAAGGAAGATGGAAAATGGCTTGGGAAGAGCAGATGGCTTTACATGTGCGCACGTTCATGGTCATCTGATGATCTGAGCCTACTTGTGTGTTATTCTGAATCAGCTTGATATTTAAAAAGATGAAAACAATTGATATTTAAGTAAGATGATAATGTTTCAGCTAATTCTTGGAGATAATTGCATGGGATATTTAGCTGAGAGGATTTCTGCTTTCCCTTATAGTAATAGTTTATAATCCTTTTTGGAAAAAAAAAAGTGCAGGCCCGTTGAAAGTGGTCAATGTGAGTATTAACCACAAGGGGGCATCATAGCCTCATGTGATTCAAATTCATTATCCAAGAAAAGTCGAGTGTGGTTAAAAGCTAGGATTTATTTGCCGCCATGAGAAATAAAACTTATCTGTCTGTCTGCCTGCCTTTCTTTTCCCTCTATTTCTAGCTTCTTTTCATCTCATCAGTTGTGCTTGATTTCCTGTTGTATCAGAAAGTTTGGGAAGTCTTAAAAACAAACCATTCATGCATTCATTCCTCGTTCAGTCAAGCATTCAGGAACCCATTCACTTAGCCAATCTACACAAATACATGTTGAGTTGCTCTCCTGTACCTGACGAATGAACACAGAGGCCCTAGGGACACAAACACCTCGCTTTCCGTATGGGAACCCTAAGAGCGCACGCAATCACAGACAACTTGCAAACACCAAGTTCTGTGGAGAAGAATGTGGCCACGTGATGCTACAAGGAGGTTCTGCGCGGGTTAGTGACACCAGAGGAATGATGCATTTGATCTGGGGCATGAAGATGAGTTACCTAAGGCGAGGGTGGGGGAGGGGAGAGGACCATTCTGATTACAAGGATCTGGGCGAGGCCTTGGGGGCAAGCTAAGAAGAGAACCGGGAGCTGAAAGAACCGGAAAGGCTGGCTGCCATGAGAGAGAGGGGCAGCTGACAGCAATAACAACAGACCTGGGATGGATCGCTCATAGCTCTGTCAACTGAGCTTAAACATGCTGTCTTTACAAGAGCCCCGGAGGACGCTGCCGCTGCCCTGGGTAGAAGCCATGCGCACAGGCACACTTGGTGAAGAAATACGCCTCAGGGGCTGCATGGTGGAGCACAACTCCACTCACCTGCATATTATCAACTTGGTGGCGGCGTAGGACATCATTTAAACGCAATAACGTAATTTCAAGCTCAGTGATATTAATCAGATTTAAGACTTTCTTTTAAGGATCCAGGGCCTCACCAGTGTGTTTATTTTGAATCAGGCTAAAACCATTGTTCTTGAAAACAGGACACATACGATACGTTATCTTAACAAACAAAATGGAACTAGTTATCTCATCCGCAGCAAAACAAAATCGAATAAAATATAAAAGATATGAGAGAAAATGTTTACTTTATGGTCACATTGTCAACCAAAGCAGCACATTTCAGAAACGGGGCCTGTGTATGCAACTGTGCAAATATTTATCTTATACAGGACCTCAGTTGTTTTCGCGTGTAAGTTGAAGCTCTGGCCTAGTTTATGCTCTTCTAGGTCGGTGAATCTATGAATTTACACATAGAAAGAAATATGTGTATGTTAGTAATTTAATACAAGCGGAATAGATGCTGCAGACTGCCTTGGGATGCATTAAATGCAGATGGGTGAGGGGGAAGTAGAGGCTTTGCATATGGACGCATTTTAGATCTTAATGAACTACATTTGAGTTTGCTGCACTACAGTTTATTGATAGTCCACTACCCATAAGGTTTTCATACTATCATTCAATCTTCAGAAGTTCCGTGTGAGGTGGATGTTAACACAGCTTACACAGATCCAAATGTATGTTAAAGGTTCTACAGTTAGGCCATTCTCCACCTTTTTTTTTTTTTTTTTTTTTTTTTTGAGACGGGGGTCTCTCACTGAACTTGTAACTCACTGATTGCCTATACTAACTGCCAGTGAACTACCAGGATCCACCTGTCCCAAATCCCCAGGACTGGGCTTAGAGAAGAACACATTATACCTTTTTGTTTTATTTATGGGTGTTTTGCTTGCATGTATGTCTATGTACCAGTGTCGGTAAGGGTCAGTAGAAGGCATCAGATCCTGGGACAGGAATTGCAACTATTTGTAAGCTACCATGTGGGTGCTGGGAAGAACAACCAATACTTTTAACAGCTGAGTCATCTGTGCAGCCCCACCATTTTTTTTATATGTGTGCTAAGGATCTGAACTCAAGTCTTCATGCTTGCTTAGCGAGCACTTTATTGACTGAGTCATCTCCCCAGCTTCTAAAAAGTTGAGATTTAAGACATGATATTAAGTATTGAAGGAAGTAGAGATAGGTTCACTAGGATTATACATATGGAATTCAAGTGATCTGTTGAATAAGTATCAAGAATTTGATTACACCCTAACATCTTAAAAATGATTAATGGCCTTGATTAAAGTAATTAAACCTGAAGTTTCCTAGATGTGGCTGCGAAAGGTGTGATTTCCTTGAGCACACAGCCTGTGTGTTATGTCCGTCCTGTAGCAGCACCCAATATGCCTATAGACTTTTGCTCTGGAGCTGTATAGTTGAAAAGAACAATTAGCACATTTCTACTCTTTCACGACATTTTATCTTGAGGACAATTTGTATCTCTTCTTGTCTTACATTCTACATAAGTGGACAGTGGCTGTCTTCTGGACCTTGGTGTTCTGGTAAGGGGCTACATATCTTTATGTTGAGCCACAGCATTCGTGTTTTGTTTGTGGCTCTCCATCTTGGGAAGCCTCGCCGTTTGAGATTCACATCAATGGTGAAGCTGTGAGGGGAGAAATGATCTCTGCGAACCCCATAAATCATGGTTTTCGTGTCTGGATCTGTTCCCATGAGAGTCTCATGCTCAGGAGACACTTGGTGTTTCAAGTCTGTTTTTTGGTTCACTACACAGGACTTAAGCATACATTCATTCAGCAGTAGTCACCTCATAGTGACTTCTCTTTCGATGGACACAGTGGCTTTCAAGCCCTTCTTGGTAACAGCAAAAGATGAGTGTACCCCATCGGTAATACTTGCCTATGAACCTGGTTATTTTCTCATCTAATAGTTAATAAACTGATATATCACCACAGTTAGGTGTTTGTAATTTTCTACTCTTGTAATTCTGCCAGAAGACAAATGTGAAAATAATAAAATAAAGTAATGGTTGTTTGTGAGACAAACAGTAACTAGCTTTATTCACATTAGAAGTGGCTCATAGCCTGACAAAGTGTTACGATGAGAGCAAAATACAGTCTGTCTTACCATTTAGACTGAAAACATATTTCCATTATCTTGCCAGCTTATTCTCCCACCCCACAAAAGCTTGTTTATACCACCTGGGTGGGAAAGACTGGCCAGGATGAGGGTTGATGCCAGCATCCTGGCTCGACACAAACTCTACACAATAGCTGCGAGAAGTCCCCATTCATCATGCTGCTTTGGTTTTTTAAGAAAGTGTTAAGGTGTTTTCTAACAGGAGATACAGGTTTACAGAGGCACTGAAGGATCTAGGAAGCAGAGTTTTGCAATATGGTAAATTCTACTCAGTTCAATAGTCTATCATCGGGAAAGAAGGGGCTGACTGAAGATATCGCCTTTGCTAAAGGAGTCTATGAGTAATTTAATATTGATCGCCACTCTTACACAAGTGACACATTGTGAATGAGAGATGAGAGTCATTACTAGTGAACTTTTCCCCCCATCTGACAAAATGTCTTTTCATTTTCGCTGTAATGCAAACACAAAATGGTTACAACTGCAAGCCTATGTAAGGACATGGAGAGTCCCTCCAGTAAAGTTATTCAACCTTTTCTCCCCTTAAAAATGTTTGTGATGCATTCAGTTGAAGTCATATATCATTTTTGTCATTGTCACAGACTGAAAGAACGACAACAGTGCTTAAGCAAGCCAAACACTTTATGGAAGGCTGAGAACCTAGAAACATAAAAAAATGTCTCTGGGCACAAGGATGTAAGGATGTTTTTGAAACATCATGTACACATATGAAGTATAACTACTACAGAAATCATCCACTACTCTAGGCTAACGAAGTCAGGCCAGTTGAAAACCTTCCTGCAATGGGTGAGTTACTGGGCAGGTCATCACAGGACAAATGAAGGCTTTCTTTATGAGACGATGGACCTGCAATGTATAAACATTTTGCCTAGTTCAGCATTCTCCTCACCCACCCCCCCCCACCTTTCAAAGATTTCTGAAAAGTTTGGCATTCCCCCCAACACACACACACTCACACTTCTTACCTTTTATAAAATTATTAACAGTCCAGCATTCCCCTCAACACACACACACACACACACACACACACACACACACACACACACACACAGAGTCTTTTATATTAATTAGTTTAGCAATCTTTCTTAACTCTTCATCATTCTACTTGATCTTTGTCAGTTGCCTTACAAAGATGGCCAAATACTCTTTGGTACCCTGTGCAGAAGGTAAATTCATTTGTCTGAAAGGGCAAACTAGACATCTGCAAAAGACCATCTATTTTTCCCCTCTTTTAAAATTTAAATTATAAACAAGCTTGTTTTACATGTCAATCCCAGTTCCCTCTCCCTCCCCTCCTCCTTTGCCCACCCACCAGCCCCTTATTCCATTCCCTTTCTGCTCCCTAGGGAGGGTGAGGCCTTCCATGGGGGAATCTACAAAGTCTGTCATATCCTTTGGATCAGGGCCTAGACCCTCCCCCATGTGTCTAGGCTGAGAGAGAGTATCCCTCTATGTGGAGTGGGCTCCAAAGTCCATTCATGTACTAGGGATAAATAGTGATCCACTACCAGAGGTCCCATAGATTAACCAGAACTCCAAAATGACACCCATATTCAGGGTGTCTGGAACAGTCTTATGCTGGCTTCCCAGCTATCAGTTTGGGGTCCATGAGCTCCCCCTTGTTCAGGTCAGCTGTTTCTGTGGGTTTCTCCAGCCTGGTCTTGACCAATTTGTTCATCCCTCCTCCCTCTCTGCAACTGGATCCCACAATTCAGTTCAGTGTTTAGCTGTGGGTGTCTGCTTCTGCTTTCATCAGCTACTGAATGAAGGCTCTATGATGGCATATAAGGTAGTCATCAATCTCATTATTGGGGAAGGGCATTTAAGGTAGCCTCTCGAATATTGCTTAGATTGTTAGTTGGGGTCATCCTTGTAAATCTCTGGACATTTCCCTAGTGCCAGATTTCTCTTTAAACCTATAATGACTTCCTCTACTATGGTATCTCTTTTCTTGCTCTCCTTTATTCTTCCCCTGACTCGATCTTCCTGCTCTCTCTGGTCCTCCTCTCCCCTTCTCTTTCTTCTAACTCCCTCTCCCCTTCACCCAAACTCTCAGTTAGCTCAGGAGATCTTGTCCCTTTCCCCTTCTCCAGGGGACCATGTATGTCTCTCTTAGGGTCCTTCTTGTTTCCTAGCTTCTCTGGTGGTGTGGATTGTAGGCTGGTAATCCTTTGCTGTATGTAAAAAATCCATATATGAGTGAGTACATACCATGTTTGTCTTTTATGACTGGGTTAACTCACTCAGGATGGTTTCTTCTAGTTCCATCTATTTGCCTGTGAATTTCAGATTTCATTTTTTCCCTCTGAGTAATACTCCATTGTGTAAATGTACCACATTTTCTCCATCCATTCCTCAGTTGAGGGGCATTTAGGTTGCTTCCAGGTTCTGGCTATTACAAATAATGCTGCTGTGAACATAATTGAACAGATGTCCTTGTTGTATGAATGTGCATCTTTTGGGCATATGCCTAAGAGTGGGATTGCTGGATCTTGTGGTAGACTGATTCCCATTTTCCTGAGGAACTCCCATACTGATTTCCAAAGTGGCTGTAGGAGTTTGTACTCCCACCAGCAGTGAAGGAGTGCTCCCGTTTCTCCACATCCTCTCCAGCATAAACTGTCATTGGTGTCTTTGATTTTAGCCATTCTGATAGGAGTAAGATGGTATCTCAGAGTTGTTTTGATTTGCATTTCCCTAATGGCTAAGGATGTTAAGCACTTTCTTATGTGTCTTTTGGCTATTTTAGATTCCTCTATTGAGAATTCTCTGTTTAGTTCTGTACCCCACTTTTTAATTGGATTATCTGGTGTTTTGATGGCTAGCTTCTTGAGTTCTTTGTATATTTTGGAAATTAGCCCTCTGTCAAATGTGGGGTTGGTGAATATCTTTTCCCATTCTGTGGACTGCTGTTTTGTCTTGTTGACTGCATCCTTTGCCTTACAGAAGCTTCTCACTTTCAAGAGGTCCCATTTGTTAATTGCCAATCTCAGTGTCTCTGCTACTGGTCTTATATTCAGGAAGCGGTCTCCTGTACCAATTTGTTGGAGGTACCACCTACCTTCTCTTCTAAGAGGTTCAGTGTGGCTGGATTTATGTTGAGGTCTTTGATTCATTTCGACTTAAGTTTTGTGCATGGCAATAGATAAGGATCTGTCTGCAGTCTTCTTCATGTTAGCATCCAGTTATGTCAGTGCCATTTTTTGAAGATGCTTTCTTTTTTCCATTGTATAATTTTAGCTTCTTTGTAAAAAATCAGGTGTTTGTAGTTGTGTGGGTTAACAACAGGGTTTTCAATTCAATTCCATTGGTCTACTTGTCTATTTTTGTGCCAATACCAAGCTGTTTTCAGGGCTATAGCTCTGTAAAAGAGCTTGAAGTCAGAGATGGTGATTCCTCCATAAGTTCCTTTACTGTACAGGGTCTTTTGTTTTTCCACATAAAGTTCAGAATTGTTCTTTCAATATCTATAAAGAATTGTGCTGGAATTTTGATGGGAATTGCACTGAATCTGTAGATTGTTTTTGGCAATATTGTTATTTTTACTATGTTGATCCTACCTATCCAAGAGTATAGGAGATCTTTCCATTTTCTGGTATCTTCTTTAATTTCTTTCTTTACAGAGTCAAAGTTCTTGAAATGCAGGTAAAAATCATATTTTTATGTGGTATTATGGAGTAAGTGTGCTTTCACCTGCTAAAAAAGAGAGATAGTAGTTTCATGCTAAATGTATATGCAGTTACTTTTATGTTAATTCAGTCAGTCCTGGTAGGTTGATATCATGGAGAATTTTAGATGAGTATGAGTTCAAAGAAAAATATAATGCCCAAGCCATATCTTTTTTTTTTTTTTTTTTTTTACGAGACAGGGTTTCTCTGTATTGTTTTGGAGGCTATCGGTCCAGCCCGGCCTCGAACTCACAGAGATCTGCCTGCCTCTGCCTCCCGAGTGCTGGGACTAAAGGCGTGCGCCACCACCGCCTGGCTGCCCAAGCCATATCTTAAGAGACCCAAAGTATAGGCTGGAAAAGTAAACAGGATCACATGAAGTCATTGTCAACCTGGTAGGTATGATACTGGACAATTACAATCATTTTCCAATTCCCGGGATACCAACATAATATTGTGACTTCTATAGTAAAGGCAAGAGTGGGGCTCGAATTAGGAAACAGGTTTCAAACATTTCTTGGGCTTAGAACAGAACATGACTGTATTTGTTATTAAGACTACATTTGAATTTGTTTCCAGTCCTGTACCTTAAAGTGGTTCTAGTTCCAATAGTTACATAGCAAATATCCTGATTTCCTAACTGACTCCATCTTGTACTTTCCTTTGAAGTCAGAATGAGGACATGAGAGAAAGCACTACCTTATGCTTAGAGACCCACTTCCCTCGTGATCTCCCTTATGCGAGATGGTCTGTGTTAGCCCAGGGCACTTTTCTTCTTTGTGGTATCTTCCAGTGACATTCGAAGATGTATCCTTTCCAGGATTATGAACTATAGTGCTATAGTGCCAGATTAGACGTCATGTTTGCTGTGATGCGTTGCTGCAGCTGTGGAAATATTCCCAGTCCCAGGCAATGGCTTAGACCTCAGAAGGATTGCAAGATCAAGCCTATCACCATTATTCAGGAAGTGAAGTTGAAGCAGTGCCACTGGGCAACTAAAACATGGTAACAAGCCAACCAACTCCTGTATCCTTAGGTCATTAAGATTACAGAGTCATTTAAAGGAAAGCATGTACCCTGTTAGCTTTGACTTCTAAAATTGCATTCATCATTAGAAAAAATGTTAGTGTGTCGGGTCAAACCCAAGATACATTTTTCCATGTTATAGTTAGTTAAGCTATTTTGTAATCAATCTGTGAAGTGTATATTGTAGAAGTTCTTATTTCTTAAAACTGATCTTAAATCAACAGCCACCAATGGAGACTTAGACCCCTGGGAACACAGAATTATGAAATCATAATTCTCTCTGATGATGCCTCGCAGATAATTACTCTTGCCTTGAGATAATTCATGATTGGCAAAATGAATCAGTCACATATATTGAAAAGATAGCCCAAAGGCTTCCTTCAGTTTATAATCTCTTAATATATGTGAACATAGTGGGCACTGTTCTAGTTAATACTTGGACTTTCATTGTTTCAGTATTACTTTAGAATTCTCTATATTTCTTCAAATAAAATAGGAAAGATCATATTTGTCAATGACCTCAAGAAGAGCAATACCCCCATTCAATATTACCAGAAAAATTTTCTTTAGTCTCAACATCTCAGCATGCCTCTCCCTTTGGAAGTCCCTATGACTAGCTAGGGCATCAGTTCCCACATACCACCCCAAACCTGAGGAGCACAGCTCAGAGCTGTGCTCACACTTGCTGATGTGAAACACAAAGGTATGTTTTAGCTGTGCACTCGTATAGTTTTTGAGTTTGGGAAAAACTCAAATTGCCCCTTTCCCCCTTTTATTTGACTAAAATGCATTTGAGTTAATTTTGGAACTAACTTTTACATAAAAGCCAACAACAAATCAATACCTAGAACTTTGAAAGGCCCAAGTCCTTTTTGTTTTTGTAATTAACATGAAAATTACCACACTAAAAAGCAGCACACAAGACACACAAGACAGAGCACCCCCCCCCCCGCAAACAATACCGTAGACTTCATTGTTCAAAACCAAAATACTGCGAAAGTCCCTCCATGCCAACTTTTTCATTGGAGTATTTTGATATGATTGATGCAAAGATTTATTTTTATGTATTTATTCATTTTGGTGTTTTTGGCCCATGGCTTTAGTAGCTCTACTTGATTTTAGCTTTCTCTGCAGAGGGGGTCACAACCACATCTCCACCTTATCAATGAAATTTTCAGTCATAGAGGACTACCACCAGGATACATGTACATGCCTATTGTATATTCACTGATGTTCCACAAATATGCCTTGCTTTTGAACCACATGGTATGACACATTCTAGTATCTTCTCTATGTTTGATATTCTCTTATTTGAAAATCTTACATTTATACCTTTCCAAGAGCCATATTTATGATCAAAAGCTGTTACTTGTTATGAGTCTGGGGTGGCAGGATCTTGATTTTTGAGGCCAAGCTAAGCTATACAGCAAATTCCAGGCCAGGGTGGGCTACACAGCAAGACCTTGTCTATAAATAAATAAATAAATAAATAAATAAATAAATAAATAAGGAAGAAGCCACAAAAGGCAGAGGAAAATGACCACTCTGCCTTTAGAATTCTTACCTATGTTTTAATCTATAAGCTCCATAAAGTTTATTTTCAAGTAAGATATGAATTCCATTTGTTAAATGATTTTGAAACACATGGCACGAAACTATGGCTTAAAGAGTTAGTAAAAGGGAGCCTCGCATGAAAAACATGTCAACTTGACATTCTGAAAAGCAACTCATCCACATGAAATAGTCAAAAAAGGACTTCATTTAATTAGTGAAATGTAGAGTTTTGCATAGAAAAAGGTTACAAAGTAATGCAGAAAAGACTAGGTACAGTAATTTTAAAACAGATATTTATGAGTATAACTTTGCATAACGTTCAACATTCTCATTTATTGCTTTCTCCACACAGCAGAGAAATGAAGTGCATAAGAGTACATGCTGTGTCTTTGTCTTTCGAATATAAAATCTCACGTGCTCAATTTCAATGTATTAGGAGATTATTTTGTCATTTAAACAAGATAAAAAAATCAAAACCAAAACACCATTATGTAGCTCTAATCTAGGCATGGTCAAAAATAATTTATGTACACTTCATTGCATACATTCATTGTGGTTTGGGATCAAATGCAATCGCTAAGTTGACCAAGGGCATTTAAAGCATGTAGCGTTTCTCTCCTGAATCCTCTGTCCTTATCTCATTACCTCCAGAAATACAACATTCCCCTCCCCACCACAAAAAGGGGCAAAACCAGACATTACATGTTGTCAGGAGAAAACTGAAGAAGTTAAGTGTATAAGCATAGCCCAAATGTAACGGAATAAATTAATCTGAACTTGCCAACTGAAGAGTTGTTGAGTTGGCACCAATGAGACTCTGGTGAGCACACAGCAGGTAACTGCTTCGAGGTGCACTGTACAGCTGTAAGTTTACAGAAAGAGCCATTGGGTCCTAAACCACGTCTCACTAGAGTGCATGGGAGCTTGACGGCAGAGCAGAAAGGCCTGTTGATGTGGGCACTAGTGGAATTGTTCTTTGCATCAATGCATTGCTAAATTGGGCACTAGTGGAATTGTTCTTTGCATCAATGCATTGCTAAATATCCCTGCTTGGCAAGTCTGTTTACAGAAGACAAAGACAAAACTATGTCTTGCAACTTAATTCCCATCAATCTTTATGGTCAATAAAACCTGTTGTTTTCAAAAGAGTACTATGTCTGCCGTTTAAAACATGTTGTCTGTTCCCTCCTTTTTCAACCTAACAGCCATGCCCTTCTGATCTTGTGCTACATTACATTCCTTAGCTCAGGCACTTAGATAACATTGTATATATATATTTTTTCTCCCTTTCTGTTTCAGGAGAATTCAGTTATGGCATTTTTTTTCTTTTCCAAGTCAGAAGTATTGGTGCACCGCTGGATGGTGACCTCCATATATTTTCCGGGAAAGGTTAAATGGAAACAGATGTGACGTTTTTAAGCTGCTGATGTCAGTTGCCAAGCTGCCTTAGACAAAGTGAAAAACAGATAATACATTTCCGTTTGTGAACTTTGCTTCTCAGATCGCTTTATTGTTGCTGCGTGGCTCTGTAGGTATCTGCGTGGCTACCTTCAGGGTGCAGAGGTTTAGAAGCTGACTCTGAAATGGACTTCCAGTTACTACTGCCAGAAATAACTTAAAAGGCTCCAACTTCTGTCCCCCAGGGTCGGTAAGGTTTACTGTTTGTTCCATTGCTTGTCTGCTGAGGACTGGAGGCTGCTGACACTGACAAGGGTGGGCTGATCGCTGTTGCAGCAGCAACTGCGGCTGCTGCGTTGGAGGGGAGCATGGGAAAGGCCCCTGCGAAGGACAGAGGGAAGCTGTGCGCAGCTGCGGTGGCCGCTGCGGCAGCGGCATGCACAGTGGCGGAAAGAGACAGGAGAGAGGTGGAGAGAGGCGGCACGCACGGTGCAACGGTGCCCGTTGATGGCATCCGAAGAGCTGAATCTGCATGGGCAAATGTCGCTGTGAGGAGGGCAGAGCCGTGGGCAGGAGGCACTTCTGAAGACGTGGATAGGCGACATGGGGTTGACTCCGATGTGTGGAGTCCGTTGGGTTGGAGCAGGGCTGTGGGGAGATGGTGGAAGGCTGCTGCCCAGTGGTGTGGGTGCAGGGGGTGGTGGTGGTGGGCCATGGAGGACGTCATCACTGCAGCCTCCCGCTGGGAGGCACAGGTGCTGAGATGAGAGACAAGGCGCACTCGCAGTGGATCTGATGAGTCAAGGCCTTCCACTGAGCTCAGGTACCTCGCCACTTCTGTCAAGCACTCTCGGAAACCAATGCTCATGAAGTCCATGGCAAGAGCATGGGCATCAAAGTAGCCTGAAGAAGAGATGAGGAGAGTCAGAGGCGAGAGAGCAAAAGAAGGAAAAATGGTTTTGGAGCGCAAGCACCCACTTAGATCTTCTGAAGAGATGGGGTGGCTCTTTCTGGAAACACAATGGCTGCCATGGCCGTGGATTTTTGCAGGAGAAAAGAAAGGTTACTCTGCAAGTAGCATGCACGACAACTTTAGCAATACTATAGTTCATCTACGATCTAAATGTCGCAAGAGGAAAAGTAAGTTAGGCACATTCATGTTTCAAATACCCCCTGCAGTGGGAGGGGACGTCTTATTTAGTCTTGTGGGGTAATGACTTTCCTCAACAATACTTTTCATGGAAATGGAAAAAGTTTCACAGAATTGGTGATTTACAGGACTTTTCCAGGACTGGACCCAGGACCTGTGCTCTCTATGCCAGCCCTCTGCCTTTGAGCTACCCCACAAATCCAAATTAGGTTCTTTACATCTTGACATCAAAAGCATTTACAACGTATCACTTCATGCTTTTACAGAGCAAACTTTGCCTGTTTCCTTTAGGTCACTTTATAATCGAAGCATTATGAAAAACTGTTGATATATTTATTGGGTAATCTGGAAGTGAGGGGGGAAAAGGTGTTTAGAGCAAACACAACCGTCAGGAAAACTGAAACAGCACCAAGCTGAACAAGAGACTATCAAGAAGGGTGGGGTGTCAGAAGTAAAAGTGGTTTGCATCCCCAGACCCTGGAGCAGTCATTAAGTAAAGTCTCTGGGATTGGGAGGAAAAGTTACTCCATGTGAGGCTATTGCACAGAGAGATTGCACATGCCCAGTCTGTAGGGTCCCCATCAGGCTGGAGCGCCGGAGTTTCACAAAAGAAGAAGGGAGGTAATGATCGGAGTTCAGAGATTCAGAAAATCCAAGAATTTGTTTCTCTCTAGAAAAGGCTATAATACTATGGCAGACTGAAAGGGACATACTAGCTTATTTGAATTTCCCTGACAGCTGTAAAGTGACATTTGAGGCTTTCTAGCTATGCTGCTGTGTATGGCTGGTCTTGCTGCACCTTAAGGAATATGAATTATGTAACTCCCATTCTGTTGTTGGAAGCAGAGGGAAACGGTGATGAGCAGCTGCCTCCTAAAAGTTGGTCTGGAGCCAACAATAACACATGCCCATAACCACTTCATCAGTATCAGTGCGGTTCTAAAGGCTTCAAGCCAACTAATTCATTTACAACCACCTGCGAGGAGCCCTTCATCATTGTCTCTGTTACAAATGATAAAACTGGTGCTCAGCTGTCACTTAGCTCAGCCCTGGTGACAGCCCTGGTGAACTGGAGAAGCAGAAGTCACAGTCAGGCAACTGCTCCAGAGTCCATGTCCTTTGCCATCACACTAGACACAGCCGGGAGTCTGGGCATGTGAGACAACACTGGCAATTCCTCTTGTTCAAGGCTTACACATTCTTCTGAGTGATGGCCTCTGCAGTGACTCCCGAAGTCAGACTTACATGGCATCTGGTTCGAAATGTCTGTTCACTAACTAATCTGGAATGAACTTTAGGACTGCTCAAGTAGTCACAAAGAACTGAGATAACACTTGTGGTAAGGTCAAAGGACAGACTTTCTCTCTAGAAACTCAGCTCATGTCAAGCATTCAAGATTCTGGTAGCCATTTCTCACCTCATGTATACCAATTGTAGGGAAAATAGAGTAATCGCATAGCTTTCCTGACACCACACCTAACTTCACTGCTCTCCTGAAATCCTGAGGTGGCAGGTGTAGAGGCTGTCACACGACTTAGGGCTCATGGAACATATTCTGCTACCTTAACCTCTGGAGACCAGCAGGTGACTTCCGACTCAGGTCAAAGGTTGTAGTTCAGTTAGATGGGACAACTGACTTCTAAGTTTTAACCATTAACATCTGTGTTACAAAATATTTGCATCCTATGCTATTCTTCATTCATTCAAGATAGTTTCTTGAGTCATTGTGACCTGAGGCAAATATACCATATGGACATCACGTATAATAATCTCCTCTACTGACATGAGTAGAAGATGGTTTGGGTCAAGGCTAATGTTATATCTGTTTTCAGATTAGTAAAAGTGACTGGCATCTAATTCCCTGCCCCACCCCACCATGCCCTGCTCTGTCCTGCTCTGCCTTGCCCTGTCCTGCCCTGCCCTGCCTTGCCCAGATCTAGGATCTGAGGACCGTTGAGGAAGCCTATGTATGATGTATCTAAGAGGCCTTCAGCATTCATTGAAGCACTGAACTTCTGGAAGCTTTCTCTTTATTCAGTTGTGAGATATACCTGGCTGAGATGGATCTCAAAGGCATCCATAAAAGAGTGAAAAAGCTGTAAAAGGGCAACAGGAAGTCTGAGAGAGGTGGCAGGAAGTGGGATAATGAAATGTGAGGGAATATTACAGCTGTCACAGTCTCATCCATCCTTAGTATGAGGGTCCTGATAATTCTTTTCTGATGGACTGTACAGTACAGGGGACATTCTACTGTGGATGGGGCCAGTCTGGATATCTACTCTGGTGAGTTCTCCCCAGGAACAGCCTGTTATATTGTTCTTTCCAGTAGAGATTTGGTACCTGTATTTCAAATGTTGTGGTTGTGTAAAGTCAAGACAGGTCAAAATGGTCTGGGAAACAACGATGAAAATAATTCTAGAGCCGCTTCCTTTAAATAGCTAAATTATTTCAGTTCTAGCCTTGATTTAATAAAAGTATGTGTGAGACAGACAGACAGACATAGACACAGAGAGAGAGAAAGGGGGGAGAGAAAGAGAGAGAGAGAGGGAGGGAGGGAGGGAGAGAGAGAGAGAGAGAGAGAGAGAGAGAGAGAGAGAGAGAGAGAGAGACAGAGAGACAGAGAGACCCAGCCTTGCTGATATTTGGCTGTTTGTGCGTTTGTTTTGGTTTTCTGTGCAGAGTCTAGAATGCACTTCTCAAATTTCAAACAAACCTCTGCCCAGGCTGCTGTGAAGGAAGCTGTAAGCTCCCACAGTATTAGGGAAGCAAGCACAAGTCCAGGGTCAAGTGCTTCTTTTGTTCTAGAAGTCCTTTCCCAGGAGTTCAATCCTGCCATTAGCATTGATTGCACCGCTTTAATCTGGGCTGCCTGTCTCAGCTTGTTAGGGGGCTGTTCAACTGTAACTTCCTTAGAATAGTAGAAGGACACGATGAAAAGAGAAAGGTAAAAGGGGGTGAACAATGGTGCCAACTCTTACCTTTCCCCCCTGTTGCCTGAAGCATCTTCAAATGATCCACAGTCATTTGCAATATTTCAGCCTTTTCCAACTTAGCAGATCCCTTCAGAATCAAATAACAAAGTCTCATGAGTCCTGCAGAAACTAACTTGGTACTTTATATAATGAACTTAGCACTCCAGTTCCAATTTTGCCTCTCATTATAAAATTCTATGTTTAATTTTATCACATAAAAATCCTGAATTTCTTTTACTTTAAATTCTGTGTGTGTGTGTGTGTGTGTGTGTGTGTGTGTGTGTGTGTGTGTGTGTGTGTTTTGCAGGTAACTATGCAAGTCAGGGCACCAGAACCTGGTGCAGCCTCTGTGAGCCACCTAGTATGGGTTCTGGGACCAAGTTTTGTTCCTTCTTTTAAAACTTTGGAGCCATCTCACCAGGCTCTGAAGTCTTTCTAAACTTTGTATAAAAGTACCAGTTACTGTGGCATAAACGATGATGTCAGCTTGCAGTGCTAAAGGCTAGGACAAGGCACAGAAGAAATGATTTGTTAAACAATAAGAACAATTATATTCCTAAGATCACCCCACAAACACTACGCCAACTGCAAAACTCTCAGACTTTGTACTGGATCTCTACTTAGATTAATGATATATTTCATCAAGGTACATTTATTTTTCATTACTATTGGAGACTAGAACAGTTAAATAGTTGAATGTTAATTTTGGAGAATAAGGACATAACATTTTAACAAAACATCGAAAGTAGAACATTTAAAAGTAGAAAATTCCAATGTCCTTATAGACACCAGAAGAAAACAAAATAGGAAAGAACTCTCAAGGTTACCAGCAGGTGTCACTGTGAATCCTAAGATCACAAATAGAAAGGACTAATTCACAGTTTACTTAAAGAGCATCATACATGCCTAAGGATTTTCCAATTATTCAAAACTGCTCTTAACAAAATAGTCTGGTGAATACGTTTTCATTGCTCCTCTTCTTAAAATAAAGTAACCTTTGAAAACCAGCTGAAACAAATGTGTCACTTAGAGTGTCTTGGGGGGCTGTGGTGGCTTCTAACTAACTTCCTCCAGGAGGGAATAATTAAACCAATATGTGGTTTGTTGTATTGTTGTTGTTTTGATGTGTGTGTGAAAAGAGTCCTGACATTTATTCTAAGTTCCTAGATTCCTATACTTGTTAGCTTTTACATTTATTTTTATTTGGTATTTTTTAAATTATCAGCATCCAGTAAATAGCAGAAGTTTCAGTTCTTTAGCTGTTGTAAAGAATATTCTTCTCCTCTAATTGTGACAGGGCCAGCTCACTAGGGTTGGCAGCCAGATTTTGTAAATGGGACCGCTTGTGTTTATGGTAACTAGTTGCCAACTACTGAGACTAGCTCTTAAGGTTTAAGTCAATATTTATGAAAAAAAGTCTAGCAAACCAAGACTAAGAAAAAAAACTCAATGTCGCAATGTAGATATTTCAGCTCTCAAAAAAGTAAAACATTCATAAGATATTGTCGTTTTCATTTGCAGCCTACTAATTAGCAATATAATTGTACTTATAGTACAGGCAAAGTTATCATATTGTGTATGAACTGCACAATGTATTTTTGTCTTAAATATACATAATCAATGGCATAACACGTCCTATGCTTTTCATTGTTCACCATGTCCATGAAGTCATATGAGCAGTTGCAGCGAAAGTGCCAAACTGCCACCCTGGATGGACTCCAAAGGCTCTGTGGGGCTTGCTTTACAATGTTTGCAGAATCATGAAGTAAACAAACCAACAAAAAAGGCACAAACAACCAACTGATGTTTTGCACCCAATTTGGAACTCAGTTGAAAACATTTTCTGTATAGAAACAGCTACATACAGAGTCAGTCTGAAAACCGAGACTTCCAAAGTCATGAAAGAAAGTGTAAGTACTTGGTTTTCTGCTTTCTCAAATGTGCAATAGCTTTTTCCTTTTTATGTAAAGGAATACTTGAAGTTTGAAAAGCAGCATTTATGACTAATTTGATTTTTACCAAACTCTCAAACTATGCCCCATATCAAACAATGTTATATTAATTCAAGAATTAAAAAACGAAAGTGGCTTGCTAAATAAATTGTATTAGTATAATTTAGGAAACCAAAGTAGAATCTTTACTTCCTTGACTTTGATTTCTTTTTAAAAGAGTACTTTCAAAGTTTTTGAGAAAAATGATATTTCACATGATACATTTTTTTCAAGAGTACTACATATAGCACACTTTTAAACAAAATCCCTGCTGGATTCAAAGAAAGAACAGAGAAAGCATGAGTCCTGGTACCCTTAAGGGGAAAATAAGCTAAAGAATGGAAATGTTTTCAACTTCATGACGGATTATGTTTTTAATAGTTTTGCCACAACAAAGCATTTGATTGAAACGGCTGGTCTCCGCTGGATCAGGGAGTCCACACAATTATTTTAGTGAGCTCCAACAAGAATCCACTTTCCCAGATGAGAAATCAGATTCTTTGAGCCTGGGGGGTGGTGGTGGTGGTTAACTTACTTGTTTTTCAAAAGCCGTTGGCACTAGCCGTCTCAACTCAGATAAACTGTTATTTATTCGATCCCGACGCCTTTTTTCTATTATCTATCCCAAAGAAAGCAAAACAGAAGTTACGTATGCAGTAACATTATTTAGGACAGGAAAACAGCAGGAGATGGGAACGCTGGATGGCATGGCATTAAAGAGGCGGGTTCACTTACCCCTCTCCTTTTCTTTCTTGCCATTATCTGAGAAGTGGTTGTTGGTGAGTTTGACCTCATCACTGAGCCTGCGCTTTGCCTGTGAAGGAGGCAGCTTATGTCAGGTGCTGCATCAGAGTAACAATTGTCCCCCATTCCCCACACCCATGCTTCATGGTACCCATTAATATTCAGATTCATTGCACAGATCATGTCTATGTTATTATTTTTTCCTTAGTTTTGGATTCCTTTTTAGTTCCCAGGTAGTAATTATGCCTTTCAGGAAAAAAAAAAAAAAGATGTTTGTGAGGCCTTGCGATGGCTTAGCAAGTTAAGGCAATGGCCACAAAGTCTGACCTGAGTTTCATCCCTTGGGCCCATGTGATGAAAGAGAAGCCACTTGGACTTCCACAAACAGAGGTGATGGTGACATGCACCTGGCCACACACAATAAATAAATGTAACTTAAAAAAAGAAGCCACTGGGTAATTTAGCTGTCAATTCAAATGACAAAAAGTGAACCTGAACTTTTGAATTCCCCAATGAACTAAGGTTGGCCAGCCAGTTAGTGTGAGGGGTCAGAGATTAATATGTTCTATTCCTCCTCATATATTTCTTAAAGGTCAACAAGCCATCTGATGACATGCCTCCTAGTATCTCCTGCCAGACATACTGAACATCACATGAGCCCCACAATAAAAGTCACCGTGCGTCAAACTTGTTTCTAAATGCCACTTTTAAAACAAGCCAAATACTTATACCATTCCCAAATTTCAACAACTACTCATATTTGGTAACATAAAAAGAACAGGCTTCAAGTTTTGCGTATTAACCTTTTAAAAGAATATCCTAACCATATCACTGGTAGGGAAGTTAAATTTTGGTCTAGTACTTTGCATGCTTTGCTTTGAAAATGAAAGTATGTTAGCAGCCTTCAAACTAAGCTGCAATCCTACTCGAGTTTACTAAGAGGTATTTTTATACTGAAAAGTTCTGTCAAACATTTATTTGCCCACAGAGTTGGTCACCTAATGTATACTCTCCTATGAGTACACATTAGTATATGTCGCTTTGAGATTCACAGACACTATAATTCTTTTCGGTCTTGAATTCTCCAGGCTCTGTCATTTGTTCTCTTTCGTTTTAGACGTTCTCCTATCACCCCATCTTCTCACTTCTGGATCTTAATTCGAAAGGAACCATCCTGTTCATTGTCACCCCTTCTCTACAGGTTTCACCTTTTCACGTGACAGCCTCCGTTTGCATTTTCTAAGACACTTCAACAATGAGAACTGGTAAACAGCGTCTAGAGCATCTTTTTTCTTCTTGCTGCCTTAGGGCTTTGATTTCTAAGTCTTAAAATACGTTCTGTGGAATAAAACCAATTTTCTACATGCAGGAAGGATTTTGTTCCTTGAGTGACAGCTGCAGATAAATAATTAAGGTGCTCCTGGGCATGCCAATTAGAAGCAATTATCATTTGACCCGCCTTGGCTCCAAAATGCCTGGGTAATCTCGCTGTCACAGGAAACTGGAGGTCTGTCTCTTGTGATCACAACGCTGATCCTTTAGAGACTAAAGGACAAGCGTCAAAGCAACGCTGCCTCGTTCGCTCCTTACATCTGTCACTCATGGGTGGGTCAGCCAGATCACCCTCTGTCAACCTGCGCAGTTCAACCCGTTTAGTCTTAACAACGCAGATGCTTTCATTTATCAGAAGCTCAAGTCGCGATCCCAGCTTCTTCCAAAACAGAAATCCAGTTTTTTGTTTTTTTCCTCCTGACCTATTTTGGATCTGTCCCTAAACACAGTTCCAGAGGCGGGGGCGTCGCCCGGACGTGCCTGTACGTGTGCTAGCGCTGACAGCCCAGGACCCTCCCTCGCCATCTCCCTCGCACGCTCCCTTCCAGTCGCGTCCCACGCCTAGTGCGAACCCTACCTCTCGCCCCACCCCGACTCCTCTAGCTCCGCGAGCACTTGCTTCTCGGGGACAACTTTCTCCTCTCCACCAGGAGCCCCGGGATTTCCTAGGAGCCCCAAGCTCCCGACGCTCTCCCGCTTCTGCGCGCTCACCCAGAGTAATTGTTCTCGCTTCCCACGTCGATGGTCTCATCCATATCGCTTTCGGAGGTCGTCTCCTCGCAAGGGCGTTTCATCGCGGCTAGAAGGAGCAGCCACCAACGCCAAGCCGGACGCAGCGCGCTCCCCGCGGGCCTCCTCCCTCCCTCCCAGCCCGGCTCCTGTAAGCGCGGCTCCCGGGGCGGCGCGGTCAGCTCCTCCAGACTCTTTCCCACGCCGCAGCCCAGCCTGGGCGCAAGAGCCGGCGCCAGCCACGCCCCCGTGAGGGCGGGGCCCCTTTGCTTCTCCAGGCCCCGCCTCCCCGGGACGGCGTGGCTTTCTATTGGCTAAGATGGAGAGGGCGGGCCCGATCTAGCCAATGCCCGCCGCGAGGCGCCCCCAAAGGCGTGGGAACGCGGCCGCGCACCTAGGAGCCCGCCGGTGACTTGGGGCGGCGGACCAGGGCGCGGGCGCGCTCGGGGCGGGCGGGCTCTGGGGTTTAGGCCCTTCTCTGCACGCCACGGTCTCTCCCGCCTAGTTTCTATCCTGGGTTTAAAGAATAACCGCTAGCGCGTGGCTGAGACGTGTGTGACGTCGGGGGTGGGTGGGTGGGGGCGGCGAGGCTCGGCGATCCACCCCACTCAGCTGTCCCTCCTCTGCACCCAAGCTGCTGACTGGCTGACCGCAGCGGTCACGTTGACCCTCAGGGGATTTTGAGAACTTTAAATCAAAGTTGCTTTTCACCCTGCCAAACTCCGCAGCCACAGGGTTGTGGGCAGATAAGGACGCGCGCTAACCCGTCCAGGTGCCTAACTTCAGGAGGTTGGCCCGGTGCAGTATCGGATTTGCCATCCCTCCCTCGGCTACTTCCTTTGTGTCTCCGGCCACAGGGACTGGGGGCTTAGATCGTCGGAGTAGATGGTAGGCTAACTGTTGGGAAGGATTAGCAAAGAAGCGGTAATTTCAGGAAACGATCTGAGTGGGTTTTCGAGTTCAAATTTCTCGGACTTGGACTATCCAAAAGAAATGCCCCAGTCCTTCCTCCAATCCCTAAGGTGTGTGCAGCCGCAGAGTACTTGAGCTTCTGAAGCCAGAGGACTCTTTGGCCCTGGATTTGTTTTATGAAGCCCCCATTCTTAGTAGGTCTTAGTGCGTGGACAGAATGGGTTGTCTAAACTCTAGGTGTGCTTTCAGACTTGGTTTCCAAGCTGCTGCCTCTCTCTCTGCAAAGGGCGGGACTTTTGAACCGGCTCCACGGACGTGTCTCCCCGCACTCAGGAGCTGGGCGCGCTGCTCAGTTGTCTGGCACTGTGGCTGCACAGCAGGGTGGGCTGGTGGGAGTCCAGCAGGAGATGCCACACGGGGCTCAGGGCCAGCTTTGCGCTTGGTGGACAAAAGCCTCTGAGAAAGAGGCTTCCATCAATCACCAAGGTCCTCCACCTTGCACAGATGTTTATCTTTCTGGAAATCTAAGGCACCTCTTGGACATTCCATTCCCTGGCCTCACTAGACCGGTGGAGCGGAAGAGGACAAGAGAAACAGGGACAGCGAAAGACTGGTGCAGCAGATTTGCTGGATGGAGAACTGGAAGGAGCCAGGGCAACGCCAAGGTCCTGCACTAAAACACAAACCCCCTTTCCTACAGGCCCTGGTCTCTTTTGTGCGGTCCCTTCAATAACCGTGTGAACAGAAATCTGAAACTTTCCGTCCTGACTTTTGAAACTTAACTCCAGGCAAATCACAAGGTCATCGGGGACCGGGCGGGGCCTGGCAAAGCAGGATGGGGTCAGTGCTGCTGGACCGCAGAACCGTGTGGGTGGCTGACTCCCCAGCTAGGCACTCAGTCTCTGCGCCGGCGCCTGGGTGCTCCGTGGTCTTAGCCAGGACTCATAGCAGATGGCCCGAGACTGCTGGTCCTATGCAAAGCCGACCAGTGCCTTGTGCTACTCTGGCTTCTGCAAGGGTTATCCAGCTGAGGGTGAGAGCCTTAAACCCAGCAGGTTCCGAGCCTCTCTTCTCCAGCTAGAGTCTGTGCTCCCCGTGCTCAGTAGACTTCACCACCAACCCCCGCCCTGAAATTAAGGTTTGCCACGCGAGCGTACGAGCAAATTAGTGGGAGCTTCCAAAGGCCTGAAGTAAAACCTGAAATCATTACGGGGTGGGTGGGGGGACAACCCTAACAGATTTTTTTCTCACTGTACTAGTGTATTTAATTATAATGATTGCGAAAAATTGCAGCGGGAAACGGTTTGGTTGTAATAAAGTAGCAATTGGTTAAAGTTTTTTTTTTTTTTCCATTTTGCTTTTGGAGACTTAACCGCTGTGTCATGTCATAAAAGAATATGTCAGGGACATTCGAAAGCACTAATGGATTAAAAAATATTTTTTACTTTTTGAGCAACGAGGGTCATATATTGAAAAAGTTTAGAATAGTGTCTGGGATACCGAAAACGTGTTTAGTGTAAAGAAGAATAAGCATGACAAAAGACAGCACTTTATAATGTCCAAAGGACATGATCATTAATCTTTAAAATACTTAATCCCAGCTACAGTGATTTTCCATTATTGCTATTGCTCTCGAGGATCCCTTTTGTCTGTTGCCTGCCTAGGCGACTTTCCTGTGTTGGGTCCTGCGTTTGGGTATGGGGTAGAAACAGAGGAAACTTGCAAGCAGTTCAGCCCTACTTAAAACAAAACAAGCCGAGCTTGGGTGGAGTGGGGAGGAGCAGGGAGAAAGAAAGAGAGCTTTGGGACTTAAGCCCCATCTCCCCTCAGCGACTTCGTTTTTCAGAGAGAGTGGCTGGAAAGTTTACTAAGAACCAGGGTGGAAGAAAAGGCGTCCGTGTGCAGAGCAATCTGCCTTCCTTTCCCTTTGAAAGATTTGAACAATGGGATAATTAGACCGATAGATACGGGGAGGAGGGACTGTCCTAGAAACGAAAGGCCATTAAGAAAGAAAGACCAGGCTGACAAATCTAAAGGCAAAAGGAGATGTAGACCCGGGTGCCTTCCCTAAATTGGTCATCTGGTCCCTGGTGCGTAAGTGATTTACTTCACTGAGTAGAGAGACGAACAGATGAGAAAGCGCAGAGATCTGGGGGTGGGGTGGGCAGGGTGGGGGTTGGGTGGGTGGGCGGCGGGGGGGGAATGACCAGACTCAGTGGTTTCCCTCTTCCTCTTGACCTACCTGTTTATTAGAATGCGACTTTTCCTACTTAAGTTTGGAGATCTTGACCAAGTCTTACCTTGCTCCTTAAATTTGAAATTTTAGCACCAAACTAATAAAGTGAAAAAAAATTTGCTGCTACTCTAAAAATTCCCTTGAAGAATTTTGGGAATGAATCATACACACACACACACACACACATACATACATACACACACACATATCTATACCTATATCTATATCTATCTATCTATCTATCTATCTATCTATCTATCTATGTATATATCACTTCTTTATTTGCATTGAGATGAGGCTTACTATTTCTTAAAAAAAAACAACTACTGGAGCATTTGCTTGTCTCAGAGTCTGCAAGGCATGATGTCATTAAAAAATATTTAACTTACTTTCCCTGTGAAGCAAGGGTAATTCTGTTGTTTAGAGACCTTATGTTAGTCTGAGAAGTCTAAATGCAGACAGTTCAAACTGGGAAGTCTAGTGTTTTCCCCCATTTGAAATGTCAACATGGAGGAGCACCCCCCTCCCCCACCCAGGGCAAACAGTGCTATTTTATTTGCAATTGCCAAGCAGGTGATAAGCGTGTGCTGATCTGTAGGCAGCCTTGTGGAGCTGTCTTGCCTGACTACAAGGCTATTGTGAGCAGGCACCACCTTAAAATGTGTGAGAATGCTGCGCCCTGGGAGTAGAGGCCAAGGGCAAGATCCTTGTGAATTTCAATACCTTTTCAACATTGGGCAGGCAGCAAGCCGGCCAGTCTAGGGTCACTGTGTGACACAAATATGCGAGCCAGTAAAACAACACAAAGCTGAAAGCAAGGGAAAGTCTAGCCCACCAACCTTGAAATCATGTCTGCAACAATGCTTCCTTTTAGCTTCAGCAAGTCTTCTCCCCAGGTTAGCTGCAGCACAGTGTGGACAGCATTCATGGTTATCTCTTCTAGGTGCCACTGCTTGTCACATCAGAGATAGCAAGGGAGGAAATCTAAGATCCCAAACTCCCTTTCCTGGAAGTTGTGTTATTTAGACTAATCTGTGCTACAAAGAGGGCAATCTACTTAAAAGCTTTTCCTTCATGAGGCCTTATGAGGACTCAGCACAGGTCCAGGGATAAAGATGACTTTTATGGTAAGACCCTTGAGAAGAGGGTTGTAGTACAGCAAGGAACCAGTTTTCCATACCCAAGTAAGCAATGGTCAGAAGACATCAGCACTCACTATGTGTTAACTACATTCTTCCAGGGGGCCAAATTGATGTTGACAGGTTTTTGTGTAAAAGAATGTCTTTAAATTTCTTTGTCCTTGATGCTGGTTTGACGAACAGGCCTCCCTCCCCTCTTTTATAGACACAGGGAAATACGTTTACTTCTCTCATGAAAGTGATTCTTAACTACATCCCCATTCTCTAAAATGATACCAGACATATAGTGGGTGCATGATAGGTGGTTTGGAATGAATTTCTCATTAAAAGTAATGAACACTGGTTTGTCCCATAAACACAGAGTTTAAATTCAGTGTAGTAATAAAATAAACGTGAACTAAGAGACTATGAAAATAAGAAGAGACTACGTAACCCTGAGCAGGAAGGACCTAACTGTATATGGGCTCTTAATTTAGTCTGGAGCATCCTAGTGGCCAAGGCAGAAGAGAACCATGAAGAACTTTCTAATTTTTATATTGGAAAAGTGAACACACTTAGCTTTTCAAAAAACAAACAAAACAAAACACAACAAAACTTTATTCAGAAACCATGTTCTAACCAAATCGCCTGGCTGCCTAGGTTACAGACTTGAAACGTTGAATTATTTGAAACAATTATTTTCCTTGTCTAAAATTCTTTCCTAAGGATCTCTATTAGTTATAGCAGGAAAAATAACGTTGACAGGATGTATACATGGAAACAATGGCTCCAAATGGCTGCACAAACCATCCAGTAAGCTGTCAGGATTAATTAATTGACGTGAACAGAACCAGCATCTCACGGTGCTCCCAAAAGTGGGATTTTTCTCTTGTAAAAGGGTTTGCTTTCACTTTAAGAAAGCAGATCATGTAAGTCGAGGAGTCCTGAATCTTGTTAGGTTGGCATTACAAGATGAAAGTAAAATAGTTTGAAATGACCAATGCCACGGGCCTATTAAAAGTACTTGTCCACAGAATACAAATGAATATCTACATCTTCTTAGTGTATCTAGCAGATCATTTCTGCTAGATATGGTCACTTTTATACCCTCATTATAGACTTGGGAGGTGTGTCTGAAAAAAAAACAAATAGACTGAAAATTATTTACTAATTTTAGATTTTCTGTGGGGGGAAAAAGGACCAGCTATTTTCAGACCTCAGTGTTTTGTAAACCTACTGAAAAATGGACTGTTTGAGAAACATTAAAAAGAAGAAAGTTTTTTTTCTCCACCCTAGACAGGGCTAAATTTGTTCTACCAGATAAGACTTTGACCACTTCTTGGTATCTGTTGGTTAAATACAAAGCACGGCAGTTTGTGTCTTTAGGTATGAGGCATCCAAATCATTTAATAGCTTGAGAATATATTGGGAACAATAGACCAAATATATATTTTTTCTTTTGGTTTTTATGAGACAGGGTTTCTCTGTATTGTTTTGGAGGCTGTCGGTCCAGCCCGGCCTCGAACTCACAGAGTTCCGCCTGCCTCTCCCTCCTGAGTGCGCCACCACCGCCCGGCCTAGACCAAATATTTTTAAGAGGTAGATCTTATGTTCAGTAATAGGCCATTATATTTATAGAAAATAAATACTTTAAAGAAAATAGCAGTTTGTTGAGGGACTGTCATATTTGCCAGGGCAATGACACTTTGACAACAGAATGCCTTGTTATTTCACAGACAGCTCTAAGCTCACCTGCAGCATGGAAAACAGCAGTGCACTACGCCTCAAACATGCAAGAAAAGTACAGTGTATGCTTCCATGGCACTTTAGTTGAGAACATTATGAAGTTATAAATCAAAACTCCCAGGACTCAGGATTTTCTGGTCCAGGATGGCTGGTAGATGGGCAGGAAGATTTGAAAACCTGGCAACAGAAGATAGACCGTTACTAAAAATATACAAATGATATATGTGGGTATGTATGTATAAGTCTGTTTATAAATACAAGTATCTACATAATAAGGCACAAAATTAAAAGTTGTAAAATTGTTAGCATTTGAAAAGCTATGACAAAACTAATACAAACCAGTAGTTCAAATCTGAGAGGGAGTGTTATATAGTTGAACATAAATTACACAATGGGATTTATAGGGTTTATATATTTGGTAGGATATTCATTTTTTAAAAAAACTCATTTATTATTTTGGACTCTGTAATTTCTTATCTTTTCTCTACTCCATTACCTACATTTTAAAGGCAGTTTTAAAATGCAGAATAACAGAGCTTAGTAGTCTGTAGCTCTCAGTGTAATGCGAATGGTTATTTTAGAGGACTAGGAGGGGAAAGTGGATGTCTCCATTGCTCAGAAGGAGCTCCCGGAAATTCATGGGACTACTGCTATGTTGCTAAATTATGATGTGTATTGACTTTGGTGGGACAATGAAATTTTGAACAAAATTGAAAAGTTCTAACTATAAACCAAGTGGTGGTGGTAGTGCCCACCTTTAATCACAGCCCTTCGGAGGCAGAGGGAGATGGGGTTTAAGGCCAGCCTGGTCTACAGATAGACCAGGACAGAGAAACCATTTCTCAAAAAAAAATTTAAAAATTTCTAACCATAAATTTGCTTTTGGAGGCATCAATTCAGGATAACATATTCAAATTTTAGTTTTAACCATGAAATGCTTTTCTCCTATTTTTAGAGTGTGGATTGAGAACAGCGCAGTAAGGACTAGGTAGATGGAGCACTGTGTGTGTGTGTGTGTGTGTTGTGTGTGTGTGTGTGTGTGTGTGTGTGTGTGTGTGTGTAGATGGTGGTGGTAGTAAGGTACAATCTAAAAAAACGAAACTAAAGAGCTAGGGATCAGATCTAGTAGAACTGTAGTATATGTGCTGAGAACAGACAAACAAACCTTTATTAATCATTGCAGGAATTTGTAGACAGTA
Organism: Mesocricetus auratus; assembly: GCF_017639785.1. Taxonomy (NCBI): domain Eukaryota; kingdom Metazoa; phylum Chordata; class Mammalia; order Rodentia; family Cricetidae; genus Mesocricetus; species Mesocricetus auratus. Next base: position 17,190,370 of record NW_024429199.1, on the reverse strand, counting down.
TCTCTCTTCATTTGTTTATTTCCATTTCCTGGCCACGAAAAGGCTGAATAGCTACTCTGAGCAATGTTCCACTGAGCAATGTGGGTGAGGTATGATGAGCTAGATTCAATTCTTCCAATTTGGAAATAGTAGAAAAAATAATAGGGGACTCTGCATAAACAACTGTTAAACAAAGTTCGACAACGTCAAGGCCAAAGTAAGCAGAATACTGCATGCTCTGCACACAAAGACGGAAAAGATGAATTTGAAAAGGGGATTTCAGTAGAAGGCACTCCAGTCTAGAGAAAAGAGGCTTTTAAGGGTAGAGATGACCTAAGAACCTTTGTCTTCAGGATCCTTTGATATTAGAAGCACATTGCTTTCACTTAGCTTTATTGAGTGTCCTTACATTGCCCTTAAACATTCTGCACAATCCCCCACCTACTCCCCAGAGCCCTTTTTTCTTTTTAGAAATTAAAATATAACTGCATCATTTCTCCCTTTCCCTTTTGTCTCCCCAAACCCACACTAAGCCCACTCAATCCCCCAAATTCATGACTTTTCTTTTAACTGTCTTGTGTGTGTGCACATGCGCATGTGCGTGCTACTTGCACACATATGAGCTTAGGGGTATCTAATTGATATTGGATAACCAATTAGGGGGATCATACACAGAGAGGACAATTTTATTGTCAACATTCCTTTGTTACTTGTAGGTCTTATAGGTCCCTTGAAATTCACCTCTTTCCATGCTAGCATCTGTATTGATATTGTACTTCTTCATGTCTTATTTAGGCAGTCATGCTGCTGAAGTATTATGGACAAAGCTTCTCTGTTATTTCTAGGAGATGTAATCTTACATCAGGTTCCCTGGTCCTCTGGAACTTAAAGTCTTCCCATTATCTTTTCTGAGATGCCCCTGAACCTTAGGTTCAGGAGTTGCTTGTAGATGTATCTATTGAGCCTGAGTTCCCTACAATAAGTTGTTCTCTGCATTTTGACCAGTTGTGGTTTTCTGTAATAGTCTCCCTATGTTGCAAAAGTGAAGTTTCTTTGATGAGAAGTGAGACCTACATTTATCTGTGGACATAAGGACACATATTTAAAGTGCAATTAGGAATTATGCTGGTTTAACAAAGTGGTGGTAGGAGGCTCTCCTATGAGATCCATGACCTCACTGGACCAGTACCAAGCATTTCTCCCTGCACTGTTAAATAGGTCTTAAGTCCAATTAGACAGTTGTCGGTTGGTTACTGACAAGATATGAATGCCAGTATTGTACTCTTAGGGTATCCTGGCATGCTCATCTTTGTTGAGGTTTATAAGTGTCATAGCTGGTAGCACTATTGTTTTCTTTCTTCCCTTTGAAGCTTGCGAGGAACCCTCTGGTACCATGAAAGCTCATCCTTATGAAGCGGGCAGAAAGCTACAAATTAAATAGATGCCAAGTCACATGAGGGTAGAAGAATACTTGTGATCCTTAGGGAAAGGTGGAGTGATGGAAATGGAGAGTGTCTGGAGAGGAGATATGAGTTAGGCTATAGGCAAGTCATGATAGACTGGCATAAAAAGCTTGGTATCTTCCCAATGTTCTCAAAAGCCTCTAAGAGTATTAGAAGCATTACATTAGAAAAAGAAAAAGAACATGTCTTGGGAAATGGGATCTCATTCTCCCTGCCCCCCCCGTGTGTGTGTGTGTGTGTGTGTGTGTGTGTGTGTGTGTGTGAGATGCAAGCATGTGAGTATGTTTATGGGTGCTTGTGCCCAATTACGTGCACCAGGGAAGGACATCAGTATCTTTCTTTATCTCTATCTTATTACCTTGAATGAGGTTCTCTTATTGAACTGGAAGCTCATTGTTTTGGCTAGGATAACTGCTCAGCTAGCTCCCATGATCTGCCAGTCTCTGCCCATGCCCCATCCCAATGTTGTAGTTGAAGACCTGCGAAGGCATACTTGCCTTTTTATATAGCTGCTGGGGATTAAACTTAGGTCTTCATGCTTCCACAACACGTACTTTTATCCACTGAACCATCTTCCCAGTCTCAGAAAAAAATGGGATTTAAAAAAATTTTATTTTATATACGTGAGTGTTCTGTCTGCATGTTTGTGCACCACAGGTGTGCAGTACCTGCTGAGGCCAGAAGAGGGCATTAGAACCCCTGAAACTGTAGTTATGGATGGCTGTGAGTCCCAAGTGGGTACAGGAAACTGAACTCTGGGTCATCTGCAAGAGCAGCAAACGCTCTTACCCCCTGAGCCATCATTCCAGTTGTGGAAAATGGGGGGTTTTTGATGATGATTGTTTCTCAGTGTGTTTTACTATTGAGGATGGTATAGTGTGGGTTTTAAATGCCTCCAAAGACACATGTGTTGAAAACTTGGTCCTCTGGGTGTGGAGGTGGAGAGGTGCCTTGGCCCTGCCTCAGCTAGATGATGGACAGACTTAGTAGACTTCCTATGGGAGGCCTTACCCTCTCTGTGGAGCAGATGAGAGGAGGGGGGAGTGGAGGGAGGAAAAGAGGGAGGGGGAACTGGGATTGGAATGTAAAAAATAAATTAATAATAATAAAAAAACTTGATCCTTATTCTGGGGTACAACTGGGAAATGTTGAGACAGTTAGGAAATTGGGCCTTATGGAAGGAAGGAAGTTAGGTCACTGGAGCTCATGCCTTCGAATGGGATAGTGACACAAAACTCTTCCTATTTCTTTTTGCTTCCTGGACTCCATCAGGTAGACAGATCTCCTCCAGCATGTACTTCCACCATGCCACCATGAGTTCAAAGCAATAGGTCAAGTGACCATGGATTTCAATCAATGGACCTGTGAACTATAATATACCTCTCCTACGCATGAGCTGTTCATGTCAGGTGTTTGCTACAGCAATGAAAAAAGCTAACAGTGAAGAGGATTGTTAGGTATAACTCTGCACTTGGAAACACTGCTTTGAATTGTGTTCTTTGATTTTCCTTAATATAAGATAATTACACGCACACGCACATACCCCCCCCCCCCAACACATGCACACACGATTTAGCTACCTTCTAAGCAGAATACTCAAATGACTATGTCAGGACTTGCATTTGAGTGTTTACAGATTTGTTTTGAAATCTATCATGCCATAATTAAAATCAGAACATGGTTATGCCCTCAATGATTAAGAGAACTTTCCTAAAGTTATATTTTAAGCTTCATCGACTTCAAAGTAACACAAAGTACAGGGACACAGTTAGCCATCAATGGATTTGTCCAGCTTAAATTCTCTCAGTGAAACACTGAGCTATGAATCTTTCTTGCTACTTCTTGCTGAGAGAGAGGTTACAGCAATGAGTCTCAACTTTCCTAATGCTGTGTCCCTTTAATACAGTTCCTCATGTTGTGGTGACCCCCCAACCATAAAATTATTTTCATTCCTACTTCATAGCTGTGATTTTCCTACTGTTATGAATTGTAATGTAAATATGTGCTATATCTGATGGTCTTGGGCTACCTCTGTAGAAGGGTTGTGTGACCCCCAAAGGGGTTGTGACACAAACATTGAGAACCACTGGATTACAGCTACCTTTCTACAGAATGTTTGCCATTAGCAAACACTCATGGATTTTATAACTCAATTGTCATTCAGATATTTTTAGACAACACCCCTTTCATCCTTCTATCCAAAGGCCTTGCTGAAATGGGTGTTACTTGTATTTAAATGTTGACGAGTTGGAAAGCAGCCATGATGCTCAAAAAGGAAATACAAGACACACTTAAAGCTTTCTTCTTGTCACTTGAGAGCAGATAAACAAGAAGAGTGTTCCTCTCACCAGACAGAGGCAAGCAAGGTAGTGCTTGTCAAATCAGGCAAGGCACCTGCAGCTCTGACACCTTTTCCTCACAAATTACTTTACTCCAAGTTTTACTAATGAGCCATCTCATGGGCTATTTGAAAGCAACACAGCCCGTGATTCTCGTCCCTGAGGAATTCACTATTCTGAGATTACAGTAACAAGGATCATGATCACTTCCATTTACTCATGGATATGTTCTTATTTTCCCTATTTTAAAAGTTTTATTCAACTTGGAATTTATTATGCCATATTTTATACGTAGGAATGAATGTTAGTTCATTTGTCCACAGAACACTGACTAGATGCCCACAATGTCCCAAGTAAAACACTCTTAGGTAAGTGATTGATAGATAACACTTTCAGATTTTATGCCTTCAAGAAGCCACTGAGATTTCAAATGGTTCTGGACTGGCCTTAGACTGACTGATTGGTGATGACCAAGTGTGGTTCTCATGGAGCTTTTACTTCATTATGTAATTGCATCTTCTTGCTTATTTCTTATTAGATTCCATTAATTTGTTCTTTTACATATGTCAGTACCCCAATAATTTGTTATAATTTTAAAACAATGCATTTTAATAAATAATAGTATGGCAAGGATGAACTTCAACTCTGAGATTGGAAGTGTATGCCAACACACCTGACTCAGTACAGTGGAATCTTACAGAGTATCAGATCTTTTAACATTTTAGTCGGCACACTGGTGACAAATTTCCGGGATCAGGGGTGGCTTTTGTATTGGCTGTCTATGCACAGTTTCTAAAATCATGCCCCCCCTTTCACTGATGAATATACAAGTTTTCTTTATTTTTAAGATTCTTCCTGCGGTGATGATGTTTGTGGTACTTGTGATAGGGAGAGGGTAGTTGATAAGTGCTGTATGATTCACAGTGTATAGATAGGCACGAATCCCTTACTATCTTAAAACTGATATTTCTTGTGAATGATCAAATGCTAATCCTATATGCACAATTCAAATATGGAAGGGGGAGCTGAAAGTTGACATGCTGTGAGGGTATTACAGGAATGATTCATTTGGAAAATATATTTTTCTTCTGTTCTCTGTAGAGATAAGGATAAAATCCCAGAAGAAATAAACTATTATTAGATTGGTGGTCTTTTCTTTGTTCTTCCAGTTGGTGTGTATAATGGAAAGGACATGAACTTTGGAATCATGCAAACCTAGGTTAAATTCTTCCCTCTGTTACTTAAATAGCATATGCTATTTAAGCCATATTAATATTTCTTTTAGTTTCCTATCTGGAAAATGTAGCTTACTGATTGGATTTAGTCATCAGTTAAGTTAAATTTGAAACTCCTAGCATTACATATTAATTTTCTTTTCCTTTCATTACTAAGTGACAACAAAAGTTGTCTGTTCAGAGAAAGCGCTTATAGTACTGGGTGCTTTTTTCCCCCTGGGCTTATCATGAAGCTAATGCCTTAATTTTTCACAATGCTTGATTTTTTAATGTATGGCTTCTATTTCATGCTTCACCAAATTATAGTGCTTGCAAAGTACCGTGAGCTTTCTTAGCACAAAGCACACAATACTACCTTATTTCCATGGGGTCTTCCATCCCTTCTGGCTCTTATACTCTTTCTGCTTCCTCTTCTGCAGAGTTCCCTAAGCCCCAAGGCCAGGGATTTGATGGAGGTATCTATTCTTGGGAAGGCTGTTCCCAAGTCTCTCACTCTCTGCATGTTGATTGGCTGTGGTTCACTGCATTTGTTCCCATCTGCTGCAGGCAGAAGCTTCTCTGGTAATGGCTGAACAAGTCATGGATATTTGAGCATAGTAGAATGCAGTTTGGAATCATTTTATTGCTATGCTCTTTTAGCAGAACAGTAGTATTTAGTTTTCCCCTGGGTCTCAGGCCTATCTAGTTTCAGGATCTTGGACACCCAGCAGTGTCAGGGACAGAGTCCATCCCATGGAGTGGTCCTTAAGTCCAATCAGATATTGTTTGGTCACTCCTACAAGTTTTGTGCCACCGTCGCACCAATGTGTCTTGCAGGCAGGTCACCATTATAGATAAAGAGTTTGTGGCTTGGTTGGTGCTTACAGCTTCCCTTTGGTAGCATGTAAGTACCTTTCAGAGTCATGAATACTAGTCATTAGGGGTGAAGATCCAGGTAGACACCAGCTTGAATTCTTCACATTCAGTGAATGTTGTAGATGTTGTCTTTAGCAATAGGGCCTTACTTTCAGTTTGTGGAGAACAACCAATAGCCTTGGCAATAGTGTGGGTCAGTTGGGGCTCCTATGGGTCCCCTTTAGCCAAGAAACCAATTAGATGCAATCCATTCTCAGTACTGGAGACTTCATTTGGTGGCAGAAGATGTCCAGTTGGGACTCATGTTAGATGACGATATACATTTGTGTATTAAATTCTTTTAGACTTATTTATTTTCTTTTATGTGTATGAGTAGTTTGCCTGCATCTATGTGTATGCACATCATCTATGTGCCTGGTGCTTGTGGCAGTCAGAAGAGGGCACCAGATATCTCAGAACTGGAATTATAGAAGATTGTGTGACACTATGTCGGCACTGAGAACCAGTTCTGGGTCCTAGTACAAATAGAATTAATGGTTGTGGGTTTTGTGTGGCATACCCAATTTGTCTATCTGCACACACACACACACACACACACACACACACACACACACACACCCCTGATATTAATCACCAAACCCTGTAGGTACTGTCATTAAAAACAACAACAACAACAGCAGCAGCAACAGCAGCAACAAAACAACATTAAAATCCCAAAGGAGGTTGGAGTTGAGTAGTCATATCAACAAAAGCCAACTGAGACAGTCCTGATGAGTGGATTGTTTTCATACCAGGGAGGAGTCTTTTGTTTAATATTCTGCCTTGATTTCTCTCATTGTTCCTTTCAGCTCTGACTAAAGCTACCCAAGAACCCAGCAAGAGTCACCCCAAACTGAAAACACACTGGGAATTCTGCTTCTCATGACCTTTTTGTATCACAAGAGGGATCAAAGGGGTTTTGTTCTCTGTCTGTAATCAGCTATTTCTTTGAGAGAGCAGAGTTATAAGAGTTTGAATTCTGATTAAAAGTGCATGAAGGCAGGCAGTGCCATGGTATTTTAATTACCTCCCTCCACTCTAGTGAAAAACAATGCTAGGAGCAAGCAGATGTCTAGGGTTAAATTCAGTTTGAGTCTCTTTACAGAAAATAAAGGGCCGTCCCCTTTACTCTTTCTGGAGAAATTTGACTGTGTATCTCCTCCCCCTATTCCACTTATTTCCAAAATATCGATCTTGCTCAGATTAAGACAATTATTATTAGACAATGTTTTTCTCTCTGAACTCTGGACATTTGCATGAAGAAATATGCACGATCGCCTTTGGAATTAACTGATAATAGACGACTACTGCCTATTTCTTTGCTTAGTCTGAATGGACTAATAATTCTCAATGATCTGGTGCTAATAAGTCAGTATATGCTATTCCCTTAGTGTTCTCTTTCTATTGTTGTGATAAAACACTAACCTACGGCGGTGGGGGGAGGGAGAAGGTTTTACTTAGGCTTACATTATTCAAGAAGACAAGGAATTCAAGCCAACAACCTGGAAGCAGGAACTGAAGCAGAGACCATGCAAGAGTACTGCTTACTGGGTTGTTTTCCATGGCTTGCTCAGGTTGCCTTCCCATACAACCTGGGACTGTCTGGCAAGGGGTGGTGTGTGTGTGGGGCTTTCTCTGTTCCACCTGCCAGATCCCAAATAATCACACAGAGACTTCTTATCAATTAGTAAAGCTCAGCCTTAGCTTTGACTTCTTCCTAATTAGTTCTTCTTTTCTTTTCTTTTTCTTTTGGAAGCACTCTTATTCTACATAGCAATCCCTCATCCTCCCATGCCCCCCACTGAACCCGCAACCCACCCCCCACCCACTCTGCAAGGATAGCAAGGCCCTCCATGGGGGACCATCAAAGTCCTTCACGTCATCTGGGGGAGGGCCCTGGCCTTCTTCCATGTATCAGGGCTGCAATAGTATCCCACCATAGGGAATGGGCTCGTAATGTTCATTTGTGCTCTAGGGGATAAGCACTGACTCCACTGTTAGAGATCCCATAGACTGCCCAGGCCTCCTAGCTGGCACCCACATTCAGAGGGCTTGGTTTGGTCCAGTGCTGGTTCCCCAGTTTTATAACTAAGGTCTCTGTGCTCTCACTAGGTCAGGTCAAATGTTTCTGTGGGTGTCTCCAGCACAGTCTTGGCTCCTTTGCTCATCCCTCCTCCCTCTCTGCAACTGGATTCCAGAAGTATGAATCAGTGTTTAGCTGTGGGTGCCTCTTTCTGCTTCGATCACCTACTGGATGAAGGCTCTAGGAATGGCAACCAAGGTAGTCATCAATCGCATTATAGGGGGAAGGGCATCAAAGGCAGCCTCTCCAGCACTGCCTAGATTCTCAGTTGGGGTCATACCTGTGGATCCCTGAACATTTCCCCAGTGCCAGACCTCTTTCTAAACCTATCCTGGCTCCCTCTATCAAGGCATCTCCTTTCTTGCCCTCCTCCATTCCCTTTTTCAGTCCTTCTCATCTCTCCTGTTCTCCTACCTTCTCCCCTTCTCTTGCTCTCCCCATCCTACCTCTCTCATCCCCCCCCCCCCCGTGTTCCCAATTTGCTCAGGGGTTCTTGTCCCCCTCCCCTTCTTCAGGGACCATGTGGTCTTCTCTTGGGATCCTCCTTGTTTCCTAGTTTCTCTGGTGGTGTGGATTGTGGGCTTATAGCCCTTTGCTCTATGTCTAAAATTCATATAAGAGTGAGTACATACACTGCCTGTCTTTTAGTGACTTGGTTACCTCACTCAGGATGTTTTCTTCCAGTTCCATCCATTTCAAGATTTCATTGTTTTTTTTTTTTTTTGTTCTGCTGAGTAGTACTCCACATGTAAATGCACCACATTTTCTCCATCCGTTCTTTGGTTGAGGGGCATCTAGGTTGCTTCCAGGTTCTGGCTATTACAAACATGCTGCTATGAACATAGTTAAACATATGTCCTTGTTGTATGAATGTGCATCTTTTGGGTATGTGCCCAAGAGAGGAATTGGTGGATCATGAGGTAGACTGATTCCCATTTTCCTGAGAAACTGCCATACTGATTTCCAAAGTGGTTGTACCAGTTTACACTCCCACCCTCAACAGAGGACTGTTCCCCCTTTTCTACATCCTCTCCAGCATAGACTATCATCGGTGTTTTTGATTTTAGTCATTCTGGCAGATGCAAAATGGTATATCAGAGTTGTTTCGAGTTGTATTTCCCCGATGGCTAAGAATGTTGAGCACTTTCTTAAGTGTCTTTCAGCCATTTTAGATTCCTCTATTGAGAATTCTCTATTTAGTTCTGTACCCCACTTTTTAATTGTATTATTTGGTGTTTTTGTGGCTAGCTTCTTGAGTTGTTTGTATATTTTGGATATCAGTCCTCTGTCAGATGTCGGGTTGGTGAATATCTTTTCCCATTCTGTGAGCTACCATTTTGTCTTGTTGACTGTGTCTTTTGCCTTACAGAAGCTTCTCAGTTTCAGGAGGTCCCATTTATTAATTGTCAATCTCAGTGTCTGTGCGACTGGTGTTATGTTCAGGAAGTGTTCTCCTTTATCAGTTCATTCAAGGGTACCTCCCACTTTCTCGTCTAAGAGATTCAATGTGGCTGGATTTATGTTGAAGTCTTTGATCTATCTGAATTTAAGTTTTGTGCATGGCGATAGACATGGATCTGTCTGCAGTCTTCTACATGTCAGCATCCAGTTATGCTAGCACCATTTGTTGAAGATGCTTTCTTTTTTCCATTGTATAACTTTAGCTTCTTTGTAAAAAATCAGGTGTTTGTAGTTGTGTGGGTTAATATCAGGGTTTTCAATTCAATTCCATTGGTCTATCTGTCTATTTTTGTGCTAATACCAAGCTGTTTTCATGATTATGGCTCTATAATAGAGCTTGAAGCCATAGATGGTGATACTTCCAGAAGTTGCTTTATTGTACAGGGTTGTTTTGGCTATCCTGGCTTTTTTGGTTTTTTTTTCCACATAAATTTGAGTATTGTTCATTCATGTTCTGTGAAGAATTGTGTTGCGGTTTTGATGGGGATTGCATTGAATCTGTAGATTGTTTTTGGCAAGATTGCCATTTTTTTACATGAATGAACAATACTCAACTGAGATTTATAATATGTTCATATTATATCCCCATAATGCCCCAAATTGCATGTTTATTTGATAATGCATGTTAAAAGCTTCTATGTTGTATCACACATAAATATGCCTCTTCAAAGACCACTTCCTAATAAATCACAGTTTAGTACCTATGTAACCATCCTATATCTGGATATTAAGTTGTATTAGAGTTTCACTCATATGCATGTTGGAGCGCTACATAGTGTTTTCTCAACTATTCTGAGCACAGCCCTTGTATGTGTTTATGCCAGAAATTAAAATAATTACATTCCAGCAACACACATATACACATGCACACAAACACACCACATACACATGTCCTAACTCATGACCAGTTTTCATCTTTTTTTAGCAGCAATGTTTTGTCAGATAAAGTGGAAAGTCTGTATTTTAGAGAGATGAGGTGGAATCAGTCTGGAGGGAAATAGGTTGAAGGACAAGAGATCTGTCACTTTGCTCAGCTCTGCAGCTTAGTGTATCCCCATCTCCCTCCCTAGCCTGTGTTTGGGTCAACTGCAAAACTCAGGCTGCTTAGGGATACACAGGTGAGATTGGAGACTTTGGTCTGCCCAAGGCAGCTGGATTAAGTACACTGGCTGGCTCCTTTGGTTCATTTGTCTGTAGTTTAGTGCCAACTACTGAAAGTGACTGACAATCTCCTTTGTCTTTCATTATACACAACATATAACTCAACTCTATTACTTACCACACTGTTTGAAATCTATGGAACTGAACCATGAAGTCCAACAGAGGCCAATGAGATGGCTCAGCAGGTCAGGACGCTTGCCTCTAAGTCTGCCTGCCTAAGTTAGATCCCTGGAACCCACATGTTAGAAAGGCAGAGCTCCCACAATTTTTTCTCTGATCTCCATACACATACACTGTGGCATGACTTAGATACCTTTAAAGCATCAAGTGTAGTGTTTTGGGTCTCAATGAGCCTTTTGGCTGATCATATGGGTCTCTGTTTCTGCTATGGGATGGCCAGTTCACTTGATACAGGTTTGTGGAAAAGGGTTGTAACTGATCCAGATCTCTGTCCTGCTACACATAACTGCAGCCACCCTAGGTAGATGACAAGTGAGAGCAGCATAAATACCTTAGCACCTGCTACTGTGTGTGAGGGAGAATATAGTAAATGTCAACCAAAGATGGAAAAAATGACTGCTCTTTATGTTTGAGAACTAGGATTAAAAAAAACCACTGACTTCACTCAATCTCTGTTTGGTTAATTGGCTAAGAGGATTCCAAAGAGCAGAGCATACAAGCAAGTAGAATAGAGATTGTAAGACAGCTGCCCTAGAATTCAATGTAGGGATCAGTCTACCATGTGAAGGCAATGCATCTCTCTCTCTCTCTCTCTTTCTTTCTCTCTCTCTCTCTGGATTTTTAATCTTTTATTTGAAGCACATTGGTGTTTTACCTGCACGTACGTCTGTGTGATTGTGTCAGATCTTCTGGAACTGGAGTTACAGACAGATGTGAATTGCCATGTGGGTGACAGGAATTGAACTTGGGTCCTCTGGAAAAGCAGCCAGTGCTCTTAACTTCTGAGTCATCTTTCCAGCCCCACTTGTTTTTTTATGATTTTGTTTTGGAAAATTTTTAGACTTAAAAGTTGCGAGAGTTTAAAGAATTCTGATCACTTTCAGTCATATTCTTAAAAAGATAAAATTTGAAAAGCTGTAGTTAGGGCACCATTCACACCCAAATATCTCAAAATAATTCAAGCACCTTCCTTCACTCAATAGATGCAACCATCAAGGCAATACTGATAATACCTATTATCTATATGAAGACAGTTTTCAACTTGCCCCAACAATTTCTGGAATATCCGAATATAAACAGACAAAACTACCACCACCAAGAGTGAGGTTGCCTTGAGTTTTTTCATCCCCTTTGTGTCAGGAACAGTTTCTCGAGGTGTCTTTGCTTTTACTGTCCTGATGATACAAACGTTCTGGCCAGCTGTACTGCAGCATTCTCTTTAGTGTGATTTAGTTAGATTCATTTCTGCATCTGGGGCAGAAATTCCATAGGTGTTATGTTGTGTCCTTCCTTTCCCATGAATCATGTCTGAAGACTCTGTACAGACAAGTATCATCACCGATGATGCCCGAACATTTGGCTGAGGTGGTATGTGCTAGGTTTCATCACTGAAAAGTTATTGCTATTGTTTCTGTTGGAACTGATATTTTGTGAGAGAAACTTCAACACTCTGCAGATAGCCTGTTTTAATGTCGGGCTCCTGCCTGGATCTGCTATTTCAGAAACTCCTATTGGTGTGCACCACCACAACTGACCAAGCATTGGCCTTTCCAATTTCTCATTTTTGGTTGGGTTTGTAGTTTAGGGGAAGGCTTCCTTTGCATATACTCTGTGTGTGTGTGTGTGTGTGTGTGTGTTTTATGTAATATAAATGCCTATGCCTATGTACATATAGCACTGTGGATTCATGGGCTCTTCCCCCCACCACTTCTCTCCCTCATAGATTCTTATCCAGCTGTTACAGTCAGAAATTTGGCCCTCAAATTTCTAAGATTTGGCTCATAGGAATCCATTCAAACTGGCTTCTTTGAGTTTTTAAGATGTCTCTGTCATTCTCTGCTAAAAATTCTGTGCAGTTGGAAGTAACATCTCAAGCTAAAGCTAACCTCAAGTCATTCTTTGAATATTTCCTTAATTTAAGGAACAAAACGATATTCCATTCTCAAGTTTTATTTTCCCTGCTCCTGACTGGTGGTGTTTCCAAGTAGTCAATAGATGTTGCTGCTTTGATACCTTCTCAGCAGAGTTGGAAAGTAGAATTATACATCCCACATACTCCCACCCACAAAGTGCATGGTTTTCATTCACATTAATACCTCCAATTTCCATTTAGGCTCAGAGTTCCAGCCCTTCCTCATTAGTGAGAAGCCTGGCTCCCACTGATCTATTTATCTCTTTGCTTAATCCTGTAATACACACAAAGTCACATCAGAAATGCTGATGCATATGCATAAGCCAAAAAAAGATTTGTCCTATTTTTTCCTTTTTTCTTTGTGGTGCTAAAACACATTGTGTATGTTGGGAGAGCAGTCTGCCACTAAGTTGCACTCCAGCCCTACCTTACTGCTCAAACATCAATTACTGCTAGTCATCTTTTTGACTATAGGTTCAAAGTGTATTTCCCACAAAAGTTCCTGAATAAGTACCCTGTCCTCAGTAACCTGGTTCATGTGATTATTTCTATTTGTATTCCATTTCTAAGTGTGACTTGTTTGAGTGGATGACACATTAGCATAGCTCTACAAGCAAGGTTTGCCCAAAAGAGATGTCAGTTCCTATTAATCCTTTAATTCCAATTTATTTCATTTTTGGGTTTAACTACCCATGTTTGTTACAGATGATTCTTCCCACCAGCCTTGCCCCACAGCTGCATCAGCCCCAAATAAACACACAAGACTTATATTTATTATGAACTGTTGGCTGGTGACTAGGGATTCTATTGGATAGCTCTGTCTTAACTATTAATCCATAACTACTAATCTGTGTATTTCCATGTGGCCTTGGCTTTCCAGAGAATGCTGGACGTGCAACTCCTTTGCCTACTACATGGAAACTTTTTCTGGCGGGCTCTCTTTGCCTACCTCTCTCAGACTTCTCCTCCTTTTCTAGTCCTGCCTATCTTACTGCCCAATGTTGGGTCATTGGCCCAACAGTACTTTATTCATCAACCAATAAGAGAAACAAATACAAAAGAAAATCCCCCAGCACGTGTTTCTTCATACAAATGAATAGATACAGTTATATTTTCAAAATACCTTCCTTTTTTGTCTTTTGTGTTTATTTATTTTTTTTATGTCCTATTTTTTATCTAAATTAGAAACAAGCTTGTCTTACATGTCAATCCCACTTCCCTCTCCTTCACCTCTTCCCCTGCTCCCTACCAACCTCTATCTCATACCCTTTCTGCTCCCCAGGGAGGGTGAGGCCTTTCACAGGGCATCTTCAAAGACTGTCATATCATTGGGAGCAGGGCCTAGTCCCTCCCCCTGTGTCTAGGCTGGGAGAGTATCCCTCTATGTGGAATGGACTCCCAAAGTCCATTTGTATAATAGGGATAAATACTGATCTATTACTAGAGGGCCCATAGATTGACCAGGCCTCTTAACTAACACCCACATTTAGAGGGTCTGGGTCAGTCCTATGTTTGTTTCCCAGCTATCAGTCTGTGGTCCATGAGCTCCCCCTTGTTCAGGTCAGCTCTTTCTGTGAGTTTCTCCAGCCTAGTCTTGATCCATTTGCTCATCACTCCTCCCTCTCTGCAACTGGATTTCAGGAGTTCAGCTCAGTGTTTAGCTGTGGGTGTCTGCTTCTGCTTCCGTCAGCTACTGGATGAAGGCTCTAGGATGGCAAATAAGGTAGTCATTGATCTCATTATTGGAGAAGGGCGTTTAAGGTAGTCTCTCCACTATTGCTTAGATTGTTAGTTGGGGTCATCCTTATAGATCTGTGGACATTTCTCTAGTACCAGATTTCCCTTTAAGCCTATAATGGCTTCCTTTATTATGGTATCTCTTTTTTTGCTCTCCTCTATTCTTCCCCTGACTCAATCTTCCTGCTCCCTCCTGTCCTCCTCTCCCCTCCTCTTCTCCTGTTCTTTTTCCCCTAATACCCTCTCCCTCCACCATGCTCCCAATTTGCTCAGGATATCTTGTCCCTTTCCTCTTCTCTGGGGAACCATGTATGTCTCTCTTAGGATCCTCCTAAGTGATAAGCAAAGGGGTCTAGACTAAGCTGGAGAAACCAACAGAAACAGCTAACCTGAACAAGGAGGAGTTCATGGACTCCAGACTGATAGCTTCTCTGGTAGTGTGGATTGTAGGTTGGTAATCCTGTGCTCTATGTCTAAAATCCATATATGAGTGAGTACATACCATTTTTGTCTTTTTGTGACTGTAAATCTCACTCAGGATGGTTTCTTCTAGTTCCATCCATTTGCCTGTGAATTTCAAGATTCCATTGTTTTTTTCCTCTGAGTAGTACTCCATTGTGTAAATGTACCACATTTTCTTTATCCATTTTTCAGTTGAGGGGCATCTAGGTTGCTTCTAGGATAGCCAAAACAACCTTATTCAACAAAGCAACATCTGGAGGCATCGCCATTCCTGACTTCAAGCTCTATTATAGAGCTGTAGTCCTGAAAACAGCTTCGTATTGGCACAAAAATAGACAGGTAGACCAATGGAATCCAATTGAGCACCCTGATATTAACCCATACATGTATTAACATCTGATTTTCAACAAAGAAGCTAAAAATATACAATGGAAAAAAAGAAAGCATCTTCAACAAATGGTGCTGGCATAACTGGATGCTGGCATGTAGAAGAATGCAGATAGATCCATGTCTATTGCCATGTACAAAACTTAAGTGCAAATGGATCAAAGACCTCAACATAAATTCAGCCACACTGAACCTGTTAGATGAGAAAGTGGGAGGCACCTTTGAATGAATTGGTACAGGAGACATCTTCCTGAACATAACACCAGTAGCACAGACACTAAGATCAACAATTAATAAATGAGACCTCTTGAAACAGAGAAGCTTCTGTAAGCAAAGGACACAGTCAGCAAAACAAAAGGACAGCCCACAGAATGGGAAAAGATATTCACTAACCCCACATCGGACAGAGAACTGATCTCCAAAATTTACAAAGAACTGAAGAATCAAGTTTTCAAAACACCAAAGGATCCAATCAAAAAATGGGGTACAGAACTAAATAGAGAATTCTCAATACAGGAGACTAACATGGCTGAGAGACACTTGAGAAAGTGCTCAGCATCCCTAGCATTCAGGGAAATGCAAATCAAAACAACTCTGAGATACCATCTCACTCCTGTCAGAATGGCTAAAATCAAAAACACCAATGACAGTTTATGCTGGAGAGGATGTGGAGAAAGGTGAACACTCCTCCACTGCTGGTGGGAGTGCAAACTTGTACAGCCACTTTGGAAATCAGTACGGAGATTCCTCAGGAAAATGGGAATCAGTCTACCACAAGACCCAGAAATTCCACTCTTAGGCATATACCCAAAAGAGGCATATTCATACAACAAGGCTTTCTGTTCCACTACGTTCATAGCAACTTAATTTGTAATAGCCAGAACCTGGAAGCAACCTAGATGCCCCTCAACTGAAGAGTGGATAGAGAAAATGTGGTACATTTACACAATGGAGTACTATTCAGCAGGAAAAAATGGAATCTTGAAATTTGCAGGCAAATGGAAGGCATTAGAAGAAACCATACTGAGTGAGGTAACACAATCACAAAAAGAGAAACATGGTATGTACTCACTCATTTATGGATTTTAGACATGAATCACGGGAGTGCCAGCTTACAATCCCACTGCCAGAGAGTCTAGGAAACACCTTCATCCAACGACTGATGAAAGCAGAGGCAGATACCCACAGACAAACACTGAACTGAACTCCTGGAATCCAGTGTCAGAAAGAGAGAACTGATGGGCAAGGGAGTTAATAGTGGGCTGGTTTAACCCACAGAAACAGTTGACCTGAACAAGGGGGAGCTCTTGGACTCCAGATTCATGGCTGTGTGGAAAGCATGGGACTGAACCAGACCCCCTGAATGTGGGTGTCAGTGAGGAGGCCTAGGTAATCTATGGGGCCTTGGGTAGTATTTATCCCTAGCGTACAAATAGAATTTGAGTGCCCATGCCACAATATGGGAGGCTCTCTCAGCTAGGACTCTTGGGGGAGGGCCTAGACTCTGCCCTGGATGAAATGACATTTACCGGAGATCCACCATATAGTGCCTCACCATCCTTGGGGATCATACTGGAGATTGGGTGGGGGACTGGGGGACCTTGTGGGGAGGGAGGGGGAGAAGGGGAGGGAGAGGGATAGAGAGATGGGATTGACATGTGAAACAAGGTTGTTTCTAACCTAAATAAGAAAAAATAAAAAAGAAAGCAAATATTGACATGCATCCTTCCACAGCTGAAATGTAACACCTAACATGCTCAGCTTGAGTTCTGTGTTTTTACAAGGGATAAAGGTGAGGTTAAGGTAAAAAAAAAAGACACCATTGTTTTTTTCCAATGAGTAGTACTCCATTGTGTAAATGTACTACATTTTCTCTATTCATTCTTCAGTTGAGGGGCACCTAGGTTGCTTCCAGGTTCTGGCTATTACAAATTATGCTGCTATGAACATAGTTGAACAGATGTCCTTTTTGTATGAATGTGCATCCTTTAGGTATATGCCCAGAGTGGAATTGCTCAGTCTTGTGGTAGACTGATTCCCATTTTCCTGAGGAATCTCCATACTGATTTCCAAAGTGGCTGTAGGAGTTTGCACTCCCACCAGCAGTGGAGGAATGTTCCTCTTTCTCCACATCCTCTCCAGCATTAACTGTCATTGGTGTTTTTTATTTTAGCCATTCTGACAGGAGTAAGATGATATCTCAGAGTTGTTTTGATTTGCATTTCCCTGATGGGTAAGGATGTTGAGCACTTTCTTATGTGTCTTTCAGTCATGTTAGACTGCTGTATTGAGAATTCTCTATTTAATTCTGTACTCCAGTTTTTAATTGGATTATTTGGTGTTTTGGTGACTAGCTTATTGTGTTCTTTTTGTATTTTGGAAACCAGCCCTCTGCCAGATGTGGGGTTGGTGAATATCTTTTCCCGTTCTGTGGGCTGCTGTTTGTCTTGTTGACTATGTTCTTTGTCTAACAGAAGCTTCTCAGTTTCAAGGTCCCATTTATTAAATGTTGATCTCAGTGTCTGTGCTACTGGTGTTATGTTCAAGAAGCTCTGTACCAATTCGTTCAAGGGTACTTCCACCATTCTCTTCTAAGAGGTTCAGTGTAGTTGGATTTATGGTGATGTCTTTGGTTCATTTGGACTTAAGTTTTGTTCATGGCGATAGATATGGATCTATCTGCAGTCTTCTACATGCCAGCATCCAGTTATGCCAGCACCATTTGTTGAAGATGCTTTCTTGTTTCTACTGTATAACTTTAGCTTTTTTTTTTGTAAAAACCAGGTGTTTGTAGGTGTGTAGGTTAATATCAGGGTTTTCAATTGGATTTCATTGGTCTACCTGTCTATTTTTGTGCCAGTATCAAGCTGTTTTCAGGACTGTAGCTGTATAATAGAGCTTGAAGTCAAAGATGGTAATGCCTCCTGAAGTTCATTTAATGTACAGATTTGTTTTGGCTATCCTAACTTTTTTTGTTTTTCCACATAAAGTTGAGTATTATTCTTTCAACGTATGTGAAGAATTGTGTTGGAATTTTGATGGGGATTTCATTGAATCTGTACATTGCTTTTGGCAAGATTGCCATTTTTACTGTGTTGATCCTACCTATCCATGAGCATGGGAGATCTTTCAATTTTCTGGTATTTTCTTTACTTTCTTTCTTTAAAAACTCAAGTCTTTTACTTGTTTGGTTAGTATTTCCCCAAGGTATTTTATGTTGTTTGTGGAAATTGTAAAGGGTGATGCTTCTCTGGTTTCTTTCTCAGCCCATTTATCACCTGTACATAGTAGGGCTACTGCCTTTTTTTGAGTTAATCTTGTATCCTGCCACTGTGCTGAAGGTGTTTATATCAGTTGTAGGAGTTCCCTGGTAGAGTTTTTTTGGATCACTTATGTAAACTATCATATCATCTGCAAATAGTAAAAGTTTGACTTCTTTTACAATTTGTATCCTTTTGATCTCCTTTTGTTGTCTTATTGCTCTAACTAGAACTTCAATAGAGTATTGAAGAGATAAGGAGAGAGTGGACAGCCTTGTGTTGTTCCTGACTTTAGAGGAATTGCATCGTTTCTCTCTATTTAGTTTGATGTTGACTGTTGATTTTCTGTATATTGCTTTTATTATGATTAGGCATATTCCTGTTATCCCTGACCTCTCTAAGACCTTTATCATGAAGGAGTATTGGATATTGTCAGATGCTTTTTCAGCATCTAGTGTGTTTTTTTGTTTTTTAACATCTAGCTTTTGTTTTTTAGTTTGTTTATATGGTGGATTACATCGATGGATTTTTGTATGTTGAACCATCCCTGCATCCCTGGAATAAAGCCTACTTCTTCATGGTAGGCTTCATGATTTTTCTGATGTGTTTTTGGATTTAATTTGCCAGTATTATATTGAGTATTTTTTGCATTAATGTTCATGAGGGATATTGGTTTGTAGTTCTCTTTTTTAGTGAGTCTTTGGGTATTAAGGGAATTGAAGCCTCGTAAAGAGTTTGGAAATGGCCCTCCTGGTTCTATTGTGTGGAATACTTTGAGGAGAATTGGTATTAGCTGTTCTTTGAATTTATGGTAGAATTCTGCACTGAAACCATATGACCCTGGGCATTTTTTGGTTGGGAGATTTTGGTGACTGCCTTTATTTCATTAGGGGTTATAGGTCTATTTAAATTGCTTATCTGTTCTTGATTTAATTTTGGTAAGTGATATCTATCCAGAAATTGTCCATTTCCTTTAAAGTTTCCAATTTTGTGGAGTACATGTTTTCAAAATATGATCTAAAAATTCTCTGGATTTCCTCAGTGTCAGTTGTTATGTCCCCCTTTTCAGGTCTGATTTTGTTAATTTGCATGTTCTCTCTGTGCCTTTTGGTTAGTTTGGATAAAGGTTTGTCTGTCTTGTTGATTTTCTCAAAGAACCAACTCTTTGTTTCATTGATTCTTTGTATTGTTTTCCTAGTTTCTACTTTATTGATGTCAGCCTTCAATTTGATTGTTTCCTGGTGTCTACTCCTCCTGGGTAAGTTTGCTTCTTTTAGTTCTGGAGCATTCACTTGTGCTGTTAATTTTCTAGTGTGACTATTCTCGTTTCTTTACATAGATACTTAGTGTTATGAAATTTCCTCTTAGCACTGCATTCAAAGTGTCCCATAAGTTCTGGTATGTTGTGCCTTCATTCTCATTGAACTCTAGGAAGTCTTTAATTTCTTTCTTAACCCAGGAATAGTGCCAATGCATGTTGTTCAATTTCCATGAATTTGTAGGGTTTCTGAAATTTTTGTTGTTTTTGAATTCTAGCTTTAAATCATGGTGCTCTGATAAAATATGGGGGTTATTCCAATTTTTTTGTACCTGTTGAAGTTTGCTATGTTGCCAAGTATGTGGTCGATTTTAGAAAGGGTTCCATGTGGTGCTCAGAAGTTATATTCTTTTCTTTTGGATGGAATGTTCTATAGATATCTGTTAATCTCAATTGGGTCATAACTTCTGATGGGGGAAGTCCTGTACATTTGTTAATAAAGCACTGCTGGCCAATAGGAATCTAGATAGGTGGGACTAGGAGTCCAGGAGGATTCTGGGAAGGAGAAACACAGAGAGTCGACATGTAACCGCCATGGGGTAGGAAGCCTGGAACTATTCTCCGGTAAGAGACATACTTAGATTAACAATTATGGGGTAATTACTTAAGTCAGAGCTAGCCAGTAAGAAACAAGCAAGGCCAACAGCTTCATAATTAATACAGCATCTTGTGTGATTATTTGGGGACTACAATGCGGCAGAGCCCAGGCAGCTGGTGGGTGATATATCAAAGCGGCTAGCAAGAAAAAGCTTCCCTTAACAGAATGGTTGTCAGGAGCAGGATTGGATTTCCACGCAAAATAACAAAAGATTTAAAGGAATTTTAGAAACAGAAGAACAGAGAGAAGCACAGATTTTGGTAGCAGCATTTTTCTCAGGTGTGCTCTGTTTTGCTATCGACAAGCCGAGATTCACGTGGCTCGATTACCGGAGTCTTCCTGACTCGGCATAAAAAGAAAAAAGGAAAAAAAAAAAAACAAGGTTGTTTTAAGAGACTCTGCTAACGATTGAAAGGTGTTTACGTACAGCTGGAAGTGGCAGCTTTTGCTGGATGTCAGCATGGACTGAGGCAGTAAGCTTGAATCACGCTTACGCCTGCCATCTTGGAAACCGCAGTTTAAAACAGCCGCGGTTTTACAGATAAGACACGTGGCCAGAAAAACGTAAAGATTTACAGTAAATTTGGACTTGGATGTACAAAACCTCTAAAGGTTTACAGTGTGTTTAAAAATATACATGAGATTGAGAGAGAAAATGAAACGACAAAGTGGTAAATAAATACAAAAGCCGGTGTTGTGGTGGCACACGCCGGTAGGATTTACTCCAGAGACAGAGGCAGAGGCAGGCTGATTTCCAAAGAGAAACCCTATCTCAAAGAAAAATAAATAAAAGTAAAATAAATAAAGTAATAATAGATAAATAAATAAGCCACGTAAAGATGGAAAATACACAGAGAGTCTGGATACTGTATACTTTTGTGTTTTTCAGTTTTTTTATTGCTAAGGAAGGAACGACTGATAAAGTACACTTGCTTATAAATGCTGCTGAATTAATTCAACTTATATCTTTTGAAAATTCCTTGACTTCAAAATTTAAATATAAGGATATGTTACTCGGAAAAGGAGTTTTAGTTTATGCTTCCACAGAAAATGAAAAGCTGAGGATTCCTTCCAGGCTTCTGTGGTTTGACGAACCAAGACCCCCGGAAGCAGTGGACCAGGTGTTCCAACAACTGAAACAGCTAAGATGATGGAGCTTTACAGACCCTGAAAATAAGGACTTATACAGGTTTCTGAGTTTTGTCATGATCCCCATGGTATGAACGGCGCCCCCTTCCAGCAGGAAGCAGTTTGGAATGAGCGACGTCCCAATTCCTATCTTGTTTATAAATCTTTGTTTTCATTTCAATGGGATTGTTTATAATTGGCTAATGATCACAGCCGATCTCTTGTTAATGGAAAAAAGGGGAATTATGGTATAGGTATGGTTTTTCATTTATTGATACAAATTCAAGGTCAATTTTGTGACATGCATACTTCTCCTCTTGATTAAGTATTGTGCGTATATTGATCTTTTAAAAAGTAATGCATAATTAAATACAGGCTATAGATAGTTACTTATAAGAGTCAGATCTTATTGTTAGGTAAGTTAGGTTTTCTAGATATATAGAGATGTATTTGAGGTAGATATACAGTCTTCAAACCTTTCAAAGACCTTCAGAAAATGGCATTTAAAATGGTTTAGGGTTTTTCTTGACAATGAGAAATGTCTGCACCTGGCAGCACCAATTGCGTCTGAGATGGGCATCGAAGAAACTCGTTATGGAGTTTGCTTTCAACATGGCAAGATTAGCCATTTGGGCAAGAAACTGCTCTTACCTAGACTGTTTGACTGTTGTTGTATAATCTGGACATGCAGGACCCACAGGAAAGTGACTGCTGAACTGAGTCTTACAGGGTTCCTGCTTCATGGAAGAGTCTACGGTACATTCTGCAGGACACAGAAAAATGACTGACAGACTGCTGATGCAAATGGACAGTTTTGAAATTTCCTGCTTGGCTGAGAAATCTTCTGGATACATTGTGGCCTATGGGCTGAATATGGATGCCCCAACGTTACAGTGGAACTTCGGGTGACTGACCAGGCAGTAAGATGTCTCTATTAATCCTAGTGTTTATATATTATCCTTCTGTGGTCTTTGATGGAGTTGAAGACAGATAGTTATAATTATAGTTTTCCTTAGTTATGATAAAAGATAAGCTACATATAGAACTTTGGACTCACAAGGATGGGATGGATGATATTTTCTTTAAATCTTGCTAAAATATTGTAACTATGTTCTTACTTGATAACTGTTCTGTTATATATAATTTGACTATGTTAAAGTTAAGACCTTTCTTTTTGTTTAAACAGAAAAGAGGAGATGATGGGGGAAGTCCTGTACATTTGTTAATAAAGCACTGCTGGCCAATAGGAATCTAGATAGGTGGGACTAGGAGTCCAGGAGGATTCTGGGAAGGAGAAACACAGAGAGTCGACATGTAATCGCCATGGGGTAGGAAGCCCGGAACTATTCTCCGGTAAGAGACATACTTAGATGAACAATTATGGGGTAATTACTTAAGTCAGAGCTAGCCAGTAAGAAACAAGCAAGACCAACAGCTTCATAATTAATACAGCGTCTTGTGTGTTTATTTGGGGACTACAATGCGGCAGAGCCCAGGCGGCTGGCGGGTGATATATCAAAGCGGCTAGCAAGAAAAAGCTTCCCTTAACAAACTTCTCTTATTTCCTTTGTTTCTTTGTTAAGTTCCTGTCTGGTGGTCTTGTCTAGTGGTGAGAGTGGGGTGTTGAAGTCTCCTACTCTAAGTGTGTAAGGTCTTATGTGTGATTTGAGTTTTGGTAATGTTTCTTTTATGAATGTGGATGCCTTTGTATCTGGAGCATAGATGTTCAGAAGTGAGACTTCATCTTGATGGATTTTTTTCTGTGATCAATATTACATGACCTCCTTCATCTCTTCTGAGTGATTTTAGGTTGAAGTTTAATTTGTTAGATATTAGGATATCTACACCAGCTTGTTTTTGGGGTCCATTTGATGGGAAAATCTTTTCCCAACCCTTAACTCTGATGTACAGTCTGTCTTTGAAGTTGAGGTGTGTTTCTTTTATGCAGCAGAAGGATGGATTCTGTCTTCAAATCCATTCTGTTAGCCTGTGTCTTTTTATAGGCGAGTTAAGACCACTGATATTGAGGGATACTAGTGACCATTGATTGTTCATTCTTGTTTGTTTTGCATTTGTTGTTGTTGGTTGTATGTGTGTAGATACCCACTATTTTTTCCTTTTGGCTGTTGTTAAAGTGGTATTATCTATTCACTATCTTTTTGTGGGTGTAGTTAACTTCCTTGGGTTGGAATTTTCCTTCTAGAACTTTCTGTAGGGCAGGATTTGTCAATATGTATTGTTAAAATGTGGTTTTGTCGTGGAATATTCTGTTTTCTCCATCTGTAGTAATTGAAAGCTTTGTTGGTTGTAGTAATCTTGGCTGGCATCCACGGTCTTCTAGTGTTTGTAGAACATCTATCCAGGACCTTCTGGGTCTCAGAGTTTTCATGGAGAAGTCAGGTATAATTCTGATAGATTTGTCCTTATATGTTACTTGGCCTTTTTCCTTTGCTGCTCTTAATATTTTTTCGTTATTCTGTGTGTTTGGGGTTTTGATTATTATGTGGTGAGGGGACTTTTTCTGTGGTCCACTCTATTTGGTGTTCCGTAAGCTTCTTTTACTTTCATTGGCATGTCTTTCTTTAGGTTGGAAAAGTTTTCTTTTATGATTTTGTTGAACATGTTTTTTGACCTTTGAGGTGGGTTGCTTCACCTTCTTCTATACCTATTATTCCTAGGTTTGGTCTTTTCCCAGTGTCCCATATTTCTTGGATATTTTGTGTTAGGGATTTGTTGGAGTTAAGATTTTCTTTGGTCTATGAATCTATTTCCCCTAGTGTATTTTGAATGCCTGAGAGATTCTCTTCCATCTCTTGTATTTTGTTGGTTATGCTTGCATTTGTGATTCTTGATCATTCACCCAGCTTTCCCATTCCCAGAATTCCCCCAGTTTGTGTTTGTTTTTATTGTCTCCATTTCAGTTTTCAGATCTTGAACTGTTTGAATTGTTTCCCTTATCTGTTTGATTGTTTTTTCTTGGCTTTCTTTAAGAGATTTGTTCATTTCTTGTATTTTTTTGGTTTGATTTTTCTTCCATTTCTTTAAAGGATTTTCTCATATCCTCTTTGATGGCCTCTATTATTTCCATGAAGTTTTTTTAAAGGTCATTCTCTTTCTGCTTCCTCTGTGTTGGAATGTTCCGGTCTTGCTGTTCCTAGACTCTGGTGGTGTCATATAAGTCTTTCTGTTGTTGAATGTGTTTTTATACTGTTGTCTTTCCCTCTCTTCTAGTGGGTACAGGTGGAGTCTCTTCATCTCCTAGTGTGTATGGGTCCAAAGTTCTCTTCTGGTGGGTGCAAGCAGGTCCAATTCTGTGATGGCTTTCATCTTCCTGTGGGTGGAGGCATGACTAGTACCAGGATGTTGGCCAACCCCGGTTGGCCTGTTCTGCTAGCATGAGTTCCCCATGTGCAAGCCCCAAGCCTCAGGAGGATCAGAGCAGGGCATTGTAAGGCAGGCTGGAAACAGTCCTAGGCTTACATCCTCCTGTGGGAGGAGGAAGGACTAGGACAGTGGCAAATTATGGATGGGCTTGACCGCTGGGATGGGTTCCCCAGTAAAGAGTCCCCAGGCCTCAGGAGGCTCCAGAAGGTACTGGAAGTTGGGCTGGAAACAGGCCCACATTTATCTCCTTCCATGGGTAGAGGGAGAACTAGGATGCTGGCAGCCTCTGGATGGCCTGTTCTGCTGGGAGAGGTTCCCAGTGTGCAGTCCCCAGGGAAGGCTCTAGCATGGCACCCTGAAAATACCTTCTTTATCACATAAAGTGGTTTACTCTAAACATGCTTTGTTTTCTCTGTTTAATGGTATGTCCTATAAAGAACTCCATATTGGTTCACAGAGCTCTTATCCACTCTTCCTTTCAGCTACACAGTATATACCAACTAGATAGGCCATAATTCACTCAACCACTTTCTACTCAATGAGAAATACTCAAATGAGACGTTTTAATAATCCCGTATAGATGAAGAAACAGGAGAACAGTTATACCAGAGAATTAACATCACAGCTGAAAGCTCTAGAACACAAAGAAGCACACTCCCCCAGGAGGAGTAGATGCCAGGAAATAATCAAATTGAGGGCTGAAATTAATAAAGTAGAAACCAGGAAAACAATACAAAGAATCAACGCAACGAAGAGTTGGTTCTTTGAGAAAATCAACAAGATAGACAAACCTTTGTCCAAACTTACCAAACAGCAGAGAGTGAACACGCAAATTAACAAAATCAGAAATGAAAAGGGGGACATAACAACAGACTCTGAGGAAATCCAGAGAATCATTAGGTCATACTTTGAAAACCTGTACTCCACAAAATTCGAAAATTTAAAGGAAATGGATGACTTCCTGGACAGCTATCAATTGCCAAAACTAAATCAAGAACAGATAAGCAATTTAAATAGACCTATAACCCCTATGGAAATAGAAGCTGTCATCAAAAGTCTCCCAACCAAAAAAAGCCCAGGTCCAGATGGCCTCAGTGCAGAATTCTACCAGAAATTCAAAGAACAGCTTATACCAATTCTTCTCAAAGTGTTCCACACAATAGAAGCAGAAGGGTCTTTGCCAAACTCTTTCTATGAGGCTTCAATAACCTTGATCCCCAAGCCACACAAAGATACAACTAAGAAAGAGAACTTCAGACCAATATCCCTCATGAACATTGATGCAAAAATACTCAATAAAATACTGGCAAATCGGATCCAAGAACACATCAAAACAATCATTCACCACGATCAAGTAGGTTTCATCCCAGGGATGCAGGGATGGTTCAACATACGAAAATCCATCAACGTAATCCACCATATAAACAAGCTGAAAAACAAAAATCACATGATCATCTCACTAGATGCTGAAAAAGCCTTTGACAAAATCCAACAGCCCTTCATGATAAAGGTCTTGGAGAGATCTGGGATAACAGGGACATACTTAAACATAATAAAAGCTATATACAGTAAGCCAACAGCCAACATCAAACTAAATGGACAGAAACTCAACGCAATTCCTCTAAAATCAGGAACAAAACAAGGCTGTCCACTCTCTCCATACCTTTTCAACATAGTACTTGAAGTTCTAGCTATTGCCATACGACAACAAAGGGGGATCAAGGGGATACAAATTAGGAAGGAAGAGGTCAAACTTTCACTGTTTGCAGACGATATGATAGTTTACATCAATGACCCAAAGAACTCTACCAGGGAACTCTTACAGCTGATTAACACCTTCAGCAAAGTGGCAGGCTACAAGATCAACTCAAGAAAATCAGTAGCCCTACTATATACAGATGATAAAAGGGCTGAAAGAGAAATCAGAGAAACATCACCCTTTACAATTGCCACAAACAACATAAAATACCTTGGGGTAACGCTAACCAAACAAGTGAAAGACCTGTATCGTAAGAACTTTGAATCTTTAAAGAAAGAAATTAAAGAAGCCCTCAGAAAATGGAAAGATCTCCCATGCTCTTGGATAGGTAGGATCAATGTAGTAAAAATGGCAATCCTGCCAAAAGCAATCTACAGATTCAATGCAATCCCCATTAAAATCCCAGCACAGTTCTTCACAGACCTTGAAAGAACAATAATCAATTTTGTATGGAAAAACAAAAGACCCAGGATAGCCAAAACAACCCTGTTCAACAAGGCAACGTCCGGAGGCATCACCATCCCTGACCTCAAGCTCTATTATAGAGCTATAGTCCTGAAAACAGCTTGGTATTGGCACAAAAATAGACAGGTAGACCAATGGAATCGAATTGAAAACCCGGGTATTAACCCACACACGTACGAACATCTGATCTTTGACAAAGAAGCTAAAAATGTACAATGGAATAAAGAAAGCATCTTCAACAAATGGTGCTGGCATAATTGGAGACTGGCATGTAGAAGAATGCAGATCGATCCATGTCTATCGCCATGCACAAAACTTAAGTCCAAATGGATCAAAGACCTCAACATAAATCCAGCCACACTGAACCTCTTAGAAGAGAAAGTGGGTGGTACCCTTGAACGAATTGGTACAGGAGACAGCTTCCTGAACATAACACCAGTAGCACAGGCAGTAAGATCAACAATCAATAAATGGGACCTACTGAAACTGAGAAGCTTCTGTAAGGCAAAGGACACAGTCAGCAAGACAAAAAGGCATCCCACAGAATGGGAAAAATATTCACTAATCCCACATCTGACAGAGGGTTGATCTCCAAAATTTACAAAGAATTCAAGAAGCAAGTCTCCAAAACACCAAAGGACCCTATTAAAAAGTGGGCTGCAGAACTAAATAGAGAGTTTTCAATAGAGGAGTCTAAAATGGCTGAGAGGCACTTGAGAAAGTGCTCAACATCCTTAGCCATCCGGGAAATGCAAATCAAAACAACTCTCAGATACCATCTCACTCCTGTCAGAATGGCTAAAATCAAAAACACCAATGACAATTTATGCTGGAGAGGATGTGGTGAAAGGGGGACACTCCTCCATTGCTGGTGGGAGTGCCAACTGGTCCAGCCACTTTGGAAATCAGTGTGGAGATTCCTCAGAAAAATGGGAATAAACCTACCACAAGACCCAGCAACTCCACTCTTAGGCATATATCCAAAAGATGCCCATTCATACAACAAAGATGTCTGTTCCACTATGTTCATAGCAGCTTTATTTGTAATTGCCAGAACGTGGAAGCAACCTAGATGTCCCTCACCTGAAGAGTGGATAGAGAAAATGTGGTACATCTACACAATGGAGTACTATTCAGCAGAAAAAAATAATGGAATCATGAGATTCGCAGGCAAATGGATGACACTAGAAGAAACCATCCTGAGTGAGGTAACCCAGTCACAAAAAGAGAAACATGGCATGTACTCTCTCATATATGGATTTTAGACATAGATTTGGGGAGTGCCAGCCTACAATCCTATGGCCAGAGAGTCTGGGAAACAGAAACTTTATTTAGTGGCTGATCGAAGAAGAAGCAGACTCCCTTGGTTAAGTACTGAGCTGAACTCAAGAAAGCCAGTAACAGAGAGGGAGGACTGATGATCAAAGGGATTAAGACTGGGCTGGTCTAACCCCCAGAAACAGCTGACCAGACAAAGGTTAACTCTTGAATCCCAGGCATCAGCCTGGGAATCCAGCATGGGACTGATCAAGACCCCCTGAATCTGGGTGTCAGTGAGGAGGCCTAGGGAATCTATTGAGCCTTGGGCAGCAGATCAGTACCCATCCCAAGTATACACACGGACTTTGGACTCCAATAGAACAATGTGAGGTGCACTCTCACCCTGAACTCTTGGGGGAGGGTCTAGGCCCTGCCCTATATGAAATGACACACTATGGACACCCCCATGGAGGGCCTCACCCTCCCTGGAGAAATGAGGGGATAACGGGGGGGGGGGATGGGGGGAGGGCACGGGAGGAAGGGAGGGAATGGGAGAGGGACCTGGAACTGACTTGTGAAGCAACCTTGATTCTTATCTAAATTTAAACTGGAAAATAAAATAAAAAAATAATCCCGTATAGATATTTTATGTATTGTTAGAAGTATATTTTTAGTGTAAATTTTTAAAGTTGGATTTCTGAGCCAAAAATTATACACATATATAGTTTTGTTAGGTATTATAAATTCCTATGCATAAGGATTCTGTACACACCCACCAACAATTTACAAAAGTGCATATTTCAAATTTTTGGCAAATAATAGGTGAGAAATATTTAATAATTTAAGTTACTATGATATAGCTTGTTATGAATGATGCTGACCATATGTCCAGATTTATGGCCCATTTTTGTTTATTTGCCTTTGATGATGTGGTTCTTTATAGATGTATGTCATAGTTAGGGTTATTATTGCTGTGACGAAACACTGAGATTAAAGCAACTTGGGGAGGAAAGGGTTTATTTTACTTACACTTCCACACTGAATGTCATAACTGAAGGAAGCCAGGACAGGAATGCAGATTGGGTAGGAACATTTCCAGGAGCTGATGCAGAGGCCATGGAGGGGTGCTGCTTACTGGCTTGCTCCTCATGACTTGCTCAGCCTGCTTTTCAGAAACACTAGCCCAGGGATGGTACCACCCACAATGGGCTGGGCCCTACCCCATCAATCACTAATTAAGAAAATGCCCTACAGATGAATCTCAGGAAGGCATTTTCTAAATAAACTCCCCTCCTTTCTGTTGACTAGCTTGCATCACATTGACATAAAACTAGCCAGGGCAATTGACCCCTTTTAAACTTGATACCTAAACATATCACTGTTAAGCTGCATACTTTCTTGTTCATCCCCATGAGCACACATCAACATCAATATCACAATATGAAACAGTTTACAAACTTTAAAAGTCACACAGTCTTTATAAATTCAAACACTTTAAAATTCAGTCTCTTCAAAAATTCAAAGTATCTATTAAAACCTAAAATTCCCTTAAAGATCCAGTCTTTCAATTGTGGTCTCTTGTAAAATCAAAAAAAAAAAAAAAAGCTATTTCCTGACTTGAAGAGGAAAGAACCAGGGCACAGTCACAATCAGATCAAAGCAAAGCCAAACTCCAGCAGGGTAAACAACTCAATGCTGACTCTCTGGGATTCACTCACAGTCTTATGGACTCCTCCAAAGCGCTTGAATCGTTTCTCCAGATCTGCCTTGTGCAGCACACACAGATGGCTTTCTAAGCTCTGGCTGGCTCTACCCAACTTCTGTTGCTGTTCTTTGTGATCATTCCTTGTTACTGGCATTTTTAAAATGCTGGGGTCTTCTGCAGCAACTGGGCTGCTCTTTCACCAATAGCTTCTCATAGGACTCAACTTCTCCCAACGACCCCTTCAATCCTGGGCCTTCAATTGTCACTGAGGCTGTACTTTCACCAGTGGCCTCTCCTGGCCTCCTACCGGTGCCAAGCCTCAGCTGCTTTCCATGATTCCTTCATGAATTCAAAACCAGTATCACACTACCAAGTTTGGCTGTCAGGGCAAGGTCCAAACTTGGCTGCTTCTATAAAACAGCCTCTGTGTGCTGACTCTCAGGAAACACTTCCCAGATTTCACCTCAACAATGCTGATCTCTTCTCAAGCATCACTAATTTCTCAACTCCAGATAACAGGCATCGAGTGTACCAACAAAGCAAAGATTTCCCTTTAGTAGTTATGGTATCTTGTTAACCACAGTAGATTCTTTAGTCCCAGCTAACCAGAACCATAGAATTTTAATTCAAAAATAACATATGGCCCTGATGGAGTCTTTAAACTTCTCCCTGAAATGTCACAAGCTCTTCCTCCATAATCTTCACTGTTCTCAACATTCTTATCTTCAAAACTCCTACAGAACAACTCACTGAACACTGAACACTCAATGGCTTTTCTAGCCAAATGTTCCAAAGTTCCTCCACAATCCTTTCAAAAACAGCACCCTCAGATTGGTCACAGAAATACCTCACTCCTGGTACCAAATTGTCTTAAGTAGGCTTCCTGTTGCAGTAATGAAACACCAAGACCAAAGCAATTTGGGGAGGAAAGTGTTTATTTGACTTACACTTTAGCTTGAATGCCATCATTGAAGGAAGCCAGGAGAGGAACTCAAATAGGGTAGGGACCTCTCCAGGAGCTGATGCTGAGGCTATGGAGGAGTGCTGCTTACTGGTTAGTTCCTCATGACTTACTAAATCTTTCTTATAGAACTCAGTACCACTAGTTTAGGGAATGGTACCACCCACAATGGGTCCTCCCTCATCAATCCCTAATTAAGAAAATTCCCTACAGCTGGATCTCAGGGAGACATTTTCTCAATTGAGGTTCCCTCCTTTCTAATGACTCTACCATGTGTAAAGTTGACATTAAACTAGCCAGGACAATGTATATATAACATATGCTGCAAATATTTTCTTATGATTATTTGACGGTGTATTGATCTTGCTTTTGGATATGTTTTGGGTTTTGCTACATGTTATTTTACTTTAAGAATATAGCATTGTATTTATCAGTCTTACTGGGTATAGGTTTTGAGAAGCCTTTGCTGGCATTCAGATTAGAGAGGAGACCAGTAATGCTTTATTCTAGTACTTTTCGGATTTCATCTGCTACATATAGATATGTGATGAATTTGGAATTTATTGCTATGATGTTAGATATAGATTTATTTAATTTTCTTTTCATTTTTCTGAATGGCTAGACAGTTGTTACCTTTAATTTTAAATTTGTCCGTGTATTGAGTTGTACCTGTAGTACAAAGTGTTTTTTTCACATTTAAAAATTTTATTTATATGGTATTTTGCTTACAAATATTTGTGCATCACATGTGTTCAGTGCCCAGGGAAGCCAGAAGAAGGTGTTGGATCCTCTTGGAACTAGAGCCACTATGTGGGTGTTGGACATTTGGCCTCAGTTTTCCAGAAACACAGCCAGTGCTTTTAACTGCTGAGCCATCTCTTCAGCCCATAGATGATGCATGCATGGAGTAATTTTTTGTTTATTTTTATACTTCCTCTTCTGATTATAATGTTTTAACAGAATAATTCTTCATTACCCATGGAATAAATGGATCAAATGGAATGAACGTGTTCATGTTTGAACATGTTTTAAAATACTTTAAAAATATTCTTATTAAATTCTGCATTGTGTGTGTGTGTGTGTGTGTGTGTGTGTGTGTGTGTGTGTGTGTGTGTGTGTAGGGAAGAGAACGACTTGCACATCACTTCTCTGTTTCTACTGTGTGGGTCCCAGGGTCAAACTCATGTTTTCAGGCATGGTAGCAAGTATCTTTTTTCCACTGAGACACTTCACTAGCCTTTGAACCCTTTTGAAGCAGAGTAGCCAACTCTATATTGTGAGGATGATAATTTTAAGAACTATTTACTTTTCTTTTCAGATGTTTCCTTCTATGTATTCTACTGTCTACTGTTGGCAGGATCCTACTTAAGTCATTTTAGCGAGAAAGAGAAATCTACCTTGGTTAAAAAGATATCCAAAGCAAAGAATATCCATGATAGTGAGAGACATTCCTGTTTGTGGTTGAGTTTGGGACAGCAGGGAAGGAAGAATGAAAATAAGAGCTGTTTTTTCCACTTAGTTGGGCAGTTGAATTAACTGACCTTTAAGGTCTCCTCTACTGAATTTTATGGGTCCATGAATCATTCTGCTGACTCAAGCCAAGTTAGTGAGGAAATGGCTGGGATGGTGTGGGGGTCAGAGGGGAGCTGGAGATGTGGTGAGTGTGTGGGAACCAGGGTAAGAAGGGAGAGACTTTAAATGACCAAGTACAGTCAGGGAACAGCCCCTCCACCCCTTTCAAAACTCGGTTTCAGAGAATGGGACACAAAGATGTACACTGGTGGGAAAAGAATGAATGGGCAGGGAATGGCAAAACAGTGCTGGTGTGATCCATGTAGAGGGCCATTTCACAACTGGTCAGAAGACTGAGCATGACTAGAAGACAACAAATTTCACCAGCCAGTGACCCAACATTACGAGGTGTGTGAGAGAAACAGCCTTAGAATTACTTGGCCTGTTTCCAAGTTCATGTACTAGGTCATTTAGTCTGTTACAGTAATTTTAAAGATAGTCATGATTAGTAGAAAGACACACAGTAAAGCCTAAACTCTATTGCTGCCACGAGAGGACCTTTCTGTCACCACAAGGGCACAAAAAATTTAGAGAGTGAGAATTTATACATGGACAACATTATGGATGAGAAAATACTGTTTGCCTTTGTGTGACTTAGTAGACACACATAAAAAGGAAATGTGTCCTTGAATAAGACACTGATATAAAGTGTGTGTAAATTTTCCTACATAAAATTTCCTACAGTTGAAATGATCATATTGAGATCTGAGGGAGGAATATGCTAAAGGGAAGTCAGAGGCATCTTCATCTATGACAAGATCTTTCTGTTGACAAATTTAAAATACCCTGAGTTTGATAATGGCCAAAATATTTTCCTTGCTCAGTTTAGGTAACAAAGGAGAACTTGAGTCTGCCAATTCTTGCGTTTGACAGCAGGTATGCCAATTTATTTTTGCCTTAAGGAAATAATTGAAACTAATAACATAGTAACAACACTAGAAAAGTATCAAAGAATGATTTCATAGAAGGACAGGGAACTCTGACTGGGAAGCTGAGCAGCACTGTAGTAACTTCCACTAGAAAAGTCATCTTTGCTTGTTACAGCAATAATAAAAATAATCCTACTTAGTAGAAAGACACACTGCAAAATTTCAGCTCTATTCCTGCCACCGTGGATCTTTCTATTATCACAGGGATGAATGAAGTCAGAGAGAAAATTCATGTATTTACCTTCAAATGACCTAATTTCCCTGGTTGTTTGGTTACCTTGGCTTCGCTTTGGTCTTTATGAATAAATGAGCCTCAGAAGGCAAGAGAGCTAACCCTGTGCCAGCCTTCTCTGTATCACATACCTCTTCCATTCTGGGTTGAGAAGAGAACAATAAAAATTCCCATTACTAGCTCTCTGGCCTTATTTCTCCTTTTCTTTGGGTATTCCATTATGACCTAATAAGATACAAGACAATAGTCTATTTTTCTTCATTTGTTATGACCTTCCATGTGGTCTAAAATGTGATGTCCTTTAGAGAGTTTCATAAATTGCTGAAAATAATGTGTCTTTTTCTAGTGTTTGGATGCAAAGCTCTGTAAATAATGGTTAGGTTGGTCTATGGTATATTGCCTATAGCTCTCTTTAATCCTGTTGCTGTTTATTGATTTTTTTTATCTGAATGATCTATCTACTAATGACAGTGAGTTATTTAAGCTAGCCACTATTAATGAAGCTGTCCCTTTCTATCCCATTGTATTTGGTATGTATATATTTATAATCATTACATTTTCTTGGTAGATTGTTCCCTTTATCAATATATAGTGGCTCTCTTTATTCCTTTTACTAATTTTGGCTTGATGTCTGTTTTACCAGGTATGACTGCAGCTACTACTATTTTCTTTCAAATTCCATTTGCTTAAACAATTGTTTTCTACTTTGGACTATTAGTCATGTATTGTCACTGAGATATGTGTCTTGTAGTCAGCAAATAATTGGATCTTATTTTAAACACATTCAGTTAATCTGCATCTTTTAATTATAGTTAAGACCATTTATGATTATTATTGAAAGGCATGTACTTCCCATTCTTCATCATTGAGGTGCTTTACTGATTTCATAGTATTTGATGCTTCACCTAGTTCTCCTATGCTCATCTGTTTGTCTGGTGATGTTTATTTTTTCCCCTGAACTCTTGTACTTGGCCACATCATTTTTCCTCCTCGGTGTCAAGTATTCCTTTAGTGATCTTCTAAAATGCTGGCTTAGTGGTATTACTTGCTTTAGTTTATACTTACCATGAAAGGTAATCTTCCTTGGCAGTTATTACATCATAGGGCTTCAGATGAATCAGTTCATATTCTCTTGGCCTTTACGTCACTGTTGACAAGTCTACCATTATTTTGATATATTCGCCTTTATAAAAGTAACACTTTTCTGGTATTTTACTATTCTTTCTTAGTTCTATACTCTTAGAATGTTAAGTATAATATGTTATGGAGAGGATTTTTTTCTCCCTGGAATTTAAATGTTTCTTTATAGCACATTTGGAGCTAAGGAGTAGATCATAAATAGATCCTGGGTAGATCATAAGCAGAATGCTTGCCTAGCATGCAGAACATCCTGGATTTTATCATAAGCACTGACAAGATAAAAATAAAGTCAAATAAAATGTACTACTTTTCAATGGAGGATATAGTGAATATTTATACATATTATTATCAACTGTATTAATAGCCTGTATGTTAGTTGTCATATAATGCAAATTTTGCTTCCTGTTTTATTCCAGTGGCAAAATAAACCATGTTACACGGTGGACTTTCTGTTTAGTTAAATGAAATAACAATGAATACTATAAATGAAATGTATTAGTTTACATGATAGGTTCTGGAGTCTAACAGAGGGCACCTGCATACGGGAGATATAAAGAACCTGGTAGTCTCTCATCTCATGAAGTTGGCTGCTCAGCACTGAAGGCATGGAAGCTCCCCAAGCTGGGAGCTGGGAGGCTGAAGAAGCTGGAGTCTGATGTCAGCAGGGATCATAACAGCAGTGATGAATATTCTAGCTTAGGAAGAACGATGACAGGCAAATGACATTGCTTCATCCCTCAACCCTCTTTATATCTGGCATTCCTATTGGAAGATGCCACCAACTTACAGGAGGTCTTCCCACAGTCAGTTAATTTTTTTGTGAGTGTACTCACAGATACATCGAGAGGTGTGTCTCTAGGTGAGTCCCAATCTAGTGCAAGTGTAACCAACCTAACCATTACAGGGCTATTTACAAACACAGAAGTGCTAACAAGAAAACTACACCTCTAATAGCACACTTCCAGCCATCAACCAATGCACACATTTACTGTTAGCTGGAGAACCGTTTTTAATAATCTTTAACTCATAATACTTTATCTATCTGAAGTATTGTCAAAAGAATTCAATACACTCGGGCTTGCCACGGCGGTGGGTGTCCTCTGTAAGCAGTGACTGTGTGAGACTGTGGTGTGTGAGTGTTTATCAGGGGTGTGCTGTTGTAAAAAGGAGGAGGGGAAGCAAAGCTGAGTCAAGGGAGAATTCTGCTAGCAAAGCAGGGCTCTAGAAATCTGATCCACTTGGAAGGGAGCTTGGAGTCAGAGTTGCCCAGCAGCTTCAGGTCTTTATTGTCCTCCACAAGTATGATACCTCCCTTCATTTTTTACCAGTTACTTGATTCAGACAAGATATTAAGAAAAATGATGGTCTGTTCATATCTAAGACCAACCCTCATGATGCTGGAGGTTGGGGGCTCACCATACTCAAGCATTTCAGCAACAATAATCCCTCCTTGAATGTAGGTCTCTCTGACACATCCTTGTGTTTGTTGGAGTTTGTTGCAGGGTTACAGACACTCTGGACTGAAAAAAGGAATGAGTAGATAATGAAGACACCATTTTTTCTCAAGGAAACATTATACCATCTGATGTATAATATATAATTAGTACAAAGCTTTCTTCTCATTGCTTCAGTATTACTCATGACCCTCATTGAGAAACTGTCCTGTTCCTGGATAAGCAGTAATGGCCTTGGTTTGCCCTTGAAGAAGTCATTCTTCCTGAGTCTTAGTTTCTTTATCTTCAGATGAACAAAATGGTCTTCTATTTTATGAAGGACATAGCAATATCATTTGAAAAGGGTTCTAAAGAAAGAAGACAAGCCATTGCATTTCCTGGCAGAGTTCTAATACTTAACCTGTGCCCAATAAGTGGCAATAAATTACAAATAGCACATTTTTGTTACCCCAGTCATCTTTACTGGCCACCACCATTAGTCTTACAATTGTCCATAGGGAGCTTGTGTCAGTTCCCAAATATTTCTGTGTCCTCACAATACTTTCCAAAGCACCTTGGCCCCTAAATTTCTATGGATTTTGTTTCTCTTTCTCACCTCTTTTTCCTATGTGTATTCCTTCCTGGTGTAATTTTAAAAATTGCTTAATCTGAAAATTCATGTCTAAGAAAACTGTATTCCTGCTCAACAAGTGATCTTATACATTGACACATCCCACTCTTTCTTCAGAGTTTTTCCTGGGATGACTAGCATACTTATAGCCAGCATCCACTTAAATAGAGAGAAACCAAAAGAATTCCACTAAAATCAGGAAAATGGCTAGGTTGTCCTACTCTCCATAGCTACTAAATACAGTACTTTTCTCTAGAGCAATGAGACAATTGTAGGAGATGAAGGGGATACAAATTGGAAAGAAGTCAAAGAGTTTTCATTTACAGATGATAATCATTGTATATATAAGTGACCTAAAATTCCACTAGAAAAATCCTACAGCCTATAACCACTTTCATCAAAGTGGCCAGATACATGATAAACTAGAAAAAAAATCAGTAGCCCTCCTATATACATATGACAAATGGACTGAGAAAGAAATCAGGGAAACAGCACCCTTCACTATGGTCTCAAATCATAAAAAATATATTGGGGTAAAGACAGACTTGTATGATTAGAACTTTAGGACACCAAAGACAAAAAATTGAAGAAGATATCAGAATATGTAAAGAGCTCCCATGCTCCTGGATCAGTAGGATTAACATAAGAAAATGGCCATCCTACCAAAAGCGATTTACAACTTCAATGCAATTCCCCTCAAAATTCCAATATACTTCTTTACAGACCTTGAAAAAACAATGCTAAATTTCATATGGAAAACAAACAAACAAACAAAAAACCAAAAAACCCTAGGATAGCTAAAATAACCCTGAACACTAAAAGAACTGATGGTGTTATCACCTTCCCTGATTTTAGTTGAACTAAAGAGGTATAGTAAAAACAAGCAAAACTGCATGGTATTGGCCTAAAAACAGACGTGTTGAAGACCAAGACACAAATCCACACAGCTGAGTGATGTAAAACAGACCAAGAAAGACAAATAAGGCACGTATTCACATCTAAGTGGATATTAGCTGTTAAATAAATGATAACCAAGCTATAATCCATAGACTCAGAGAAGTAAAGAGGAAGGGTGGGGAGGGCACATGGATCTCCTTGAAAAGAAGAAATAGACTAGATTTTTATGGGTTGGTTGGGGGCAGGTGGAAACAGGATCAGGTGTGGGGGGAGATGGGATGAAGGAGAGATGGCTGGGATTAGGCAAGGAGGAAACCTAGTACAGTAGAATCTACACAAGTCGTTGCATGTGGAAAAGTTGAGCTGGTACCCACATAGCACCTTCACCCCTATGTCATAGTATCTTTGGTGAGGAAGGTACTCTGCAAGCTCCCGAAAGATAATTATTGATACCAACCCAGCCACAAACCACAATTTGTCCTGCCTGCAAAATATTGTTGTGGAATATTATTTTAACAAGGCAAAGATGTATTACATTTGTTTGTGCTGGAGAATATTACCTTAAATATGTGTTGCATTTGTTTATGCGGCATTCGCTTAATGATGTAAGGATATCTGTTTAATTATGTAAAGATGTGTTGCATTTGTTTCACCTTGCCTGCTTAAGGCACCTGATTGGTCTAATAAAGAGCTGAGTGGTCAATAGCTAGGAAGAGATAGGATAGGTGGGGCTGGTGGGCAGAGAGACTAAATATGAGAAGAAATCTACGCTTAGAGGAAGAATGGGAGGAGAAGAGAGGAGAAAGGGAGGGAGAAGCCTGGGGACAGAAACCAGGAGCTGCCTACCAACCAGACACTAGAAGCAGTAAAAGTAAGATATACAGAAAGGAAAGAAAGGTAAACAGCCCAAGGCAAAAGGTAGATAAAGGGAAACAGGGTAATTTACGTTAAAAGAGCTAGCCAGAAATGAGCCTAAGCTATGCTGATCAATCAAAACTAAAAATAAGTCTCTGTGTCATGATTTGGGAGCAGGTTGATGGTCTAAGAGACAAATCCTGGGGAATTATATGCTGGGACAATGGCATGATATAACTTGTGGGAGTAGCAACCAATGCCTCATATGACTTAAGCCCCACTCCATGAGAAGGAACTCATACCCAACAGTGCTTGGGTAACCAAGAACCAGATACTAGTTAGTGCAGTGCAGAGACTAAGGATAAGAACAAACAGGTCTGGTCTCAAAACAAAGCAAAAATAGAGTTAAACAAAACCAAGAAAATTCAATAAAATAATTCCTAATCATA
The DNA here is from genome assembly GCF_017639785.1 of Mesocricetus auratus. NCBI lineage: Eukaryota > Metazoa > Chordata > Mammalia > Rodentia > Cricetidae > Mesocricetus > Mesocricetus auratus. Next base: position 17,151,101 of record NW_024429199.1, on the reverse strand, counting down.
TTATGCTATACCCATAAATCAGTGCCTTACCCAGTCATTATCAGACAGGCTTCCTCCAGCAGCAGATGGGAACAGATGTAGAGACCTACAACCAAACATTATGCAGATAGTTTAAATAGGTCTCCATCAAATCCCTCTCCTAAATGCTCAGGGAAGAGGAGGCAAAAGAATTTTAAGTCGGAGGGATGGATGACACCAAGTGGACACAGCCCTCTGAATCAACTATTCAAGGCACATGTGAGCTCACAGAGACTGGAACAGCAAACACAGGGCCTACATGGTCTGCACCAGGTCCTCTGTGCGTATATTATAGCTATTAGCTTAATATTTTTATGGGACTCCTGAGTATCAGAATGAGTGTGTCTCTGCATCTTTTTCCTGGGGACTCTTTTCCTCCTGTTCAGTTGCCATGCCCAACTCCCAGATGAAAGTTTTGCTTCATCTTAAAAAGTCCATATTGATTATCCCTTGCCAAAAGATTTAATTCTTGTATCTTGGTTGTGATTAGAAAAAAATAGAAAACAAAATAGAACAATACCATTTCCAACTGGAGTGGTGAACTTCTTAGTCAAGCAGAAGTCCTAGCTTACATGAGGAAAAGAAAAGAAGGAAAAAAAAACTATAAAGCTATACCTCTCCCCACCATAGTTTTCATACTTGACCATTCATAATAAGTATAATGACCTCATAGTTTAATTGGGTCCCATTAGATATATGCTTATAGATTATAGAGCAATGTTTAAAAGAAGTACTTTCAAAATAATGATGTGACATTAAAATTGTCAGAACTTACTCTTTATATATGGAAAAAATATTTCCCAGCACAAAGGAGAACTCTGGGTGAGTCTTCAGAATATTTTAATTCCAGAAGTTGTTGGTGGCTATCCTGGATTAGACTTGTCTTTTTGTCTTAGATAAAAGGTCTCCAAGGGCCGGGCGGTGGTGGCGCACGCCTTTAATCCCAGCACTCAGGAGGCAGAGACAGGCGGATCTCTGTGAGTTCGAGGCCAGGCTGGACCGATAGCCTCCAAAACAATACAGAGAAACCCTGTCTCGAAAAACCAAAAAAAAAAAAAAAAAAAAAAGGTCTCCAAGGTAACTCTAGAACAGTGAATGCATCCTCAAAAGTGGACTCTTCCGCTGTCTCCTACCTTCATCTATTGCTGCCATTTAATATCGCTTATGAAGTTCAGGTCAGAAAGTAAATGGAAGATTCGACATACTGCATACTTTCAGAATGAATTGCTTTCAACTTTCAAATAAATTAGGTTCAGGCTGGGAAGATGGATCAGTCTGGTAAAACGTTTGCTATGCTAGCTTGGGTCTCTTACCACCCATGTAAAAAGCTGGCCACAGTGGTGTACCCTTGTAATTCCAATTCTGGGAATGCAGAGAAAGAGGGTCTCTGGAGCTTGTTGGTTGCTGCAGATGAGCTCTAGGTTTAGTGAGAGATTCATAAAATAAGATGGAGAGTGATTGAGAAATGAGAGAATCAACTCCCACAGAAGTTGTCCCTCTGACCTCAGACGTGTGGGTCCCCCCACGCAATAAAATTAAATTGTTATTAGTCTACTAGATAGGAAGAGGAACCTACTACCAACCACTAGCTTTCACATACACAAGAACATGAAGGCACCGTACACAAATATGCAGACACACACTCACAAATACACACATGCGTTCATGCACAAAGACATTTGAATTAATCACATCTGCAAAAAATGAATGTAGCAAAAACATTTGCTTATATAGAATGAATGTTGAGTGGAAATAAACTTTCTTTTGTTCTTAGGATTCTTTACTGGAAGGGAAGGAAAGGAGACAAACACAAGACATAGTTTGGTAGTGATTTGGCAACACAATGTTAACAGCAAGAGAAAAGTTTAGCATTGAAACAAGCAAGGGAGGATCCACTCTCTAGTTAATCAAAGGATGCTTTTAAGTGTCTAGATCATGGTGTAGAATACCAGGCAGTTGGTCAAGTTCAAGAGAGAGTGATGGGGCTCTCTCCTATCTTTTAGACTGGAATCTTCGAGGAAGCAAACAGCTGGGTACCTAAGCAGGAACAGTGAATCAAGTCTTTACAATAGAGAGGCAGACCCACCTTCTGGGAGGCCAGTGGATCAAGCGACACCCAAGGTGAGTTTTGAAAAGAAGACAGAAGTGATTTGTTCTCAAACGCCTTTTCAACTTCTGCTCCATGGGTGGGCCAGGGTTTGCAGGTGTCTGTAGCCGGGAGAGACAGGGCCTCACTCAGATCAGTTTTCAGTTTTCTGTTATCCTCATCCCTTGTCTCCATGCTATTCAGCCCATATTGCATCTTTTAGTGGTTAAGCTCTGGGGCAGGTGGCTATTTGTAAGGCTACTAATTAGATAAAGGGACTGATTTGTGCCAGGATGCAGATAATGCATGGAATTGTGCCAAGACCCACAGCTCAGGAGTTTATGACCCCCAGCTGCCATGGTGACCATGCCTATTCAGTTGGAGAAGGTTTTTGTTGTGGGATAGGAGGTAGCACATGGGCAGTGCACCCGCTTCTGTGTGACTGGAAACTGCAATGGAAGTGAAAGACCATGAAGCCAGTAGGGCACTAATCTGCCCATTCATGCCTAAAGTAGCAGATTGTTTTGGGACTTTTTCTTCTTGTGTGTGGGGGAGGGGGGGAGGGGGAGGTGTCTTTCTTGTTTGCAGGAGTCTGACTTTTGGAAGGAGATGTGTTATCCCTGGATCTTCTTGCACTGGTCTCTCACTACACAGCTCCTATCTTGGTATATTTTAGTTCTTATTCTTTTTTCTAAAAAAGAATATATCTGAATATTTAACATTTTTTAAAGAAGAATGTGTTGTAAGCGTCAGGTGATAGAAAGAAATAACCCGAAATTGATGTTCTTACATTCTTGTGTATGTTACAATGATAATATTCTAAAGCTGGAAGACACCATGTAACACTCACATGTATGTTACAATGATAACATTCTAAAGCTGGAAGACTCCTTGTTACATTCCCATATATGTTGCAATGATAGGATTGTAAAGCTGGAAGACACCATGTAACATTCACATGTGTGTTACAATGATAGAATTGTAAAGCTGGAAGAGACCATGTAGCAATAATAATAATGTTCTAAAGCTGGATGACACTATGGAGACAGTTACTCATAACATTCCATTTCCCCAGGACCTTCTTATTGTCCTGGTGTAATACTTAATAGACCCCTCTTTTCCTTTCACAAGTGACACAGTTGAGCAATATCCACCTACCAGACCCAGCCTGTTTTATAATGTTGATCAGCAAGCTGTAAAGTCAGAAATAGAAATCGAGAAAAACATTGGAGGTGGTAGATATGAGAGTGGGTGACATCAATGACTAATCGAATCTTGGCTAGGTTAGGAATGAATAGAAAGCCCGGATGCTTGTTGAAGGACTGGAAGAAGTGAGTCAGGGAGGAATAACCAAAATATTAAAGAAGGAATGGACAGATTTAGAGTGAGTCATGGGAAAGAGACCTGGAAGGGTATGAACTTATAGTAGAGACTAGGATATAGGATAGATGTAGATGGGTAGAATTTTTTGTTTCTGTGGAGGATAAAAAATGTAACCTGGCCTTACAGAAGTCTCTGCAGAAAAATAATGGTCCTTAGTAGAAAAGAGCTTAATAAATGGGTTGCTTATAAAGGTAGGGGGCAGGACAAAATAAAAACCAAAAATAGGGATAGTGATACACCCAGAAAACAGTTCTGATGAAAACCACTTATATTCCTAGATCTAAGAACAAAGGTGAGGGAGTCCTTCTGTTATAAGAAGTTGCCAAATATGGCAGCCACAGGAGAGGGCTGTTGTAGGTACTTGGGCCATAAGTAAATGGGTGCTGTGATTGTCAGAACCCTGGCTAGGATGTGAGGATGGGATCATTGTCTCCTCATCTCATCAGATTGTCTGTCAAGGTCTTCTACTGGCCAAACTTAATTAGTAGTCAGAAGTAAGATCACAATTACAGGACTGGAGAAATGGCCCAGTGGGTTAGAGTGCTTTCTGTGTAAGCATGACACCCTCATTTTGGACTCTAGCCCCCATGTGAAAATCCAGGCAGGGCCACACCCACCTGTTATAACATCATGTAGGGCACTGGAGATAGGATTGCTAGTCCAGCCCCAAACAAGCAAGCAAACAAACTCCACTCCAAAGCAAGTTTCAGGTTCCGGGGGGAGACTCTGTTTCAAAAGAATAAGGGGAGGAGTGATAGAGGACACTCAACACCCACACAGAATATGTACATACACTTGTATACCACACACGCACACACATACACACACAAGAATATAGGGTGGATAAAGGATTTTGGTACCAAGACTGACAACATGTATTTCATCAATGGAACCCACATGGTAGGAGAGAACTGACTCCACAATGATGACTTCGAGCTCATCATGGCAATGTGTACATGTATATATGATGCATATAATAAAGAAATATAAAGCCTTTAAAATATTATTATTGACGGTTCATATCCAGCACTTTGATAAATTGTGACAGTAGAAAACTGTATTAGTTTTCTGTAGATATTAACTCTATTCTAGATGATAGTAAGATATGTGATGGAGAAAATATATGATTTCTGCTAATTTATATGCATTAATTGTCATTATGGAGAATTATAACACATCATTACATTGTTACAAAGAACAATAGGATACAATCTAAGATTTTGAAGTTCCATAAAATGTAGTTTTGATGTTATCTGAATCTTATATCTCTCTTTTTTAAATTTATGAATCTTTCCACAGGGACTGTACATAGTTCAACCTTGCACAACTAGAAAGCCAGAGAGAACATATGAAGCAGTGGTTTTCCAAAGATGGTCAACAGGAAGACCAGAAGAGTGGTCCCCAAAAGAAAAGAAACAATGAAGAGAGTCCATTCATTGACAGTTTTCAGGTTGGAAGTTTCCAGGCTAAAGTCCTGGGAATGGAATTCAAATAGAGACTGGGTTCCTTGTTGGTTTAAGAAGGTAGTTATAGTTCAGTGAAGCCAGAAAGATAGAGGTTATAGAATGTGAAAGAATTCCAGGGATTTGCACAGGAGTTTCCTCAAGTGTTTGATTGAATACATTTTAAGGACATTCATATGTGATAACTATTCCAGGCTCAAGAGTCACAGAAGCATGTGCAGAACAAGTCAATAGTCCTGGGAGCCCATGCTGACTAGTTTTATGTCAACTTAACACAAACTTTAGTCATCTGAGAGGAGGGAGAGAAACTGCTTCCATATGATAAGACTGTAGGCACTTTTTTCAATTACTAATCAAAGTGGGAAGGCCCATTGTGTGTGTGGATACCCCTGTACTGGTGGTCCTGAGTTCCACAGAAAGGATGCTGAGCAAGATAGGAAGAGCAAGTTTGAAACAGCACTCAGCTACAGCTGCTGCATCAGCTCATATCTCCAGGTTCCTTCCCATTATGAGTTTCTGCCTTGACTTCCCTAAATGGACTGGGACTTGGAATATTTAAGCCAAATAAACCCTTTTCTCCACAAGTTGCTTTTGGTCATAGTGTTTTATCACTGCAATATGAACTCCACCTAAGAGCTTTCACAGGATGGGATGAGTTCCTGTTCCCATCCTCACAGTTGAAAGAGGTCTAATGCATGTGTCTCTAGACAAAGCCCTTAAGGCTCAAATTGTAGAATAAAGGCTGCTCTGGACTTAGCCTGGCCAAATACAGAAGCAAGCATTCCTAGACTGAAGTAGATTCATGATAGATATACAGTACCAGAAAATTACAACATGAAGAGAACATAATAAAATTCAACAGCCAAAAATGATTATCAGACATTCAAACAAGCAGATAAACAACACCCTTAAGGTAGAGAAAATCAGGGGGTGGAGAGACTGCTCATCAGTTAAGAGCACTGGTTGCTCTTCTAGAGGAGATGGGATCAGTTTTCAGCAACACATGGTGGTTCACAACCATGTGTAGCTTCAGGTTGAGGGGATCTAATGCCCTCTTATGGCCTCCACTGGCACCAGACACGTTGGGATGGAAGTGGAAGGGATAGGCAGATCCCAAGGACTTGCTGGCTAGTCATGCTACATAGTTCATGAATGCTAGGTTCATGGAGAGACTCTGTCTCAGGAGATATGGTGGAAAATGATTGAAGAAGACTCCTTAAGTCAACCTCTCACTCACACAGGCATGCGCACCTGTGCATAACCCTCTACTTCTCTCCCCTCACACACACACACAGATAGGTATAGACACACAGACACACACACAAAGAGAGAGAGAGAGAGACAAAGAGAGAGATTATTATTTATTTTGTAACTGAACAGAAATGGAAATGTGGAATATTGAAATGCAGGATATGCAGAAAGAGTGCTCAGATGAAAATATAAAGCATTAGATTTTACTAAATAGTTAATTAAATTAACGAAAAAATTTGATACTCAATTTTAACTAAATGCATTAAAATAATTAAAATACTTTGTATTTATGCCTTAGCAAGTTGAGTGCAGAGTGGGCAGAGGAAAAGAATACTAAAGGTTAGAGCAGTAGTCAATGAAAGAAAAAAAGTCAGTGATATGACACATTTCCACAATGCCACCCCGAAGTAGACACATGAAAATGGAAATATATGCACACAGAAAGTCAACCAGAGTATTCAAACTCACAAAACTTTATTTCTATAACTAATGACTGGAATGAGTGTAGATTCCTATCAATTGGAGAGCAGAAGAACCAATGGCAGTTTGTGTATCTGGTGGATAACTACTTATCAATCAACAGAAGAAACTTCTGGCACATATAAGAACATAGATGGGCCTTAAATATATTATGCAAAGTATAAAAACATCCCAGAATTCCATTTTCTGTGATTGTGATATGGTAATCCTAGCAAAAAAAGCAGCGCTTTCAAGGGCCCAGAGAAAAGGAAGATGAATAGATTTAAAAGGGAAGAAACAAGTTCAGTGAAGATGGAAATATTAAAAATCCTGACTTTGATACTGGTCACATGACTGCAAACACCTTTCAAAAACCTGCATAATTAGTCACTAAAATAGGTATGTTTTATTCCGTATAAGTGTTCTTCAAAAAAGATTTATGAGAAGAAAGAGGAAACTGAGAGTGCATGGCATTTCAGAAGTTTACTTTTTAAAATTATAAAAATGCACATGCTTATTTTAAAAAGAAGATGGCCAAGTAGGACAGAGGATCTGAAGCAAAAAGTAAGCTTCTTTTGGTCTTCAAATTCTTCTTTGGGGAGGATGCAACTGAAGCAAATTCATTATGTAAAATTTTAGGAGTTTTTTTTACTGTAAATGTGCTAATTTTTTACTTTTTTTTCCCCTCTCCCTCTCCTCCTCCCCTGTCCCACCACCAACCCACTATCATATCCTGTTTCTGCTCTCCAGGGAGGGTGAGGTCTTCCATGGGGATCTTCAAAGTATGAATTTTTGACTTTATTATTTTACATAACTGGACTCACTTTCTATGACTTAAAATACTGGGGTAATGAAATGTGTAGATTTTCCTTATTCTCCCTTTTTACTTGCTACATACTTTTAAGCAGCTAATTAATTTAGCCCTTCTGATAAATTGTAATGTTTTGTTGCTGTGTTGAATACTCCTGGGTATTTTATGTCTTTTGCTTGGTTTGTGTGTGTGTGTGTGTGTGTGTGTGTGTGTGTGTGTGTGTGTGACAAATTTCTTGTCGTGGACTTGTGGGGCCACCATTTATAAAAATTAAAAAAAAATTGATGAATATAGTCAAACTCTACTTCCAAAGGTATATGCATTGGTTTTGACAGTATTTCTCTCCACCACCTGTAAGAATAGGCAAATGTCATGATGTTTACCAAGCTGGAAGGTAAGAAAAAGCCACCTCATTTTTCAGTTAGTTGTGACATTTCCCTTACAACCAAACAGAAAGTAGGTGTTGGAACTGATAGACTTCACAGTGGGAGTTTCTGCATCTTACTGTCCCTCATTTTTGGTGACATCTGGGTGACTTCTATGTACGCAGTTGCTGAGAGGATCACATATTGTTGATTTTAAAGGAATTTGTCTGTCCTTTCATGGCCAGCCTTCAGTATGTTTTCTGTATAGCTCCACTACTTTAGATCGGAGTAGACTATATCCACGTGTCTCTTGGAGTTCATGCATTTAGCATCTTCTTTTAAACATGGCTGCTCTCCCCAGTCTTCCCTTCCCCCTGGGTATTTAATCATGTATACAACAAGGCAGCATTACATGCGATTCTCCTAGCAATGCCATATGGTTTCTCTGAATGGGGATAGATGGAGGAATTTATTGACTTTGATCATTGCACTATAACAAATACAATTATGGCATGGGAAATTTCCTACTAGAGTTCAAGAGAAAATGGGGGCACCCCCTCCTTTGGATGATTTGTGTGTCCGAATGAATCAGGAGGCTTTCCCCAGATCCCATCCTCTTTCATATGTAATCATGGAGATGATGTGCCCATGTGCATTACTGGTGAAGGATTTCTCTCCTCCCCCATCTCCAGTCAAATAATCCCTCCTTTAAAACAGAGGGAACGATTTAGCAGTTGAAGTGTTGGCTTTGAAACGCTTAGACTTGGTGGCATCTTTCAAAGTTTCATCAGGATTGACTTAGTCCTTCATTCTGGAAATATCATAACCACATGAAACCCTAAGCCATTACAGAAGAGTTGCTTTTGTAAGAAATCTCAAACACAGGGGCCCTGTTTTCTCTGAGACTATTGAACATGCCTCACCATATAAACTAAGAGGCGAAAATTCTGACTTTAGTTATGCCTTGTAGATTTTAGAATTTTAAATAGGCAACGGTCACTGAATATGGAGCTTAATTCTTAACTATATTATATTGCTTTCATAAGTTACTGCTTTTTTCTTTTATAATTCAATAGGAGTCTGTATATGAATAAACAATTCTCTTTGTTTAACTACTACTTGTGTGTTATTTTTTGAAACCATAGCAAAATTAACCTTCTGCTTACTTTGTATTGGGGGGGAGGAGAAGCCAAGAATGGGTCAAACAAGGTACCCCTGAAGTTCTCTTTTAGGTTCTGTTTCCAAAGGAAGGAAGCAAGGGTCTGTCAGGGGGTGGATGCTCTTTGAGGATGGACATTATCAAGTAGTAAAGAACAGATGGCCCCTGAGCCTGCTATACAGTGTTGTTTGAAACACTGTGTTTGAAGAAGATACTTAAAGATGGAAGCGAGGAGTCCTAGTAAGGGTTTCTGGAATACAAGGAAATGCCCTGTGAAGGGCACAACCTGCTGTGGGATTGCCATGCTCCCTTTGAGGAAGACAGACAAATTTGTTCTCACACTTGGCCAGATGAGAAGGGTCCTGTGGTCATGCCATACACCAGGTACCAGGGTCACTGAGAAGCACTGGCACTAGCTTTGCTCAGTCCTAAACTGAAAAGCACCCTAAAACAATGAAAGCACAGCAGCAAGTCTCCTTCGTTCCAGCGACACTTAAACTGCAACCCTTCTGTGTCTCTTGGCAGCCCCGAGGCTCCGGCTCTCCTTGTCCCAGGAGTCTGGCATCGAGTGCACTTGGAGAGTTGTTCGGACAATCACTCTTTTGCATTCCTCCTCAGAGGTGCTATCCTCCTGGCCTTCTGGGCTCAAAGTCGTTTGTCTCTTGTGTTTTTCATCCGTGAGAGCCTGCTTGTGCTGTTATTGTCTGGTCTCAGGCCACTCTGTCCAGTCTTGGGAACAATGGGGGTTCTGCTAAGTGTCTCCCCAGAAGCGGATCACTATTAAACAATACACGCCTTTTCATTTTTTTCTAACATCCTGCTGGTTGCCAATGGCACTGTGAGCCTCTCTTCCAAACACTGCTAAGGAATGGGATCCTTGTGAGCTTTCTTTATAAAAGAGTCAATAGGTCTCCAAAAGAGCTCTTTCTGGACATTAACCATCACTCCATAGAGAATCCTGGGCTGATCGTTGTGTTCGACCAGAAGCAAATCCAGTTTTTCCATCACGGAAAATGGAGGTCATTAGACTGACCTTCATTTTTAACCCTTTGCAGAATTAAAGATTAAACATGCAAGTGGGGATTTCTGTTACAGAATTTTAACAGAGCAGGTAATTTCAAGAACATTATTAATGTTAAAATTGTGATGGAAGTAGAGCGTTGGTGGTACATGCTTTTAATCCCAGCACTTGGGAGGCAGAGGCAGGAGGATCTCTGTGAGTTCGAGGCCAGCCTGGTCTACAGAGTGAGCTCTAGGACAGCCTCCAAAACAATGCAGAGAAACCCTGTCTCAAAAACCCAAAAACAAACAAACAAACAAAAAAAAAACCCAACCTCCCCCAAAAAATTGTGACAGAAGCTCAGACATCACAATGAAATGTCTTCTGTGTTCACGGAGTGTTCTCTGGGCCTTTTTTATCATTTCCCTTACATTTCTGACGTTGACAAACATGGACTGATGGCTAAGGCTCTGTTTGACTGTGTTTGCAAACTTAAAAGTTTCAAAGAACTCAGAAAGTTCTGACTTGTCATTTGTGAACTGGGACTAACATAGTCTGTCTCCTAGAGACACTGAAACACTGGAAAGTTTCAGTGAAAGGATCTGTGCACACCGACCATGATGTAGTAAAAACAAACAAAAAAACAAAAACAAATGTGTCAGCCAAACCTCCTTAGTACAAGGCGAGCAGAAATTTCACAGTTGGCTAAATGCAAGATTAACTTGATTTGGAACTGAGAGTACAACCTGCGTTAGAACTCCTGGCCCTAAGCTTAATTCCCACTACTTCAAACAGAACACCTCTCCTGCCATAGGAAAGGAAACCTTTGAAAAATTCCACTATAGCGTCATGGCTTGTGTTCCTCTGCAAGATAAGACAAGCATTCTTTTGTCTTCTCCTTTCCTCCTGACCTGTGCTTGATGGAAGGTGTCCAGTGGCAAAGTCCTTGGGAGAATCACAGGCGGACATACGATTAGTTTTGCTTGCTTCTTCTCTCTTTGGAGGCTATACCTCAAATAGCACTTACTGAATTGTGTTGTGATTTCTTAGTGATTTATTCACTAAGACTAGAGCATTTTGAGGGCAGAGACTGTGTGGGACTTATGTGTTCTAGGGAGCCCTTTCCATCACTCGCGACACAGGGTGCTAGGCTTGGCCTCAATAAATGCTACATGAATAACTGGAAGCGCCTTAAAGGACATTCTCCTAGCTTTTAACAGTGGCCAGCCATCATTAACTAAAACAGGAGCAAAAAACTGAAGCAGAAAAATGTGTTTATGTTGATGAAAGATACAGCAATAAGTACATTTTTAAAATACGATAACTGAAACCAGTGTTTAAAAATTGAAATAGTTAGAACACCCTGCATAGCTCAGAAAATAGCTGATATCCATAAAGGTACCACTAAAATTAAACAAATATGCTCAATTTTTAGTTCTCTGACTTGATAAAATGTAATGTGAAAGACAGAAGTACATTTCTCTCACCCACTTCCCCTCCCCCTATGTTTTTTCTTTCCTGCTTCTCCTCCATGGAGGTAACTGCACTGCCCTGTTTCTTTGTGGTAAGAGTACAAAACTATCAGAAGTTTCATTTAAAAGAATCCAAGCAGAGATTTAAAGGTATAAAGTCTCTCCCCACTTCAATTTTTCATGGCATGGCTCTTTTTCTCTTAAGCCAAAGATCCAGCTAAGTAGGACAAATGTCATACCCTGCTGTGGAACTGGAGGTACTGACTAGGGAGGGACACATCTGAAATAAAAGGGTGCCATGACTTTGGGAGGGCAGCTATGTTCATGACTCTACCGCTAACACAGATGCAACGCCATGGCTTTTGTTTGGTTAAAAAAAAAGTGTGTTCTGAGAACTGAGACAGATTGCCTTGGTCTTAAAACCACAAAGGGACATTCTAAGCATGAGCAATTGAGTCTACCTAAGCTCTACTCACTTCCTTGGTAAATAACAATGGTTCTGCTAGGGGAGCGCTATGCTGCTTTTGCTAGTTACTTAGCAGTGTATATCTGCTTGTCCTCTACAGTTTTCCTGCATTTTATCCATGTCATGTATCAGACAGCCGCACTCCAGATAGAGTTCAGAATCTCAGATCCTATTACTTACTGAAACATACTCATCCATTTAAACGCTCAAGTGCATTGTGGTATGCTCTCATGACTTTACAGCCATCACCACTGTCTAACTGCAGAACATTTTCGTCACCCCAGAAGGAAAACTCAAGCCACTAGCATTCTTTCTTCGTTTCCTGCCGTTAGCTCTATGCAACCATTGATCTGTGGGTTTGCCTGTTTCGTAGACTGAGAATCATACATTATGTGGCCTTTGCTGTCTGACTTCTTTCAGTTAGCACAGTGTTTTCAAGTGCTCATCAGGGTTGCAGCAAGTATGGGAAAGTCATTCATTTTTGTAGCTGAATGTATTTAATTGTATGAACATAAAATAATTTGTTTACTAGTACAATTGTCATCAGAGAGGCTTCACCCAGCAACTGATGAAAACAGATGCAGAGACCCACAAGTAAACTTTAGGTGGAGCTCAGGGAATCCTGTAGAAGGGGAGAGGGAGGATTGTAACTAACACACACACACACACACACACACACACACACACACACACTCACAGAACCAATTAACTGGGGCTCATAGAGGCTCATAGAGACTAAATCACTAACCAGGAAGCCTGAATTGGGGCTGATCTAGGCCCTCTGCATATATGCTAAGTTGTGTAGCTTGGTCTTCTTGTGGCATCCTAACAGTGGAATCAGGGCTTTCTCTGACTCTGTTGCTTGTTTTGGAGACTCATTTCTTCTACTGGGTTGCCTCATCCAGTCTTAATAGGAGAGGAAGTGCCTAGTCTCACTGTAACTTGATATGCCATGGCTAATATCCATGGGAGTCCTGCCCTGTTCTGAAGAGAAACAGAGGAGGAGTGAATGGGGGGAGGAGATGATGGGGGAGACTGGGAGAAGAGGAGGGAGGGGAAACATAGGTAGGGATTTTTATTCAAGGTGATAGACATTTGCTATCATTTTTTGTTGTTGTTGTTAGACACAGTCTTATTGAGTATCAGCAGGTTGGTCTCAAACTTGGAAGTCTTCTCTCTCAGACTCCTAGGGACTAGGATTGTAGATGTTGACTATCACAACCAGCCTGTTTCTGCATTCACATATTTTTAGATTTCTTTCATGAAGTTTACTAAAGTTAACTGAACAGGGTTTTAAGTAATAAATTTTACATAGTGTACTGGGTAAAGCCATCAGAAAGGAGGATGCTTCACTGCAAAAAAAAAATGCCTCCATAGGATCTGGCTGTAAAGCATTTTCTAAAATAGTGATCACTGGAGGAAGGGCCATCACATTGTGGGCGGTGCTATCCCTGGACTGGTGCTCCTGGGTTCTATAAGAAAGCAGACTGAGCAAGTTATGGAGAGGAAGCCAGTAAGCATCACCCCTCCATGGCCTCTGCATCAGTTCCTGCTCCTAGGTGCCTGCCCTGCCTGAGTTCCTTCCCTCACTGCTTTTGATGATGAAGCACTATATGAAACTGTGAGTGAAATAAACCCTTCCCTCCCCAAGTCATGGTGTTTTATCGTAGCAATAGTAACCCTAACCAAGACACTATTCAAGAGATTTTTAGCAACGTGAGGGAACACCTTTATAACTTGTTTGTTCATTATTTTCTTTTACAAAACTATTTGAGAGGTTATAATTCATTTATTCATGGAGTATAATGTGATAGTTAATATATATTAATGGAAAGGTTATATCAAATATATTATCATACTCACCACCTTACTAACTTGTTGCTCATTTTGTGGTGAGAATGATGACAATCTCTTGTTACAGAAGTTTTGAAAAACACCAAATATTATTATTATTAATTAATTATAGTTGCCATGCTGTGAAATAGACCTCCAAACTATTTCTACTCTCTCGTAGAATATACATCCAATGACTCATATTTTCCCATTCCGCTCTCCCCACACCCAAGCCTCTGGTGAACATTGGTCTATTCTCTGTTTATGAATACGGCATCTTAGATTCCATATGTAAGTGAGGTCCTGCGATGTTTGTTTTTCTGTGCCTGGCTTACATCACTTAACACAGTGATCTCCAAGTTCAACCATGCCTCTGAAGATGACAGAATATTCTTCATTTTAAAGATTATGTAATATTAAGTGTGTGCATTTGTTTGGGTGTAGTATTTTTCTTATCTATTAATCTAGGGTGGGGGCTAACTTCCAGAATATATATATGTATATATATATATGTGTGTGTATATATATATATCAAACTACCAACTAGAAATAAAATTAATAATCTAAAGACTAGAGAAAGAATTAAGAATAATATTTTTCAAAAGAAGAAGCAGGAACAGCCAATGGGTAATATGAAAAATGAAGTCTTAAATTTTGACCAACAGAGAAATGCCAAGTTAGAATCACAATGGGACCACATTGCAAAACAAATGCAGTAGCTTTCTTGGAGATACTTTGTATCATAATGCTTTGCCAGGATTTTTTTTCCCCTTTCAGGTTCTTTCTGTAAGTATTATGGCTTCCAGTTGTGCTTTTTTTCTATTTTTATGTAAATTAGAAACAAGATTGTTTTATATGTCAATCCCAGTTACCTCTCCCTCTCCTCATCCTCTGCCCTCCACTAACCCTTTATCCAATTCCCTTTCTGCTCCCCAGGGAGGGTCAGGCCTTCCATGGGGAATCTTCAAAGTCTGTCATATCCTTTGGAGCAGGGCCTAAGCCCTCCACATGTGTTTAGCTGAGAGAGTAACCCTCTATGTGGAATGGGCTCCCAAAGCCCATTCGTATACTAGGAATAAATACTGATCCATAGATTGTTGAGGCCTCCTCACTGACACTCATGGTCAGGGGGCCTGGAACAGTCCTATGCTGTTTTCCCAGTTATCAGCCTGGGGTTCATGAGCTCCCCCTTCTTCAGGTCAGCTGTTTCTGTGGGTTTCACCAGCCTGGTCTTGACCCCTTTGCTCATCACTCCTCCCTCTCTGCAATTGGATTCCATGAGTTCAGTTTAGTGTTTAGCAGAGGGTGTCTGCTTTTGCTTCTATCAGCTACTGGATGAAGGCTCTAGGATGGCATATAAGGTAGTCATCAATCTCATTATTGGGGAAGGGCATTTAAGGAAGACTCTCTACCCATGCTTAGATTGTTAGTTGGTGTCATCCTTGTAGGCCTCTGTACATTTCCCTAGTGCCAGATTTATCTTTAAATATATAATGACTCCACTATTTTGGTATCTCTTATCTTGTTCTCTATTCTTCCCCCGACTCAACCTTCCTGCTCTCTCATGCCCTTCTCTCCCTTCCTCTTCTCCTCTTTCTCCAAGCTCCCTCTTCCCTCCCCCAAGCTCATAATTTGCTCAGATCTTGTCCCTTTCCCCTTCTCCAGGGGACCATGTATGTCTCTCTTAGAGTCTTCCTTGTTTCCTAGCTTCTCTGGAGGTGTGGATTGTAGGCTGGTAATCCTTAGCTCTATGTCTAAAATACATATATGAGTGAGTACATACCACGTATGTCTTTTTGTGACTGGGTTACCTCACTCAGGATGGTTTCTTCTAGTGCCATCCACTTGCCTGTAAATTTCAAAATTCCATTATTTTTTTTTCACCGCTGAGAAGTACTCCATTGTGTAAATGTAACACATTTTCTCTATCCACTCTTCAGTTGTGGGGCATGTAGGTTACTTCCAGGTTCTGGCTATTACAAATAATTCTTCTATGAACATAGTGGAACAGACGTCTTTGCTGTATGAGTGTGCAACTTTTGGATATATGCCTAAGAGTAGAATTGCTGAATCTTGTGGTAGACTGATTCCATTTTCCCGAGGAATCTCCATACCGATTTCCAAAGTGGCTGTACAAGTCTGCACTCCCACCAGCAGTGGAGGAGTGTTCCCCTTTCTCCACATCCTCTCCAGCATAAACTGTCCTTGGTGTTTTTGATTTTAGCCATTCTGACAGGAGTGAGATGGTATCTCAGATATGTTTTGATTTGCATTTTCCCTGATGGCTAAGGATGTTGAGTACTCTCTTAAGTGTCCCTTAGCCATTTTAGACTCCTCTATTGAGAATTCTCTATTTAGTTCTGTACTCCACTTTTTAATTGGATTATTTGGTGTTTTGGTGACTAGCTTGAGTTTTTGTAAATTTTGGCGATCAGTCCTCTGTTGGAAGTGGGGTTGGTAAATATCTTTTCCAATTCTGTGGGCTGCTATTTTGTCTTGTTGACTGTGACCTTTGCCTTACAGAAGCTTCCAGTTTCAGGAGGTCCCATTTATTAATTGTCAATCTCAGTGACTGTGCTACTGGTGTTATGTTCAGGAAGCTGTCTCCTATACCAATTCATTCAAGGGTAACTCCTACTTTCTTTTCTAAGAGGTTCATTGTGGCTGGATTTATGTTGAAGTCTTTGATCCACTTGGACTTAAGTTTTGTGCTTGGCAATAGATATGGATCTATCTGCAGTCTTCTACATGCCAGCATCTAGTCATGCCAACACCATTTGTTGAAGATGCTTTCTTTTTTCCATTGTATAACTTTAGCTTCTTTGTCAAAAATCAGGTGTTTGTAGGTGTGTTGGTTAGTATCAGGGTTTTCAATTACATCCCATTGGTCTACCTCTTTATTTTTGTGTCAATACCAAGCTGTTTTCAGGACTATAGCTCTATAATAGAGCTTGAAGTCAGGGATGGTGATGCCTCCAGAAGTTCCCTTATTGTACAGGGTTGTCTTGGCTATTCTGGGTCTTTTGTTTTCCCATATGAAGTTGATTGTCATTCTTTCAAGGTCTGTGAAGAATTGTGCTGGAATTTTGAGGGGGATTGCATTGAATCTTGAGATTGCTTTTGGCAGATCGCCATTTTTACTATGTTGATCCTACCTATCCAAGAGCATGGGAGATCTTTCGACCTTCTGGTGTCTTCTTTAATTTCTTTCTTTAAAGACTGAAAGTTCTTTCTATACATGTCTTAGGGTTACTGAATTATTTGAGTTAATCTTGTGCCCTGCCACTTTGCTGAAGATGTTTATCAGCTGTAGGAGTTCCCGTGTAGAGTTTTTCTGGGGTCACTTATGTAAGCTATCATATCATCTGTAAATAGTGAAAGTTTGACTTCTTACTTTCCAGTTTATATAGCCTTGATATCTTTTTGTTGTCTTATTGGTCCAGCTAGAACTCCAAGTACAATATTGAAGAGATATGGAGAGATTGGACAGCCTTGTCTTGTTCCCGATTTTAAAGGAATCACGTTGAGTTTCTCTCCATTTAGTGTGATGTTGGCTTTTGGTTTACTATATATTGCTTTTGTTATGTTCAGATGTGTTCCTGTTATCCCTAATCTCTCCAGGACTTTTATCATGAAGGGGTGCTGGATTTTGTCGAAGGCTTTTTCAGCATGTAGTGAGATGGCCATGTGGTTTTTCTTTGATTCAGTTTGATTATATGGTGGATAACATTGGTAGATTTTCCTAATCTGAACCATCCCTGTATCCCCGGGATGAAGTCTACTTGATCATGGTGGATGATTTTTCTGATGTGTTATTGCATTCGATTTGCCAGTATTTTATTGAGTGTTTTTGCATCAATGTTCATGATGAATATTGGTCCTTAGTTCTCTTTCTTAGTTGCATTTTTTGTGGCTTGGCTACCAAGGTAATTGTAGCCTTGTAAAGAGTTTGGCAATGAACCTTCTGCTTCTATTGTGTGGAACAATTTGAGGAGTATTGGTATTAGCTCTTCTTTGAATTTCTAGTAGAATTCTGCACTGAAGCCATCTGTGCTTGGCCTTTTTTTGATTGGGAGACTTTTGATGACTGCTTCTATTTCATTAGGGTTTATAGGTCTGTTTAAATTGCGTATCTGTTCTTGATTTAATTTTGGTAAGTGATATCTATCCAGAAAATTGTCCATTACCTTTAAATTTTCAAAGTTTTTGGAGTACAGGTTTTCAAAGTATGACTTGAAGATTCTCTGGATTCCCTCAGTGTTGGTTGTTATGTCCCCTTTTTAATTTCTGATTTTGTTAATTTGCGTGTTCTCTCTGTGCTTTTTGGTTAGTTTGGATAAAGGTTTGTCTATCTTGTTGATTTTCTCAAAGAACCAACTCTTTGTTACATTGATTCTTTGTATTGTTTTCTTTGTTTCCACCTATTGATTTCAGTCTTCAGTTTGATTATTTCCTGGTATCTACTCCTCCTGGGTGAGTTTTCCTCTATTCATTCTAGAGCTTACAGTTGTGCTGTTAATTCTGTAGCGTGACTAATCTCCAGTTTCTTCATGTGAGCACTTAGTGCTGTGAATTTTCCTCTTAGAACAGCTTTCAAAGTGTTCTATAAGTTTGGGTATATTCTGTCCTGATTTTCATTGAATTCTAATTCTAGGAAGTCTTTAACTCTTTTTTTTAATTTCTTCTTTGACCTAGGAATTGTGCCATTGCACATTTTTTCAATTTCCATGAGTTTGTAGGGTTTCTGTGATTTGTTTTGTTGTTGAATTCTAACTTTAAACATGGTGGTCTGATAAGATACAGGAGATTATTCCAATTTTTTTGTACCTTTTGACGTTTGCTATGTTGCCGAGTATGTGGTCAATATTAGGGAAGGTCCCATGTGGCGCTGAGCAGAATGTGTGCTCTTTTGTCTTTGCATGGAATGTTCTATAGATGTCTGTTAAACCCAAGTGGGTTGTAACTTCTGCTAGTTCCTTTGTTTCCTTGTTAAGTTTCTGTCTGGTGGTCCTGTCTAGTGGTGAGAGTGGGCTGTTGATGTCTCCCAGTATAACTGTGTGAGGTCTTATTTGTTATTTGAGTTTTATTAATGTTTCTTTAATGAATGCATGTGCTTTTGTATTTGGCACATAGATGTTCAGAATTGAGACTTTTTCTTTTTTTTTTTGGTTTTTCGAGACATTGTTTCTCTGTATTATTTTGGGAGCTGTCCTGGAACTCACTCTGTAGACCAGGCTGGCCTCCAACTCACAGAGATCCTCCTACCTCTGCCTCCTGAGTGCTGGGATTAAAGGTGTGCACCACCAATGCCCAGCGAGACTTCTTTTTGATGGAGTTTTCCTGTGATGAATATGAAATGACTTCCTTTATCTCTTTTGATTGATTTTAATTTAAGGTCTAATTTGTTAGATACTAGGATAGCTACACCAGCTTGTTTCTTGGGTCCATTTGATTGGAGAATATTATCCTAACCCTTTACTCTGAGGTAATGTCTGTCTTTGAAGTAGACGTATGTTTCCTGTATGTACCAGAAAGATGGGTTCTGTCTTCATATCCATTCTGTTAGCCTGTGTCTTTTTATAGGCAAGTTAAAACCATTAATATTGAGGAAAATTAAGGACCATTTAGTGTTAATTCTTGCTTGTTTTTGATGGTGGTATTGTGTGTAAATTTACCCCGCTTTTTCTTTTGGCTTTTGGGATTATCTATTGCCTATGTTTTTGTGACTGTAATTAACTTCCTTAGGTTAGAGTTTTCCTTCCAGTTCTTTTTGTAGGGCTGGATTAGTAGATATATGTTGTTTAAATCTGGTTTTGTCATGGAATATCTTGTTTTCTCCATCCACAGCAATTGAAAGCTTTGCTGGTTATAGTAGTCTGGACTGGCATCGTGGTCTCTTAGTGTTTGAGGAATATCTACCCAGGACCTTATGGCTTTCAGAGTTTCCATGGAGAAGTCAGGTGAAATTCTGATAGATTTGCCTTCATACGTTACTTGGCCTTTTTCCTTTTGCTGCTCTTAATATTCTTTCTTTATTCTGTATGTTTGGTATTTTAATTACGTGATGAGGTGATGGGGAAGTCCTGTGTATATGTCAATAAATCACTGTTGGCCAATAGAGAAGCAAGATAGATGGGACTAGGAGTTGAGGAGGACTCTGGGTAGGAGAAACACAGGGAGTCACGATGTAGCCCACCAGAGAAGTAAGATGTCCGGAACTTTTCTTCGGTAAGAGAAATAATTAGATTAACAATTATGGGGTAAATAATTAAGTCAGAGCTAGCCAGTAAGAAACAAGCAATGTCAACAGCTTCATAATTAATACAGTGTCTTGTGTGTGATTTGGGAACTACAACGTGGCAGAGCCCAGGCGACTGGTGGGGAAAACCCAAAGCGGCTGGAAAGAAAAAGGCTTCATGCTACAATGAGGGGTCTTTTTTGTGATCCACTCCATTTTGTGTTCTGTAGGCTTCTTGTACTTTCATTGGCATGTCTTTCTTTAGGTTGGGAAAGTTTTCTTCTATGATTTTTTGAATATGTTTTCTGTACTTTTGATTTGGGTTTCTTCACCTTCTTCTATACCTATTATTCTTAGGTTTGGCCTTTTCATGGTGTTCCATATTTCCTGGACATTTTGTGTTAGGGATTTTTTGGACTTAAGATTTTCTTTAGTTGATGAATCTATTTCTCCTAGTGTATCTTCAATACCTGAGATTCTGTCTTCCATCTCTTGTATTCTGTTGTTATGCTTGAATGTGTAGTTCCTGATCGTTTACTCATCTTTTCTAATTCCAGAATTCCCTCAGATTGTGATTTTTTTTATTGTCTGTATTTCAGGTTTCAAACCTTGCACTGTTTGAATTGTTTCTTGCAATTTTTGGTTTGCCTTTTCTTCCATTTCTTTAAAGGATTTTCTAATTTCTTCTTTTAGGGTCTCTATCATCTTCATGAATTCATTTTTTTGTTAGTTATCTTCTGCTTCATCTGTGTTGGGATGTTCAGGTCTTGCTGTTGTAGAGTCCCTAGACTCTGGTGGCAATATATTAGTTTTTCTGGTTTTGAATATATTATTATATTGTTATCTTCCCATTCTTCCAGTGGGTGCCAGTGGGGTCTCTTCTTCTCCTGGTTGGTATGTATCCAATGTTCTCTTCTGGTGGGTCCAAGCAGGTCCAGTATTCTGATGGGTCTCAAGGCGGGTGCAGGCAGGTCTGAGGCACTCCCTGCTTGGTGCACCTGGGGCAAATCGACCTGCCTGCAGTCCCTAGGCTAGGAGATTCAGAGTGGGCAAGCAGAATTTGGGCCTGAGGCAGTTCTAGAGCTTTCAGATGTGTTGTTAAATTACTAATATGAAATTTCTTCATTTTTTTAATTATAGGAAGTTATTGCTATGAATTTGTCCCTTCAAAATACTTTTGCCATGCCCCATAAGTTTTGATTGTTTGTGTTGTCTTTCTCTTTTCTTTTGACCTTGTTTCACAGTCTCCTCTTCAGTGGTCATGAATTATTGCTTTTGTCTAGACTCTTGTCTCCATGCTTTCCTAGTTGATACCCAAATTCTCTTGCATGTAATTTGTACCAACCCTCTGGATAGGTATCCCTCTGTCTCCACAGAAGCTTAAACTTTAGTTGACTTTCTTTGTGTGCAGCACTTGGTGGCTTGGTTAGAAAAGTTCACATTCCAGAGACTAGAGAGATGGCTTGGTGTTTAAGAGAACTCACTATAGTTGTGGAGGACCTGGGTTCCCAGCACCCACATGGTGACACCCAACCACCAATAGCTTCAGTTTCAGGTAATCTGGTGTCCTCTCTGACCTCTAAAACCACCAGGCATGCACATGGCGCACTACATGCATGCAGTCAAACCACTAGCACATACAGAAAAAAAAACCTTACAGACTCTGGTGATGACACATTAAGAAGAAAATAAAGGACAGAGGCTGGGAAGGGACCTTAGTCAGTGAAGTGCTTGCTGCTCCAGCATGAGGACCCACATTTAATCTCTAGAACTCACCTTGTTGAATGTGATGGGATGCGTTTGTCATTTTTGAGCTGAGGATGTGAGGACAGTCGATCCCTGGTGCTCACTGGTCAGTCAGTTTCCTTGGCTACTCATTCTAAGTCAATGAGAGACGTGTCTCAGAAAACAAAATGGATGGCTCTTGGGGAATGACACTTGAGTTTGATCTCTGGCTTTCACATGTACCTGTATACACATGTTTACACACACACACACACACACACACACACACACACACACACCTAAAAAGTAACAGAGAGAATATTGGGACGAATGGGGATTTCCCCACTCCCTCAAATATTGTCAAGGTATATATTTATAGATTTAACGATTATGGTAAGAAATCAAACAAAAGTTCAGACACACACACATAGAACCTAGGCTAGATACAAATTATACCTGGGATAATTATACTATTTTCTTGTATTGGGAACTTAAGTGTTTCATGATTTTGAGTTCTCATTGAAAAGAAATAAAAAAATTCAAATATAATAAGACATACTTAGATCTCAGAAGTTTGTCAAACCATTAGAATTAGAGTGTAAGTTGGTAAAGGGCAAGAAGCGTAATAAAAATAATTTTCACATTGTTGCAAATGACAAAATATGTTTAAAGCATACGTTATCCAGAGTAATATAACAGCAGTCACTCTTACTGTAGACATGTTTCCCTGAATGCTTTTAAGTAAGAGCAATTCATTTCAAAAGAAAGCATGTCATTAAGAAAATGGCTATGATAACATTTATGATGAATGGTGCCAACTCATTTCGGGGCTTAGAATTTTCCTATGCTTGCTGAACTTATTTTATTGGCTTTGGTCTCGTTTTCTCAGTTGGAATGGGAAGACTAATTTCAGCAAAGCATTGTGAGAACTGGAAATGGAAGATAACCATACAGGTGCAGAGAATAAGAAGGGTTTTCACTCACTTGGGTTAACCTGCCGTGGGAATCTTCACTTTCTCCTAAAGCTATAAAGAGAACGACATCTGCATATTGCAGCCTGTTCTGATGAGTTATGAGAAAGGATGGAAAGACTAGCTCTGAATTGCCTTGTGCTGTGTGTATGCATACTTCATGCTATTGCCTGTGTGTGAGTGTGTGTGTGTGTGTGTGTCTTTTTCCTACATCGGTTGCATTTGTGTAAAGGCCTTTCTCCAGTATTAAACACTTCTTCACTTATAAACCAACTGTATTATGTGACACCCTCCCTGCCACACACAGACACACACAGACACACACACAGATACACACACACACACAGACACACACACACACACACACACACACAC
The DNA here is from genome assembly GCF_017639785.1 of Mesocricetus auratus. NCBI lineage: Eukaryota > Metazoa > Chordata > Mammalia > Rodentia > Cricetidae > Mesocricetus > Mesocricetus auratus. Next base: position 17,128,026 of record NW_024429199.1, on the reverse strand, counting down.
AGAAACCATAGCTGTGTCTTAGTGCCTCATCCCCAGCAGCATCTTGACAGAGAAGGTAAGCAAACTTGGCAGCATTAATCATAGAGATGAAATTGTGGTGGGAAGAGCGAGATGGAGCAATACCCAGAGGACATTCTCCATTCACCTTACAGATGACAGGGAAATGGTGACAAGAACTGGAAGGGTGGAGCTGCAAGCCACAGGCAAGTTGGAGAAAGAGGGCGTTCTTCTAGTCAGGGAAACAGTTCTCTTTCGGGAAACTGGAGATGGCCTGAGCATTTGTGAGGTTAGTCCTGCAAATGGGAGGCTGACTCTGTGGGCTTCGTGGAATGTGCAGAATGCGTTTGATCAGTTTCCCCACTTAGGGTTGAAGACAGGAGCACAGAAAGAATGTGGCCAAAATAGGCTGAAAAGACGAGTAAAGTCCTGGGGAATAAATCTTAGCTTGGATTCAGAGTCTACAGAATATCCCAGTTGAAATCTTTGAAGTAAAAAAAAGACTCTTTGTAATTTTCAGTGTATGAACAGTTCCCAGGATATTCTAGTATCTATACAAGCATGAGCAGATATGCTGTGACTCACTTTCCCCCAGCACCTCCCGGAATGAAATACTAGTTCCCAGGGTCATTAGGGAGTACAACATGGGAAGGAAGATAATGATGGCTTTTATAACCTTGTTGTTTCCCTGACAACCAAGAGACATTAGAAAAATGGCTCTGAAAAATGAAAGACCAATAGCTTCACTTTTCATTGGGAAATAGTAGGAGACTATTTATAGATTTTATTGCCTTTATCTTTCCTCTCCTATGAGTTCAAGAACTTTTCAGGCATTTCCTTCATGATATTCCCAGGGAATCCTGCATCTTGAAGCCAAGAGAATGCCAGAGTTGTAGTATTTTGGTCCATGGGTAGGTCACTAGCCTAGGGTTATTTGGTGTGTTAGAGGGAAAGCTGAGACAAAGTCAGACCTGATCTAAAGTTCTGGGCAAATAATAGAACCTGTCATCCTGACACCTGTGTATGGATACCAGATACTTTTACAACAACCAGAGGGCAGTGGCATGGCCAGTGCTCTTCTTTTTATAGACTATTTCATTAGAGCCTATCTTCTGGTGAACACTGAAGACATGGAGTTTTCACCTACCTCTTCTTAGTTATGCTGGTAAGGTTAATCACTTGTTCTAGGGCCAAGTTTACTCCATCCCCAGAAGACTGGCCCTGCTTCATCTGTGGATCAGAACAGGACTATTTTTAGGCTCAGAGCAGATGATATGAAAAGTGAAGTGATAGACAAATATTTAACATTGGGCATTGTTACCCTATTAGACAGTGCAATACAAGGGGTGTCTACAAGCTTCCAGGTAAATACCAGACAGATTTCTCCAGATGAGGTCACATTTATAGGCTCTAAGGGTAGAATGTGGTGGCTTTAGGGCCATCCAGCAGAACAGGCTCTGGTCTCCCTTCCCAAGCTGTAGATATACACACTTACAGAGCTCATATAGCCTTACTCTGCTGGAATTCTTATCAATGATTATTGATTAACTACCCAGCTCTTTCTCTCATGTTGTCTCTCTTAGCAACAGGATATCTTCAGCAATAGGGCCTTTGTTGGGAGGGTAACCAATAGCATGGGCAATATCCTGTAATGTTTAGGGGTATAGTCCATGAAATTTCATTGGTGTTGACCTACTTTATTTGATATATTTTGTTGCCTCTCTCAGGCATCACCTAGGAGTTGATGTCTTAGATGCAGAATTAAATCAGATGGGCTGAAGGTAATATAACTACAGATAACTTTCAAAAAAATGTATGTAGGTATTTTTTATAAATTTTATTTAAATTAGAAACAAACTTATTTTACATATCAATCCCAGATCTCTCTCCCTCCCATCCTCCCATGCCCCCTAATGACACCCCCATCCCATCCCCCATCCAGTCTCCAGGGAGTGTGAGGTCTTCCATGAGGGATCATCAAAATCTGTCAAGTCATTTGTGTATCTAGGCTAAGATACTATCCTTCAATGGTAAATGGGCTTCCCAAGTCCATTTGTGCACTAGAAGTATATTGATGTTCCACTGCCAGAGGCCCCTTAATTGCCTGACACACACATTCAGGGGGCTTGGTTTGGTCTTATGTCGGTTCCCCAACTGAGTTCCCATTTGTTCAGGTGAGCTGTTTCTGTGGGTTTTCCCAACATGGTCTTGAGTGTTGTCCATCACTCCTCCCTCTCTGCAACTGGATTCCAGGAGTTTGGTTCAGGTTTAACTCTGGGTGTCTGGTTCTGCTTCCATCAGCTACTGGATGAAGGTTCCAGTATGGCATTTAAGGTAGTCATCATTCTCATTATAGGGGAAGGGCATTTAAGGTAGTCTCTCTACTATTGGTTAGGTTCCTAATTGGGGTCATCCTTGTGGATCTCTGTACAATTCTCCAGTGCCAGATTTCTCTTTAAACCTATAGTGGCTCCCTCTGCTGATGTGTCTCTTTTATTGCTCTCTTCTACTCCTCTCCCCTCTTTATCTTCCTGATCCCTCATGTTCTCCTCTCCCCCTTCTTCTCCCCTCCTCCTTCTCCTCCCTCCCTCACATCTCACCCCATGCTCCCAATTAGCTCAGGAGATCTTATCCCATTCCCCTTCTCCAGAGGATCATATTTGGCTCTCTTAGGGTCCTCCTTGTTTCCTAGCTTCTCTGGTGGTGTGGATTGTAGGCTGGTAATCTTTTGCTCTATGTCTAAAATCCACATATGAGTGAATACATACCATGTTTGTCTTTCTCTGACTGGGTTGCCTCACTTAGGATGGTTTCTTCTAGTTCCATCCATTTGCCTACAAATTTTAAGAATCCATTATTTTTTTCTGCTGAGTAGTACCTCATTGTGTAAATGAACCACATTTTCTGTACCCATTCTTTGGTTGAGAGGCATCTAGGTTGCTTACAGGTTCATGCTATTACAAATAATGCTGCGATGAACATAGTTGAACATATGCCCTTGCTGTATGAATGTGTATCCTTTGAGTATATGCCTAAGAGTGGAGTTGCTGGGTCTTGCAGCAGACTGGGCCCCTTTTTCTGGAAAAACCGCCATACTGATTTCCGAAGTGGCTGTACCAGTTTGCACTCCCACCAGCAATGGAGAAGTGTTCCCCTTTTTCCACATCCTCTCCAGCATAAACTGTCATTGGCGTTTTTGATTTTAGCCATTTTGACAGGTGTAAGATGGTATCTCAGGGTTGTTTTGATTTGCATTTCCTTGATGACTAAGGATGTTGAGCAATTTCTTAAGTGTCTTTTAGCCATTTTAGATTCCTCTATTAAGAATTCTCTGTTTAGTTCTGTATCCCACTTTTTAATTGAATTATTATTTCTTGAGTTCTTTGTATATCTTGAGAATCAGCCCTCTGTCAGATGTAGGATGGGTGAAGATCTTTTTCCATTTTGTGGGCTGCCGTTTTGTCTTGTTGACTCTGTCCTTTGCTGTACAGAAGCTTCTCAGTTTCAGGAGGTCCCATTTATTGTCAATCTCAGGGTCTGTACTACTGGTGTTATGTTGAGGAAGCAGTCTACAGCACCATTTCCCTCAAGGGTACCTCCCATTTTGTCTTCTAAGAGGTTTAGTGTGGTTGGATTTATGGTGTGGTCTTTGATCAATTTGGACTTAAGTTTTGTGCATGGCAATAGACATGGATCTATTTGCAATCTTCTATATGTACACATCCAGTTATGCCAGCACCATTTGTTGAAGATGATTTCTTTTTTCCATTGTATCATTTTAGCTTCAGGTGTTCATAGGTTTGTGGGTTAATATCAGGTCTTCAACTCATTTCCATTGGTCTACCTGTCTATTTTCCTGCCAATATTAAGCTGTTTTCATTATTATGGCTCTAAAATAGAGCTTGAAATCAGGGATGGAGATGCCTCCTGAAGTTCCTTTATAGTAGAGTGTTGTTTTGGCTATCCTGAGATTTTTGTTTTTCCATATAAAGTTGTGTATTGTTCTTTCAAGGTCTGTCAAGAATTGTTCTGGGATTTTGATGGGGATTGCATTGAAACTGTAGATTGCTTTTGGTAATATTGTCATTTCACTATGTTGATCCTACCTATCCAAGAGCACAGGAGATCTTTGAATTTTCTGGTATCTTGTTTAATTTCTGTCTTTAGTGATTCAAGGTTCTTGTCATATAGGTCTTTCACCTGTTTGGATAGAGTTACCCCAACATATTTTATGCTGTTTGTGGCTATTGTAAAGGTTGATATTTCTCTGATTTCTTTCTCTGCCCCTTTATTGTCTACATATAGTAGGGATGCTGATTTTTTTTAGTTAATTTTGTACCCTGTTACTTTTGCTGAAGGTGTTTATCAGTTGTAGGAATTCCCATGTAGAGTTTTTTGGGTCACTTATGTAGATTATCATATTATCTGCAAATACTGAAAGTTTGACTTCTTCCTTTAAAATTTGTATTTCCTTGATCTCCTTTTGTTGTCTTATTGCTCTAGCTAGAACTCCAAGTACAATATTGAAAAGATATGGGGAGAGTGGATAACCTTGTCTTGTTCCTGATTTTAGAGGTATCACATTGGGTTTCTCTCCATTTAGTTTGATGTTGGCTGTCAGTCTGCTGTATATTGCCTTTATTATGTTTAGGTATGTTCTTGTTATTCCTGATTTCTCCAAGACCTTTATCATGAAGGTGTGCTGAATTTTGTTAAAGGCTTTTTCAGCATCTAGTGAGATGATCATGTGGTTTTTGTTTTTCAGTTTGTTTATGTGGTGGATTACATTGATGGAGATTTTCATATATTGAACCATCCCTGTATCTCTGGCATGAAGCCTACTTGGTAATGGTGGATAATTTTTCTGATGTGTTCTTGGATTAAATTTGCCAATATTTTATTGAGTAGTTTTGCATCAGTGTTCATGAGGATATTGGTGTATATTTCTCTTTCTTAGTTGTGTCGTGTGGTTTGGGTACCAAGGTAATTGTAGCCTCATAAAAAGAGGTTGGCACTGATCCTTCTGCTTCTTTTATGTTGAACAATTTGAAGAGTATTGGTATTAGCTCTTCCTTAAATATCTGGTAGAATTCTGCACTGCAACCATATGGCCCTGGGATTTTTTTGGTTGGGAGACTTTTGATGACTGCTTATATTTTGGTAGTGATTATAGGTCTATTTAAATTGCTTTTCTGTTCTTGATTTAATTTTGGTAAGTGATATCTATCCAGAAATTGTCCATTTCCTTTAAATTTTCCAATTTTGTGGAATACAGGTTTTAAAATGTGATCTGAAGATTCTCTGGATTTTCTCAGTGTCAGTTGTTATGTCCCCCTTTTCAGTTCTGATTTTGTTAATTTGCATGTTCATGTCTGCCGTTTGTTAAGTTTGGATAAAGGTTTGTCTATCTTGTTTATTTTCTCAAAGAACCAACTTTTTGTTTCACTGATTCTTTGTATTGTTTTCCTAGTTTCTACTTTATTGATTTCAACTCTCAATTTGATTATTTCCAGGCATCTATTCCTCCTGGGTGAGTTTACTTCCATTTGTTCTAGAGCTTTCAGTTGTGCTGTTAATTCTGTAGTGTGATTATTCTCCAGTTTCTTCATGTGAGCACTTAGTGCTATGAACTTTCCTCTTAGCACTGCTTTCAGAGTGTCCCATAGGTTTGGGTATGTTGTACCTTCATTTTCATTGAATTCTAGGAAGTCTTTAATTTCTTTCTTTACTTCTTCCTTTACCCAGGAGTGGTGCAGTTGAGCACTATTCAATTTCTATGAGTTTGTAGGGTTTCTGCAGTTTGTGTTGTTTTGAATTCTAATTTGAAGCCATGGTGGTCTGATAAGATACAGTGGATTGTTCCAATTTTTTTTTGTATCTGTTCAGGTTTGCTATGTTGCCAAGTATGTGGTCTGTTTTAGAGCAGAATCCATGTGGTAAGAAGAAGGAATATTCTTGTGTGTTTAGATAGAATGTTCTATAAATGTCTGTTAACCCCAACTGGGTCATAACTTATGTTAGTTCCTTTGTTTCTTTGTTAAGTTTATGTCTGGTAGTCCTGTCGAGTGATGAGAGTTGGGTGTTGAAGTGTCCTACTATAAGTGTGTGAGTGTAGCAAGCCACCCGTGTGTGCACAGCTACAGCGCTACCATACTTCATACCATCCGAGGCTAAGGGCTAAGGATGAAAATAAAGACAAAGACAACAGCTCATTCTTACAAGGAGAGTGGAGTGGTGTTTATTATTATGAGGGTAGAGCCTAATATACCAAAGTCAGGTATGGCAGAAAAACACCAAGGTCAGAAGCCTATGATCCCAGGGCCCTCCAGCAAAGGGTTGGCCAAAAACAGGAATTAGCATTTAGACAATAAACAGGAACTTGCATGCAGGCCTTACTGGGAGAAGGGGATGAGAAGCATTTTGCTAAAAGCTCCTAGTAACAAGTGGTCAACAGACCCCCATGGGAGAAGGGTGTAACATGTGGGGTTTAATGTATGATTTGTGTTTTAGTAATGTTCCTTTTACAAAGGTGGGAGCCTTTGTATTTGGGGTATAAATGTTCAGAATTGAGAATCCATCTTGACGGATTTTTCCTGTTATGAATATGAAATGACCTTCTTCCTTTGTTTTGATTAATTTTAGTTTGAAGTCTAATTTGTTAGATACTAGGAGAGCTATACCTGCTTGTTTCTTGGGTTCATTTGATTGGATAATCTTTTCCCAACCCTTAACTCTGAGGTAAAGTCTGTCTTTGACATTGAAATGTGTTTCCTGTTTTTTTGTTTTGTTTTTGTTTTTTGTTTTTTGCTGAGACAGGGTTTCTCTGTGCCTTTGGAGGCTGTCCTGGAACTAACTCTTGTATACCAGGCTGGTCTCGAACTCCCAGAAATCCACCTGCCTCTGCCTACCATGTGCTGGGATTAAAGACTTTCAGATTTTCCATGGAGAAGGTGTAATTCTGATAGGTCTGTCTTTATATGTTGCTTGGCCTTTTTCCTTCGCCACTCTTAATATTCTTTCTGTATTCTGTATGTTTGGTGTTTTGATTATGTGGCAGAGGGGACTTTTTTTGGTTCAGTCTATGTGGTATTTGGTAAGCTTCTTGTACTTTCATATGCATGTCTCTCTTCAGGTTGGGAAAGTTTACTTCTATGCTTTTCTTGAATATGTTTTCTGCACCTTTGAGCTGGGCTTCTTCTCTACCTACTATTCTTAGGTTTGGTCTTTTCATGGAGTCTCATATTTCCTGGATAATTTGTGCTAAGGATTTGTTGGATTTAAGATTTTCTTTGGTTGATGAATCTATTTCTTCTAGTACCTGAGATTCTGTCTTCCATCTCCTCTTGTATTCTTTTGGTTATGCTTGCATCTGTAGTTTCTGATCATTTAACCTACTTTTCTATTCCCAGCATTCCCTCAGTTTGTGTTTTCTTTACTGTCTCTATTTCAGTTTTCAGGTCTTGAACTGTTTGAATTCATCTGTTTGATTGTTTTTTTTTCCCTTCGGTTTCCTTGCCTTCGTTAAGAGATTTGTTAATTTCTTGCATTATTTTTTGGTTTATTTTTTCTTCTATGTCTTTAAGGGATTTTCTTACATCCTCTTTGAGGGGCTCTATCATTTTCATGGAGTTGTTTTTAAGGTCGTTCTCTTCTGCTTCATCTGTGTTGGGATATTCAGGTCTTGCTGATGTAGAATCTCTAGACTCTGGTGGTGTCATATAAGTCTTTTTGTTGTTGGTTGTGTTCTTATACTGTCGTCCTCCCATCTCTTCTTCTAGTGGTTACAGGTGGGGTTTCCTCCCTCTCCTGGTGGGTGTGGGTTCAAGGTTCTGTCCTCTCCTCTCTCCCAGAGGGTGGAGGGGCAAAACAGGAATGGCAGCTGATTCTGGATGCTTTGTTCTGCCTCCAGATCCCTCTGGTGGATTTGGTAGCAGGAAGGGTCTGGCTCCACAGGTTAGGGGACTCAGTGAGGGAAAGGTTCAAGTATGTGTTTTTAAAGATCTATTTTATTAGTTTTGTGTGTGTGTGTTTGTGTGTGTGTGTGTGCAAGGTACCTAATACCTTTTTCTGGCTTCTATAGGTGTACACACACACACACACAAACACAAACACACACACACACACACACACACACACACACACCCACCTTTATCACTCTCCACCTATTCCTTTGAGTCAGCGTCTCTCCCTGAACTTGGGGACTATGTTTTTCTCTACTAGATTGGAAGTCAACAAGTTTCAGGATCCTTTGTCTCTATTGCCGTTGGAGCTAAGGTTACAAGTATGCATAGAATACTGACTTGTTGAGGTATTTTATACCTTGCTGATCTGTTTTTTTTCTTTTTTAATATCTCTGCTTTTAGAAAAATGCATTGAACACAAGCACAAAGAAACAAACAATAACTATAAATTACTACTACAAATTACTATTGCAAAAATAAATGGAACATTCCCATAGCACCCAGAGAGTAATTCAATTCAGCTTCTAAGAGTAACTAACAATTTTGCTGTTGATTTAAATGTGATATTTTTTATTCACAAGATTTTAATATTAATGTTTTAATAGAATGAATAGTTTACTATAGTTGTGAAATGTATTTCTAAAACTGAAAATTGCTATCATAGGGTATTTGGGGAAACAAAAATTATTAGAAGTTTTTTTCCAGTTTTTTTCTAATTAAACCTAACTATAAGCATGAAATCCACTCAATTATAAGATGCTTGGGTTGACATGGTTTTTGACAAATGAACTCACACTCACTGTCAGACCTGTTTGTTTGTTGCCCAAATTCAAGTCAGATATGAAGCTCTCTCATTCTCTCTGTTAGGTACTCTCCATTCTAACCTTTAGTCAGTGATAGAGGCAATTTTTCGAATAGAATCGACTCTGTCTTACTGTGCTAGAATGAGAAACGAAGGCAAAACACCCATTGTCTGAGTCAGACATGCAGCCTACACTTATAGGTGAAGAAACATATTGATTCTATTCCATGGAGGGGCAGATTCTTGGAAGGAAAACAAAAGTAAATTACCTGAGTGAAGAAAGCAAATGTAAAGAAAAATTTAAACACTTAAAATTGTCTATGTGAGTGAGAACCACTGGACTGTCTCAGACACCATCAGATCATCTTACTTAAGCTGTTCTCATGGGATTTCAGGCAAAGGTACTGAAGAAACCTTGTTGACTGAACTGGTTTTAATAACCTCTGAAGGATATGCTTAGCATTACAAATCTCTATGCTCATTTCTTACACTTTTAGAGAACAGACATGTCATGACTTTGTTTCCCAGTAAACAGACTCTTGTAACGCCATTGAGGTGGGAGGGGGGGTAGGGGGACCAACAGCAACCTGCATTTTGCAGAGAAGAACTAAATTACAATAGTTTAAAGAAGAGACTGGATTATTTTCCTTGGGAGTTCTTACAGTCCTGGTAGATTTTTGGGGGACTGTTTCAGATTGGGCAAGATGTCAATTCTTACCAAAATCTACAGACAAACAAACAAACAAAACAAAAAGCAATTATCTGTGCATAAAGAAGACATTTTAAAGAAAAAACACAACAGGCTCAGGGAAGTGAGGGCAGAGAACTTCTTAGTGGAACCGCTGGCGTCATTATCTCTGCGGCCTGACTCCAGACCACAGGCCTGGCCAGGGAATCCACCCCAGGATGAATACTACAGCCTGTGGTCTCCCATTGAATACTGAAATCTGCCTGTGAGATTCTTTGAAATTAATGCATGAACATCTGTTGACTGTGAAGCGCAAATATTGCAGTAGCTACCCTATTTAAATTATTTATTATTAGTAGTAAAATGTTCAAACAACCTCCACTGGCATTAAAATGTTTCATAATGATAATACTAATACTAATAATAATATTAGACTTATACTTTTCTTAGGTCTTCTGTTAGCTGACCTTTTCCTAAGTATATGCCATAAAACTATCTCATTGTATTATATATGTTATCTTCCGGTAACACTTGCCAAAATAATAAATGTGACTTCTGTAACTTGCAGAGTTCTCCACCTAATCCATACAGTAACTCTGTTGGTTTAGGTTAATGTGGATACCACATAAAGGTAGAATCTGTGAGTGTGGGAGGTTATGAAGAATTGCCATAAGTTGGAGACGGTGGTTCAGACCCCCTATATTTTGTATCCAGATCTGCATCACCTGTGTCCCCTTTGCCAGCTGCATCCCACCCAGGTTCTGCATCTGACCGGCAGCGTGTTGTTTTCTATGAGTCAGTGGAGGAGCCCAGACCAGTTCGTGTTCTGAGCGAGAGGAACAACAGAAAGCAAGGCAAAGAGGGATTGGAACTCTCTGCTCCCAAGAGCACCTAAGAAAAGTAACTCCTCATGGAAAGGGAGTAAGGGTTTCCATGGAAAGCATTATCTGTTTTCTTTGGATGTATTCTGATAGTAAGTCAATGTGATGTGGGCATGGGTACCACAGTAGAAGCAGTAACAGAAAATATAGATCCTGCAACTTACATAAAGCTTTAAGCAAACATGAGTGTAGATCTCAGTGCTCCTCTAAATGGAAACTTTTGGTCCAGTGATTGGAAACTTTCTTGATTATTATTATTTGAAGTGGATCCAAGTCAAACAAAACTTCCTTGCATTCTTGGGTCCACTATTTCACTTTTAGTAGCAAAAAAGCTACATGAAGGGGCTGTGTCTATTTTTCTTAACTTTGCTTTCCTTTTTGGTCACTTAGCCAGAGTTGAGGTGGTGAGGTGCTGGAAAATGTTCTCCACACGTGAGTGTAGGACTGGGTAGGAAAGAAAGGGAGGGAGGAATGGAGAGGGGGTGTGAGCACAAGTGCTTGCTACATCTGCATATGTGAAATAACTGTAAGCGGAGCTTGTTAAATAGCCCAAGACTGTTGAGACTAAGGTTTGGCTTTGGCTGTGTGTAGTTGTTATTTCAATGATGTAAGTTCCACACACTAACTATTGGGGGATGTTTTTGAGACATTAGTCAGGCTGTGGTATCTCTATGGCAAACTAAGAATCCATATCCTCAAGTCTCCCAAAGCCTACAGTTCCTATCTGGTATGTCTGGTTTCAGGTATGGCTAAGGCAGTGCCATGTCTGTTGGGAATAATGTCCAAGCACGTGTTGATGTCAATATTGAAGGCAGACTTTATTAAGTCAGAAGGATAGAAAGCACAAGAAACAGTGACTGACATCTTCCTGCATGGCAATTTGGAGTTACAAGGAAAGCTTTTTGTCCTAGAGCTTCTATTGCTGTGATTAAACACCACGACCAAAAGCAACTTGGGAAGAAAGGGTTCATTCTGTCTTACAACTTGTAGTCCATCGCTCAGGGAAGTCAGGGCAGGGGTGCAAGGCAGGGACCTGGAAGCAGTAACTGTTGGAGAGGCCATGGAGGAGCATTACTTTCTGGTTTACTCCTCTGGGCTTGCTCAGATGATTTCTTACACCACCCAGGACCACTTCTCCAGGAGTGGCACCACCCACAGTGGAGTTGGTCCATTCCACATTAATCATGAATCAAGAAAATGTCCCACTGGCTTGCCTACAGTCTGTCTAGTAAGAGCATTTTCTCTACTGTATTTTCCTCTTCTCAAATGACTCTATCTTGTATCAAGTTGAGGAAATGTGGCCAGCACACACTGTTTTCAGTAGAGTTTAAGATGCCATGAATTTTCACAGGGTGCTACAAAGAACTGAGAACATTGATTTTAATAAATAATCTGTTGAAGTGAAATTAGAACATTAGAAGCCTGAGCACTCAACAATTGTAATCCTTCCAAAGAAAATTATCCTGTTAGGTCTTGAAGATCACAGAAAATATTTAGGGATGGGTCAGATAATCATTCTGCAGGCAGAAGTACTGCAAAACTTAAAAAAAGCCACACATGCTTGATCAAACAATTGCTAGCGGAAATTTATTCAAGTATACAAGAGTACATGCGATTAGTTATTGCAAGAATTGTTTTAAAATTTGTTCATATAGTTAAAGACAGGAACAAAGAAAACATTGAAAATCAGAAAATTGTCAAATAGAACAAACATATAATAGATTCACATTTCAACATTAATGTGGGATGGAAATATATGTGTCTATGGGATACCTGTATGCAAATATATATGACTTTTAAACATTCAAACTCACAGAAAAATTGAAAGAATGGTGTGAAAATATCTGTTGATGACTTGTTCCTCTGTGCATGTTTGTGCATGTGTGTTTGTGTGTGAGTATGCATCTGTATATAAGAGTGTTGTGTGTGTGTGTGTAGGTGAGTATATATATATATATATATATACGTGTATGTGAGTGTGTGTTTGTGTGTACCTGTGAGTATATACATATATGTGTGTGAGTGCATGTGTATATAAGAGTGTGAGTTTGTGTGTACCTGTGAGTGAATACATATGTGTGAGTACATGTGTATGTTTACATAAGAGTGTCTGTGTGTGTATAGAATTGTGGGGACACCAGACCTTGAGCAGAAACCCACTTCCCCTTTGGCCTGGGAGCAGGCATCTATGTATTGTTTACTGAAAACAATTCAGTGCTTTAAAGCTTGATAGGGCTCAGATAGGGCTGGCTCACTGAAATACCATGCCTTCCACACCTCCTATGGCTAGATGCCTCTTCCTGCCCCCTGTGGTGTCTCCCTGATTCTGGGGCCGGAGATTAAACCACCAGCCAGGAGGGTGAGAAGTGGAAAGAATGGTATGTAAATGGATGGCAAAAGTCCTTAAAAAGGGAAGCTCTTTTTTCTTGGAGAGACTTCTCCAGAGATTTCGCCAGAGACTTCTCCTGAGATTTCTCCTGAGAGCTCTCCTAAACTGACTTGGGAAGATAAAGTTTTCTTAAAGCAACCGACCGGTCTCTGTGTCATCTATCCCGACCACCTCGCTACATTCTCGGATGCAGGCCGCACAGCAGGTGCGACATATATATATATATATATATATATATATATATATATATATATATATATACGTGTATGTGAGTGTGTGTTTGTGTGTACCTGTGAGTATATACATATATGTGTGTGAGTGCATGTGTATATAAGAGTGTGAGTTTGTGTGTACCTGTGAGTGAATACATATGTGTGAGTACATGTGTATGTTTACATAAGAGTGTCTGTGTGTGTATATACATGTATGAGTGTATATATATTTGTATGAGTGCTTACATATATGTCTCATATATGTGTGTGCATGTATGTATAAGATTGTATATGTTTGTGTGTGATCCTGTGAGTATATACATATATGTGTGTGAGTGTGTGCGTGTATATGAGAGTGTGTGTTTATATTTGTGTAAGTATACGTGTGTGTATGTGTATATATGTGTGTGTGGTTTGGGGGAGGATAAATACCTACATTTTAAAGACATATTTTGTTCCTTGTAAGTAAAAGGGATGATATTTTGAGCTATTGAGGCACAGTCAAACTCTACTGAGCATAAAGAATTATTATAGAGATCTCAGTTGTATTAAAAAGAAAACTGAATGCACACACAAGGCAAAGTCTGGGAAGGCATCTGTCCTAAGGCACTCACGGTAGTTGTGTCAGAATTGTATGAGTATAGGTGATTTTATTGTTCTCTATTTCATTTAACTGTTTTCTCTGGTCTTCAGTGTGAATAACTGTAAAGATTGCACACCTTAAAATATAATAAAATGGGTTGATTTAACTGATATGTGACAGTCTGACTTTCATTTACACTCCCTCCCTCCCTCCCTGCCTCCCTCCTTCCCTCCCTCCTTCTTTGTTTATCTTTTTAAAATTTGTGTTTTGAGATAGGCTATCCCAATATGGATCCTGCTGGCCTAGAACTTGTGATCCTTTTGCCTCATTTAACCTCCAGAGTATTGTGATTACAAGTAAACACCCACTGACTGTTCCTAGCTCACCCTGGCTATTGTAAATAGGTGAATACAGTACACTTGTTTTCTTTTGCTTTCTTGCTTTGATGACACTAGTATTTAACACATTGCTCATTTGGTACTACCCTACTAAAAACAATAATACCAGCTTTCACTTTTCATATATCCCTAGGAAGGATCAGTTAAGTTAGTTCAAAAGTAGAATTCTTTGGTCTTCTCCCAGAATGTAAAAATATACATTTTAATAAGCACAGTGTACCAGTAATATAATTCAAAATAAAGTCATCACAGAGCTTAAAGAATTTGTCTGCTTCTTGCTTCAGAGTCGCATAAAAATGCCACAGGTTTTCCGTCATTTATGTATCCTTCCCAGCAAATGACATATTATGCTTGTGGCTGATGATGACTTGGTCCCCTTACAGATGTCCCTTAGCTATCTCAGTAAAGAAGTGGGCTTTGTTTGCATAGTCACTGGACTCTGCTGAGTGAAGGAAAGAGCAACCTAGGCTCATGCTATCTGTTGACACTGAAGGTCAGGTGGCAGAGCCACGGAAGACCAACAGCTATGGCTCTAGGGTAAGCCTTGGAAAAGTATGTTGGCTACATGACAGACTTGAAGAAGGCCAAATTGCAGGCTCATGCTGCCTCTGTTATGGATACGAAGCCTGTTGTTGCTGGAAGCAAAGGCTGCCACAGGCGTTCCGTGGAAGCTGACCAGGCAAGAGGCAATGGTGTTGGGCTCGCTCCTTGGGGAAGGCTTCATTTCATCAGTGGGAAGGCAGACAAACTGGTGCAAAAGGAAACCCACACCTAGTAACTGATACACAGCAATGACGTCTTGCTGGGAGATCTGAAGAACAGGGCCAGTGGAATATTGCATTCCATTAACTATTAGCAGGATGTGAGGGATTAATAGGGAGTTGATGTGGGCAGCTAAGAAGTATTGACTAGCTTTAGAAACTCAATGAGTTTTGTGAGTGTGTGTGCCTGTAAATAATAACCATAAGTATTTTATTAAATTATTATTAGTATTATTATGAGATTAGAGTCTCAAGCAACCCAGTCTGAGTTTGAACTCTATGTAGCTGAGGATCACCTCCAACTCGTTATCCTCATGCTTCTCTCTCTCTCTCTCTCTCTCTCTCTCTCTCTCTCTCTCTCTGAGATTACAGATGTGCACCATCAGATACAGATTTGTGCAGTGCTGGGGAATCAATTCAGGGCTTCATGTTGTTAGGTCGGCATTCTACCCATGAAGCCACATTCTTAGCCCCCATATATCTTTCCCATAGGAAATACTCTAAGACAATATTTCTGGAGAAAGTAGGGAGGCTGGCTCTGGGAAAAACACTCTGAATAGATTCTGTGATTATTTTGGTATCCAATTTCTATTTACAAGTCCGTCCTCACCAGCATAAGAGCCCCAGCTTTGTTTCTGCTGTATTTCTAGCGATGAAGAATATATTCTCTGTATATCTGAATTCAATTAGCCCACTCTAATAACCCTCCGCAGAGCTATAAGAGCTCTGTCTCAGTGCTGGGGCACATGGGCTGAAGCTTTTAAGTCATTCGCAGACTGGACACATGAACTTGAGCAGACCCCAACCCTTTGAGTTTCAGTTCTGTCATCTGGAAGTAGGAGTCCTAAGCTCCTATTTGACCTAGGTCTGGTTATCCAGTCAGAGAAAGAAGGAAATCGGAACTAACAGTTGTTAACTCGGGAGGCAGAGGCAGGCGGATCTCTGTGAGTTCGAGGCCAGCCTGGTCTACAAAGTGAGTTCCAGGACAGCCTCCAAAACAGTACAGAGAAACCCTGTCTTGAAAAACCAAAAAAAAAAAAAAAAAAGAATCTTCTAAGTTCTGCACTCTGTGCAGAATAGCCTATGTGGGTCATTTAGAGCCTCCAATATCCAGACACTCCCTAGTGACACAAAGAAAGATGAACCTTCTAGAAGCTTAAGGAAACTGAGGACCATCCTTCAGGAGAGTTTCTCCAAATAGTTCAAAGCTGTGCTTGGTTTCCAACATGTCCCTAGCAGGTGGGGGCACCTGGACAGAGTGCAATGTTTCTTGTGCACACTTAGGAGTCCAGCCTCTTGGCTGCATTCTGAACTCTGTAAGTAGGCCTATGTGTGAAACATAGTAAAACAACTTCTCAAATTAAACTCCATAGGACACTGAAAACCATCAGAAGTGCATTACATCTCTATGGAAAATATAACACTAGTGGAAGAAAAGAGGCATTTTCTGTGTGGTGAGTTACAAAGAAAACTGTCATCTTTAACTCTTTTTATTTCTTGTTGCCACTTCTCCATCAAGAGAGGGGATCTACTTCTTCCATTGCCCTGAAATTGGTCTGGCTTTAATACTTTTTTTGATTTTTTTGAGATTATAATATAACCACAATATTTCCCCCTCCTTGTCTTCTTTTCTAATGCACCCATTCATCCCTACCCATTCTCCTTCAAATACATGGTCTATTTTTTCACTAATTGTTATTGCGTGCACATCACTAAGTATAATTTGGTCAGTTTGTATAGTGTTACTTGTATGTTTTCAAGGCTGACTGTTTGGCCGTGAACAGCCAATTAGTGTGCTTTACCCTGAGGCAGATCACCTATCCTATCCCAGACTTTATTTTTAATTAATAGAATATGAGCTAATTAATATTCAGAAAATGGTTATAAGAAGCCTTTAAGCTTCCTCTGTGGGAGAGTGAGATACCATAGAAGAATTGATCCATCGCATTCTGTTCCCCTGAAACCCACTCTGTTGCCCAACCCTACCCACCCCATTATCCTCCCTGTGTCCTGCCCTTCCCTGAAATCCCAGCAGCTCCAAAGGCACAGATACAACCTACACCAGTTGGAAGAGTAGATGAGTGAGTAAATGGCCTGTCAGCTGTGCTGCCCCAATCTCCAGACCTTAAGCCCCGGGGCACATTCTGTGCCCCCACACCCTACCATTTTAGCATTAGCAAGGCAGCTGGTCTCTACCCCTGACTCTGGTGGCATTCCACATTTATGTTGCAGTCTCCACCAGCCAGCCAGCAGGTGAGAGGAATGCTAGTCAGCTGGATTGTCACCACCCACTAGATTCTCTTCCCCCAAGACTCACTTTGCTGCCCAACCCCACCTACCTCATCACCCTCCTTGTGACCAGCCCTTCCCCACAACTCCAGCAGACTCCAAAGCCCTAAGAGGCCAGATTGGATTTTGGCACTAAAATCCCCACAAAGCTCAGTTGAGACATGCTACTGCACCTGAAGACTGCAAGACACCAGAACCCTTGGCCATTTAGGACAGAAAAGAATAAAGGGAACAGAAAAGGAAGGAAGAAAATACCCATCCAACAAAGACAAGCATAAGAATCAACACCCAGACCTATAATCATACCAAACCAGATGCCTAAATGCCATTATAAGAACAAATACAACAGAAAGGGCAAGGTGGCACCAACAGAATCCAGTGATCCTATGACAGCAAGACAGGAATATTTCAATGCAGGGGAAGCACAAGAAAACAACCATAAAATAACTTTATGAAGACGATAGAGACTCTTAAAAGGGAAATGAAAAAAATCCCTTAAAGAAATTGAGGAAAAGACAAACAAAAATGGGAAGAAATCAATAAATCCCTTAAAGAGTGACAAGAAAGTCGCCCCCCCCCAAAAAATCCAACAGGTGACAGAAATGCTTAAAACCTGAAAATTGAAATATAAGCAATAAAGAAAACACAAACTGAGGGAATACGGAAATGGAAACTCTGAGTAAGGGAACAGGAAATACAGATGCAAACATCACTAACAGAGTACAAGAGATGGAAGAAAGAATCTCAGGCACTGAAGATAGGATAGAGGAAATAGAGTCATTGGTCAAGAAAAATGTTAAATATAAAAGATTCCTAACACGAAACATTCATGAAATCTGGGATACAATAAAATACCAAACCTAAAAATAATAGGAATAGAAGAAGGAGAAGAATCACAGCTCACAGGCACAGAAAATATATTCTACAAAATCACAGAAGAAAACTTCCCCAGCCTAAAGAAGAACATGCCTATAAAAGTACAAGAAGCTTATATAACACCAAATAGACTGGACCAAAGCAAACAGTAGTAAACCAAAAATCAAAAATCCAAACCCTCCTCCCCTTGCCATATAATAATCAAAACACTAAATGTACTTAATACAGAAAGAATATTAAGAGCTGCAAAGGAAAAAGGTAAAGTAACATATAGAGGCAGACTTATTAAAATTACATCCAACTTCTCAATGGAGAATCTAAAAGCCAGAAGGTTCTGGACAGACATTTAGCAGGCATTACGAGACCATGGATGCCAGCCCAGAGTAATATTCCCAGCAAAACTTTTCATCACCATCAAAGAAAAAACAAAATATTTCATAACAAAGTCAAATATAAGCAACACCTATCCACAAATCCAGGCTTACAGGAGGTAGAAGAAGGAAAACTTCAGCCTCAGGAAGTTAGTTGCACTCACAAAAAATGCAGGAAATAAATAATTTCACACCAACAAAACCCAAAGAAGGGACATACAGGACATACACACACACACACACACACACACACACACACACACATGAACTCATGCAGGCATGTGCATACACTACCACCACCACCAAAAACTAATAGAAATTAACAGTTACTGGTCATTAATATCTCTTAATATTAATTGACTCAACTTACCTATAAAAAGACCCAGGCTAATAGAATGGACATGAAAGCAGGAGTCATCCTTTTGAATCATACAAGGAACATACCTCAACTTCAAGGACAGACATTACCTCAGAGTAAAGGGTTGGGAAAAGAATTTTCAATAAAATAGATCTAAGGGACAAGCTTGTGTAACTGTCCTAATATCTAGCAAAATAGAATTCAAACTCAAATTAATCAAAAGAGATAGAGAAGGACATTTCATATTCATAAAAGGAAAAAAATCTATCAAGATTGAGTCTCAATTCTCAGCATCTATGCTCCAAAAAAGGGTACTCACATATGTAAAAGAAACACACTAAAGCTTAAAATACAAATCAAACTCCACACAATCATAGTGGGAACCTTCAACACCCCACTCTTACCAATAGATAGGTCTTTAGGACAGAAACTAAACAGAGAAATAAGGGAAATATAGATGTTATGATTCAAATGGACCTAATAGATATCTACAGAATATTTCATTCAAACATAAGAATATATCTTCTCAGCAATTAATGAACCTTCTCTAAAACTGACCATATACCCAATCATAAAGCAATTCTTAACAGATTAAAAAAATTGGAATAACCCTCTGTATCTTATCAGATCACCATGGGAAAAAGTTGGAGTTCAAGAACAACAGAAATGAACCAACAACTCTCAACTGAGTTACTGCTGGCTCAAGGAAGAAGTTAAAGACTTCCCAGAATTCAATGAAAATGAAAGCACAACATACCCACACTTATGGGACAGGATGAAAGCAGTGCTCAGAGAAAAGTTTACAGCATTCAGTGTCTGCATAAAGAATTCAGAGAAATTACACCCTATCAACTTGACAGCACACATGAAAGTTTCAGAACAAAAGGACACAAACACATCCAAGAGAGTGGATGTCAGTAAACTGTGAAACTGAGGCCTGAAATCAGTAAAATAAAAACAAGAGAACAATACAAAGAATCAATGAAAGAGTTGGTTCTTTGAGAAAATCAAGATAGACAAACCATTATTCAAACTAACTAAAAGGCAGAGAGAATCTAAAAAATTAGGAAAATCAGAAACAAAAGTGGGACATAACAACAGACACTGACAAAATCCAGAGATCATCAGGTTATATTCCACAAAATTGGAAAATGTAAAAGAAACAGACATATTTTTGATAGGTACCACATACCAAAATTAAATCAAGACCAGATAAACATTTTAAATAGACCCATAACCCCCAATGAAATAGAAACAGTCATTAAAAGTCTCTTAATAAAAAAAACCCTCTGGCCAGATGGTTTTAGTGCAGAATTCTACTGGAAATTCAAAGAATAGTTAATACCAATACTCCTCAAATTGCTTCACACAATAGACATAGAAGGAACATTTCCAAATTCCTTTTATTGGGCTACAGTTACCCTGATACTCAAACCACATAAAGACTCAACAAAGAAAGAGAATTAGAGATCAATTTCCTTCATGAACACTGATGCAAAAATAGTAACATACTGGCAAACTGAATTCAAGAACACATAAAAAAACGACCATGATTAAGTTGGCTTCATCCCAGAGACACAAGAATTATTCAATATACGAATATCTGTCAATGCAATCCATCATATAAACAAACAAAAAATAAACACATGTTCATCTTATTAGATGCTGAAAAATCTAATATCTTTTCACAATCAAGATCTTGGAGAGCTCAGGAATACAAAGAATATACATAACACAATAAAACCAATATACAACAAGCCAACATCCAACATCAAATTAAATGAAGAGAAACTGAAAGAAAATCCTCTAAAATCAGGAATAAGACAAGGCTGTCCATTCTCTCCATTATGTATTTAATGTAGTACTTGAAGTGCTGGCTAAAGCAGTAAGACAACAAAAGATCAAGGGAACACAAACAGTAAAGGACGAAGGCAAAGTATTACTATTTGCAGAATGATAGAATAGTATGCATGAGCAACCCCAAAATTCCACCAGGGCACTCCTACAGCTGATAAACACCTTCAGTGATGTGGCTGGATACAAGATTAACTAAAAAACAAACAAACAAAAACTCAGTAGCTCTTTTACATACATACAAAAAAAAACAGGCTGAGAAAGAAATCAGAGAAACATCACCATTTGTAATAGCCACAAATAATATAAAATATCTTGGGGTAACTCTAACAAGCAAGTGAAAGACTTATATAACAAGAACTTTAAGTCTATGAGAAAGAAATTGGAGATGTCAGAAGATGGAAAGATCTCCCATACTCATGGATTTATAGGATTAACATAATAAATATGACTATCTTACCAAAAGCAATCTACAGATTCGGTGCAGTCCCCATCAAAGTTACAACACAATTCTTTACCTCAAAAGAGCAATACTCAACTTCATATGGGAAAACAAAACAAAACAAAAAACTCTAGGATTGCTCATACAATCCTGAACAATAAAGGAACTTCCAAAGATATTACCATCCTGTTTTCAAAGTTGGCTACAGAAGTATAGCAATAAAAACAGCATTATACTGGCATAAAAACAGACACATGAATCAATGGAATTGAATCAATGACCCTGACACAAATTCATACACCTATGAACACCTATTTTTTGAGAAAGAAGCCAAAATTATATACAATGGATAAATGAGAGCATCTTCAACAAATGCTGCTGGCATAATTGGGTGTCAGTACGCGGAAGAACACAAGTAGATCCATATCTGCTGCCCTGCACAAGACTCAAGCCCAAGTGGATCAAAGGCCTCAACATAAATTACGTTACACTGAACCTGATAGAGAAGAAAGTGGGAAATGGGCACAGGAGACAATTTTCTGAATAGAACATCAGTAGCACAAACACTAAGATTGACAATTAACAAATGCAACCTCATGAAACTGAAAAGATTCTGTAAGGCAAAGGACACTGCCAATAAGACAAAAAAGCAGCCTACATAATGGGAAAATATTTTACCAACCCCACATCTGACAGAGAGCTGATCTCCAAAAATATAAAGAACTCAACAAAATAGATATCAAAATAACAAATAATTCAATTTTAAAAATGGGATATTGATCTAAACAGAAAATTCTCAACAGAAGAATCTCTTAATTTTAGAAACCATCTTATTTTACATATCAATCCCCCCATTCTCTCACCCTCCCATCCTCCCATGCCCCTCAGTGATCCCTCCAACCCACCCCCAACCCACTCCCCAAGGATAGTGAGGCCTTCCACAGGGAATCATCAAAGTCTGTCACATCATTTGGGGGCAGGCCTTGGCCCTCTTCCAGGTATCTGGAGTGAAATAGTATCCCTTCAAAGGGAATGGACTTCCAAAGTCCATTTGTGCACTAGAGATAAACACTGCTCCACTGTTAGAGGTCCCATAGACTGCCCAGGACTCCTAGCTGGCATCCACATTCAGAGGGCTTAGTTTGGTCCAGTGCTGGTTCCCCAGTTTTACCACTGGGCTCCCTGTGCTCTCACTAGGTCAGGTCAACTGTTTCTGTAGGTTTCTCCAGCACAGTCTTGCCTCCTTTGCTCATCCCTCCCTCCTCTCTACAACTTGATTCTGGGAGTATGGCTCAGTGCTTAGCTGTGGGTGCCTGCTTCTGCTTCCACCAGCCACTGGATGAAGACTCTAATATGACAATTAAGGTAGTCATCAATCTCATTATAGGAGAAGGGAAACAAAGGCAGCCTTTCCACTACTACCTAGATTCCTAGCTGGGGTCATCCTTATAGATCTTTGAACATTTCCCTAGTGCCAACCTCTCTCTAAACCTGTACTGATTCCCTCTATTAAGGAACCTCTTTTGTTGATCTCCTCTATTCCTCCCCTGACTCAGTCGTCCTGATCCCTCATGTTCTCTTCTCTCCCCTTCTTTTCCCCTTCTCTTTTTCCTAACTCCCTCCCCTCTCCCCCCATATTCCCAATTTTCTCAGGGGTTCTTGTCCTTTTCCCCTTCTTCAGGGGACCATGTATTTTTCTCCTAGGGTCCTCCTTTTTCCTAGCTTCTCTGGAGTTGTGGATTGCAGGCTGGTAGTCCTTGGCTCTGAGTCTACTAGCCATATATGAGTGAGTTCATACCATGATTAACTTTCTGGGATTGGGTTAGCTCACTCAGGATTGTTTCTTCCAGTTCCATCTGTTTGCCTTCATACTTCAAGATTTCATTGTTTTTTCCACTGAGATTAAGTAAAACTCCATTGTGTAAACGTACCACAGTTTCTCCATCCATTCTTTGGTTGAGGGGCATCTAGGTTGCATCCAGGTTCTGGCTATTACAAACAATACTTCTATGAACATAGTCGAACATATGTCCTTGTACGAATGTGCATTCTTTTGGTATATGTCCAAGAGCAGAATTGCTGGATCTTGAGGTAGACTGATTCCTATGTTCCTGAGAGACTGCCACACTGATATCCGAAGTGGACTCACAAGTTTGCACTCCCACCAGCAATGGAGGAATGCTCCCCTTTCTGCACATCCTCTCTGGCATAGACTGTCATTGGTGTTTTTGGTTTTAGTCATTCTGGCCATTGTAAGTTGGTATCTCAGAGTTGTTTTGAGTTGCATTTCCCTGATGGCTAAGGATGTTGAGTACTTTCTTAAGTGTCTTTCAGCCACTTTAGATTCCTCTATAGAGAATTCTCTATTTAGTTCTGTACCCTAGTTTTTAATTGGATTCTTTGGTGTTTTTGTGGCTAGCTTCTTGAGTTCTTTGTACATTTTGGAAATCAGCCCTCTGTCAGATGTGATGTTAATGAAAATCTTTTCCCATTCTGTGGGCTGTAATTTTGTCTTATTGACTGTGTCCTTTGGCTTACAGAAGCTTCTCAGATTCAGCACGTCCCATTTACTAATTGTCAGTCTCAGTGTCTGTGCTACTGGTGTTATGTTCAGGAAGCTGTCTCCTGTACCAATTCATTCAAGGGTACTTCCCACATTTTGCTGTAAGAGGTTCAATGTGACTGGATTTATGAAGAGGTCTTTGGTCCATTTGGACTTAAGTTTTGTGTATGGCGATAGATATGGATCTATCTTCAGTAGAAACATGTCAGTGTTCAGTTATGCCAGCACCATTTTTTGAAGATGCTTTCTTTTTTTCCACTGTATAACTTTACCTTCTTTGTCAAAGATCAGGTATTAGTAGGTGTGTAGGTTAATATCAGGGTTTTCAATTAGATTCCAATGGTCTACCTGTCTCTTTTTGTGTCAATACCAAGCTGTTTTCAGTTCTATAGTAGAACTGTCTACTAGTTCTAGAGTAGAGCTTGAAATCAGTGATAGTCATGACTCTGCAATTTCCTTTAACATATAGGGTTGTTTTGGCTATCCTGGGTTTTTTGTTTTTCCATATAAAATTGAATATTGTCATTTCAAGGTCTGTGAAGAATTGTGTTGGGGTTTTGATGGAGATTGCATTGAATCTGTAGATTCCTTTTGGCAAGACTGCCATTTTTCCTATGCTGATCCTATCTATTCTAGAGCATGGGAGATATTTCCATTTTCTGGTATCTTTTTTAATTTCTAAAGATTCTTCTTGCTATGCAGATCTTTCACTTGTTTGGGTAGCTTTACCCCAAGATATTTTATGTTGTTTGTAGCTATTGTAAAGGGTGATGTTTCTCTGATTTCTTTCTCAGTCATCTATATACAGTCGGGCTACTGATTTTTTTGGGTCAATCTTGTATCCTGCCACTTTGCTGAAGGTGTTTATCAGCTGTAGTTTTTCGGCTCCCTTATTTAAGCTATCATATCATCTGCAAATAGTGAAAGTTTGACTTCTTCCTTAGAAATTTATATTCACTTGATCTCCTTTTGTTGCCTTATTGTTTTAGCTAGAATTACAAGTACAATATTGAAGAGATATGGAGAGAGTGGACAGCCTTGTCTTATTCCTGAGGAATCATATTGAGTTTCTCTCCATTTAGTTTGATGTTGGCTATTGGTTTACTGTACATAGCTTTTGATATGTTTAGGTATGTTCCTGTTATCCCTGATCTCACCAGGACCTTTATCATGAAGGGGTGTTGGATTTTGTCAAAGGCATTTTCAGCATCTATTGAGATGATCATATATTTTTTTGTAGTTTGCTTATATGGTGGATTACATTGATGGATTTTTGTATGTTGAACCATTTCTACATCCCTGGCATGAAGCCTCCTTGATAATGGTGGGTGATTTTTCTGATGTGTTCTTGGATTTTATTTGCTAGTATTTTATTGAGTATTTTTGCATCAATGTTCATAAGGGATATTGGTCTGTAGTTCTCTTTCTTCGATGTGTCTTTGTGTGGCTTGGGTACCAATGTAATTGTAGTCTCATAAAAAGAGTTTGGCATTGCCCCTTCTGCTTCTATTGTGTGGAACAATTTGAGGAGTACTGGTATTTGGTCTTCTTTGAATTTCTGGTAGAATTCTTCACTGAAGCCATCTGTGCCTGGCCTTTTCTCAGTTGGGAGACTTTTGATGACTGCTTCTATTTCATTAGGGGTTATAGTTCTATTTCAATTGCTCATCTGTTCTTGATTTAATTTTGGTAAGTGATATCAATCCAGAAAATTGCCCATTTCCTTTAGATTTTCTAATTTTGTGGAGTACAGGTTTTCACAGTATGACCTCAAGATTCTCTGGATTTCTTCAGTGTCCATTGTTATGCCCTGTTTTTCATTTCTGATTTTGTTAATTAGCATGCTCTCTCTCTGCCTTTTGGTTAGTTTGGATAATGGTTTGTCTATCTTGTTGAGTTTCTCGAAGAACCAAGTCTGTGTTTCATTGATTCTTTGTAATGTTTTCCTGGTTTCTACTTTATTGAATTCAGCCCTCAATTTGATTATTTCCTGGCATCTACTCCTCCAGGAGGAGAGCAGGACTGAGACAGGGAAGGAATAGAGGAGGGCAAGAAAGGAGATGCCTTGGTAAAGGGAGCCAGTGCAGGTTTGGAGAGAGGTCTGGCACAGAGGAAATGGTAGGGGACCCACAGGGGTGACTCCAACTAAGAATCTAGGCAGTGGTGGAGAGGCTGCCTTTGATGACCTTCCCCTATAATGAGATTGATGACTACCTTGGTTACCATTACTAGAGCCTTGACTGAGTAGTTGATCGAAGCAGAGACAGGTACCCACAGCTGAATACTGAGCCATTCTCCCGGAATCCAGTTGTGGAGATGGAGGAGAGATGAGCAAATGAACCAAGTCAAAACTGGAGATACCTGCAGAAAGAGTTGACCTGACCTAATGAGAGCACACAGACCCTAGTTGTGGCATTGGACAGAACCAGGTCCTCTGAATGTGGGTGCCAGCTAGGAGGCCAAGGCAGTCTATTGAACCTCTAACAATGGAGCTAGTGTTTATTCCTAGGTCACAAGTGGATTTTGGGAGCCCATTCCCTAAGGAGGGATACTATTACAGCCCAGATACAGAAAGGAGGTCCTGGACCCTTCCCCAAATAATGTGATGGACTTTGATGATCCACGCTGGGGGGTCTCATTGTCCCTGGGTAGTGGGTGGGGGGTTGGTTGGGGGTCAGTGGGAAGCATGGGAGGATGGGAGGGCAAGGGAATGGGGGATGCATATGTAAATAAGGGTGTCTCTAAAATTTAAAAAATGCACAAAAAGGAAAATCATTATGTTTTCTTTAAAAATTGGAAACCTATCTTAAGACACAGCTGTACCATTTTTAGGCATATTCCCACAGGATGCTCAATCATACCATGAAAACACTTGCTCAACTATATTCATAACAGAATTATTTGTAATAGTCAGAATCTTGAAACATCCTTGATGTCCTTCAACTGAAGAATGGATAAAGAAAATGTGGTACATTTACAAAGTGAAGTATTTATTACTCAACTGTTAAAAAAATGTCATCAGGAAATTTGAAGACAAATGGGTAGAACTAGAAAAAAAATCATCCTGAGTGAGGTAAACCAGACCCAGAAAGACAGCACAGTATGTACTAACTAATAATCAGTTGTAAAATAAAGGATAACTATGCTACAATCCACAGCCACAGAGAGGCTAGGTAACAAAGAGGGTCATGGACATAAGAAGCATGAATTTCTCTGGGAACGGGAAATAAAAGAGATATCCTGAGTAAGCTAGGGTTAGGTGGGAATGGGAATGTGAGGGACCAGGTTAGGGGCAGAATAGAGGGAGAAAGTAATGAAAGAGATGTCTTGATGGGGGGGCATTTCCAGGTAGGCACCACGGAATCTACAAGGATGGCTCTACTGAAGACTTCTACCAATAGTAGATAGGTAGCCTGAGCTTGCCATTTCTTGTTATCATATTGGTGACTGTCCTAATTGTTGTTTGAAGAGCTTCCATCTGGTTACTGATGGAAGCAGAAACAGAGATCCACAGTCAAGTACTTGACCGAGTTGTGGAAATCTTGTTGAAGAGAGGGAGAGATGATTCATGAGCCAGGTAGTCAAAGTCATCACAAGGGAACCCATAGAGAAAACTAACCTGCACTGATAAGAGCTCACTGACTGAGCTGACAGCTGGGAAGCCCACATGGGACTGACCGGGGCCCTCTACATATGTGTGGCTGTTGTATAGCTTGGTCTCTTTGTGGGACTCCTGGCAATGGGAACTGGGTCTGTCCCTGACTTTTGGGAACCTATTCATCATACTAGGTTGGGTTACTAAGCCTTAATATGAGGCAAGGAGCTTAGTTCTACCTAAAATTGATATTCCATGATTTGTTGACACTCAAGGGAGGCCTGCCCCTTTCTGAATGGAATCAGAGGAGGAGTGAATTTGGGAGGGGAAGAGGGGAATTGGTAGAGAGGGATTAGGAGGAGATGAGGGAGGGGAAACTGGAATCAGCATGTAAAATAAATACATGTAATTTAAAAAAAACCTAAGAAACCCTAAGAAACAGAAAAAGAAGTTCAACTGTTACATTTATCTCATTTTAAATTAATTATTTTGTGTATATGGATGTCTTGCCTATATGTCTGTCTGTACAGTGCCCTCAGAGGTTGGAAGAGGGTATCAGATACCCTGGAGCTGGAGTTACAAATGGTTGTGTGTCACCTGTGAGTGTTGAAAACTGAACCTGGGCCCTCTGGAAGAGTAACCAGTATTATTAATCATAGAGTCAAGCTTCAGCCCCACGAAGTTTATCTTAGGACCACCACTCTTCACCATGTGGAGAATTCCTGAAGGATAAGATACATCATGGAGAAAGATAGAAACCACAGAGCATTAAGGCACCAAACATCTGAATGTAGAATCATCTCGACAAGGATTCCCATCTGCTCCATGTCGATTTCTTGGGGAGCAGGGAGGAACCACAGAACCTAGTTCTAACGTGGGTTATATGTAAAATCAAAAGCTCTTGTAACTAACAAAGTGACTTTGAGTGAAGAAATATGTCCCTTCAGGTATCCCAAAAATCAGATTTGAAAATGATTTCTGTAACGTAGAGCGCATTTTAAAATCTATTTCTATGAAATAATATAAAAACCTAGATGGGAGAAGGGGATGGTTAAGGTTGAGCACTACTTGGTAGAGACAAATGACCTATAGTTTATTGAGTGACAAGCATTTTAATATTTGGCTTCCTGTGGGGAGCAGTTTCAAATTATGTTGTGGGGCTATTTCTTATCCTGGAAGGCTTATAAATAAGCTTTCTTAGATTCTATTAGATACAGTTCTAATCAAGAAAGTCCTTGAGTCTGGATCCTTCTCATCTAAACTCGTCTCTAGAATTCATGATATATTAGAATAGGATTACACTACAGTAGGTTCAATGTGTGAATACAAAGGCAAAGTGTGTGTGTGTGTGTGTGTGTGTGTGTGTGTATAACCCAGAGATCAAGTTTACATGCTTTTCCTTAGGAGCCATCTACCTTGTTTTTTGAGAAAAGTTCTTTCACTGACTTGCAGCTCTCAAGCAGACCAGGCTGGTTGACCTGAATACTCCCAGGATCTGCCGACATCCATCTGCCCCAGCACTGGAATTGCAAGAATGACCTAGCATGCTCAGCATTTCACATGGGTCCTGGGGACTGAATCCAGGTTTTCATGCTTGTACCACAGACCCTTTACCAACCAAGCCATCTCCCTATCCTAGGAACACTCTCATTAAGCTCCAGGATTTATTTGTTCAGAATAAATGCTTCTCTACTTTGTAGGTAACCAAGCTGTGTGGGCGTTTGCCTTCTACATCATAAAATGAGCATAAGAACCATGTGGAAATGGTTGAATATAAAGAGAGACATCAAGTTGTTTTGGCCAAGAACGTTATTCCTTTGGAAAATATCTGTGGCATGACCTCAAATAAGCCATGATCAGAATACTAGACACAGACATGCAAGGTCTTTGCTTCCTTGCTCCGTGTGTTGGAGATTTTCAACTTTGCCAGCTGCTTCACCCTCTGGCACTGGGTGTGGTCCTCACTGTTTGGGAGTGATCCTTGACAAACTGTTTTCCCTTTTCAAGGTTGAGAGACTAACACAGTGGTAATTCACTTTCATTGTTGGAAATAGAAGAGTGTCGAAGAAGACACAAGAGTAGATACAGATCATTTTTGTAGGTAAGTACCTTTTTTAAAATTTAAATTAGAAACATGCATGCTTCAAATGTCAATCTCAGCCCCCTCCTTCTCCCTGTACCAGCTCCACCCCCACCCCCAATCCCCAGCCCAATCCCCACATCATTCCCCAGGGAGGGTGAGGCCCTCCTTGGGGGGATCTCCAGAGTCTCATTTCATCCAGGGCAGGACCTAGGCCCTTCCCCATGTGTCCAGGCTGAGAGAGCATCCCTCCATGTGGAGTGAGCTCCCAAAGTTTATTCGTTTGCCATGGTGAGCACTAATTTACTACCTAAGGTCCCATAGATTTCTGAGGCCTCCTCACTTACACTACATTCATGGAATCTGGATCACTCCCCTGCCGGCCTCTTAACCATCAGTCTGGGGTTCAAGAGCTCCCCCTTGTCCAGTCAGCTGTCTTTGTGGGTTTCACCAGTATGGTCTTGACCCCTTTGCTCATCACTCCTCCATCTCTGTCACTGGGTTCTAGGGGTTCAGTTCAGTGTTTAGCTGTGAGTATCTGTCCCTGCTTATATCAGTCACTGAATGAAGGTTCTAGGATGTCATATAAGGTAGTCATCAACCTTATCATCAGGTAGTGGCTATTAATGTAGTCTCTCCACTATTGCTTTGTTTTCCAGTTGGTGTTATCCTTGTTATCTCTGGAGATCTCACTAGTGTCAACTCTATAATGACTCCTACTTTTATGGTATTTCTCATCTTGGTCTTCTCTGTTCTTATCCCGATTCAACCTTCCTGGTCCCCCATGTGTTCTTCTCCCCTCCTCTTATCCCCCTCTCTTTTTCCTGGTTCCCTGTCCTCTCCCCGCATGTGCCCAATCTGCTCAGGAGATCTTGCCTCTTACCACTTGTCTGGGGTATAATGCATATCTCTTGGGAACCTCCCTGTTTCCCAGACTCACTGGCCTTGGGATTGTAGGCTAACACTCCCCTGATCCATGTCTAAAATCCATATATGAGTGAGTATATACCATGTTTGTCTTTTTGTGACTGGGTTACCTCACTCAGGATGGTTTCTTCTAGTGCCGTCCATTTGCCTGCAAATTTCAAGATTCCATTTTTTTCCGCTAAGTAGTACACCATTGTGTAAATGTACCACATTTTCTCTATCCCCTCTTCAGTTGTGGGGCATCTAGGTTGCTTCCAGGATCTAGCTATTACAAATAATGCTGCTATGAACATAGTAGAACATACATCCTTATTGTGTGAATGGGCATCTTTTGGGTATATGCCTAAGAGTGGAATTGCTGGGTCATGTGGTAGACTGATACCCATTATCCTGAGGAATCTCCATACTGATTTCCAAAATGGCTGTATAAGTTTGCACTCCCACCAGCAACGGACGAGTGTTCCCCTTTCTCCACATCCTCTCCAGCATAAGCTGTCATTTGTGTTTCTGGTTTTAGACATTCTGACAGGAATAAGATGATGTCTCAGGGTTGTTTTGATTTGCATTTTCCTAATGGCTAAGGATGTTGAGCACTTTTTAGGTGTCTCTCAGTCATTTTAGTCTCCTCTATTGAGAATTCTCTATTTAGTTCTGTACCCCATTTTTTGATTGGATTCTTTGATGTTTTGGAGACTTGCTTCTTGAGTTCTTTGTAAATTTTGGAACAGGCTCTGTCAGATGTAGGGCTAGTGAATATCTTTTTCAAATCTGTGTCTTTCTGGCTGTGTCCTTTGCCTTACAGAAGCTTCTCAGTTTCAGGAGGCCCCATTTATTAATTGTTGATCTTAGAGTCTGTGTTACTGGAGTTATGTTCAGGAAGATGTCTCCTGTACCAATTCGTTCAAGGGTGCCTCCCACTTTCTCTTCTAACAGGTTTAGTGTGGCTAAATTTATGTTGAGGTCTTTGATCCATTTGTACTTAAGTTTTGTGCATGGCAATAGACATGGATCTATCTGCCTGCTTCTACATGCCAGCATCCAGTTATGCCAGCACCATTTGTTGAAGATGCTTTCTTTTTTCTATTGTATATTTTTAGCTTCTTGGTCGAAAATCAGATGTTCATATATGTATGGGTTTATGTCAGGGTGTTCAATTTGATTCCATTGGTCTACCTGTCTATTTTTTGTGCCAATACCAAGCTGTTTTCAGGACTACAGCTCTATAATAGAGCTTGAAGTCAGGAATGGTGATGCCTCCAGATGTTGTTTTATAGAGCAGGGTTGTCTTGGCTATCCTGGGTCTTTTGTTTTGCCATATAAAGTTGAGAATTGTTCTTTCAAGGTCTGTGAGGAATTATACTGGCATTTTGATGGGGATTGGATTGAGTCTGTAGATTACTTTTGGCAGGACTGCCTTTTTATTACATTGATCCTAGTAGGTAGGTACTTTTATTCTGAGAGGAGTGCAGGGGTTTTTGTAACTATATTATAGCTTACATAAGGTAGCTTTTCAAAAGAACCACCACCTGCTAGCTGGGCCAGTTGTGAGGACTATGAGTTCTGAAGCTGGAAGTAGTTTGGGTGGTCAGTTCATATGGGAGGGTGTTGTTCTTTGAGTGGCATTTAAAAAAATCTAACCAGTCTTACTAATAGAAATTTAGATGCAGAATCGCTTTATTTTTATTACCTATGGAAACAACCTTTGGTTGACTTTCTGTTATTTAATTGTCTTTTGATTTATTTATTATGTTTTGTGTCTACATTGTTTTGCCTGCACGTATGCCTATGCCTTGTGACTAAGGAGGTCAGAAGAGGGCAGTTCCCCTAGAACCTGAGACAGATGGTTGTGAACCACCATGTGGGTGCTTGAATCAAACCTGAGTCCTCTGCAAGAGCAACAAGTGCTCATAACTGCTAAGCCATGTTTTCAGCCCATGTGATTTTAAAAACTCTTCTGTAACATACGTATGCAGATGTGCAGTTTGGTCCTTATGTGGGACTCCTAACAGCGGGGAACGGAGCTGTCTCCAGCTTTCACTGGCTCTTGGGATCCTACTTCTTATATTGAGTCGCCTTTCCCAGCCTTAATACATGGAAGGTGCTTAGTCTTACTGCAACTTGGTATGCCATGTTTTATTGATACTCAAAGGAGACCTGCCCTTTCCTGGATGGAGATGGAAGAGGAGGGAGTTGGAGGATGGAAGGAGGGACTGGAAGGAGCAGATGAGGGGGTTGGAGGTTGCAGCCAGGATGTAAAATAAATAGATGAATAAAGAAATGATTTAAAAACAGTTGGGAAATTAGCATCTGTATTGTTACCATTATCTAAATTAAACTGTTAATTATCATTAAATATTAGCTACACTATGGACAAAAAGTCTTTTGTACTAACTGGAAAGCGATGTGTTTACAGGCTTGGATTGTCTCTCTGATAGTGGGATGCTGGGTCAGGTTCCTCAGGTTCTCACAGGACTCATTACTAACCTACACCGTGGTCTCTTGTCCACACCATGTGCCAGTCGGAGGTAACTGTATAGCAGGCTTTTGTCTGTAATGAAGGGGCAGGGAATCAAAGGTAGCAAGTCTTCCTGATGAGTCCAGCTTTTCTCTCTCCTCACTAAGAAATTCCTTTGAAACTTCAACAAAAAAGGGGAAAGCAAGTTTAGACATCCGTGGACAGGAATGAGCTGGAACGCCATCTGAACCCTTGTGGGACCGCTGGCAAGGTTGGGTTCCCCCCAAGCATTTTGCAGCATAAGAAAAATCTTTTGTAGGAAATTAATTAGTAATTGAATCTATTAATCATCTGAATATGGAAGACCACTATCAATCACTGTAGAAAATGAAAGGAGTCAAACTGGACTTTTGTGTTTTCTTCCCTATGGGTAACATCTCTGAGATTAACAGTTAGACACATGACCAACTAGATTACACCCCTGTGCCAGACACTGAATAGAGGGTTTGTCTCTCTGGCTTAATAGACAGGAGATACAGCTGGTCAAATGAAAATAAAATCACAGCATGCATTCTCTTCCCATAATTTGTGTATTAGATTCCAGAAAGGTGTGTCATGGTGAGTTTAAGTTTAAAGACAGATTGTCAATTCATGATTGTTTCAGTGTTGTTGCACTGGGGCAGAAGGAAGGTAGAGGAAACGAAATACCCAATTTTTACACACACTT
The DNA here is from genome assembly GCF_017639785.1 of Mesocricetus auratus. Lineage (NCBI taxonomy): Eukaryota > Metazoa > Chordata > Mammalia > Rodentia > Cricetidae > Mesocricetus > Mesocricetus auratus. The sequence goes on along the minus strand of NW_024429199.1, from coordinate 17,094,817 downwards.
TGCAATGATATCCAATAACCCAATCTTGGGTATTACTGTTTGGTATATACATAGAATGTTGCTATTATGTCTAGTCCATTTCTTCAAGAGTTCAAGTGAAGAAAACAAGAAGCCAGTCACTCAGGAAAGGGTGGGTGAGAATATTCAAGGAATCCCACACAATGGGCTCAGAATCTGGTGGGTGAAGCTCTTTACCCTAACTTCCTATAACTGAGACTCCTCACTTGGGCATGCTCCAAGCAAACCTAAGGACACACATTATGATTTAGAAGAAAAGGATGAGAGGGACATTAGAGGTAGAGAAAGAGGAAGTACATAAAACAGCTATATTAAACTTGGCTGAGAGCATGTAGACATATCTGGTTCTAATTGCTTTTTATCATTCTTAGAAAGCAGTTTCTTAATGCCTCCTAGACAGATATTTAGAATGTTCTATTTGGTTCTTTTAGACAGCAGCACTTTTGTTGGAAGGATTGGGCAAAAGCCATGCATTCAGTTTGAGGGCAGATCTTTATCACCAAGATCTCCTCTGATATTATGGAGCTATGAAAAGAAACAGGAAATAAAGGAGTGAAAGGGTGTAGCTTTCTCTCTTTTCAGTGTCTGGACCAGGCTTCCTTTGGTTAAGCCAATGGGAAAATGCATCCCTGTCGGTGTTGTATCTACCAGAGAAATGAATAGAAAGCTTTTGTCTCCCAGGATGTCAGCGTAGCTCCTTCCATCAGAATTAAGTTCCCACAAAAACTTAAAGCAAAGCACCTCCTCCAGCATTTCCTACATCCCCGAAGGATTAGATTGCTGAAATCAAAGTGAGTTCAGAGAGAAAGGCCTTTGGGGTTATCCAGTTCATCCTCGTTAGTGCCGGGTTTCTTCCTGCAGCAGAGCTGCTGCAGTTTTGCTCTGTCTGATTCCCAGTGTTGTGAATGAGAGAGCTTCCCATCTTTCCCCGGGGAAGCCATTCTCCAATTCCTCTGTTCTCTCGGCCAGGAAGTCTTCTCTGATACCCATCTTGTGTTTTCCCTTCTACTGCTGTCTCTCATTTCAGCCAGAATAACCTGTGTTCCAAAGCCCTTGTTCTCTCTCCCTCCTGGATGAATGCTGTTCCCCACCTTGACTCTCTGGATTCTTTGTAGCAAAACCCATTGCAGGAGATATCTGATCCCGGAGATGGCCAATGATGCCTTGTTGCTTCCTGCTATCACATTCTGCTTGCATCTTTCTGCATATATGAGTGCAGAAAAGATAGGCTTAACTTTAAAGCAAATTTGGGTGCTTTAAATTCACAGCTTTTACACCCCCATGTCCTCCAATGACCCTAAAAATAATGCACGTGAATGATTCTCCAGTAGGCTTATTCTCAGCGGATCATGTTTTGAATACACATAAGCACAGATTTTTTTCCTAATCTGGAGAGTATAAATCATAGGTATGCCATAAGATTTAAGAAGTAGTTCTGGTAAAATGTAGCATAGTTTTTGATGCATAGTAAATAATAGTAATAAAACCTAACAGTGCTGTGGATATATTCCTGGATATTGAACATTTATTTTATATAAGTTTATGTACAATGGTGATCATTGCCCCATTGATTATAAAGACAAAAAACTGAAATAACCAATATATTCATCCATAGGGGATTAGAACTAGGAAATTTTCATTACAAATGATTTATATTATTTTATCAGAGCAGAATGCAAGGGTTTACAATACTCCCAATTTAATATTTATGTGCTAGGAAAATGTATAGTATATATAGATTAACTGTATCCAAATGGTAACATTTGCTGATACATGACCTGTCTTAATTTCTTTTCTGGTACTGAGAAATATTCTGACAAAAGCATCTTAGAAGAAAAAGGCTTTAGCTTTGTTCACAATTCCAGATTTCAATTCATCACTGAGGGCAAGTCACAGTGACAGAAGCTTGAGACAGTTGGTTATATCACATTGGAAGTCAAAGCAGACAGAGAAACAATGCATGCATGCTTGCTTGCTCTCAGCCCAATTTCTATGCCTTTACACAGTTCAAGATCTTCTTCCTAGGGAATGGTGCCACTCACAGTGGACTGTGTCTTCCCGCTTGAATTTACTAACTTAATTAAATAATCCGCTTTGGACACGTTCATAAGCCAATCCAGTATAGACACTACTTCATGGAGACTCTTCCAGGTGAGTTTAGGGTTTGTCAAGATGGCAATGAGAACTAACCACCATATGGTAATCCTCATCATCAGAGGATGATACTTTTAGTGTGTTATTCCCAGACTTGGTAGGTTTTATTATCCAAGTCTCTATAAAATAGACCACATAATTTATGTTTAAGAATATTTATTACTTGAATTGAAAAATACACTCAGGCTAAGCTGCTGTTGCTTTATATTCAACACCTGGCCAAACTTTTACGTTTGTTGAAGGAAGATATAAAAAACAACTGGCTTAGTAAGCAGTGTTTGGCAAGCTTTCAGGACATGATCATGGCCTTAGACTTGAGGATCCAGATTGGGCTTTGCTGGCTTTCGGCCTCTGAGCTCTCCCAGCTTCTGTTCTTGGTGTACACAGAGTCATGTTTTTGCTCAGGGAAGGTCCTGTCCTCTCCTTTACATAAGTAAGAGGTATTCTTTATGGATTTTCAAATCAATGTATACACATTTGAACTATAGCTTTGGCGATCGAGGCTTTTATGTGTCTGAATACTGGACAAGTCAGATTTAAAGTTCCTGTGGAAGTGAAGCTCATATTTAGATGGCAACCTGGGTAAACTTCACATGTAAAACTAGAGACTCCACCTGGAATGTGGTGGAGAAGACTAGGGCTCTGGACTTGTCACTTCATAGCTTAGACTCCTGTCATACCTCTAACATGTGGCCTCTTGTGGATCAACTTTCTTGTCTTCAAAGTAGTTGTAATAATAAGAGACTGGATAATGTCAGTATGTGGAGTGTGAGATGTGTCACATTTCCAGGGATGGTGACCTTAATGGTGAAACTGAAAGGGCTGATTTAGTACTAGAATTGGAATTTCAGGTCATTGGTACCTCTCTCTCTAGCTTCGCTGATACCATGGTTATATCAGTGAAAGGAAAGATTGAGAAGTAAATAGTAAATGCACTGTCCTATTTTTTATTCTTTTAAAATATTATTCCAGGTTCAAGTCCAAGGGACCTTCTGTTTCTGGTAGACTCTCACCTTTTCTCTTCCAAGTTACCCAACTTTGTGTTCACTTTCATATTGTGAAAGATACTCCTAAAAGAATTGACTGATATTTACCATTTTAAAAGTGAAACGATATGCCAAATGGTTTCTGAAAAGCTGGGATCTGAGTTCCCTATCACAATTTTTCAGTCTTTGTCTTATCAGAAATATTTAGGACACATGAGCAGCATGATCAGGGCTGTGAGTTTTCCACATTTGCCAAGCCCAGTGAGGTACCTACTGTTGCATCAAGCTGGTTGACTGCCAGTTTGAGAGTCACCCTCCCTAAGCCTACAGTTAACATAGGAAGCATCTGAGAAGGTATGTGTTGCAAATGAGCCATTGTAAATAGATGAGATGTCCTGTCTGCTATGACCCATACTAGTGATATTTATGTACAGCTAATTCAACTTTCTTCATTTCTTAAAATTCCTTTTTCCTGCCAAGCCCACGAGGACTAAAAGGGTTCTTCTGGCTCCCACAATGACTCCACAGTGCAGTGTACTTTGTGTCTGCTTTGCTGACCTTGGAATACCAAGTCGGCCTTTTAAAGATTTCACTGTTTGCTTCAAGCTTCATGCTGGGTGCCTGCTGTGGACCACATTTTGAATGTTTTTCTAATGATTTCTCAACCACTTCCTTGAAAAAAAAAAGTCCATTTCTGAAATCATCTGTTGATAATTAGGGTAGCCAGCTACTTGTCTTCTATTATAAAGCCTACATCAAGATCTCATGCTCAGTACCGTCAAAACTTTGTATTATAAAAGGACACAGGTTCACTGGGAGGGGTTTGGAATGAGGTTCTGTGGTCCACACGTTCTTGGTCCAGTTGCCAATGGTGATAACAGTTAAAGTTTGTGGAGTGATTTATAGATCAAGAATGAGATCACAGGGCTGGGGAGATGGTTCAGAGTGTAGAGTGCACAGTGTGCAAGCATGGAGACAAGAGTTTGGAGTCCCAGAGCCCACGTAAATTTGGATGCGGTAGCACATGTGTGGAATCCAGCACTCCTGTGGTGAGATGGGAAACAGACAGAAGAATCCCCAGAAACCCACTGGCCAGTTAGTCTGATACCAGCAATGAACAAGAGACTATGGTTGGCTGGAGAGATGTATCAGTGGTTAAGAGTAGTGGCTGCCATTCCGGAGGATCTGGGTTCTGAGCTCCCATATGACAGCTCACAACCAAGAGCAACTTCAGCTCAGTGAGATCATAACCTCTTCAGAAGTCCACAGGCACTGTACCCACACGGTGCACAGATTTACATGCAGGTGAAACACAGATTTACGTAAAAGAGAGGCAGAGGGACAGCAATACTACAGTTGAAACAAGGGGGAAGATGGAGACTAACACCTGAGCTTGCCCTCTATGTGAACACCCTGACACATGCACACCCTGGAACACACACAACCTGGAACACATACACACCTGGTACACACACACACACACACACACACACACACACACACACACACACGCATGCACACACGGAGGCTTATTATTACATATAAATACCTGGCCTTACCTTGGCTTACTTCTAGTCAGATCTTTTTATCTTAGATTATTCCATCTATCTTTTGCCTCGGGCTTTTATCTTTCTCTTTCTGTAACCTTTTCTTTCACCCTTACTCCCTGACCTGCTGGGAGACTGGTGGCTAGTGTTCTCCTATCCTTGATCTTGCTCCTCTTTTCTCCTCCCAGATCTCTCCTCCAGAGAGGATGTTTTTCTCAGGCATCCTGTGGGGATGTCCAGTTAGCAAGCTTTACTCTGTTGCTACGGCACAATCATTCTTCTCCTTATCACAGTGAGTCTGTTGAGAGTTACTGTGTGCCAGGCACTGTATGTGTGTCACCTGACACGCCTACGGGCTTCTCACAGGAATGTCGAGTATTTTTCTTATTTTAGTGTAAAGAAGTTTTCACATATCCTCAGTGATCGAGTTTGCCCAGCTCTACACTCAGAGCATGGAAGTTTGAGTCGAGAGCCTGTGTTTCCAGCAAAGAGCCAGAGATTAGAGCAAGGAAGCTGGGTCTGTTCATGAACTCTGTCCTCTAAAAGTAAAATAAAAGAGGATAGTCTGTCAGAGTTTAATTTATCACAGCTGAAAGTTTTTACATCTTACCTCACAGAATTATAAGAACTAAATAAATGATTCACAAATTTAGTAAGAATGCAAAGAACAATACCTTGCTAATAGTTAAATCTTGAGCATCTGGTACAGAATAGATACTTAGGAAATTCTGTTGGATAAATTACTATCACTTATAATTACTACTAATATTGATTTTTAAGGTTGCTTTATCTTTCTTTTTATTTTTGTGGGTGTATGTATATGAATGTATAGTGTGTGTGTGTGTGTGTGTGTGTGTGTGTGTGTTCCTGTTTGCTAGTGTGGGAGCACACAGGCTAGGGTCTGCATGTGTCCACGCCACAGTTTGTATATCCCATGGCATGCTTATGCCAAGATGTGCATGTATCAGATTGTGCATGCGCCAGGGTATGTATACGCCATAGTGTGGGTGTGCCATGATGTGAGTGTACTATCGTGTGCATGTTCCAGGATGTACATGTGCTAGTATGTGCACTATCGGGGTGTGTATGTCCAGGGTGTGCATGACCAGGGTGTGCATGACCAGGGTGTGTATGTCCAGGGTGTGCATGACCAGGGTATGTGTGTCCAGGGTGTGCATGTCCAGGGTATGTATGTGCCAGCATATGTGTGTGTGTGTGTGTGTGTGTGTTTGTGTGTGTACCAGGGTGTGTGTGTTCCAGGGGGTGAGTGTACCAGGGTGTGTGTGTACCAGGTGTGTGTTTTCCAGGTTGTGTGTGTTTCAGAGTGTGCGTGTCCAGGGTGTGTATGTGCCCCCAAAAGAGCTAAGAGTAAAAGAGAGAAAAAAAACTGCATTTTGGCATTCTAATGTGGGGTTAGAGTAAAAGAACCAACTACATACTTGTTTAGCAATTGCCAGGAAGCAGACGCTTACGCGGGTGCTGGGCATTTCCACTGAAGACATATTTTTCAGAAGTGTATTGCCAGCATTTTCAATGTCAGCATCTCTATATAAATGAAATGATATCGCTAAGTTATATAATCGACCTATTGTCACCTGACTAAGTGGCAGAGTCAGGGTGCTGAGTCCCTTGCTCCAATTCTGGAGCTGTTTATCTCTTTCTGCAGTAAGAAGCGCTCTTCACTCTGGAGTCACCTTCCCTTTTTCGTGAAAAGATGCAAGTGGCTATAGAATTCCATATATGTTGAGCAAATCTGAAACCCTATCTTACTATATTCATAGTTTATTCATCGGTGTCTGAACAGAAAAAAGATCAAGTAAGAAGGAACAGACGAGGTGAGTGGTGATATGGGAGACCCTATGCTTCCAAACAGAGCCATTCTACAGAAAGGCAGGTATCTGCTCATATGGCAACTGTGAAGTAGTTTATCTTTTCCAGTGCCCTGTGGCTCTAATGTGAAATGCCCCCCTATTGGCCCATGTGTGTGAACGTGGCCCCAGCTAGCAGTGTTGTTTGAGACGTGGCCCCCAGCTAGCAGTGCTGTTTGAGACGGTTATGGAACTTAGGAGGCAGAACCTCGCTGGATGAAGTACATCACTGTGAGGTTTTCTGGCCTGGCCTTGTTTCCCATTCTCTCTCTTCCTGACTGCTGATGCAATGTGACAAGGTGTTGTCATGTTTCTGTTGACATGCATTCCCCACCATATTGGACTCAGTCCCTCTGGAATAATAAGTCAAAACAAACCCTTTCTCTGTTAAGCTGTTTTTGTCAGCACATTTATCATAGCAACATAAATAATAAAACTAATGCAGTGCCTAATAATGTGCACACACAAACCCCTTCTTTGCTTATGACATGAATATGTATTGTAAACTTCGGCATCTGCAGCTAACATGGGGGTGTTTAAAAGGCATGCAGTGTTGCTAAACTGGCTTAAGTTATCTGACATTCTAAAGACAATGGCACCAAGCACTAACTCATCATAAAATCATCATTGTTCAAGTGTGATTTCTGTTTCTATGATAAAACTCTCTGACAAAAAGTGATGGAGGAGTGGAAAGGGTTTATTTGGTATTCACTTTCAAGTCATAGTCATAGTCTGAGGGGAGTCAGGGTAGACACGGAAGTAGGAACTTGAGGCAGAAACCACAGAGGAATGTTGGATACTAGCTTGCTCGCAGGCTCATTTTTAGCTAGACAGATCTTCCTAGGGAATGGTGCCACCCACAGTGGACTTGGTTCTCCTACTAATCAATTAACAATAAACATCATGTTCATTCATTATTATATTTCTGGCCTTTTCTACAAATTCTTTGAATTCTTGTAACTCAGGTACCCATTACTCATATCCTATTGTTTTGGATCTCAACTCTGCAGTGTAATCATCAAAATGTATTGAAATGAAGCAGCATATTTTTTTCTTGGTAACTCTCTTCATTGGTCAGTATCTACAATTGGCCTGGGTAAGTATCCCTACACAGCATCAACCATTGTGAACTGGTGTCTTCCTTTCTCACCGCTTGTGGAATAGGTGGGCTATAACCACACCCAAGCTCAGATTTTGCTGGCTCTTTTTTTCCCCTATACTGATATACAGCAACCCCCAGTTAGTACTTTATACACTCTATGCCTTCTCTGCTTGATATCCTCAAGGACACATTGAATCCCCGAGGTGCCCAGCTACTTAGTGACAACAGAGGAAAGTGATGTTACGTCCAGATAGACCTTGAGCATCAAACTTCTATAAAGCTTCTTGAGAAAGTATCCTTGCTCCTGTGTTTAAACACTTCTTGCGTACCACGATGGAAAGGGTGATTCCTGGACAGGTTGGGAAATGGGGTAACAGACAATAGAGCTGTACCTTTTCTCTATCCAGTGTTCTTATCTATCCACACAGGCAGTGAGAGTTACCAGAATATGTCTGGGGTACAGCTAAATGGTTTCCAAGTCCATCCCTATCACATGGCCACACATATCCAATTAGATTTCGCTTAGTTTCAAGATTCAGACTCGAGAATGCCTTTTTAAATGGACAGTAAACTGCTTTAAACCAATTCTGAGGAAAACCATTGGTGATTGGCAGGCTTTCGCATGTTAAAGAAACAATTCCTCCATCTAAAACATCTCTGAATTTCAACATGATGAAACAATGGTGGTAGAAAATTGGACTGTTTTGCACATAGGAAAAAATGAGGCTTTTGCTTAATGTGAATCTGTGAAATGCCTCATTGTTATTGTAGAGGGACAATCATACAGGAACTAGAGATGCCCAAATCATACATTCACTCACTGGCAGTCGTTTCCACGCAAATCTGAAAATTTCCAAGAACAACTCAGAAACTGTGAATTGTAAGGTAAACTAAACGAGAGTGTTTCTCACAAAAACTGTGTTTTCCTCCCGTGGAACTCCGGTTTTGAGAGGTGTTCATGACTACATACTGACTTCTACTAGGATCCACGCGGGATGAGCACATGGGTGGTGGTGCTGGATTGTACCACGAATGAGTGGACAGAAATGACAGCTGCTCTTGATGAGCAAAATCATCACTCAGGCAGTCACCAGCGAAGGCCTTGGGTGAATACCCTTAAAACCCAAGTATCCATTTAAAACCTAATTGCTTTCGACAATGGAAACACACACCATGGATTTCATGTGGACGACTTCCCTTTGAGGTCTACAACATTTTCCTGCTGGGCAGCAGATGTTGCTCAATGACATAATATAACTGGGAAGATCCAGATCGTTATAGTTGGACAATGAGAACCAATCATGAGGAATCAGGAAATTGAGTTGAATCTAACAGTTCCACTGCAGGGGAAGACTCAGCCAGTTTCCCCAGAATTGTATCATGACACCCAACCATCCCCAAACATACTCTTGTTTTGGTGGCATTCACCCCAATCATCGACAGTGAAATGTAGAATTATTCTGGAGTACAGTACTGTTCCCTAGGAACATTTTGGGGGGGCAATATTTAACATGTATGTTTTTGTTCTGTCTTTTTGTTGTTGTGGTCTTTAACTTTTCATCTAACTTTACATGTTTATAGAATCAGTGCCTAAATATTACAAAACTAATACTGGGAGTGATGTCAAAATTCTGTGCTTTAAATAATGTCTCTGGAGTTCTTGGGCAGCCTCTTCTCTGTGAGGATCCTGTGTCCCAAAGAGAGCTGGAGACTCTTTGTGACTATTAGACTTCACTAATTAGACTACTGTGTGAGGCTACTGTCTCCATATATGCTGGTCACCTCTTCAGAGAGCTTACACTACTTTCCCCAAGGCTACCAGGTATCACTTGGCTCCCACACCTCTTAGCCACCACTCTTTTATGGAATGTTGTGACACTGTGACTATTGGAATTTGTGTGTGTCTGTTGAGGATTGGGTTGTTGATCCCTTTGCAAAGACGAATACCTTAGTTTTTGTTTGGTCTACAAAATTTGGAGATCACTGTACTCAAGCATTTCTATTTTTTGAGTAGAAAAATAAAATATGATGTAAAGATGTATGTAGGTACGGCTGCAAACTAAATGTCCACTGAATTTTGAAAAGCTTTGCAAAAAGAAATTGAATTCTCATTTCTATCTGAAGGGATGGTGATGCCATTCCTTTTAATGCAGTTAGAGATTTAGCTATTTGGAAAAAAGTAAAATTGGTCATTTGGGCATAAATTCTAGTCTTTGTAGTAGTTGGTTGCCTAAGGTTTGTGCATTGACTTAGCTAAACAATACACTGAATGTCATATCAAAATGTTTGTCAAACTATAAGAGACAAGAAGGACAGTGAAAGAGAGAGATACACAGAGAGACAGAGATGTAGAGAGAGAGACACACACACATGAAGGAAGGATGGAAGCCTTTTTCTTTATTGGCACTCCAGTCTCCACACCACCACCCAAAGCTTCGGAGTCTTAAATTTGTTTTCCATTAAGACAGTGGTTAGACGGCAGCTGCTGAACCTCTTAAGAGAATACACGATATGGTAATAAAGATCATTTCAGAAATAGGCTTTCTGCTCACTTGACTAGGAGGCATAATAATGAGCTCTGCATGTTCTCTACACTTTTTGCTCCAGACCCTGGTTTTAAGCAGGGGGCCTAGGGTGGGACTCATTGCAATTGGTTCTCTTCCTACCTAGCAAATGGAAATGTTTGTTTTGTCTTTTCAGTTCCAGCCACCCCTGACCATGCAATGTGTTGTAAAATGTTCTTTGAAGTTCATGTGTCATCCGTGTGCTATGAGCACCAAGGTTGGCGTGCTGCACTCTTCTCTCCGATTGTCTCTGGTGCCCCAGTTTCTTTGGGGGAAGGTTCAAGTCTGGCAGTCCCCTACCCTGTGGTAGTAGAACTCCATGCATGACGTTGGGTTTTCCAGATGGAGTCTGGATTTTTACGGCTGCTAGCTCACTGTTTGTGTAGGAAAGCCAATTTATAGGGAAGCTGAAGGGTGATGATTTTAATGCAAACAAATGTCTTGAGAAGGGCTTCCTGGATGTTTCCTGCTATGTGCTCAGCTGGCTGTGTGGACAATTGATGTGGCTTCTCTTTCTCCACAGCAGCAGGCAGCCCTGGGGAAAGTGGGGAGAAGACAGATGTGGCTCAGGACAATTGTTTATAAATACAGATGTGTGTAGAGAAGGAAAGGGAATTAGAATTTAAGGGTATCCTAACACATTCTTCATTCTGTTCAGGGACTCACAGAAGCAACCAGAGTTGCCATGTGAAATCTTAGATGTTGCAGGTTAAGTATTCATTTGAACTTGTTCTCTCTTTTATGTGTCATAGCACTTTAAAATTTGTTAGACATTTTAAAAAATCAAATTTTTTTCTTATTCATGTAATTCTCATAAATCCGAGCTTGTAAATGAGGATAGAGTTTAGGTTTAGAAAAGACAATGCTGGCTTCCTTCAGATTCCTTTGTTGCCTTTGCTTAACCTCCTTAGGGATTAAGGAAGGCAACCAATGTAGTGCTTAAGTGTAATGTCCAGCACACGGTAGGAGCTCAATAAATATTTTTCTTGCCCCTTTCTTTCCTTTCTCTTTTTGCAGCTAGGTAGCTCAACTTCAGGGAAAGAGATTAATTGTAAGGCTAAAGCTAAATATTATTTATATATTGAATTAAGTCATAGGTTTTATAGACGTGTATGTGTGTGTGTGTGTGTGTGTGTGTGTGTGTGTGTGTGTGTGTGTGTGTAGGCTGGAAGAAAACTTCTGGCGTTAACTCTTGGGAATAGCATTCATTTTATTTTGAGACAGGGTCTCTTTTTGGCATGGAGCTTAGCTATTAAGTTGGGCTGGCTGGCCAATGATCCACAGGGATCTGCCTAACTCTTTCTTCACAGTGCTGGGATTACAAGCATGGGCCACCTTGCCCAGGGTTTGGGTATGGGACACAGGTATTCATGCTTGGAAAGCAAGCGTGTTACCAGCTGAGCCATTCCCTAGCCCTAGGCTTGGTTCTGATAATCATTAGAAGAGTACAGACTGGAGCCTATAAAACCAAAGGAAAAAATTAGTCTTTGAAGACAAACAACCCTAGGGCTCCAAGTAATGTAAAGAATGCCACCTGAAAATTCTGCAGATAATATTCATGAATGATTTGATGATTATCTTCAACCAATTACTCTTGCTAATTTTGAGCCTGCTAAACACCATACTTGAATGTTGAGGCTTTACCTATAGTGAAATGGTATAAGTAATCATTATCTACTAAGGAAACTAAAAGTTGTTTCGTTAACCCCTTCCATAGACATAACAAAGGTGGCTTGTTCAAGATTGAAAGTAGGGGCAGCCGGATGTGGTGGTGTACACCTTTAATCCTAGCACTTGGGAGGCAGAGGCAGGTGGATCTCTGTAAGTTCAAGACCAGCCTGGTCTACAAAGCTGCACAGAGAAACCCTGTCTCAAAAAAAAAAAACAGAAAAAGAAAAAGAAAAGAGAACCCCCCCAACAAAAAGATTGAAAGTAGGGATGAACTGCACCAGCCCTTGGCCACATGTCTCTTCATTAGTGCATATTATTTATTCTTCTTACTTGTTCACTGGTGCCTTTTCAATATGTGTTATTGTTAAATTCACTATTTCAAGAGTTAAAAGAAGTTGTTATGTATCACAGTTTCACCTGGATCTTGCTTTGGGCAAAGAGTTTTAAATGATGAAGTTTAAGAGTTGGTTATAAATTGAAACAGTGAACAGATGTTAAAAATATATTGTTCTGTTATTAGACATCATGAAATTGTGGCAATATTAAGAAAAAGTGAGAGTTTACCCTTCAGAAACTTATAGTGAAATAATGTGCCTCATATTATACAGTGAGCAGAAGGAATGCGTATGCCAAATTTTAAGTGGTTGAGTTCAGAGATGGGTACATGAGACTTTCTCATGCTGCTGTATTTGCATATTTTAAATTTTCCACAGTTATAGAAGTATACATGTCTAGTTATGTTCTGTTTCCATTGTTAGGCCTTGTATTTTGTCTTCTGATCATTGCAGAGGACTGCATATTGTTATTGGTTTGTTTTATTTATAAAGACATCAAATCCATGAAATTGAAGTTGTCTTCCTTGTTAATTTAGATGTCAGAAGTGTACAGTCAAATATATGGCCAACTTCAATTATTCATTCATTCAATAGGTTTAAGGTGATAGCAAGACATCTCTGTTCTCTACCAAGTCATACATGAGTGGGAAATCTAGAGAATTAATTTGGGATGCCATCTGATACTGTGGATGAAGTCTCATGGTGGGCCGAGGAGATGAATCAGTTAGTTCAATCTCTAGCTCACACATAAAAAACTGGGCACAGTGGCACATGCTTGTAATCTCGGTGCTAGCAGACAGAGGCAGAATCTTGGGGCTTGCTTTTGATACAAACTACCATACTGGGCAAGTTCCAGGACCTGCTCTGAAAAAATGGGAATCTCCTGAGGAATGATATCTGAGTTTGTCTTTTGGCCTCCACAGGCACACCCACACATATACATGCACACCTGCATACATGAGAACATACACACACACACACACACACACACACACCATAAGGTAGTTCAGAGGAGCTTACACAAGTTTTTGTCTTTGAACCTCAGCACATACATCTGTACAATGGTGATAGAACTATAATTGACCCCAGAGGTAAACACAAGAACTATGCTTAAACACTATTTCCCCTTTAGAACCAGGATCTAGAACATTTAAGGTAAACAGGGGGCCAGGAAGGTACCTTTGAGGGTATTGTAACTTCACCATGGTTTATACTTTTTATTGTGTCATATTTTTAAAAATCAAATATGAAAACATTTTCTTTCTCCTGATTGATCTATTTTATGTATTTGTACACTCATAAATTGTTTTTTTTGGATAAGGTATGGTATCGATGAGAATGTTGCCTCTAAGAAAACATTTATGACTAATTCTAAGGAAAATATTTAAGGAACAATTTTAAGAATAGAATATTTTATAATATTGTCACACTTATGCAACCCTAAAAATCTCAAATTGCCTTGAGAAGATAACCAAACTCTGTTATCAGTGAGTGCTGCGGTCTGGTGACTCACTGAGCATCTACATTGAAGTCTCTCTCTTCATTGCTACCCTTCCTTCCCTCCTGTCACTCACTCTCATTCCTTTCACATTTCTTTTCTTTCCTTTTGGTTTTTCGAGACAGGGTTTCTCTGTGGCTTTGGAGGCTATCCTGGAACTCGCTCTGTAGACCAGGCTGGCCTCGAACTCACAGAGATCTGCCTGCCTCTGCCTCTGGAGTGCTGGGATTAAAGGCGTGTGCCACCACTGCCTGGCCCTTTAATATGACCGAATTAAAATGTGAATAGGAAAATCAAATGTGTCACCTTGCCAACACTTCTCCTTTGGCCTACTGTAGATGATAACTGGCTAGGTGTGATGCATATAAAAGTTATTAAGAACTAGTTAATTAAATTCACATTAAAAACCAGTGTGGTATTAAAAGGAGTAGATTTAGAGAAAACACACTAAACCAGTGTTAAAAATAATTCAGTTAATGTACAGTATCAATGTCACATGCTGTAACTTTGACACTTTTGCTGTGGCTGTGTTAGAAAATAGTCTTCCTCAAAGAGATGCGTCCTGGACTTTAGGGGTGAAGTGACATGGCATGTGCAACTCCAGTGTTGGGGAATGAAAGAAAAGGAATGAGAAAATACAGACATAATTAGAGAATCTGTTTGAAGTATATATGGCATGCCCTTGATCTCCCGCCTCCCCCCTTTTAAAATAAATTCACTACATTTGAAGTTACATTAAAATAAAAGCATCAAACCTGTAATGACAGAAGTTTTCATTTAAAATGGGAAGATATTTCAGAATAGAACATGTTTCCCCCTGATTTGTAGCCACTGTTGAAGACCTGCTTCATAATCTATAGCTAGGGAAAAAAAAAACACCCAGGAACACAGGTGTTCTCTGACATTCAGTACCAAGCTTAATTTGGGAAACAGAACATGGACAAATGATGCAGGACTGGTCAGGGGTATAATATTCAAGGTCAACTTATGTCTTGATGGTGACATAATGGTCACCATGAGCAGTTACAGGGATTGTTCATCTCACAGATCATATATCAGAAGTCTTATATTAATCATACTTGTTCTTTCTTGCTCTCACAGCACAGTATTGTGGTAATAAAGCTATAATCAAACTACATCCTTCACTCAAGGTCAATTGTGATATTCATGCTGGAGAGAGGCAAAGGGCATCCCCCCCCCCCCCCCCGCCACACACACACACCAATGTTCCAACAACAAAACTCCTTGCTTAAATTTCAACCCATTTGAGAGTACAAGCTGAGATGTTTTCTCAGGATTGCTTAATCATCTGACTTCTTTTTTCACCATTGGAAAGACAATTGTGAGAATGATATCGTTTGTTGTATACACGTATGCTAATATTAATTGAGGTCAGAGGTTGACATTGGGTGTCTTCTGCAATTGTTCTCTACTTCTTTTCTTCACATGAGGTCTCTTACTGAGGGTACAGTTCACTGATTCAGCTAGGCTGGCTGGTCATGAGCTCCAGAGATCCACCTAGGCAGTGCTGGGATTACGGGTTCACACTAGCATGTCCAGCTCTAGTGTGGGTGCTGGGGCTTGCAATGAGGTCTTCACACTGGCATGAAAATATTTGCTCCTTAAGCTATCCTCTTGGCTCATTGAAACTATTCTAGCTGATAATTCAAAGAATTCTCTGAATAATGAAAACAACACCAGGAAAGGATGTATATACAGTTTCTAAACAATTAACTAGGTTACAGGAATGATGACGGAGTGATAGTATTGAAACTGCTTAGAAATTCTGTTGCTTTCAAGGTGGATTAAACCTGGGTCTGTAGATACTATTCCCTTCTTTTCTCCTAGGAATCAATGTTGAGCAATTACTGGCTCTTACACACATCAGTGATTCAATAGAAGCATCTTATTTTACAAAGACTGTCTTCTGTTTTCTGTATTAAAGTATCATACTTTACAGAGGTAGGATAGCATGGGAAGAAAGTCTGCACACAGGAAGGTAGTTAAATAAGTGAAGGAAGTAAATTACCTCATATCCTGGTGAGGCAGGGGGAGCAGATTTGAAAAATAATAAAGTATTCAAAGATGAATTCAATAATTCTTCCTTCAAAACCTAGTCTGCACACCTCACAAGGGTAGGAACCACAGCTTATTTCTTCCTGTTTTATGGAATCTAATGGTGGCATTTGGCATACAGGGTTTTAGTAATACTTTTGAGTGGTAGAGTTACCTGAAGAGAAAGGGAGTATGAGACAGAAAACAACAACACAATAAAGGAATAACCAGGAAAATAGTGAGAGAACCCATGTATGTTTCTGGTGACAAAAGTAGAAACAAAGGAGACCCCGTGTATGTAGTGGATTCTTCTAGAACAGACCACCCTGTTATTTAATCAACTCTGGTCTATGTCCTAAGGAGTTTCTTCTTTAGGCTACAACCTTGCTCAGGACATGGGGACATGGCCCCCTGCAGTCTTGATTAACACACACACACACACACACACACACACCAGAACTGGCAGAAAAGAACTGATCAAATGAGAAGGAACTGTCCCAAGCCAAGGCCTTTGTTTTTATGCTTCAGTTTCTCAGCATCTGCAGCTGCCATCTGTTTTCAGTTTGGTAATTTTTATTAAGGCAAAGTGGCACATGCTGTCACAGGAACTGCTCCAGCTCACGCTCCCCAGCAGGTCACCGGGTATCCCCTGGTGTGCTGAGACATAACATGTTTCCTGCCAGTGGATGAGTAGGAGAGAAAGCCCTGCTCAGCACTAAGTTTTAGTCTGTTATGGCAACAGTCAAGCCATGGATAGACATAAGAAGTGAAAAGAACAATTATTGCATTTAAGGAGTGCATCTATTAATTTCATAAACATTTACTAAGTAGTCGTTATTCTTTGTAGTGACATAATTTAACTTCCTTACGGAAGTTAAAAGAGCTAGCCTCATACCAAAAGGTGACTGGGGACTTTTCCCCACTGGTGTCACGTCCAGACGTTTGGTCTATGCTGCCTAACCTGACCTACATCTGGGAACAAGCTGCCTGGGATTGGGAGTACAGCATGGAGTCAGAGAAAAGATGGCTACTTAGCTCAGGCTGCAATCACAGCTCAGAATCAGAAGAATATTTATTGAATACATTGGGGGAAAAGGAATACCAGAACCTTTGGCAACAGGGACTACTGATTGGGGCCAATGCCCAACCCGTTTTAAGTTAGAGTTAGAGTAAATATGTCTGGTGACAAATCACCCTCTGACCCAGGTTCATTTACAACGAGTCTGTGGATAAGCTGATTGTTAGTTCACTGTTTGCTGGGTATATAATGAGTCTGAAGTACTTTACAGGTAGCAGAACCCCCACACTGTTGGATTAGCCTGTGGGTGAGAGCTATCAGAGCAAAAGATAAAAGCTAGGAGAAACCTCTGAAGCTTCCTTTCTTCTTCCTCCTTTCATCGACAACAATGAATCAAAAATCAATAATACATCCCAGGACAGTAGTGTGGATTGAGGATACCCTTAAAGGTAGAGAAAATGCGTAGGAAGGATGCAAAGAAATGCATGGACTGACCAAGTTGTAGCTTCATAAAGCAGACTCTTATAGCAGCCTTGTGCAATACTTTTCCCCAGGAAAATTACTGTGGCAAACTCCTGGCATTCTTTTCCAGTTATCAGGACAAAGTATTATATACCACTCATGCTGAATAAATACCACTATACACTGAGAATCTTGCCTCGCAGCTATGTTAATTCTCATTCCTGGAGGGGACCTGGATGGTCTGGACATTCCTCTGTTTATCGTATGGGCTTTCTACACTGACAGTACCCCACTAATTGAAGACGATTAGGAAGAAGTGGGAAGTATGTCAGAGGCTGTGATGCAACGCAGCTTCATCACAGTGTCAGAGACAAACTGCACAAAGGCCCGGGGCCCATTAGGTCAATGGCATTTTCTGGGAGTTAAGTGTTTTGGGGGCATGTTTGTACCTCCTTCTAAATTAAGGGGGAAAATCGTACCATCTCATACCACTGGTAAGAAAAAGTCCAGGATTTGGGAGGTTGCTTTGGGTTCTGGGAACGGCATGCTTCACACGTGGAATGCTTCTCTGGTGCATTTCCTAACTGTTGATATGGAAGGTTGCCAAGTAGTAATGGGACCTACATTAGAAGAGGGCTCTGCTGCTATGGGCAGGGGATTTAATAGACTCTTTGGTGCCAGAGGTGTCTGTGGTGGGAAAGGATGCAGAGTGGTATTTGTGGAAAAACCACAGTGTTGAAATCCATAGTTTTAGATGGCACACAACATTCCAACATCGCTTCTTGCTTTGTCTCTGTGTCCAGTGGAGATGGAGTAGGAGGCAGGCGCTGGCCATGCAGACAGTGCTGTTCAGCATGAGGTGGCTCTATTACTGTCTCTTGGCACAAGCACCTCTCCAGTAGGGCCACATGAGTATGGAGAGAAGCTTGTGACCAGCTGGTACAGGAGGAAAAGGCTAGATGTAGTCACAGACCAGCTTGTGTAGGCTGACACAAATGGAAGGTCATACACTACAACCTCCACAGGTGGGATCCTGGAGGATGGAGCCCGTGGGGGGCAGAATTCTCTCTGTGGACAGAATGCTGAGTAGCACATCCATCGTACATGGAAAGAAACGTAGCCTAAGGTAAAAATGAGCATAGAGCCCTGGCCAGTGAGGAATGGCAAAGGCTGGAAGATGAGAGTTCTAAAGGAAGAAGGACCTCAAAGGGCCTGTGAGAATGGGCATGAAGTGGTGATCTCACACTTATGCAACTTGGATGGATTCACATTAAGAAACAGCTTCAGTAACCAAACTCCTAGCAATGATGTGATCAGCTGAACACTGGGACATGTCTAGCACAGCTGTGACACAGTCGTAGGATGAATACAGCAGTCATGGTGATGGGGTAGGAGTACAGTCTCCCTTTTTCTCACCAAGACTGATCTAACTGCGGATACTAACACCTGACCTAATGACATTGCCCTTAGAGGTGGCATTTGGGGGAGGAAAATGGCCACGCACTCAGTGGATAGCTGATAGCTTTGGGTTTTTTTGTGCACAAGAAAGGCTCTAATGCATATTTATTGCTACTTACACATGTTCTGAACATTAATTTTCACTTTCTGTTGACAGAGCCTCTGTTCAGTGCCACAGTTTGAGTACTGAAAAGAGTAGCTTCATCAACATGAATACAAACATTGGGCCTCATCCCACAATGAGGGATGCTTTCTCAGCCTAGACTCTTGCGGGAGGGCCTAGGCCTTGCCCTGAATGAAATGACAGACTCTGGAGATCCTCCATGGAGGGCTTCACCCTCCCTGGGGATCGGAATGGAGATTGGCTGGGGGATTGGGGGACCTTTGTGGTCCTGGGAGCTGCCCTTGGTGCCACAGAATTGCATCACCAAGATTGTATTGTATCCTGTATTAGTTTGTGTGGATGTACAAAACATCACCCTTTGCTTCAGTTTGGGATAACCCTGAAGATACACTAGCTCCCAACTGTCCCTTATGGTAAGTAGCAGCCCCAGCTACTATGTTAAAAGTTAGTGTCTTTCTGCTTCATTCTTTGTATGTCTGTCTCCAAAGAGCATTCCTAAACAAATAAGCATGTGATTCTCTACCACAAATTTGTTCTTAAGAGCTCCCAAAAGACATGAATCTCCTAGGACTATGCCAGTATCCAAAAGATATCCAATGTGTAAGATTTGTCTCTTTTCCTCTATGATATATTTCTTGCTTGAAGCCACTATCATTGCCTGTAACTTTTTAAGCATCTATCATAGAGTCACAATGAAATGATCCTACTTAGAGGAAGGGATGAAGATGTAGTAAGCTGTCACGAGGGACAAAACCTTCAGCCTCATAACCTAAAGGAAGGCCAGATGAACAGTGGCCCCAAGCAACCTTGTGGGAAGAATTTAAGGGCAAATGTACATATTATGAATTTACCCATCTGACACAGGTGTGGTTCTTCCCATTGTACAGAGAAATGGATGTCCTACAGCAGAGTGTCTATCCACTTTCTTGTGTACTCATCAGACCTTCTCATCGAACAAATACGTTTATTTTCCCAGAAGCAAGCTATGGCCTAGTGATTGCCCATGGACAGCAGTGAGTGTCTAGACAATTGTGTTTATACTGTGCGGTGGTTTTCCAAAGTTGGTGTACAGTGTAAGTTTGGGCTCCTAAGGACAAGTAGGAGAGCGATCTGTTCCCCTTAATCTACCACTCTAACGAAGATCATCATTGTATCTGAAAATCAAGAGTTTTGTTTTGAGGCAAAGAGGTAGTGAGTGACCATTTCCCAGGTTCCCTTGTTTGATCAGGATTGGTGAAATTATGTCTTGTCATATTTATTAACAAGGGGGGATGAGTGCCAAGAGCTTCAGTTTCTGATTTCATTCTTAGAGAAGTCATTACATTTCTTTTTCTGTGTTCTCACTAATCAAAATTAAATGGTTAGTATCTCCCATATGCCTAGAGAGCTATTGGCAAAAGCAGAGAATGTATTTTGTTATCCGAGTAAGAACTTGAAAAGGATAGAGAGGTAGAGACAGAGGCAGACATACAAGACAGAAAAAAGGGGGGGAATAATAGAGAGAGCCAATAGAAGGAATAAGGAAGTCCTTAGTTTGTGTGCCTAGCTGGTGTGAGCTTCTACTGAAGCATTCGGTCAGTGTGGGACAGCCAGGAGTAGCAAGTGCAGAGCTAAGGCTTAAGACTGAGAGGAGGTAGGGTGCCCAGAAGATGGGGGTGAGAATTAGTGTGGACTGGGGGAAATGGGAAGAGGAAGCAAGATTTTAGAGTCAGTATAGGGAATGTGGTGATCAAGGGTGACTGTCCCCTAAAATGGGAGGACAGCAGTTCATGACCTCAGAACCCATGTAAGAGTCAGGCAGTCAGCAAGGCCTCCTGTAATCCCAGCACTTTGGAGGTAGAGGCAGGGCACCCATGGGACAAGCTGGCTAGTTAGACTACATGATCAGCAAGACCTGTGTTTAATTGAGAGACCCTACCTCAGCAACTGATGTGGAGAGCTATCGAGGAAGATAACTGATATCAGTCTTCTCAGACCTTACACACACACACACACACACACAGCCCTGAAAAATTGGAATGCTTAGACCCAAACCTCTCTTAATTTAGCTAACCCTGGAGCCGAAAAGAAATTACAGAGTATTTTGTGGACTCTTATATGAAGTCTTATACATATAAATAACCTTACATATGCAAAGATATATCTAAGACTCCTCATTTTAGTTTAGGTTGTAAGACAAGGTGACACAGGGTTATATCAACCATACTCCAGGGCAAGTTCCATCGCCAGGAGTAGTTTACTCATTATAAATTGTTTATGAGAGAGGATGGGTATATGAACAGAATATACATTATGTGAGACTATAAAAGAATAAATAAAATAGTATTTTAAAACTACTATAGAGGAATAATTTAATAAGATTTTGGATTTTGCTGCAACAAAGACACCACAATCGTTAACATGCAGCATGCAGACACACTTTCTAGATTTATCTGAATAATGTGGATTAATTATTACAAATTTAAAGTGTTCTTTGTGAATCACAGATAGAAAATGAGTCGAAGAACTCTTTTTTCTTCTGTCCTCTCTCTCCTCCTCCCTGTCTTCCTCTCCTCTGTTTTTCAATGTAGAGATGTTTCCTTGTTCAAGATAGATTAAAAAAATTAAAAAGGAAGACCCAAACTGCTTTTGGGTGGTGGTTTGGGAGAGGTATGGTTTTGTAATTTTATTTCATATGACTTAAAATTGGATGATAAAGTTGTACAATTAGGATTAACTCATTAATTTAAAAAATTTCCACAAACAGTACAATACAAAATCAAATGACAAAAGAATGAATCAAGCTAAATATACATTCTATACCATTAACTTTTACAATTATAGAATATGCCCAGCACTCGGGAGGCAGAGGCAGGCGGATCTCTGTGAGTTCGAGGCCGGGCTGGACTGAAATCCTCCAAAACAATACAGAGAAACCCTGTCTCATAAAAACCAAAAAAAAATGTATTTACAGGAAACGAACAAATAAGATATTTAAAATTTAAAATATATTAAAGTACTTCCGTCTTTAATTCTTGTAAGAAATGTTTAGCATATTGTATATTCCATTGATTTTTATATTCCTTTTTATTGTAGTAATATTTGAAGACACTCAAACATATTTGCAACCATTAAATTAATTTTCATATAGAAATTTTGTAAGTATTTATTTCTAAAAAATAAATCATAAGATGACTTGTGTACTACCCAGCCAGGCATGTTTGTGATATGTAACTATTTTTATTCAGACAGCAAATTGACCACACAACATTTTTGGGATCAGATAGGTGACAACTCCTGATCCCTGGGTACACAGTTCAATAAGCTGTACTGCTGTCCCTACATGTTGTGGCTTTAGTCCTTGAGGTTCTGTAGTTCGGGGTTACCTGCCTGTGTGTTCCTCTCTCCTACGTTCCACTGGGGACACCGAGTTGATCAATAAAGAGGGTTGAGGGGAGACACAGGATTGATCATTCAGGAATGTATCTATTTATCAAGCCACTGACTCTTGTCATCATATTCTTTGCCCACCACAGTACATGACCACTTTGATTTGTGGCTACAGTGTGTAAAGTCCCAGAGATACCCTCCTGATGGGTGACCAGACTTGTCACACCTCCAGAGTTCCAACAGCTACTAGATTGGGCCCTTTAAGAAACTACACTTGCTCTTTTCAAATCAGAACAAGACTCTCCTTATTCCACAGAAGCAGTAACTCAGTTATAGTTGTCCTGATGGCCTTAAAAAGTCAGCGCTGCCTCCAGAGGTGCCTGACTTACTGCTTGACATAATTTATGTACTGGGAGGATCTGATCAGTGCCTTTGTTCTGTGAAAGCTCAGAGACCTAAAAACTGAGAATACATCTTGTGACCTCAGAACACATGATGGAGATGAAACACCACAAAATGGGAAATACAAAAGCCTCCAAACTCTGCAAGAGGTGTGTGTTTGTGTGTGTGATGTCAGTTTCTGTGTGTGTGTGTGTGTGTGTGTGGTGTCAGTTTCTGTGTGTCTGTACGTAGGTGTGTGTGTGTATGTGTGTGGATTTTTCTTCTTGTTTGGTTTTGAAACCCTTGATCTAGGGAACAGAGTTTCTTTAGCACGGGGTGGTTGCCAGCATAGGGATTCATTTCTAATATCTAACGTAACTCAATAGCTGTGGGACATTGGCTGTGGAAGGAACTGATAGCACTGACCCACAAGAGACAGCCTTTTCACTTCTAGACGGCAGTAAAGTGAAAGGTGGCTTTTCTCATTGTCCTTACCCTCCTTGTTCTCAACCTGTGCAGGGAATATGCTACAGATCTCAAGCTGAATGCCTTTTGCACTACACCAAATGACTGACCATCAGAAATGCAGATTGGTTTCCCAGAAAAGATACTTTCTGCTGGGACTCAGCCTCTCCTGACTGTGTTCCTCCACAGGGCCTGCCATTCGCTCCTGTAGCTTTCAGAGACCTTTCAAGTTAATAGATGGTGTTTTTTGAATTAGGTATCCTGAGGAAACATGAAAAAGAAATAGAATGTGAGGTCTCTGCTCCCAGAATGACTAAAATCAAAAGACTCCACATCCTATAATCTTTTCTCTTTTTCTTTTGAAGATTGGAAGCTCAGTCATTCAGCTGTCTCCCCCTTCCTCGGGTCTGCCTTGGGGGACAGTGAGATGATCCCATTTTACTTCTCATTAGGAACACATGGACGGGCTCAGAAAAGTCTAAAGTGTTAATTAGTAGCAGTCCTTCTTGAATCAGGTATAATCTCATGCTGCCTTGGGATCAAGAACTTGGCTAACAGAGAATTTTGAGCAATATGGTCAATGAAGAGAACTGGTAACTGTATGCTGAAACTCCCCGATTAAAATTTGATTAGTTTTATCATCAGGAAATTTACTGACATTTTTGTTTTCCAGGTAGTACTAGATTTGTGGCAGTTCATGGTGTTTTTGTGATCTTGACATATACACATCCTATACCTCTAGCCCACGAGTTAATATACTCCAGCCAGGAGCTGTGACATCAGGATGCACAGTATGTAGGACCAGCATGCACTAGCAGATCACTACATGAAGGATGTGGTTTCCAGCTCTTGAACCATATCAGGAACGTATAACTAGTGTGTCTATTTCATACTTGGTTAGAGGAAGAACATACGGATTTGAACATCTTAGGTGCCAGAGCTATACCTCCTTTGGTCTGCACTCAATGTCCTCCTAGCATTGGTGATGCAGTTAGGCTTGCAAAAGAAATCTATTACATGCTAGGAGGTCAATATTCTATTGATGTTTTAATGGTGATTGACATACAGTAGATATTCAAAAATATATTTCTAGACTAAACCAGTAAATGTCCAACTAAAATCCAGATAAGGAAACTAACTTCTGTAGCTCACCTCCTCCTGTCTGTGAGCAGAGAATTAGTCTCCATTCACTCTAATCCTCTGTATACATTCTCCTTCCTTTCGACACTTGCTAGTTATTCATCGTGCTTTGAATTAGTGTGGCGGGTGTGGGATGGGGGAGTCAGCCACATTTGGGTTTGTTGAATATAGCCAACTGCTTTGAGTTCAGCAGTACCCAGCATGTTTGGCAAAGCCCTTTGCTGTCAAAGCTTTAAGAACATGTGGACTGAGATGGAAATTTAATCTGCATGCTCATTTACACGTAACTCATCAAAACATTTTAAAGAGCTCTTTGAAGTCTGCAGAGTTTTTCAATCTTTTTTCGTGGAAACTTTTCAAGCATTTTTGGGGTTTTCATGGGAAGCTAGGCTTGGCTAAGACCAAGCATAGTCGAGATTGGACCCTTACCGCACTCCTCCAATGTTTTGTTTGTTTCATTTTGTTTATGAGAAAGGGTCTCACTCTGTAACCCAGATTAACCTGACACTTACTACGCAGCCCAGGTTTGTCTGAACTCACAGAAATCCTTCTGTCCTAGACTCATAAAAACTGTGGGTATAGGCCTGAGCTCCCCAATATTTTATATTGA
This sequence comes from Mesocricetus auratus, assembly GCF_017639785.1. Lineage (NCBI taxonomy): Eukaryota > Metazoa > Chordata > Mammalia > Rodentia > Cricetidae > Mesocricetus > Mesocricetus auratus. The sequence goes on along the minus strand of NW_024429199.1, from coordinate 17,069,992 downwards.
TTTAAATATCGTATCTTCTCTTTGCACATGTTTTGTTGCTGCTTCTTTCATTTCTAAATTGTTGTTCATTAAACTTCATGGAAAAAGCACAAATTAAAATTTGAAAGGAACTGGGATATTGTTAGCTTCTAAGGGGGAAATAGATACTCATGATCAGTCTTTGACAGTATTAGAGAATAATGGTGCCTTGCGAAACTCTAAGTTGGAAAAGCTTGGGGTGGGGGATTCATTTGACTTGAGAATAGTTTGTAGCGCTCTATTAGTTGGCAAAGCTTAGTATGTCAGAAATCTTTGCTGAGTTCCAGTTAGATCCACAGAGTATTAACAAAGTGCTGGCAAGAAATGGCTTGGTCACGTCTGATTTTTTGGTGAGGATATGTTAGCGGTAGTGGATGGAGGATCCAAGGGGCATCAATTTTGGTGATGACTAGATTTTCTATCTGATGGGGTAAGAAGGTAGACATAGATCTGGAGATACTTAAGGTAGATTAGCAAGGCAAGAAAAATGATTGGTTGGCTCAGGAGAGAATGATATTGACGGTAAACAAGGAACAGAAAATAGGACAAAGAATAGCTTTGAAATCAGAGGAAAATGGTGAGCTCAGTTACAAACCCATTGATCTGATGCATCAATGGAGACACTATGTGACATGTCAGGGCTGTGGCTATGTAGCTATGGGGTAAGAGCTACACCGGATAAATAGGTGTCAGTACCAGTTCATAGCTGGATGGTTGAAGGAGATCAATGAGCGAGCTACTTATGAAAGTCAGGTAGATCAACTTTGTGTCTTTGGAGATTGAGATGCTCTAGAGAAAGGGCACATCACATAAGGAAATAGACTGCTCTAGGTAGAAGAAATATGAACATCCAGGTGGAGAAAAATAGGCTGGTTAGGGGATGGAATCTCCAAAGACTGAGGTTTGAAATTCGGTTTCTCAGAGTCAAATTAAGGAGTAGGGTGGAAAAGCAGATGAAGACTAGATGGATTTTGAAGACTAGAAAAGAGCTTGTTCTGAGATCTCAGTGTCATGTTTCAGAAGACACTCGGGTTTGCAAGACATTGAGAAGTCATGCTGGGTTAAATCACGGGATATATTCTCCTGTGCCTAGCTTTCATAACACTGGAAGGTACCATACAAGCCGCTAAGGGAGGAAAATCATTAACTGCGCTGTCTGTCTGTGTACCTTATGTACTGTTGTAACATTGTGCTTGTCAAGATACATCTGCTGGTGCAATAGTGGCATGACTACCATAGGGACGATCAATCACTTTCTGAGTGTTTCTGTTCTTATTGTTTTGTTTGAGGCTTGTTCCACAGGAGGAAGCTCATGCCTGATACTGTAAACCCGACCAAGAACCTGTGTCTAAAGAGGCCTTAGGCCCTAGGAAGAGGGCCTACTTCTGTTATTCTGTTAAAAGGACATGGCATCAAACTACTTCTAAATGCTCATCTTTATATTCATAAATTAGCAGTTTGATCAATCTTCATCATGTAAGCTTCTTTTTGTAGCAGATTAACACAAGTCTTGAAAGTGTGCATAATAAGTGAGTGTGGAAAGCTTGGCCCTAAAGTGGGACATCTAAACTATCCAAGGCTCAGGGGTCATGAAGGATGAGGATGTGGGAAGAATGTAAGAGCCACGGGTTGGTGAGGAATAATGAGACATTTTCCTCTGCATAAAAGATGACTGTTGCATTCAGGAACTCAACTGCATCTGTGGTTACATGCACAGGAACCTCTCCTTGGGGAGAGGGTCATGAGGGTCTCAGTGAGGGTCTATGGAAAAAATAAAGTGAGATCATCATAGGGGTGGGATTGTTGAGAAGAAGTTTCAGAAAAGTGTGTGTACATGAGTGCATGTGTGCGCGTGCAAGCATGTGTGGTGTATGTGTATGTGTGTGTTGTGTGTATGTGTGAAAATGCTCCAAATTCAGTATATGTGAGAAAAGGTTGTAGCAAATGACTAATTCAAGGCCACTTCACTACTCATTTCACTGAACAAATATTTTACATGTATTTTATTCAACCACAGTATGTATCTACTCTCCTCTGTCTTTCTCATGTGTCAGTCATGTACATATTCCTGGTTGTGAAGCAACCATACTGCCTGACAGTTTCTGGGAAACCTAAAGAATACACACATACACATGGATTTATGTCACATATTGCTTTCTTCATTCAATCCTGGTGTGTGTGTGTGTGTGTGTGTGTGTGTGTGTGTGTGTGTGTGTGTGTGTGTATGTGTTCCATGCATAGTTAGAGTCAGGAATTCTTAAATCGCATCAAATCCCTAGAGGCTTCCCAGACTCCAAATTAGTCAAAGCTGTTGTTGCATCTCTGCAAATGAAGCTGCTTTTCCCTTGGTTCTTTTTGCAGTGTTATATCCATAACACTTTCTGGATAGTTAGCTAGTATGGTCAACAAGGGTGGGGTGGGGGGGAAGAGTTAGGACAGCTGGATACTTACAACTTATTGTTTCGTATGCTTTATCTTGGATATCATTAAATTATTTTTCATTCCTTCTTAATCATTAGCTTGATGAGAAGTTTAAAGTTGGCAGGTTGATGGGCAATGAGGAGACTACATTTTTCAGCAGATAAATTAGACAATTTCAGCATAGTCACCCGTTAACCTGGTTAAATTACCTAATGGGAGACTTTAAGACACGGACATGGCTTGTGTGTGTTTTGTGGAAAGGCATTCTCAGAAAACTCTTTGAAGGAGGAAGAAAAGCAAAATAAGGAAGCATAAGGGCTAAGCAAGGGTGTGGCAACTGGCCTGACTTTGGTGAGAGTCTGCAGTTTAAATATCAGTGCACAGTGTTTGACTGCACAATGAGGTTAAAGGGTCAAGCTCTAGGATCTTCATGTCAGTCAGCTCCTGGCCACATGTTGGGAGAGGAGGGGAAGGCATGGATATGATGCTAGTGATCGAGGTTGGGTAACCTCCTAAGGGTGTCTAAGCAAGCTGGCTCTAGTCAAACCAGGGCAAGTCCCTGGAGAATATAACTGGTTTAAGCTGTTCACTCATCACTGGCAGCAGCTGGATGAAAGGGCTTGCTGACCAGTAAAAACATTCTAGAAGGGTCACCTACAGCATTTCTTGTAGCAATAAATACATTGCTTTCTGTATTTTCCTATTTAACTGTCCCAGGTTAATTTTAAAGGTGATCAATGAGAAAATAAAGACTCTATTATTATGTGCTCAGTTTTAAAATTTCTCAGGGTGACCTCTTCACATAGTAGGAATATGACTTTCAGTTTTGCAACTTGAAAGAAAGCTCATCCCATTTAAAGCTATTATCGGGCTTACCCATCTGTTCTCTACTGTCCAAAACCAAAGAAAGAGAAGAAGCAGGTGTGCATTCTGGATGCAGACAAACTTGTCCCAGTTTTTCTGGGACAGGAGCTCTCAAGCATCAGCATGTACCAGCCTCACATGTACCAAGCTTTTGATATTACCGATTCCAGGCTTCAACCTCTCCGACAACAGTCACCCCTCTTCCAATGTGGCTGCTTGGCATAATGACTTTGTTCCTTCTTGATGGTTCTGTTGCTATGTTGTAACTTGAGCTGCTCAGGATACCTGAGGCTTTTTTTCCTTTTCTAAAGCCACAGGAAGCCATGCACATGGGCATACACATGAGTAACCATGGACAACATAGTGTGCATCTCTCTATGGAGTTGTACCTACTGATGTTGTATGAAGAGTGTGAATTCTAAGTGAGCATTATAAAAACAACTAGAAAGTCATGCCTAGGGATAAAATAGAGCTCTATATTAGTAAGTGTAAAATATAAATGTAATGTTTAATGTTTGCCATGCATATAAGTCACAAAACAAAATAAATGAGAGGCGTTGCTTCGGAGTGAGTTCCTGCAGTAGGCTCCAGCACTTGAGACCAGGCAAGAATGGAGTCCCTGTGCTAGGTGCCATGGAATCAAACTCAACATATACATCAACTGATTATCCAACAAACAAGAAGATTCCCATCAACCAATTCAAAGGAGCCCAGTCAACCTCAACCTGGCAATTAAGCAAGTCTTTGCTTCACCCTTAAAGGGAAAGACGCTTGATGGTCGTCAATCTGCTCTATGCACTACTGTTTCCCTGTCCATTCAGACTGACTGAATGAAACTTCTTTACCTTGAGAAATTCTTTCTATTTTCACAGATTTCTTGCTGCCTAGTTAATATCTTTGTTATGAAAGCCATTAGATGCTTGAAATTCAGTTTGTTGAAATTTTATTCTTTAATGAATTGTTTGCCAGCATGCAAATTCAAAGAAGACTGCAGAGAAAAATTAATTTTTACATATTTCACTTAGTCCAATAACCTAAAATAGATTTAGATATAACCAACATAATGTTCTTGGGATTTTTCTGTATTCTTTCCTTTTGTAGACAACTCTAGGAAGTGTGGCATATAGGACGGCTCAGGGTAGACCTGCCCATCTGCACATTTGTGAGTAGTGGCTGCTGTAATAAGCAGAACAAGAGCTTTTAAGCAGGCCAATTCAGTCAAAGGTGTGACTATACTTTTTCTCAGTTCTTCAATTTATTTTCAGTAGGTAAAACACCTCAAAGGCTTATCAATGAGCAATGGAAATGAAAGGGCCTGCAGAGGCTTCAAGCGTCTGCTGAAGAAGGCTGAGAAGTAGAGCTGTTTTTCAAAGCAGTTTGGGATTTGGGGAAATTTGAGTCAGGAGCCCTTGTCATTGAGGGCGTGATGTTTCCCTATGGTTGCCAGTGTTGGGTCAATCCATTATTGTGAGTGGGAGATCAGATCATGGACACTTCATTTAGACCTCCAGGAGCTTAGGCATGGGAAGGAGGTCTGAGGGCTCTAGAGCATATGGAGACCAATGGGAAGCTGTGAGGTTAGCAGAGAGGTTTAGCCTCATCCCTGCCTGGAGGCAGGATGCTAAAACTCATGTAACACCAAGGAAAAGTAAAAGTAACGAAAACCATTTATGTGACGGGGAGTCTTATATTCAATGTGTCCCTGTGTCATCTTCTCTTTGGCTCAGCGTCCAGGTGTAGGCAGAACTTACATTACTTACATTACCCTTCTTCATGCTGAAGGTCACTGTGGTCACTGCCATCTCTGGCCATAGTTACCAGTGCCCTGACCTTTGACCTTTGTTACCTAGTATCACTGCATTTAGATCTTGCTCAGGAAGTATATACAATGTGGCTCTGTGGGACTGTAAACACTGGAGAATGCAAAATCTGAAATATTTTTTTCTTTTTCAAAAAAATGTTTTTAATTGAAATAGAATAACCTCACTTCCTCCCCCTACTCCTTCCAGCCCCTCCTAGTTACCACCTCAAACCCCTTCCATGCCCCTGTCAAGTTGATAACCTCTTTCTCTTTGCTTATAATTGTTACATATATCTGTGTGGGCATATGTATGCACAAATATGAATAGAGCCTGCTTGAGTCCATGTTTTATTGTTTGTGCGTTTGTGGCTTCAAGGCTAATCACTCTGTCTTGGATAACCAATTAGGGAACTCATCCCTGGAAGAAGCTAGTTCTCCATCGCCCAATAGTCAATAGCTGACTGTAGTTCATTGTCTAGGGGTGGGTCCCTGTGAAAATTCCCCCCTTTTGCATTAGCATGCCTATTTACAAGCTATTGCTCTTGTCTTACTTGAATGCTGCTTAAAATGCTTTGTTGATTTTTTTTACTCCTTCTTTCCTGACCAAGGGTAAATAACAGAAACTGCCACTGCTTTGACTGGCTTCTGGAAGCTTGAAAGAATTTTAGACAGTATGTTTCTCACAAACTACATAGGCATGTTTCTCCCCTGGGCTTTTGCCAAAAGTGCCAGCATGAAAACAAAAAGGTCAACCACTGTTTCTTGCTTCTCCAGGTTATGCCAAGCGAATCCTACTTCCTCCTCAGAATCCTGCTACTAGCACATGAGACAGGAATGTGAGGTGGGATCCAGATCTCCATTTATTTCTTTTAGGTTGCATATAAAAACTGAACAGGGCCTGTGGCCTTGAGGGAGACATGTAGATGCAGACCAATAAGTTAATTTATGTTTACAAAGATAAAGGTAACGCCATCAAATGGTTTTTGACTGTCATTTGATTTACAGAATGTAAGTGAAATTGTGACCCAGAAGTTCTAAACTTTGTACTCAAACTCTGTTGCATTAAAAAATTTCTGAGGGCAGAGTTATTTAAAATTGGGTTAATGTCCAGGAGTCACTCTACAAAGTCTGTGATTCCATCCATCTGGAGCGTGGCCCTGGGCATTGGACTTGCAGGTGATTCTAAAGTAAGACCCGGGTCAAAAGCCACTGTAAAGTCAAAGTTGGGAAAATTGGAGTTTTAAATGTATGTCAATCTCCCCAAGTAATGCAAAAATTTCAAAAACATTTGGGAAAGTTATTTTAAAAGTATAATTTGATTATATTGTGCACATATTCAGACACTAATCACACACAGAGTTTAGAAGATGCTGGTTCCCACAGAAGTTTGAGTTGTGCAACCTATATAACTTCATGCTTTTATTATTCCTCCCAGAATACTTTTCGTGGATTTTTATCAAGAGCGTCTCTTCCAAGGAAGTTGCAGCATCTTGTGTTCCCATCAGTAGACCTGTGAGAACGCAGTTCTTCCATGTTCTCATCAGTGCTGGGTATTGGTCTTCCTAGGTTCAGCTTATGAAATCAGGGTGTACCTGGTAGCTTTAATGCTCCTTTCTCTATTTAGAGGATGGTATCTTTGTATATAGTATTTGTTCTAACCTTTTGCTCCACTCCACACTTTACATATTTTACTTATTTTCTTAAAAACTTTCTCTTGAGAATTTCAGACATGTATACAAAGAAATGTGACCATATACACGGTTCTAGTATGCTTCTTTGTTGCTGTAACAAAACACTGACCAAAACAACTTGAGGAGGAAAGGTTGTATTTCATCTTGCATTTCCAAGTACCAGTCCATCACTGAGAGAAGCCAGGTCAGGAACTCAAGGAAGGAACCTGGAGGCAGGAATTGAAACAGAGAAATGTTGCTTACTGTCTTATTTCCTTTGACTTGTTCAGCCATCATTCTTATATAACCCAGACTCTCTTGCCGGGGGATACCACTGCCCATTACGGGCTGGGCTCTCCCATATCAATTAACAACCAATAAAATGCCCCCACAGGCCAAACTGTTGGAGACAAAGCCTCAGTTGAGGTGGGTTCCCTCTTACCATATGTGTCAAGTTGATAACTGAAGCTATCTATGACATATATTCCCCACTCCTCCCTTCCAGTTCTATCCTCAGTGCATCCCCCCAAAATTTCATGGTATTTTTTAAATCATATAAGTGCTAAATCCAGTTGATACTCACCCATTTGAGCACGCGAGGTCACCCACTGGTGCATGTCACCTCATTGGTGGTCACACTGTAAAAATGCATGGTTCTATTCTCTCTCCTCCAGAAGCCACCTGAAAGTCCCTCGGAGAGGCATGGGGCTGGGAGACCTTCTGTCCCAGATGCAGTGTTCCACAGCTGCTGTGACTTCATTTCTTTGGTAGCTGTGCCATATCCAGAAGACAGCATTACACAGCACTCCTTCCCATTCTCTGTCTCTTACATTCTTTATGTCTTCTCTTTTGCTATCTCTCCTGAGCCTTGGTTGGAAATGGCAAGGCAGGGGCAGTTGACAGAGGTGTTCCACTCAGGGATGAACACCTTAGTCTCTTCTTCTTGGCACTCTGACCAGTTATGCATCTCTTCATTGACCTCTGCCCACTGACAAAAAAAAAAGAAAAGAAGAAAAAAGAAAAGAAAAGGTCTCAGACCAAGGTTGAGAACAGTCTGGGGGCAGGGGATTCCAGGAGTGGTCCTTTTGTACACTTTTAAAGATGGGTTGCTTAGTTTCTTAGTATTGATTTACACACACACACACACACACAAATTAATTCACCTTACCAAATAAATATTACATAAATATATGTATATAGTGTATACCATATATATATATATATGTTATTGAATTTTGTAACATTTGTTTGATAATTTCCAAATATCTCAGAATAAGGAGCCTCCTGGGAAACAGAAGACAAATTGCAATATGCAAACTCATAGCATCCTGTTGAGAGTTAAGTGCTTGAAGAATACCATGCATTTCATGGTGATACAGGCAATTCTATGTCTTTCTCACATATTGGGAGACTATGTTACTCAGAGTCAAGTAATTTTCCTTAACTCTAAGGCTATGGATGAACCTAACCCTACTACAGAAATCTGTATGGATAACATATTCTATATACTTCCCAACAAAGTACTTCATTCCCTTTTAGGTGTATGAGTGTTTTGCTTGAGTGTATATATGGACACTATGTGTGTTCAGCTCCTGGAGAGGCCAACTGAGGGCATTAGGGCCACTGGAACTGGAGTTAGAGATGGTTTAAGTCACCATGTTGGTGCTGGGACCCCAACTCAGGTCCTCTACAAGAGCAGCAAGTGATCTTAACTTCTGAGTCAGTCCTTCAGCCCTCAATAGTACAAAAAGGTTAACATTATTTTAGAAAATGAAAATTTGGTTCTTTCTTCCAAATTTTTAAAAATCAGAAAACATTTGCTTCCAAGCAATCTGGAGTATAAAGTTAAACTTTCCATGAGCTTTTTTTGTCAATAATTTCAAGTAACAAATACTTAAATGATCTCTGAAATTAAAAGCAATTAACAAGCCTACTAAGCTGTCTTATGAGGTATGTAGTCTTTTGGTCTACATATCTTTGGCCACGTGATTAAGAATAGCATACTAAGCTAATCAGTGTGGACATGTGAATGCTGATTGGCTGACTGACTCAGTCACAGAGGTATTGGTAACAGTGACTCCTGTAAAAGATTACTGCTTGGGATAAACTAATGTCACATGCATCATGTAGTCTGTGATGTTAGTACTTTGAGCTGACACTCTTATTATTTTCAGACATTATGGACAATTTCCAGGAGGTCACTAGAACCTTGGTAGATTGCCCAGAGAGTCATCACTGTTCTGGTGGGCTGTCAGCTAACCAAATTCAGAATCTCCACCCAAATGAACGACACAAGAGGACACCTCTGGTTTCTATCCACTCTCGTATGTCCAACCACAGGCCGAGAAAGAAATTAGAGCAACATCACCCTTTACAATAGCCACTGGTAACATAAAACACCTTGAGGTAACTCTAACCAAACAGGTGAAAGACCTGTATGACAAGAACTTTGAGTCATTGGAGAAAGAAATTAAAGAAGATACCAAAAAATGGAAAGATCTCCCATGCTCTTGGACAAGTATGATCAAAATAGTAAAAATGGCAATCTAACCAAAAGCAATCTATAGATTCAATGCAATCCCTATCAAAATCCCAGCACAATTCTTCACAGACCTTGAAAAGACGACTTTATATGGAAAAACAAAAGACCCAGGATAGCCAAAACAACCCTGTACAATAAAAGAACCTCAGGAAGTATCACCATCCCTGACCTCGAGCTGTACTATAGAGCTATAGTAATGAAAAAGCTTGGCACTGGCACAAGAACAGACTGGTAGACCAATGGAATTGAATTGAAGACCATGATATTATCTTAATTTATTAAATAATTATTTTTAGTTGCCTGTTGCTATTCTAATGGGAGAAGGAAAGAAATAGAGAGTGTGGATTTGGCTGGCTGGGGAGGTGGGAGAGGACCTGGGAGTAGCTTGGTGAGAGGAAACCATGATCAGAAATACATCATATGAAAAAGAATCTATATTCAATTTTAAAAATCGAAAAGACCCATATGAAAATATATTATTTTATGAGTTTCCTTAAAAACATGTATTAGACAACACAAGGTAGTAATGTCCTCCCAAACGGCCATTTACTAGCTAACAAAAATCATAGTGCCAGGAGTGGGAAATCTCCTGAGTTGTTGTAAAGGAGTGGATTCCTAGAGACTACCCAAACTTTATAGGCTATTGTCATTGCTACAGTATGCTTCCTAGAGGCTGTGGGTCAGACTCTACTGCTGAAAACCCACATACTTTGTACTGCAACTATCCTCCCTGAGGACTAGCTCTCATAGAATCAGAAGGAGTTATGCAAGATTCCAATGAAGAAAAGCAACCATTAGTCCTACCCAGCTGTAAAGCCTACAAACTGTAACAAGGATTGGTCTGGAAAGATATTCCCAATGGTGCAGTAGTGGCACTTTATTTTGGGGGGGCAACCAATAGCTGTCTAATTGAACTTATGACCTGCTCAGTAGGATGGAACTCACACCTGGTACTGTGTACCTAGCTAACTGCCTGTAGACAGAGTGACCATGGACCTTAGAGGAGAACCTACTACTGTCAGTTTCCTAAACGAATATAATTTCTAACTACATCATGGACACTTATCCATATATCCTCACCCCTTATCTTTATATCTCTCACCCCTAATCAAAGAAGCTTCTATGTGCAACAGAGGGAGATTATTACAAAGATGAGTGACCTTGTGGAGTCCAATCCCAACCAACACATCATCAACACATCTACACTGAAGCCCAGTGAAAATTATACAAGAGAAGTCAGGAAGATTGTAAGAGGACATGACTAGAATACTTGCTATAAGATAGCATTTTCTAAATCTCAACAGTGTGATTGCCTAAGCAAGATCTGTAAAATCACAATACCAGCTTACTCAAATGAGGAAACTTTCCCAAGGCCACATTCCTAGATGAAAAGTGACAGGCAATAAATACCTGTTGAGAGAGAGGGTAGAGTCAGTTTTTTCCAAGGAGAGTTCTCTGAGAGGTTGTCCAGTCCCAAGTGATCAACTCTAAATTCATGTGCATATGAGCAACACTAAATAGATGAGAGAGAGAGAGAGAGAGAGAGAGAGAGAGAGAGAGAGAGAGAGAGAGAGAGAGAGAGAGAGAGTAACTGAAGAGGTCATGAATTTGAAAGGTAGTAGAGGGAAATGTTAGAGGAGCTGGAGGCAGAGAGGGAGGGGGAAATAATATGGACATAGTACTCATGTATGTAGTTCTCAAAAAAATTTAAATTAGAAAGGAGACAAAAGAATTGCTTCACTTCCCAATAAATATTTGTGCAAAGTAGGGAAAAGCATTAATCTCAATGGAGTCTCCGTGGCAAGGAAGTCTCTGTATTTCAAAGCAGCGTTTCTGATGTGAACACAGGCCCTATTGATGAGATTAAGACTTTAGGGTAACCTGGAATGTGGTGACACTCTTAGGCAATCTCAATTTAGGAAGCCTTTGGAGAGACACGTCAGAGAAGAGAAGACATGTGTGAGGATGGTGGGAGTAACCCATTCACGCTCTCATCACTGCCTTGGAGCTGTGAGTTCTATGCTTTGGGGGAGTAAAAGGGGGCAAGCTAACTCCTCTTACCCGGGAGCTACAGAGGGAAGAGAGAACCTCAAAGGCTATAGTTCTGAGAAAGGACTCCAGAGCGCTAACAACTCCCTTGTGATACATTTGTTGTGCAGTTTCTCCAAGAATCCCTTGATCCAGGTTGTCATTTTCACTCTTCCTAGACCCGGCTGATGATTTCAATGATCGCTCCACAATAATCCTTGGGCCCTGGTTCTGATCAGCAGTCTAGATGTTTGTTTCATTCTTAAGATATTCCCTTGATTGGTTCCTGGTTCCATATCCATATTTTGCATTTTTTCCCTGAAAGAACAGCATTTGCCATATGCCATATCAATCCTATAATTGAGCCCGTCCTTTCACATCTGACTGTACGGCTGAAAGCAATCCTTGGGTCATTTGTGCTCTTTTTTAAAAATTATGTGTTTTCTGTGGGTGGGTTTCTGTACTCCAGTGCAAGCAAGATCCTTGAGTTTGTGTTATCCACACGTGAGCAGGCATGCTGAATCAACAGATAGTCATTTATACCTTGCATTATCCTCATTGGAAAATGAAATGACACAAAGTCCATATTAGCAAATTCTAAACCCATGAAGTGGGGGATTTACAGACTGAGTGGTTGGCAATATTACTTCCTTACAAACACTTTAGGGTTTTTAAATTATTATTTGCAGATTTCACCCATGGGTACACTACCCCTTACTCACACCATTTCCATCACCCCATCTAACTCCTCTCATGATTTCCCAACTATCTCAAATCTATGACCTATTCTTCTCTGCTTGCTGTGTACAGAGAAACTTCCAGGTCAACCTTAACATTCATAGGCATCCGTGGACCTCATACTTCAATTTAACATTAGTGTTGACTTTAGAGGAAGCAGAAATGAATTTACACTGAAATCTTAATTAAGTGAACCACTTCCCTGACAAGGCATTATTTTGCTTAGCCAAAAAACTAGTACCGCCTAGCAAGAAGACGACTGTCCAAAGACAACAAGACTTGGCTGATGACGTGCGCCAGGTCAGCTCCAGGTTTCCAGCAGTGTTAATCGATCATCTAAGCGTCGCTTGACATTTCACAGGCACGTAACTGGAACTCTAAGTGACTCGAACTCTTCTTCTCTGGCACTGTCCAACATTCTCAGACTTTCTTACCTCCATTTTCAGTCCAATAAATTGGAAACTCACCAGTCTCAAAGTATCAGGCCTTCCTTCAACTTGGCTCCCCTTCAACTGAATGTATAGTTACACAAATGGGGGGGGCACACAAGGGGTGTGGACTCCACAAACAGGGTTTTCCGGTGACTCCCTCTTTTTGTTTTTTTGTTTGTCGGTTTTCATAAATGTAAAATAATAACATAAGTTTTCACGACTTTAAGCAGATAAACCAGAAAAATATTTAAAAAGAAAATGATTGGGAGTCAATTTGGTAAGGTAGATATCGTTTTTTAAGTCATGGCCAAGTGGGAGTTAAATGACTTTTGTATAATAGGAGTTGATTTTAATTAATGACCTATAGCTCTATGCCATACAATCCTTTGTTATATTAAAATCCAAAGTCCCCAAATAGAATCCTAAAAAGAATGAAATAGAAAATAAAACTGTCTGAGGTATGTGTACTCATTAGTTATGTCTGTGTGAATGTTTGTGAGTAGTGTGGAAAGGTGTGTGTGTGTGTGTGTGTGTGTGTGTGTGTGTGTGTTCAGGGATAGGGTCACAAGGACAGAGAAGGACCTTAGGACAGTCCGTGTGGTAGCAACAAGGATGTTTGTTTTTTTCTATCTTTAAATTTCATGTCTCAAATTTCCAATACAACATCTTAAAATGCTTTAGGATATTTTTTTTAAAGCTGAGTTGATTTTAACATTTCAAAACTAGACCTCCCAATAAAAATGCAGGAGCCTAGCTGAGTTTTTAGATCAATTGTTTTAGCTGTACATTTATCATTAATAATGCAAGGACTTATTTATACTAAAACTGTTATTGCTATTTAGCTGTGGTTCAGATCTAACTGGGTGTCCTGGATTTTTAACTTGCAAAATCTGGTAACCAAATACTTAAGAAAATATATGAGAGTCATTCTTTCCAAGCCGTTTAGTAGGGCACGGGTTGATTGTGCTATGGAAAGTGAAAGAAGGCCACTTTGACAACATTCTGTGTGTGGACACCAAGAACTTGTGCGCCTGATTTTTGACTTTTTCTACTTATGTGTTAATGGACATTCCCTCTCCAAACTCACTTGCAGAGAGGACGCCACATTTCACTCACTCTCTTATCCTTGGAGACAAAAGCTTTGAAAAATTAGGACCATGTTTGAGTCCTAGATACAGTCAAGTATGCTCTGCAGCAAAATGCTATGCATTGTTTCAAGCTGACCCCACCGCACCCCCTCCTCTTTGGGAGAAAAGTACACCATCTTAAACCAAAGCACACTTCGGCAGGCTCCCTGTGCTTGTCTGGTGCCAGCAGCCACAACAGAAGCCTTTCATCTCCGCTTCAAAGTGTGGCAGAAGGAGTGTGGGGGATGGGAGCAGCGAAGGCGGGGGGGGGGGCAAGTCGAAAGCAAAGAGAGAGAGAGAAACAAACAAATAACAAACAAACAAACAAACGGAGGAGAATGCATGGAGCAGGTCATGGGAGGAATGTCCTGACTGTCAAGCATCATGTCCCTTTGGCTGGGCTGCCCACTTCAAGGTCTGCCCAGTTTTCCCTCTTGTATATTTTTTTGTTGCTGCCACTTCCCATGCTGGGAAGATTCTTGTCATCCCTCACATATTTTATCCACAGAAAAAGCTGCCCTGCCCTGTGCTTGGCGATTGAGGCTGTGCCCCTGGTGTGCCACTCTATCAGAGGTTCCCAAGGCTGTCTAGCCTGGGAAAAGCTGGATGGACACGTTCCAAAATCAGCATTACACGCGGTATTGTTCTTACTCTCCCTGATTAGAGTGCACACAATGAAAACAACAGCAACAGCCTCATTTGCTAACCCTCCTCCCAGCACAAGGCAGTTCTTAGTCTGTTTTTCTTTCTCTGGATCTTCCTAAAGTTAACTGCTTCAGTGCTGGGGGCAGTCCCAGACCTCAAGTTTCTTTGTGACTGTGAGTACCGGGGCACAGGGAGACAGGCAGCCTTGCCCTCTGGGAAATCTGGGCAGAGTTAACTAATGGTGTGAAAAAAAAATCAAAAGCTGTGTGTGGTGCCGCTGGGCCAGCTATGGGCACACATTCCAGGAGAGTACTCTGTAGCCCTGAGGTGGGCTAGGCTCTCTCAATGTCCCCTTTGTAGTGGGGTCAGATGGAAGAGGTGGCTTCTGGTTGTCTTACTCTTAAAAGTCACAAAAGCCAGCCTGCACTACTGCTTAGGTGGGCTTAATTGTTCAGTTCTCATTATCTACCCAGGGCTCTTCTCAAACATCTTTGGGAAATCTGAATACTATGTTTATTTGTCTTTACAAGTATGTGAGGAAGTTAGGTGAGAAATATCGTTTTTCTTTTTGCTTTTAAAGATGAGCAAATTAGAATAAACATGAGAGAGAGGGGAGGGCAGAGAGCAGGAAGGAAGGGAGGAGAGGGTAATGATGTGAGGCGTATGCTGTCTTTATTTAAAATAGTCGCAGAAAGTTCCATTGCAACTGAAGGTACTGACTGGGCCTCTGGTTCACACTGTAGTTACTGACCTGACATTTATCTAAAGGTGTGAGGAGATGGGGAGTGGAGGTGTAAATGTATCCGTGCACTCAGATGATTTCAAATTAGCTTCTCTTTCAGATCCAAATATCTACTCTGGCTTTGGTCATATCCGTTTTTGTCTGGTCACATTGGGGAAGAGTTTGACCACCTTAAAAATCCTTTTGAATTCTTTCCTCCTGATACCTCCTTGCAAACACTGACCTTTTTTTTATCATTTCTTTGGTTTTTGCTTTTTCAAAATGTCATGTAACTAGAATAATAAAGTTTGTAACCCTTTCAGACTTCTCTCATTAAATAGTATGCACCTTTTCATGACTTGATAGTTAATTTCATTTTACTGCTGAACAGTATCCCCTATGCTTGGTTGTAACTTTTTTTTTATAAAATTACTGACAGACATTCTTGTTACTTCTAAGCTTTGACAACTAAGGGTAAATTTTGTGTGAATGTAAGTTTCAGTTCTTTTTAGTGTGTATCAGGGAGCATGACTGCTGGAGTATATGATAAGAGTATACTCAACTTTGGAGGAAAGTGCCAAATTCTATTCTAAAGCATCTATAACCTGTTGCATTCTGATGAACAGTGAGTTGGCATTCTTCTTCATGTACTTAATTCCTCTTAATGTACTTAATTCCTCTTAATTGTTGCTTGCATTTGTGTCTTAAGTGTTCTAAATTTTGCTCATCTTTCTCTGTAGCCAGTGATATTTCATTTGGAGTAACCCTGATAGAAATGATACTGTGCTTTGAATTTCAAGTTTCACTTTTTGCTTACAGGTATCAAACAGAGCCTTTTTATCTGATACCTTTGAGTCCTACAGTTCTGCTTTTGTTACTTCAGTTCTAAGGGGGGGATTTTGTTTGTTTGCTTTCATTTTTGTCAAATATTTCAGTTTTTCTACTTGTAGTAGCATGTCACCTGAAAGTAAAACAGTTTTATGTCTTCCTTTGGGATCTGTGTACCTTTTATTTCCTTTTCTTGTTTTAGTGGATTAGACCAGTGAACAGCAGTGGCGAGAAGGGACAACGTTCCCTCTTCCCAAGCCTAAGTCAGGTTCCTCTCGCTAACCTGAGCTTTCTGTAGACAGTCTTTGCACAGTGTGGTTGTTTCGACACCTAGTTTGCAGAGACATTTTATTATGAATAGGTATTGGGTATTGTCAGATTTTTATGCATTTATTGATATCACTAGGTGACATCACTTCGTTAGCCTGTCAATGTAACGGTTACCAGAATTGACTTACTAATGTCCAGCTAGCTTTGCCCAATTCTGATAAATCCCTCTAGCAAACATGTAACCAGGAAAACACTGTTGACGTTGATTTATTAATATTTTTGCTGAGGATCTCTGTGTCTATATTCATGATTTGTACTAATAGGTATTTTTTCTTTTCTTATACTGTTTCCCTTTATTTTTTCTTTTCTTTTTTCCTTTTTTTGTATTAGAGTGGTACCTGGGAATGAGCTAGGAAGCACTTGCTTGGCTTTTATCTTCTCTGACAGTTTAAGAAGACTTGGGATAGTTCCCCCTCAAACGTTTGGTAGAATTTAACAACGAACCCCTATTTCTGTTTTGAAAAGTTCTTTATTATTAAATCAACTTCATTAATAGATGTGGGTCTATTAAGATTATTTCTTGTGAAAGTTTTGATACATTGAATCTTTCAAGGAATTGGTATATTTTATGTAGCTTATCCATTTTAAAGGATGACAGTTACTTCTAGTGTGTGTGTGTGTAAGTGTGGTATGTGGTAATGTGTGTGTTTGTGGTGTGTATGTAGGAATGTACTCAATTGTGTTTGTATGTGTATAGAGGCAGAGAATATTGGCTATCCTCTATCACTATCTACCTTATATCCACGAGATAGGGGCTCTCAGAGAACCTGGACATCTTGTATGTTTTTTGGCTTTGTTGCTCACCAGCAAACCCAGTTTTTTTTTTTGTTTCTCTCTCCTTCCACCATTACTGGTATCACAGATGCACACAGACACACCCTCCTTTCAACATGAGCGATAGACACGCAAACTTAGGTCCCTAATCTTGCACAGTGAGTATTAGATCCAGTGAACCATCTCCCCAGATCCAAATATTCCTTTTTATTTTATTAATGCCCATGGAAGTTTATTTATGCCATTTCTTTAACTTGCTTATGGTCTTTTGAGACAAGCTCTCAACTAGGTAGCCCTATCTGGCTTGGAACTAACTAGCTACAGTAGACCAGGCTGGCCTTGAACTTGCTGTGATCATTCCAGTCTCTACCGCCAAAGTGAATGTAGGTCTGCAGCATTGTGCCTGGCTCTCTCCTTGATTTCTAATTCTACTAATATGTGTTTTCTTTTCTTTTTTTACTTAGTTAATTTAGCTAGAGGCTTGTTAATTTATCTTGTTAAGGAATCAGATTTGGTTTCATTTATGTTTTCTGCTTTCAAATTCGTTGGTGTCTGTAGTAATTTTTATTATTCATTTCTTTATGTTTGATTTGCATTTCTTTTCCTAGTTTCTTAAATTGGGAACTTAGATTATTGGTTTTATGTTTTCACTATGAAAACAGTTCTTTTTTTTGAAACACTTATATATTTAAATTAGAAACAAGCTTGCTTCTCATGTCAGTCCCAGCTCCCTCTCCCTCCCCTCCATGCATGCTCTCTCCCACCAACTCCCCCAGCCCCCCACCCAATCCCCACTCCATTCCCCAGGGAGGGTAAGGCCCTCCATGGGGGATCTCTAGAGTCTTTCATTTCGTTCCAGGCAGGACCCAGGCCCTTCCCCAAGTGTCCAGATTGAGAAAGCATCCCTCATTGTGTGATGGGTACCCAAAGTCCATTTGTATGCCAGGGGTAAATACTCCATAGATTGCCTAGGTCTCCTCACTGACACCCACATTCAGTGGGTCTGGATCAGTCCCATGCTGGCCTCTCAGCCATCAGTCTGGGGTCCAAGATCTCCCCCTTGTTCAGGTCAGATGTTTCTCTGGGTTTCACCAGCCCAGTCTTGACCCTTGCTCATCACTCCTCCCTCTCTGTCACTGGGTTCCAGGAGTTCAGTTCAGTGTTTAGCTGTGGGTGTCTGCCTCTGCTTCCGAATGTCACTGGATGGAGGTTCTGTGAAACCAGTTCTTAAGTACTGATTCCATTGTTCTCAAATATGTCAGATTTTTTAAAATCTTTCTTTTCCTGGTTTTTAACTTTCATAGTTTTTCTCAAAATAAATCAGTAAAGACATTTGGTTTCTCATATGCCATACTGGGCCTTACTAATCTTGTGAATGCCAACTTAAAACCAAATCTGGTTGAATTTGAGTAGTTACTGATTTGAAAAATATCTTTATGATATTAACTGGATTTTTGTATTTCATTTTTAATTTTACTCTCAAAATTTTAATAAACTTAAGTATAAATTAAATAAACTAAGCTGTTGATCTTTAAAGTTCCATGCCATCCAAATATAATTTTCCAAGAAGGAGTATGTATAGTGGGTGTTAGGGCTTGGGGATGGTTTAGTAAGTGAAAGAAAAAAGAAAAAAAATCAAAACAATTGCCATAGCTGTGCTTGAATTTTTGCATATGCCAGACTAATATTCTAGTCTTTTTGTCATTTAATATATGTTGTATTATGAAAATAGAGGTCAGAATTATGAACCAGAGGGACTATAAGACATTATTTTTTTCTTCATTGTACTATAGTTCGAATTTATGACTTCATTGAAATGTACCAAAGAGCAATGAAGAAATTTGAACAAATTGATATGCCATGAGGCTTAACTATTTTACTTGAGGTTTCTTATAATTCAGTGTGTTAATATATTCCATGAATATTGCTAGTCTGAAGGCCTATTCAACATACACAGATATACAACTTTAAGTTGAGCAGGACTTTAGCACAGATGCAGAGACCGAAGTTATTTGCTCTGTTCATTGTGGTTGTTCGAAGACCAAACATTGTCTACATTTTATGAGCTGGGCTGGAGACTGGCCATGAATTCACCTCTAGCCTAGTCAGAAAGATGAAAGGCTGGTGTTTACCTTTGAGTCACTAGCCTTGACTTTTTAAGTACTTTTAGGGCACAACTCAAATAGGGAATGACCCTAAGCTTTGTAAGCTTGTAGAAATACAGCATTTTAGTGCTGTTCTGAACAGCCTTCTCCTGGATGAGACCCAGTGACATCCTTTTGCAGCTCGAATCAATAAAGATCCACAGCGTTACTATTTAGAAGCTCATCCCTTGTTTATTCATACAGGTGGTAAGGCTTCCACCCTGTCCCCATCCCGTTCTTCTCCATGAGGCCAGGTATGTGACATAACTTTATTTTGTATAACGATGTTAGTCAATGAAAGTTAGGATACACATACATTTTCAAGAGTAATTTCCCTTCTTCAGTTAAAGTGGTAGTCAGTGTCTTTTTATAACTAGCTATGTATTCTCAGTGTTACAAAAGACAAACATTCAAAATAGCCACAAACAAAACCTCAAACAAATCAAAAACCTTATGAATTGTGCCACTTGCTTAAAACATGATTTTCCTTCACATGGAAGGCCTCACCCATTCTATGGAGCAGAAAAGGGAGGGGATGAGGGGCATGGGGGGCATGGGAGGATGGGAGGGTGAGGGAACTGGGATTGATAAACAAAATAAGATTGTTTCTAATTTAAATAAAAAATACTAAAAAAGATTTCTCAGTGAAACATCAAGATGAAAAATTGTAGGATTTTATACGAGACAGGCATTGACAGTGTGTTTAAGAGCAGTTGAATGGGTTGTGGTTTCCCAGGTTTTAATTGTCTCTTTTGTAAGAAATACTCCACTGTTTATTCCTGAAGACAGTAATGGAGAAGCTGTAACAGCCTGCAATTTCATTGGCTCTTTTTTACTCCCAAACTCTCTGAACGCAAGTGTTTTCTTTGGAATGATTTTATACCCTCACACAGTACCACTAGCATTCCTTTCCTGGAAATAGAATTGCTTATTGATGCTCACATTAATATTTACTTTTTAAAAAATTATTCATTATTTGATAATTGCATACAGTATATTTTCATCATATTTGCTCCCAAGCCCTCCTCTTGACTCCTTTAAGGTATGTTCTCACCTCCCTACTCCTCACTAACTTCGTGTCCTCTTTGTCATTTTAAACTTAATAATTCATTGACTAATTGGTGCTATCCATATACTTCTGGGTGTAGAGACATCCACAGGAGTGTTACGGATGACTAGGAGCCACATTCTTAGAGAAAACTGACTCTTCCTCCTCCAGAGACTGGCAGCTGTCCACAATTAGGGGTGGGAGCTCATGAGCTCATCTCCCTCTCCAGGCTGGCTTGTTAACTGGGTTAATCTTGTTCAGGCAACCACAGCGCCAGTGTGTTCATGAGTGCAGCAGTCCTGTGACGCCCATACTGTTTTGCTCCAGTCCTTGCTGACCCTTGGATCTTACAGTATTTCTGTCCATTCTTTCATGATAGTCCTTGATCCTTGGAAAGAGGGGGTGGCTGAGTGTTCCACAGTCACCTATTCTCTGTGCTTTGACTAGTTGTGAATTTTTTTCACTAATCACCATCCACTGCTCTCTCTCTCTCTCTCTCTCTCTCTCTCTCTCTCTCTCTCTCTCTCTCTCTCTCTCTCTCTCTCTCTCACACACACACACACACCAAACAAAAAACTTCTCTGTTGGTCTCTGCAGATAGAAAGAAAAGACTCTAGAGAGAAGTTTTAACACTGTATCCATCAGGTAAAATAATAGTAAGAGGTTCTCCTCTGGATTCTGTGAGCTTACCAATCATACATAGGTTCTTGACCAGATTTGTGTTACAAGGCATGTGCTTCCTCCTAAATAAAGGACTTTAAGCCAAGTCAGAAAGTGGTTGGTTGCTCCATAACACTCATGCCGCATATCACATTGCAGTAGTGATTACCTCAGTTCGTAGGGCTTGATGGCTTTTTCCCTCAGCAGTTTGCATAGCACCTTCCCATATCATGGGACAGCAGAGAGGAAGCTTCCTGATCAGTTCTGACTTGATTTCCTCATGTCCAGTGGCCAAAGAGTATGGTGTCTTAAGTAGTAGGCTCTTAACCACAAAGTTCTGGTGGGCAACTAAAAGCAATGACAATATCTTATACTGTTTTCAGGATTCCTGAGTCATCTCTAACCAAAAATTCAATACCTCTCATATTAGTGTTTCAAACTGTCCCTTCCTGAGCATAACCTAGATAGTCCCAATGCAGAGAACTTCCTGTTCCTAAGTTCTGCATATCCTTAATTGTCCCAAACATATATTGGCTGTTGGAAACACAAATTCAGGGAATAAAGCAGCATTATTTGAGCTAGAAACTTAGGGACAATCTATGTCAACTTTTCTACCTCTCATAACTGATGAGAAAATTAAATGGAGAAATTTATAAGCATGATCAATTAAATATACCCAATTTTTAAATTTATTTTACTATATAAAAACTGTCTACAGTGAGATTTATTGAACTTTATTGGTTTATACTGTAGTGCATAAGGATGGAATTACTTTTGGCTACAGCTCTATATGAGATGCTACTTTTGAAGCTAAGAGAATTTCTCACAGATAGACATACAAAAATAATTAAAACTTAGCAACAGATGTATTCATGTCTTACTCTTTCCCTTAAAAGGTATGATAATTAAAACAATAAGAAAAACTTATCACAATTATAAAGACTAGAGGTCAAAAATGTTGGCATAATGTTGGCATGGCCATGCTTCCTTAGTGGAGATCTTTCTCAACTCCTCCTAACTTCTGGTAGTGGCCATCATCTGTGGACTTTATTGACTAGCAGCTATGTCATTCAAGTGTCAATTCATCTTTAACGGCATTTTCCCCAAGTTTCTTCACATGGTCATCTTTTGCTTGTATGGACCCATTAATACTGGATCAGGAGTTACCTTAAGCCCTAATCAGCTCACCTCGATTGCATCTCAAAGAGCCTTATTCCTAAATTAGAGTACAAGAGTTTTGGACTTCAGTGTATCTTAAAGGAGGGGTTACTGTTCACACTATAACAACAGCCCACCAAACTATCCAAGTTACTAAGTTCAGCTAATGGAAGGAATATTCTATTATTTGATAAGTTAGAATAAAGACACTGGAATAGACCTCAGATTACCTTAGTTTCTACTTTTATAAATGTTATTAATTTAATGGTCTTCCAATACTACTTCACCACAGATATCCAATAGATCTGTGTCTTGCAGCCTAAGCTTGCTAAAGACACCCACAGGATCACTCTGTCCAGGTGGGTGGAAGACACCCACGGGCCTTCCTCACAGCAGGGGTGCCTGGAAGCCTGGGCTGACTTAAGCCACCCACAGGCCAGCCCCATGCCTCAAGGTGCCCTGCATGGGTATCATTATGATGAGAAAATATATGGCAGCAAAATGGGAGAGAAGGAAGTTGGGTGGTTCACGTGCCATGGAAGGAAGCAGAAATGGAGAGGTGAAGGTGGTGACAACAGGCTGGTGAGGGGTGGCCTGTGCTTCCACCTGAGGCAATGGTGACATCCAGGCCCAGGCTACTGCCAAGGACCATGTCTGGATCTGTGGTCCTGCCACAACTGGGGTCTGTGTTGATGTCTGTGGACTGTGTTGCTAACAAAGGCCACATGGATGCTTGCGGTCTGGTCCACCACCTGGGTCTATGTTGATGACTGAGGGCCATGCTGTCATTGGGATCATGCTGATCTGGGTGGCCTTTGCTGCCACCCAGGTCCATGGTAATGTCTGTGGTTGAGCTGTTGAGGGCCATGTCTGGGTTCGTGGTATTGTTTCAGCTGGGGTCTTTGTTGCTATCCATGGTCCATGCTACCCCTGGGCACCACATGGACTGTGTGTTGAAATCTGAGGGCCTTGTTGAACTATCCTTGCCTTTCACTGGCTCTGGGACTCTGGCCCTGCCCCTAGCTGGCCACTGCAGGGAGAGAGCTGGTCCCACCCCTCACCTGAGGGAGGAGGATCCCAGTGGATGTCCTGGTTGACCAACTCAGGTACCTCCAAGGCACACATGCAGTGTTTTTACTTGGCATTCCCCAACATCTACCCCATCTATGACCAGGTCTGCTGGGGTAACTGAAGGACTGATCCTGTGGAGACATAGCTGCAGGATCTCTATGATACAGGATCTCCATGATATAGGATCTCCATGATACAGGATACCCAGAGGAGATTAGGTGATGTTCCGTTATTGATGGTGTACCAGAAACCAGAGACCTTGAACCAGACCAACAACTCATTACAATGAACATTTGCAAGTAAAGCTGCTTGGACAAAAAGGTACCTATGCTGTGTGACACACTGTAGCTCCCAGTTCCACTAAGATGAATGAAGAGCTGATGGAGTGGTGGGAATGGAGGAGGATCGGGATGTTTTTTTTTGTTGTTTTTTTAATAAATATTTTACTTTCTATGTTTTATTTTGGGAACACTGCAAGGGTGAGGGGTGGATATAGAGGAACTGGGAAATGAGTGAGTTGGGTGCATGTTGTGGAATTCCCAAAGAATCAATAAAAAATTACATTTCATAAAAAGAATATTCATTAGAACCCAAAGTCAGGGTACAGAAGCAATGAGCAGAGGCTGTAGTTTCTCTGAGTCTCCTCGAAAGAGTTAGCCTTTGATCAGTATTGTTGCTGCAATTCCCCTCTCTCAGCCCTTGTTTCTCCTGCCTGGACTATTTCGGTCATGCTGTCTCACTTGCCTCAAGTGTCCTCATTTAATATATCTCCCAACAGATGCTGCCAGATGTTCAGTGTGACATTCCTAGTTGTCTCTCTATGGGTATTGTATGGGTCACAGTGTGGTGGGCACTCAGGGCTCTGTATGTAGAAAGTGTTCACTAACACACTCCTGTGTTTACCTTTATTACATTTAAGCTGTTCCGTTTTTCCACCCATAGCATTTTATGTTGTATTTTCTGCCTTCACATATTATATTCCCTCCGTCTACCTACTTCTTTCAGTTTTTGTTTCAAGGGTTTCTATTTGAAACCTCCAAGTCAAACAGCACCACCTTTGAGGTACCATTTCTTAGTGTTCTAGTCATAAGCAACCATGCTCTCTTTGGTGTCACCATTTAGCTCATATATATTTCCATGCTTATACTCACCAATGAGAGAGAGAGAGAGAGAGAGAGAGAGAGAGAGAGAGAGAGAGAGAGAGAGAGAGAGTGTATGTGTGTGTGTGTGTATGTGTGTGACTCATAGCTTAGTAACTGGGGTAATGCCCCTGCTTTTGAGTTAGGGTCCCAACTTTCCTTATCCTCAGCTGTCAAACACATAGTAGGGTCCTCAAAAACATTCCGTTAAATCTAAGTAAATATCAAGTTCTTTACAGGAAACTGAATTCAGCCTCTAAGTTCATGTGGCCTTTCTCTGTGGCTTGCTTTTGAATTAATGAACTAGAAAGACGTGCTTTGGCACAGCTGTCTGGCACACCTGGGTTAAGTTCTAAGACAAACAGCTGCATTGCTGTAACTTGCTGTAAAACACCCACTTCACACAGGGACGTGTGCTGTAGGGCCTATGGAAAGGAGCCAGCCCTGGGGCTGGCAGTCACCTGAAAACACTTGGGTTAAGTTTCTATCGTCATGGCAGTTAGGCAGCCACTTATAATTATCCCCTTCAACTGGCAGCCCTGCTGTACAGGATGTATTCTGACAGAACAGCACTCTCCTGCCTTCTCAAATACTTCGTTGCTTAGAGTTTCCCTCAGGTCGCCTGGGAGCTGCCTTGGAAGGAGTTTAAGGCCATGCTGCAGGACTGCAAGCTGTAAATTACCCGTCAGATTAATACGCAGGAAGGCATGGAGGAGAGCCACAGTTGGAGTCTACACTTCTATTGTTCTCACGAAGCCACGGGATTCTGGGAAGTGAAAGATCAGATTCCCATAAAGAGCTAGGCCAGGGCATGGCAGCAAAAGAAAAAGGTCAGTCTTGGATACTGCAGAGAATGTCCAAAGAGAAAGCACAGAAGCAGCATCAGGAGGGTGGTAGTAATGCCAGAGCTGGAGGATGCTTGGGAATGCTGAATCTTGGTTTGGCCTTGAAAGGATGGTGTGTTGAATGAAAATAGCCTGCTCTTTTGCAGCCTACAATGCCTGAAGGGCAGATGAAATCATACTGCTATTAATCTTCTTCATCTTATTCTTCTGATAACTTCTCCTATAACAGTGACTTTCAGTGCCACACTGATGATTGATAGAGGTACTTGTCAATGTGACCATCTTGCTTGCATACCTAAATTGAAGGTCTCCTATAGCACCATCCACTCCCTACCTGTCTTGTACCCCACAGATTATCTTAGCCCTGATAGCAGAAAATAGTGTCTTAACTTCCCAAACTGGAGATTTGTAGGCACCATCACTGCAGTCATAAATGCTCACAGCTTAGGAAATGCCCCCCCACATGCACACACTTATGGGGTTTCTCTGTGTAATAGCCTTGGCTGTCCCAGAACTCACTTTGTAGACCAGGATGGTCTCAAACTCACAGATATCTGCCTGCTCTGCCATTCTTCCACCCTGCCGCCCCCCTCTGGTGCTGGGATTAAAGCCGTGCACAAACAGGTCCAGCTGTAAAATGGATTCATTAAGTGGAGCCAGGTGACAGCACTGGTTTTGGAGGAAAATGCTAATTTGCCAAGTAAAAGGTACCTTGACTTTGTCCTTTCTGTCCTTAACGATGGAAGTACTTTATACACACTCTGGAAGCAATGCTATATTGTAGCAGCGTGAACCTGTAAGGAGGGCCAACCCCCTTTGGGCGTGGCTTCAGGCTGATGGAAGCGGAAAGAGGGAAGCATGAGGCATGATCTCCTTTGCGTGCTCTCGTTCTCTTGGTTCAGACGATCTGATAGGAAGGACAGAGAAGTACTCCCATGGTTATATTATTATCTATGTAAGTGTTCCCCAGTAAACACCCATTTATAATTTATCTTGGATCTAGTAAATCATTACACCCTCGCCTTCACTATATTGGCCAGGCATTGAAATAAAATAAGAAAATCACACTGAAGAAAAGTGTCAGTAGAAAGGTGTGTTTCTACAGAGTGTAGTTTCTTTTACATTTGATTGTGTGGACATTTTCTTTATAATGCAATTACTATGCTAGGTGTCACAAAGGGTTAAAAGAACCAGCTTATGCCAGAGGAGAGCCTGTTTCTCAAAGTCTGTGAGGAAATGTAATACTACAGTAGGGAGCTCTCAGCTCCTGGCAAGCAAGGTATCTCTGGTGGGCAGCATGGCCGTCTGTATACCAATGGGTCTCCACAGATGAGCCTCCATTATCAAACCTGACAAGATATAACAGGTTCATGGGATCAGAGCAAACATTTTCCTTCTTGTTGCAAGATGTCAGTGAGCTTGACTGCTTCCTGCACATAGCAAATTGTCTTAGCACCCACTTATTAGGAAGTCTGTGAATCATAAAAGCCATTCAGACCCATGCCATGTCAAAGGTGTTGTAAATATTAGTGCTAGGCCAACCTCTGAAGTGTTGGAGGTTTAGCTTGGGAAGAGAGCCAACATTTGGTGAGCTTTTTGATCTTGCAAAATTGATCTGCAAGTCTTGCAAGAACAGGTTCTCTCCTAAAATCTGTGCTGTTAGTTTGGTTTGGCCTACCTGAAGTAGGTGGTTGGTTTTTTTGTTTGTTTGTTTTTGTTTTTGTGACAGGGTACTTCTTGTTTTTAATATTCTAAATAAAATGCACCAAATGCATTTTATAAGAAAATCATTTGAAGGCTGGGGTTGCAGCTCAATGGGATGGTACTTGCCTAACATGTACAAGCCCCTGCATTAAGTTTACAGCATGAATATATACACATGCATAAACACACAAAGGAAAACATTGACTTTTTCTTTTATATAAGAAAATTGATGGCTGGATGGTGGTGGCAAATGCCTCTAGAACTAGCACTTGAGAGGCAGAGGCAGGAGAGTCTCTCTGTGAGTTCAAGGTCAACCTGGTCTACAGAGTTCCAGGAAAAGCTCCAAAGCTACATAGAGAAACCCTGTCTCAAAAAACCAAAAAAAAACAAAAAAAACAATAGATGGATGACATTGCTCAGCGAAAAATGCTAATAAGTCCCAGGACCTGAGTTTGATCTGAATGACCAAGATACATCATAAAAGAAGACAATAAGCTCCTGCAAAAGATACCCTGACATCCACACACCTACTATAGTGACCCCCCAAACACATGCACACTCACGTGTGCCCACAAAAAATTAATAACTTAAAAAACTATCTTTTAAAATTTGGTCACAAAGTTATTCACAAGTCTTTGTTCTGCCAAAATTATTTCAACACTTCTAGTGAATTATAATCCATACGTTGCATTAAGAGGAATGGGACAGGACAGATGCCTGAGCAGTTGTGCTGCTCTTTGAGAGGATCAGGGTTTGATTTTCAGCATCTACAGTAGACAGCTCCCAACCACTGTAACTCCAGCTCCAGGAGATCTGATGTCTTCTTCCGCTCTCCACAAATATTTGGATGTTTGTGTATACATACACACACACACAGTTTTTTAAAATGTTGAAAAAGAATATGGCAAATATTGGGCAGGTTTTTAGCCTATGATAACTTATTATTAATATTTGTATATTGTGCTCAATTCATTCTTATTTATATGTACACAAGCTTTTCTCTGTGAATTCTAAGAGCATCTAATCTAACATACTGAAATCACATTTCTACGACACAACCGTATGGAGAACATGGAAATGTTTTTAAATGAGAGCCCTACTAGATTTCAGTCCCTAGCCTGGGAATGTTTTGGGGAAGAAAGGCATCCTGGAACATTTCTCAAATCTAGTTCCTTGGAGTGTTAAGTACACACAACATGAATGGCATTCCCTGGTGATGACTTGTGGAATTTTGCTGCCCATGCACATTTCTTGGCTATGGGACTTCTTAGAAGTTTTTTAAAAAGTAAATGTCCCACTGAAGTTTTCAACTGAAAGATGATGCGGAGAACCTGTGTTTCGTGTTGCAAATTTTAGGGCACACTTTAAGAGTGTTGAGCGAGAAAAGGAGTAGGGTAAGAAGATGTCCTGATTCTGTCACTTGAAGTGAACTTCGAAGAAGCTGCTAAAGTCTAAATTGAGTAGATCAGATGGATTGGTGTGCTTCAGGCCCTCCCCAAGCATCCTTATGAGCTTTCTGTGCTAGTGCTGGGTCACACTTTCATCATTGCCTGCAGGCATTTGGCTTGTAGTCAGGAGGCCTTTGGTCAATATTGTTGACTACAGGCTTTTGATTTTTTGGAAGCATTAATTCAGCCAATATTGTGCTGGTGCGTTGTCCTGTACATGTCATTTATTCTCTCTAAAGTTACGTTTCCTCATTTATAATATCTACATAGTTGGTCTTTTTGGGGGGCAGGGGTTGAGACAGAGTTTCTTTGTGTACTCTTGGCCATCCTGGAATTCCCTCTGTAGACCAGAATGGCCTCAAATTCACAAATATCTGCCTGCCTCTGCCTCACAAGTACTGGGATTAAAGGTGTGCACCACCAACGCCCAGCTAAAGCCCTTTTGATTATTAATTATTATTCATATTCCCAGTACCACACAAAGTCCAGTGTGTAAGTGAATGGAAAGAGAATTTTCTCAACTTGGCCAGAGCTAGCACCTTGTGCCAGCACAAAACCCCTTCAACATCCTCAATCTCAACCTGTTGGGGATTTCCCCTGCCTCTGAAACTCGTTGGGCATCTCAGAGCATAATCAGAATGTCACTGATGTAAGTCATCTACGACATGACTTTTCTTTAAAGATTTTCTCATGCAATTTATTTTAATCATGTTTTTCCCTCCTACAGCTCCTCCTAGATCTTCCCTTCAACAACAACTTCTTTGTCATCTTTTTCTTCTTCTCCTTCTTCTCCTTTACCTCCTCCTCCTTTACCCTCTTCCTCCTCCTCTTTCTCCCAAAATTACAAAAACTAACATAAAAACAAAAGAAAATTTAAAAATGCCAAAACAACCCCCCTCAATCCAGTAAAACAAAACAAACAATATGGACTTCATTTTCTGTTGGCCAACTACTCCCAGGCATAGGACCTGCCGTGAAGTGTGGTTGGTATACCCAGTGACACTCCAATGGAGGAAGCTGATTTTCCCGGTGCCAGTAGTTATCAATTGCAATTGGCTTCTTGGTTAAAGGTGGGACACTGTGTGCACTTCTCCATCTCAGTGCCGGGACCCTGTCTGGCTTGAACCTGTTCAGGTCTTGTGCATGCATGATTCAATTTTTTATTTTGATTATGTTCACATAGTTAAAAATCTATAAGAACTCATCCTTAAAATAATGTTTCTGGTTTAGATTAAAATAACCATTGTGCTTTAGTATGATTTAATAGTCTCCCATTACTATTAATATGTCAGTTTATTGTTAGTGCATGCAAAGGCAGGTAAAACTTATATAAGAATTTCAAAGATATACAGTAAAATATGGGAGAATAAAATCTCTCTGTGTGTGTGTGTGTGTGTGTGTGTGTGTGTAGTGTTTCTGTGTGTTAGTGTGGGTGTGAATGTGCCATGATGCATGTGTAGAGGTTGGAGGACAATCTCTTGCACTCCACCTTGTTTGAAACAGGGTCTCTTGTTTGAAGCTGTATCCACCAGGATGGGTGGCCTACACACTTCCAGGGATGTCTTTGTCTCTCATCTTGTCATACAATTGCTTGTATTATAGACTTTTGATACTATGTAAATGAGTCTGGACATCATAACTCATGTCTTCACAGGACACATGAATTATCCACACAGCCAAATCCCTGGCTCCATGTCAGGTCTGTTGAATACATTTCATTATTTAAAAAGTCATCAAGACTAGACCCTATCTTGTTGGGGAAGTCCTATGTGTATGTCAATAAAGCACTGTTGGCCAATAGGGAAGCAAGATCAGTGGGACTAGGAGTCCAGGAGGACTCTGGGTCGGAGAAACACAGGGAGTCATGATGTAGCCCTCCAGAGAAGTAAGAAGCCCGGAAACTTTTCTCTGGTAAGAGAAATACTTAGATTAACAATTATGGGATAAATACTTAAGTCAGAGCTAGCCAGTAAGAAACAAGCAAGGCCAACAGCTTCATAATTAATACAGCGTCTTGTGTGTTATTTGGGGACTACAACGCAGCAGAGCCCAGGCAACTGGTGGTGGGGGGGGAAGCAAAGCGGCTAGACAGAAAAAGGCTTCTCTCTACACTATCTAAACAGCATCTTGGAAGAAGTCAAGGCATTAGGAGATAGTTGTGGGAGATTCTGATGCTGCAGTAGACAGAGCCCTTCAAAGAATGCCTAGAACCACAGCTTTTTCTTCCTCTGCACGAATATCCTGTGGGAATCAAGCTGTGCGGTCCTCGGTTCTGTTCTCAACCCTTCAAAGAGGAACTGAATCAGGGCTGATTGCATCACTGGAGTAACCAACTTCATCAAGCCCGTTTTTCTCACCTGCAAGTGAAATCAGATTATTGTCAGGAGCTTGTTCATCAAAGAAAGCACGTGGCATGTGCTTTGCAGGCAATTTGTTTCCACAGCAAAGTTTGGGCAGCTGGATTTGGAGACCGGTCCAGGAACTGAGAGAGTGGTGTGGAGGAGTCACTGGCATCTTATTAAAATGTTTTATCCTACAGGGTTCACATTTGCTTCATGATGATTGTGAAAAATTTGTGCTTGTTCTGTGTGTGGAGACAAATGGAGGTTTTTAATCCAGGGGATAGAGCAAAACAAGGCATGCAGATGCCTCTAAGATAGAGCAGCAGATCAAAGCAAACCTACCCAGGAGAGCCATGGCCCATCAGTGAGGAGCACACACTGCTCCTCCAGAGGACCTGGATTCAATCCCCAGTACCCAGATGACAACTCACAGGCATCTGTAACCCCATTCATTGTCATGGGGATCCAGCACTCTCCTCTGGCCCCTGAGGGTACTGCACACGCATGGTCCATAGACATACATGCATGCCCAACAACCACATACTTTAAAAAAGCAACAATAACAAAAACTACCCAGATTTGATATTAAGTGAGGGCAGCAGTGTTATTTAATTTCAGAAGAAAGCCAAATCATGTTTTACAAGTTTTGAACTCAAAGTGAAATCAAGTTGAAAAAAAAAACAGAGAAACAAAACACAACATTAAATCAATAAAACCAAATAAACAACAACCTAGACATTGAGTAACCAAGAGACAGAGCAGTACATTCAAGTATGGTATTTCCTGGGTGGCACAATATAGAATAACACGCAAGAAGAGAACTTTAGAGTCCCTGTGTCATAATTAGTGCTGGGAGATTCTACCCAGTGTGGATTTCAGAACTTGAGAGAAACAGAAATTGGGGGAGTCCTTCAAGGGAGGACTTAAAAACATGGGGCATTGGCCTGTGGAGGGAAGGATTAAGAAAATGGGCATGAAATTAAAGTGAAAGAATCAGCCCCTTGAAGATGGATGTACCTAAGTAATTTGGAAGACTTCAGTTTATTCAGATTACTGTATTTGTGTAGAATACAGAAGAATGAAACTGCCTTAGTCAGGCTTCTATTGCTGTGATGAAACACTGTGACCAAAGGCAATTTGGAGAGGAACAGGCTTATGTAGATTACATGGTGAGGTAAGACAGGACTGGAACTCAAGCCAGTAACCTGAAGGCAGGAACTAAAGCAGAAGCTTGCTCCCTATGGCTAGGATCGCCTGCCTAGGATTAGCCCCACCCCTGGTGGCCTGGGCGGTACCATATCAGTCATTAATCTAGAAAATGCCCTATACACTTCCCTATAGGCAATCTGATGGAGGTCTTTCTTCAATAGAGGTTCTTCTTCCAGAGAACTCTAGCATGTGTCAAACTGACAAAAGCTAACCAGCATAGAAACGTCCTAGCTGGTGAGAATTGAAACATATGGTCACCAATTATGTTATTGATGGTTAGCTCAGCTCTTCTATGGTGACTTTGTACTCAATTCAAATACTCTATCATGTTAGTCTTTCTGTATTTGTCAATCTGTTAAAGGCAGAACTCTAATCCCAGCATTAGAACATGGAAGGAGGACAAAAAAAAATTCAAGGCCAGTCCCAGCTACATAGAGATACAGACCTTGTCCCAAACCACACAAAACCAAAAACACAGTATGTTTAATATCTTAGAAAATATCCTGCTCTAAAAATTATTCAGATGAAGCAAAGGTTCAGTAGAATTCATTTTCTGTGAATTTATATAATTCCTTTAAAACACATGGGGGATGATATATAAAGTGTGAATCTAAGTTCTTGATTCCTGGTCTCGATGAAGATGGTTAAAAATTCTCTGAACCTTAACATTGTAAGCTGGGTAGCAAGGATGGCAATTTAGATCTGTAGGTGTATTCTCAGTAAGTGACAAACTCTTTGTAGGATGCTAGTAAAAGTTAGGAAATTTGCATAAAGCATTGTAACAGCTGATTGATACAGCAAACTTTTAATTTAATTCTGTATTATTATAATGTGAGAACAAATTTAATACAGTGTTCAGATCATAGTGGCACTCAAAAATATAGTTCAATCTGGTTCTCTAAAATAGACAAAATATTGGGTTTTGCAATCTAGAGATAGATATATTAAGAGGCGGTATGGACTATATTAGGTATGTGTAAAATCTCAATGAGAATTCTTAGAAAACTTACATAAAAATCACCAAATCTAACAACTACAGAAGAAGACTCAGCAGTTTGCAGTGTCCAGTGGTCTTCAGAAAACAAGCCCAGTTCTCCATTTATGGCTCACAATTGTCAATTACTCAAGCTCCACCCTTTGATGGCCTCCATACGAACCTGCATGCATGGACAAATGTGCAACACACACATACAATAAATAATCAACGAAACAAATAATTTAAAAATAGTACAACTAATCATTTTAAAAATCACAAAATCTGTCTATTGCAACATGAAAAAAGATAAGAAGAACAAAACGTAAACTTGATATTCAGTCTATATAACAGAAAACATGTTAAAATGTTAAAACTATAAAGAGGTTTAGGAGGGTCAATAAGTCGCTCGCAAACAGCTGAAGCAGACAGGAAGGAATGTGTGTAGCATAGCCCTCACTTCCTGGGAGCTGCAATTGTGGGGATACTGTTCCTTTCTATTCTGACACCCATACACGTGGGAGCACTTGCCTTACTTCCTGCAGGGTGGTCATTGCTGGTCACCTTGTCATTCTACCCAAGAATGAAAGACTGTGTTGCACAGCACAAGACCTCCTGCATGGTGACTAGCCAGTATATGGTTCCCAAACGCAAAAGGGCAACCAACATTTGGGTATCTCTCCATTCTGTCCAGCTTCACAGAAACCAAACTTTTGAATCTAAGTATTAAATACACAAGACTGGAAACATTGAGCAAATGAAAATCCATCCCCCCCCCCCAAAGAAAAGGAATTTGAGCTGAAAGCCAATGAAATGTGGCAGGCAGGAAATAAAAGAGAGGATTCTAATAGATCTCCTAGTGTTCATAAATAATTTGATCAGACACATAAATCATACACCCACACCATGCAGCAGACCAACACTTATTTCATTTGGGAAAAACAAACAAAAGTCTGAGAATGAAGAATACTAGGAAGGCTCCATGACAGAAGAAACAAACAGCTAAGGAATGACAAAGAGATAACCATCAGCCAGCCACACAAACAGGAGAAACTGCCCCTCTTGTTCCTTGTCCAGAGTTAAAGATCATTACTCATTACTATCTTAAGACATTTGCAGAGATGAAACGCCGTGCTCCGAAATGTCATGGAAAGTTAGGGTAGACACTAAAGGGTGCTGGTACGACTCCAGCCAGTAACCTAGCTTTCTTTTTCTTTTGGCCACACCTTATGATAGCTTTCAACAATGTGGAAAGTCATGCCTGTGGTGTGTGTTTTAGGCCTCTTATCCACACAATCATAATCAAAACAACTCTGCCGGAGTGTCAGGGCAAACAGCAGATAGCCGAGAGCCCTGCCATTAATCACAGACATTCTGATCAGCTCCCAGGTCTTGTCTAGGTCATGTTATGACTCCTTTATTAGTGTTTAAGGTCACCAAGAGACAGGCAAGTGCATCCTATAACAGGAAGTGTAGTGAGCCTCTGAAGTGCGATGTTTGGCTTTGGTAGGCACGGCGGCTGTGACTCGGAAATCCAGGGAAATGAGTTCAGCTCAGTCAGACTCCAGGCGCCGTGCTGCCTCACAGCAGATAGAATGAGGCAGAATAATAGAGGCTTTCCTGCCATTCTCCACATTCAGCTGAATTCCGGTCAGCCCTTCCAGTTGAATTTTAGAAGGCTCTTTTCTATTCAGTCCCCATGCTGCAAGCTGTAATTCATGGGTAGGGGCTCCAGAGAAAGGCTGGCCCCAACTTCCAGCCAGGCAGTGCCAGCAGAGCCCTTCTGCAGGAAGACAGATTAAGGGGCATGTGTACCACTGAGTGAGTAGAGCAAAATTTAGTGCCTACTTTGAGCTCCCATAGGGTTACTGCCTGGCTGCTTTGGACCTGGCAACCACACACAAACACAGACACTTACATTGCCACACACTCGCTCGCACTGTGACTAACTGCATGCTCTCAGTGTGGTACAGAGGGAAAGGAAGGCAGCCGTACCTTCCCTTCCTCTCCCTGGGGAACCCAGGCCTGGCCAGATAAGCTTTTGGTCTGTCTGTTGTGGACTAGGCTCATTCTTTACCCAATATGATTCCTACTAGAGACCTTGAAAACTTCAAATGACCTCATTGGAAAATGATTCTTGGAAACTTTTATTACTGATAGAAGGGTGAAACACAGTTGTTACGGGAAATGGAGTTGCTAGGAAAAGACAGTTCTATACAGGGTTACTTCCTGAGGCCTTACACTAATGAAAACGTAATTTGTTAATACACAAGTTGAATTGTGAGAATGGATAATTATTGTCTTCTCATGTCTAGGAATTTAATTTTCACATTAAGACATAGAATTTTGCTGGCAAGGTGGCTCATCTGGTAAAGGCATGTGCCACCAAGCCAGAGGATCTGAACTCAGTACCAGACCCAGATAGTGCAAGTTGTCTTCTTATCTGAACATGCATGTTATTGCACACCCTGCCCCAATAAATACATGCATTACATACATACACACAATACATACACACAATACATACATACATACATACATACATACTGACTAATTTAAGAAGACAGAAGCACCAGCAGAACCCCTTTGCAAAGAAGGTTAATGTGTAATGCTGCATTATGATATTTAAGCACCAAGATTTATACAAATGTTTATGTATTTTGTCATTGATATTTGAAATGAAGTTAACAATATTGTTGATCTCATAAATGATGAATGTTAACCCCTTGCCTGTCTCTGCTTTACTACAGGTACACAAACAAAGGTAGTCAGAAGGGCTAAACATCTCTATCAACAATTTTCAAGTAGGAAATTCATAGTAGCATTTGCAAAACCAGACTTTTGCTCCAAAATCCCCTGGGTCGACAGAGCAGTGTATGCCATCAGGTAGGTGGTCAGTAGAATTTATTGAGTGACTAATGAGTGGAGAAGTCATTTAAGACCATGGTCACATGTCATCAAACATTTAGAAGAAGACTGACTCTAGACAAGAAATGAATGATCAAATATTCACATGTGTGTGGATAGTTAACATTTTTTTAAGATCACAAGATCTTAAAGAACAGTCCTGGTGCTAAAAGTTTGCAACGATTTTTGGAATGGCAGACTGAACTTTCTTGTCATGAGAGACTCAGGCATTTGGTAGAATTTGGTGCGGTCTCGCCTACTGGGTCTCCTGTCTGCCTGAGAAGGCAGGTCTTGTGAGTTAAGAAGTCTACTGAAGTCACTATAGACAACACGCAGGAAGAGAAAGCTTTGTCTGTGGGCCAATTTATCCCATGTGTTCCACAGGGTAGGGAAGGATACAGTGCTGCATACGTGGCGGGGTAGATGAAAGAAGTTTCAGATCATGACATCTAGTGCCTAGGGACATCCATTGTGGGCACAGACCCCATGCAAGGAGTAGTTTCTACTCAGGAGCAGCTGGGCCTTTGGGGGTATATATATCTCCAGCAATTAACCATACAGGGCTTGGCATGTACACTGCAGAGTCATAACTGTTCTGGGATGAGAGTATTGATATTTAGTTAAGTAAATGTTTCTGGTCATTCATAACTGTGCCAGATAAATAAAATGTGTCATCTTGATTATCGCTGGAGCTGTAGAGAATGATTGACAGGCAGGGGAAGCTTCATGAAGCCTTAAAAACCCAGCAGGCATTTTGGACATCAAACATCAATTGCAAAGTACCACTTTGATGAGTCAGGGAATCAGAACCAGATGGATTAAATTTTCCTTGAAATACACACAGGATTAAAAATTAAGAGGAGAGCTCAATACAGTATATTGTATCCAATGCTAGCCAAAGCATTTGAGCAAAAGAAAAATTACTATAGATATTTGACAATGAAGCGACTGTTTACCCACTACACCTACATTCTAAATTCTAGTGGTGGCTACATGAAAAGCTGGAGAGAGAGGGGGGGTCTTCGTGGATAAGGAAAAGAAATCCTGGAAAACCAAGAATGAACAAAGGGAACAAGGATCCTCTAAACATGACATTTACTCACTTGCTTAGGAAAATAAATTCACGTGGAGTTCCATTGTGAAGATGAATCAAGTTACAAGTGGGAGTAAGTGAAGAGTTGTATATGCTTGCACACAAACTGGTCAGGCACTTAGTTTAAGATGCATGATCATGTTTGACAGATCTTAATAGGAGCTTAAGATATGCTACTCACTTTGAGACATGCAAAGCCTTCACATCTTGAGTCATCATTCTCAGTGACACTTGGCTCCCAGGCTGCCTATCCTGTGAGTGACAGCAGGCAGAACTAAACTACAGCCGCCATCCCAAGATCTCAGTGGCTTCTGGCTTTCATGCACAAGCTGTTGAATAAACAAACACGGTTCAATATTGTACCCAGTGACTTCCCTTCCTGGTGTCCTATAGCAGGGCTGCCCATGAATATTTATTCACCATTCTGCAGGGTGCCTTTTGGAATTTCTGAGGCCATGGATCCTGGATGATCTGTAAAGAGATAGTGATGACTTTAGGAAACCTGTCACCTTCTCTTGTACCTCTGTATGTTCTCACAGTGATGCCCTCGATGCTTTCCCTCAAGGAGGTGTGTGAAAAGGCAGACATTACGAACAGAAGCTGCAGGCAGACAGAGCTGACCTAAGTCACAGTTCATCATTTGCATGTCACTATGGTTCAGAAAAATGTTCCCTAATGGCCCATGAATTAAAAGCTTGGAAACCAGCCAGAGACACTATTGGGAAATGCTGAAGCCTCTAAAGGCAGCAGCTCAAAGGAGGAAGTTAGGTCACTGGGCATGTGTCTTTAAGGGAATATTAGAGCCACACTTCTATGTCAACTGTTCACTTCCTGGCTGCCACGAAGTGATCAGCTTTCTTATCATGTGCTCATTTGATAATATCCTAAGTCACTAAAAGGGCCCAAAGCAATAGGCTAATTGACAATGGATGGAAATCTCCAAAAGTGTAAGCAGAAATGACCTTTCTTCTGTTGAAACTGATTCATCTAAGGTATTTGTTACAGAGATGGAAAGGTGACAGGCACATATATCACCTCACCATTTTTTCAAACTCCTACTTTATTCTTTTTATTATTCAAGGTTACATAATGCCATGCTCATACAAATATGACCTCATCTTTGAAGCCCAGTTTCTGTATCTAGGTAATGTGAGCAGAGCAACATATTTGTCCTGAAAAGTTAATGGCTAGAGGACACAGTAAAGGTGCTTTTTCAGAACAGACAGTATCCATTTTAGTAAGTAGAATATTATTTTTTTCTCTTTGCTCAGCAAATGTGGTTGCTCAAAATGCATGAAACAACCTTGCTCACATCCTATTCTTTAGGTACCAAAGCAAACTAAGTAAAACTAGTCTATAGTTATACTGAGTTCAGCACCTGGACTGACAAAGTTCTGTCATCTCATTATCACTTTTGTAGTTTGTTAGAACATTTGCTGTCTCTGAGCACTGGGAATGTTTGGAGTGTCTAGCCATATGAAATTTGTTAGATCCTTAAAAGAGAGAATAATAATATTAGATTATTCGTTTTTAAAATTTGTTTTAGTGATTCTCATTTTAATCCTATACCCAAAATACAAATTTATAAAGGAATTGTGACACTGAAAACCAAATGAATGAGTGAAAAATATATTACAGTATCTCAAAGTTAATCTTCTGTATGTCAGAGGACACAATCAAGCGACAAAAATACTTTATACTTACAATGTTCAAATATATATATACGCATTTACATGTGTTAAGGATTATTATTAAGCAATACAAAGGATACCCACCCAAATAATGACAAAACAAACAGCTCAATTAAAGTGTAAGAAGGCCTTGACTAGACATTCCTAAAGTAAGATGTGCAAATGACCAACTGAAAGAATGTCCAGCATCACTAACCATTAAGGAAGTACAAACTAGAGCACAATGAGCAATCACTTCACACTGATGCACTGAAATGCCCAGACTTTCCTTGTCATTATTGTCTAAGAAACTCAGTGAGTATCTATCCACAAAATATGCACCTCACCTCACAACAATCTAGAGATGAGCTCAGGTATATAGATGGGTATGTGTGAGTTACTTTAAAATGCTTTGCTATTTCATCTATGATACTTGAACACCCATGCATTTCTGTATTCTTTTTTTACACTTAATATTATTTCCTATATTGATATCCTTTTAAAATTTAATTTAACTCATACAAATATATCAAGTGTGCATATTTATGGAATAATGGAAATGGTAATTTTTAGAGATTGCAATACAATATGATTGAGTGAAAATTTTAATCAAGAATGCCCTTGGTATCAGTTCATTGGAAAACTAAAAAAAATTGATACCAGGAGGCTAAACAGAATTTGATGCTGCTGCTTTTGCTGCAGTGAGGGTGGTCACCATCACATTACAAAGAGTAAAAAGGAAGAGAAACCTTATTTTCTCTCATCAATGCAAGAGACTGTGGAGTCTGGAATTGTTGGTTTTCTTCTTAATTTTTTCTGTCTCTTTTTTATTTAAATTAGAAACAAGCTTGCTTCGAATGCCAATCCCAGCTCTCTCTCCCTCCCCTCCTCCTCTGCCTTCCACCAGCCCCCTCCACTTCTACCCAATCCCCACTATGGAGATGTCCCCCAGGGAAGGAAATCTCCAAGGTCTGTCATATCATTTGGAGCAGGGCCTAGGCCATCCCCAGTGTGTCTAGGCTGAGAGAGTATCTTACTATGTGGAATGGGCTCCCAAAGTGCATTTGTATGCCAGGGATAAATCACATGGGGATGACTCCTTTCACTACAATTCCCAGAATCCTCCTAGACTCCTAGTTCCACCTATCTTGCTTCCCTATTGGCCAACATATACATAGGACCTCCCCATCACATCTGCACTATTACTTAGATTGCCAGTTGATGTCATCCTTGTAGATCTCTGGAAATCTCACTAGTGCCAGATCTCTCCTCAAACCTATAATGACTCCCTCTATTAAGGTATCTCTCACCCTGCTCTCTACTATTCCCCCAATTCAAACTTCCTACTCTCCCATTCCCCCATGTCCTCCTCTTCCCTCTTCTTCTCCCTCTCTCTTTCTCCCTGCTCCCTCTCCCCTCCCTCCATGCTCCAAATCTGCTCAGGAAATCCTGTCCTATTCCCCTTCTCTGGGGTACCATGCATATTTCTCTTAGGGTCTTCCCTGATTCCCAGACACTCTGGCAGGGGGATTATAGTCTGGCACTCCCCTGATCCATGTCTAAAATCTATATGAGAGAGTACATACCATGTTTTTTTTTTGTGACTGGGTCACCTCACTCAGGATGGTTTCTTCTAGTGTCATCCATTTGCCTGCAAAATTCAGGATTCCATTGTTTTTTTTCCACTAAGTAGTACTCCACTGTGTAAGTGTACCATGTTTTCTCTATCCACTCTTCAGTTGAGAGGCATCTAGGTTGCTTCCAGGTTCTGACTATTACAAATAATGCTTCTATGAACATAGTGGAAGAGATATTCTTGTATGAATGCGAATCTTTTGGGTATATGCCTAAGAGTTGAATTACTGGATCTTGTGGTAGACTCATTCCCATTTTCCTGAGGAATCTCCATACTGATTTCCAAAGTGGCTGTGTGAGTTGGCAGTCCCAACAGCAGTGGAGGAGTGTTCCCCTTTTTCCACATCGTCTCTAGCATAAACTGTCATTGGTGTTTTTGATTTTAGCCATTCTGACAGGAGTAAGATGGAATCTCCGAGTAGTTTTGATTTGCATTTCCCTAATGGCTAAGGATCCCTGGGATGAAGCCTACTTGATCATGGTGGATGATTTTTCTGTTGTGTTCTTGGATTCGATTTGCCAGTATTTTTTTCAGTATTTTTGCATCAATGTTCATGAATGATATTGGTCTGTAGTTCTCTTTCTTTGTTGTGTCTTTGTGTGGCTTGGCTACCAAGGTAATTGTAGCCTTTTAAAAAGAGTTTGACAATGATCCTTCTGTTTCTATTGTGTGGTATTAGCTATTTTTTGAATTTCTGGTAGAATTCGGTGCTAAAGCTATCTGGGCCTGGGCTTTTTTTGTTTGGGAGACTTTTGATGACTGCTTCTGTTTCATTAGAGGTTTAGGTCTGTTTAAATTGCTTATCTGTTCTTGATTTAATTTTGGTAAGTGATATCTATCCAAAAGTTGTCCATTTCCTTTAAACTTTTTAATTTTGTGGAGTACAGGTTTTCAAAATATGACCCGAATTTCAAAATATGACTGGATTTCCTCAGTGTCAGTTGTTATGTCTCCCTTTTCATTCCTGATTTTGTTAATTTGCATGTTCTTTCTCTGCCTTTTGGTTAGTTTGGATAAAAGGTTTGTCTATCCTGTTGATCTTCTCAAAGTAATATGTCTTAGTTACATTAATTCTTTGTATTGTTTTCTTTGTTTCAACTTTATTGATTTCAGCCCTCATTTTGATTATTTCCTGGCTTCTGGTCTTCTGGGGTGAGTTTGATTCTTTTTGTTCTAGAGCTTTCAGTTGTGTTCTTAATTTTCTAGTGTGACTGACTATTCTACGGTTTCTTTATGTGAGCACTTAGTATTGCTTGCAAAGTGTCCCTTATGTTTAGGTATTTTGTGTCTTCATTTTCATTGAAATCTAGGAAGTCTTTAATTTCTTTATTTCTTCCTTGACCCAGGAATGTTGCAATTGTGCATTGTTCAATTTTCATGAGTTTGCAGGGTTTCTGCAATTTGTGTTGTTGAATTTTAACTTTAAAGCATGGTGGTCTGATAAGATACAAGGGGTTATTTCAATTTTTTTTTGTACCTGTTGATGTTTGCTATACTGCCAAGTATGTGGACGATTTTTGAGAAGATCCCATGTGGCACTGAGAAGAAGGTATATTCTTTTGTGTTTGAATGGAATATTCTATAGATTTCTGTTAAGCCCAATTGGGTCATAACTTCTGTTAGTTCCTTTGTTTCTTTGTTAAGTTTCTATCTGGTGGTCCTGTCTAGTGGTGACAGTGGGGCGTTGAAGTCTCCCACTATAACTGTGTGAGGTCTTATGTGTTATTTGAGTTTTAGTAATGTTTCTTTCAAGAACATAGGTGCCTTTTTATTTGGGGCATAGATGTTCAGAAATGAGACTTCTTCCTGATGGATTTTTCCTGTGATGAATATGAAATGACCTTCTTCATCTCTTTTTATTGATTTTAGTTTGAAGTCTAATTTGTTCGATACTAGGATAGCTGCACCAGCTTGTTTCTTGGGTCCATTTGATTGGAAAATCTTATCCTAACCCTTTACTCTGAGGTAATGTCTGTCTTTGAAGTTGAGGTGTATTTCTTATATGCTGCTGAAGGATGGATTCTGTCTTCGTATTCATTTTGTTAGCCTGTGTCATTTTATAGGCAAATTAAGACCACTAATATTGAGGGAAATTAAGAACCATTGAGTGTTAATTCTTGTTTGTTTTTTATTTTTTGGTGATGTTAGTATTGTTTGTTGATTTACCCTGCTTTTTCTTTTGACTTTTGATAAAGTGGAACCATTTATTGCCTATGTTTTTTGAGTGTAGTTAACTTTCTTAGGTTGGACTTTTCCTTCCAGTACTTTTTTTTTCTTTTGGTTTTTCGAGACAGGGTTTCTCTGTATTGTTTTGGAGGCTGTCCTGGAATTCGCTCTGTAGACCAGGCTGGCCTTGAACTCACAGAGATTCACCCGCCTCTGCCTCCCGAGTGCTGGGATTATAGGCGTGCACCACTAACGCCCGGCCCAGTACTTATTTCTGTAGGGCTGGATTAGTTTATGTTGTAAATCTGTTTTTGTCATGGAATATCTTGTTTTCTGCATCTATAGTGACTGAAAACTTTGCTGGGTATAATAGTCTAGGCTGGCATCCGTGGTCTCTTAGTGTTTATAGAATATCTATCCAGGACCTTCTGGCTTTCAGTTTCCATGGAGAATCAGGTGTGATTCTGACAGGTTTGCCTTTATATGTTACTTGGCCTTTTTCCTTCGCTGCTCTTAATATTCTTTCTTTATTCTCTATGTTTGGTGTTTTAATTTTTATGTGACGAGGGAACTTTCTTCTGTGATCCACTCTGGTGTTCTGTGGGCTTCTTATACTTTCATTTGCATCTCTTTCTTTAGGTTGGGAAAGTTTTCTTCTAGGATTTTGTTGAGTATGTTTTCTAGACCTTTGAGGTGGGTTTCTTCACTTTCTTCTATACCTATTATTCTTAGGTTTGGCCTTTTCACAGTGTCCCATATTTCCTGGATATGTTTTGTTAGGGATTTGTTGGACTTAATATTTTCTTTGGTTCACGAATCTATTTCTTCTAGTATATCTTCAGTGTTTGAGATTCTGTCTTCCATATCTTGTAATATGTTGGTTATGCTTGCATCTGTAGTTCCTGATCATTTACCCACCTTTTGTACTTCCAGCATTCCTTCAGAC
This sequence comes from Mesocricetus auratus, assembly GCF_017639785.1. Taxonomy (NCBI): domain Eukaryota; kingdom Metazoa; phylum Chordata; class Mammalia; order Rodentia; family Cricetidae; genus Mesocricetus; species Mesocricetus auratus. The sequence goes on along the minus strand of NW_024429199.1, from coordinate 17,026,895 downwards.
TGTGTTTTTTTTTAATTGGCTCTATTTCAGCTTTCACACCTTGCACTGTTTGAACTGTTTACTGCAATTTTTGGTTTGTCTTTTCTTCCATATCTTTAAAGGATTTTCTCATTTCATCTTTTAGCGTCTCTATCATTTTCATGAAGTTGCTTTTAAGATCGTTCTCTTCTGCTTCATCTGTGTTGGCATGTTCAGGTCTTGCTGGTGTAGAGTTCATAGACTCTGATGGTGTCATATTGGTTTTTCTGTTGTTGAATGTGTTCTTATATTATTGTCTTCCCATCCCTTCTTCCACTGGGTACATGTGGGGTTCTCTTCCTCTCCTGGTGGGTTTGGATCCAAGACTTGCTTCTGATGAGTACAAGCAGGTCCAATTGATGAGTCTCATGGTGGGTGCAGGTGGGTAGGGTCTGAAGCACTCCTTCTCAGGGTGGGTTGGAGCTGGTTCAGGACAATGCTGTCAGCAGACTTATGGTTGCTTGATGAGCCATGGGTGACTTGACCTACCTGCAGTCTCCAGGCCAGGGGCTCCCAGAATGGGCAAGCAGAAGGAAGTCAGCCTGAAGTGGGGACCAGAGCTCACCTCTGCCCTGAGTCGGGGGAAGGAATGGTCCAGAAATCTCAGCAGGCTTTGTGGTTGCTTGATCTGCTGGGGTAATTTGACCTGGCTGCAGTTCCCAGTCCAGGAGATCGCATGTCTGTATTCTTATAAGGTGCTGAAGCTGACTGCACACTGATAACAAAGTAACCGTAGGTTCTCTTACATGTTGGCAGGTTTGAGATTATTTTTCCTGAATTTGATTCCTTTGCTTTGTTAGCCTAAGGTACTATATCATATATGTGTTACAAGTTTCATAAGTTGTAGGTTGTATACATTTTTGAAGTTGGTGTCCGTGCATTTGTGTCATTAGAGACTTCAAAAAAGAAAACATTCCCTACATGTAATAAGTCTCTAACAGTGACCATAGGACAATTTCTGGCACTGTCCAAGTTTTTCTTTGTACTAGCAACTATTTCAGTACAGTATATTAACTGATTCTTTTAACCTTCAAGTCTTAGGTGAGAAAAAACAATTATTACTTGTATACAGCAGCTAAATTTCAAGCAAGAAACTTCCCTGGATCCCTGAATTACTAATAGAGACAGAAAGTGAACCTGGGCAATCAGGCTCCAGAGATCATATCCACAGCCCAGACTGATCAAGCACTTAAGGTAGCAGCAAGGTGTGTGTGTGTGTGTGTGTGTGTGTGTGTGTGTTTGTATTTAGGTTGCATTTACCAATAACTGTGTACCAAGAAAAGAACAAAAGTTTGGAGACTTAAAAGATGTTCCCATATTGTTTGCTGTTCTTTAAATTCAATAGTAACATTGTTTTCTAAAACCACCACCACAGACTAGACGCCTCATTGTGTCTCAGGTACTGTGCTCGGGATTTTACACGACATGAATTTATTATGCCCTGTAGTATAGTAACACTACAAGACGGACTTAATTACCCCAACTTGCATCAAACCTGCAAAGTTTAAAGGGTGGGTGACTTTTGGAGACCAAGTTCCATTGGGATATGAATTCTTAACCTATGCGTTTTACTGGTTACTGTCTTTTTCAACAATCATTGGCAGACATTTTACTGAGTTAGAAAAGAAGACCCATAATCACTGAGAAAATTTTCACAACGAAAAATTTTATTATCCTAAGTTAAAAACATTGGTGAAAATGAAATATCCCTATAGGCCTGCACTCATAACAGAAGAGCCACAGAATTGGAAAATTCTCAAGAAGCTATTGAATTGAAACTCCATTGCAAGAAACTTGCAGTGAGCATTGGTTAGGAGTCTGAAAGCCCCAGCATCAGGGAGCTCTCCATCTTGTTCACAACCAGCAATGCTGTCAGACCCTGGGGTTGTGGGACTGCTCACCTCTGTTTCTGTTTCAATCCACTATTTCATGCCCTCTTTTCACTTTCCTAGCTGTGTTCAAATCGGACAGTGAAATGACATACTCTTTTCACAATAATCCAAGTTTATCATGTATGGTTTTGCTTTTTCACATGAGTCAAAAGCAATTGTTACTGGCATAGTTAGAGATAATGCCACATAGAGAAGGGAATTCAGGCTTTACTGTTAGAAAATCTGGCAGGACTCTGGCTCCACCACTCTTTGCTTTTGCATTCCTATAAGAGTTACTTCAATGTCCACACCTTCATAAGTCTTACAGTCCTGTTTTGGAGGCGATTGGAATGAGATGACGTCAAATGATACTGTACAGTGGGCTCACAGGAAATACTGGCTTTTATTGTAAGAGAATTCTCCTTTGGTAAAAAAAAGACAACATCAAAACTCATGAAATCTGTTAGCCTAGGTTATTTTCAGAATAGTATCCTGCAGTTCTATAATTCAACATGCACAGATAAGTTTACTGTTGTTTGTGTCAAAGTCTTGAGTTTCTATTCTTTTTGTTGTTTTATTTTGTTTGAGACATGGTTTCTCTATGTAGGCCTTGTCTTAGAAGTTGCTTTGTAGATCAGGCTGGCACGGAGGTCCACCTGCCTCTGCCTCTTCAGTGCTGGGATTAAAGCTGTGTGCCACCATGCCCACCAGACTGAGTTTCTATTCTTTATCCCTTTGTCTAGAGGTTGTGAGGATTACCATGAACATGAGGATGTCACACAGAAGATGGCAAAACTACCATCAGCCTAAGTTCTTAAACAGCTCTGTGGATAGGAGCTGCACTTGCCTTAAATACTGGCCTTGGGATTATTGCAGAAAGAGAGAACTAAGCCTTCTTTTCTGTGCCATATGCTTGCTGTGCCCTCTTAAAAGTATATGCTCTCTCTAATGGAGCCCTGTGATTCTGTACAAATGCTGAAATAAAGATGGATGTTTCTTTTTATTCAACAATGATTAATTATTTTGTTATTCCAAAGAGAATAAAGAAAAAGGTTGACCCAGTGGGTTTTTTTGCTCTGGGGATAGTAACAGTCAAAAAATCATAGGATTTTCACTGGGGTTAGTTAGTTAGTTCATAGTATCTTTGCTTCATTCTGCTTGTAGTCCACAAAATCACCCAGCCAGGTTTCCTGCTTGAGCTTTCAGATGCCCTTGCATGTAAAGCACACACAGTCCATGCAGACCATTGGCACATACAAGGAACTGTTTTGTCCAGCCATGAGCCGCTTTGTTCCTGACACTTAGAGGAGTGTGAACCACTTTGGTCTGAAGGGTGTCTGTTTCTTTGATCTGCCTACTTCTGTATGAACAATGGCCAAGAACCATAGCACTTTGTCACCGTCACTGACATTCTCTGTATACAGAAAGTCCTGTAAGATTGGCAGGGGCACAGGGCATGGAGAAGTCATTACCAAAAGCAGATGTTTGATTTCCTCAAGTGACATCCAAGAGCATCAATATGCCTTCGTCACATACACTGATAGCCTGGTGTATATAACCCCTGCAGATCCTAGACTGTAATCTTCCTAACCGACTCAGCTGTCCTAGCCATGCACATAGTGCGAACCACAGTGACTGAAATCTGCAAAGCATCAAGACAGCATGTAATATTTCCCAACAAGTTTTAATCATTATTAAATGATAAAAGTCTATTGAGCTTGAGGCAATGTCAGACCAAATTTGAGTTTCAACTTCTCTTCTGGTTGTTGTCTTCCCCATTGTAGGTGACAGCAAATCCATCTTTTATAATTGCTTAGGTCAAGGATTGTCAATGTCACCCCTTCCCTGCCTCTTATAACAACTCCTCCAGCAGGAAATACTCCTAGCTCCACCTCCCACATTTACCCATATCTGATTCCTTTGTACCACCTCCACTGTGATGGGGCTGCCAAGAGTGCTTGCATGGATTAGGTGTCCCCCTAGCCCTTCTCCCTGCTTCGGCTTCATCCCTGCCCTGCTCACTCCACAGAGTATTTCCCAATGGGATGGCCTTTTTATGTGGAAGTCAGGCTATTCACCTGTTCTGTTGAAAAACATTTGCAAGTTTCTCTTATGGTTTAAATGTGAAATGTCTCTCATAGACAATTATGTTTAAATACCTAGTCCCCAGCTCGGCACTGTTTAGGGAGCCGAGCCACGGGCATGGGCTAGAATGGGTGGGCCTTTGAAGGTCATATCCCCATGCATTGCATTCTAGAATTCTCTACTTCTTCATTTGTCAAGAGGTGAGAGGCTGTAGCCTCATACTTAGATTCCTCAGACTGAACCTTGTAAGTCAATCTACTAAATTCCTTTTAGTCTATTGGTCCCATTTACTCTAGAGAAGCCTGGGTAGTTTGCTTGCTTACTGTATTGTTATGTTCCTATCTGTCTCTAGAATCTAAGTTCAATGGAGACCAGAATCACAGATATACTTCAAGCACTCAGCATATACTAGACATTTTATGCTCACTGGGAGAATTAATGGATGAAACCACATGACAGAGACAAATCTTTAATGGATGTGCAAAGAACAGGGTTCCCAGTTGGTTCAGAAAACACTCTTTCCTAACAGGAAGGATATGGTGCAAGAAATTACTGGAACTTTCTAGAAATAAGGGAAAGGGATCACAGAAGAGAACCCTTCTATGTTCTCCATACATTACTTTTTCTGGTTGATAGATTTGGGTGTCAAAGCATTTTGTTTGGGGAGTTAGGACTTGTCCTTGTCTTTCACAAGAATCTGAGTAAGGGAGAAAAGCTGTGTGGATCCAGTTCCCTGGCTCCTGTGCAGGCAGGCATTTCCTGGTGTGGTGTCAGGTGTCCTTTCCTTAGGTGGGTTTGTCACTGAGGGATTAAAGACTGGAGTTAAGAGCCAGGCTGTGATGCTAAGCCCAGCAGTATCTCAGATCTCTATTCAGTTTCCTACATCCAGCTTCCTATACTGGCTGAAACGGTGACCATGAGCAGAGGAACCAGAGCGTTGCTCTGGGCATGCTCTTCCAGTCTCCGACTCCAGAGAAGCCATGGCTCTGGTGGAATTAAAGCCAGGTGAGAAGGGCAGGAAGCTGGCAAAAAGAAGGGGAGAGTGTGTGCACAGCAGGGCAATCGAAAGCCAGATGACAATGGTTGGCAAGAATAAACGGGAAGAACAGATGCGTGACAACTTAGAGTGGGGGAGACAGGCTGAATAGTGAGGGCAAACACAATAGTTATTGTTAATTCGCTGTATGCCCCCCCCCCACTGACTGGCATTTGTAATCCTTATATTTCCTGGGAAGAAGGTACTATAATTTTTCCTCTGAAAACATGAAAAAAAAGCTGTTTCATTAAGAATGGGTATCACTGGCAATAAGACAAGAAAGAATTTTTTCCTATATCTGCAAACATGAGTTACTTTAAAATGTTAAGAGTTGCCTACCAAATGACCCTTAGACCCCACTTTCCAAGATGGTTGCCATTGGCCTTCTAGCCCACAGGAGATGTGTTTAAACCTGGCTCCAACCAAGGGATTCTATTCCACCTTCTGGAGGCAGGTCTCAGTGACAGGAAATCCACAAGCAGCAAGTTACCTGTACACCGACACCCCATGAATACACACCCACTGCAGGAGCAAGAGAAAAGAGCCAGAAAAAAATATACTGGTAGAATGATAGGACTATACATACGTACATATGAACATGCATACATACATACATTTAACAATTTATACGAAAGACTTTTCAGAGCTGTGTGTGTCCTATATTCTTCTATGGCCTAGAAAGGTCCATGCTTGCAGCCTCCTGTAGGGTGATTGCCATGCAGTACATATAAAAGGCACAGTGGAAAGGTGCAAAAGTCATTAGCAGGCGAGAAATAGGAAGCAATCAGCAACACTTTAAGCAAATTATTACCATGAAATTACACTCCCAGCTTGAGATAAGTGTCCTGGCTCTGCTAAAGCTATATACACCTCACTGGTTTAGCTGCGGCTAAGGAAACTTTTCCTCTTTGGTTTATTGATGAGGTGTTAAGTCATGATGGACAGGCTGCCAGGCTAGTGAAGGAGAACTGCCCACTTCTTTCTTCAAAGACTTGCTTCCTGCACAGAGGACCCATGAAGAGAGCCTGTAGGAACACTGCATTGGACAACTGGCTGCCTTTGGGGATGGAATGGAAACCTAACTGGGAAGATTATATTTTATGCCTAAATTGTTTTGTGGAGAAAAGCCCACACTCTTTCCTAAAGTGTTGAGGGAAATGGAGTATGGCAGTAGGCAGCTGGGGGTCACGTGATGTCTTCATAACTCCCTCCTGCTGCTGACTAAGCCATCTGCATGGCTGAAAAGGGTGCAATCCCCCTCCTAACAATCCTGGACTTTCCCCCATCTACTCCTCTGAGATGAAGGTTCCTCCCATCATCCTCTTTGGCCCAGCCTGCTCTTCAGTGTTTTCTGCTTCCGCGGCTCAGGTTGCTCTCACTTGCTTTTTTACCCATCACCCTATAAAATTCCAGATGCTGAACTGTGACTGATGAGGATGGCAAGCCCTCCTACCCCTCCACAGCAGCCTGGGCCATCGGATTCGGAAAGCAGTTACAACAGCCAACCCTTCCAGAAACTGCTTCTCTGAGAGCAGACAGTGGCCTCGGAGCCCTTCATCTCCCTGTTGGCGTTCGAACCCAGCATGCTTCTCTAGTGCTCTGCTCTTGAAGAGTAAGAGTGGCATCCTCTGGCTCTAGATAATTTGACGGGCAGTGTATTTTTCTGGTAGATGTTAACAGCATCTCTCCACAGTGCCCCTGGAACGTGCCCAACACTCTCATCATAGCAGATCCCTGTCATACTTTCCCTGTTTCCTTTCTGGTACTCATCACAAAGAAACCTGTGAAGAAATAGTGCAAAAAGACATGAGTTTAACTTTTTTTCATCCTGATAAATGAATTGAATTTTGGGTTCTCACTTCTGCTGAGAGGCTAGGTGGCTTTGGATTATGCACAATGTACACTGAAGGAAATATACGAATGGAAGGAGGTGCAATAAAAGCGTAAGAAACACAGTTAATGGATTCTGGCATTGCCACAATAAACACCCTTTACTACTATACATGCTCTAAAATCTTAACATTATAAAACCTTAGCTTCGGAGGCTCTTTCTTTTCTTTCATGTTGCAATCAAAAACCTTACAAGAAGCCACTTAAAGGAGGAAGGTCCAAGTTTTGGGGGGGGGGCTCAGGGTGTGAAGAGGTGCATTGGCTATGACTGGGAGATAAGGCATGGGAAAAACAAGTCATCAGGACACATCGCATTCACACTAAGGATGCGGAGCAATCGATTCGTTGGTGCTCAGCTTGCTTCCTTCTTTTTATTTAGTTTAGCATCCCAGCCCATGGAATGAACTACCCACATTTGCAGAAGTCCTCCTCAATCTGCTCAATTAGCGGACTGAGGCGTTGCCTTGAAGTCATGCTCACAGGTCGATTTTCTAGTTGATTTCAGATCCTGCCAAGTTACCATCAGGATTAATAAACATAGATGGAAAATAGAACTCTTGTCTAATCTAGAAAAGAAGATAGTAATGCTGTCTACACATATCTGAAGTTGCATCAGCCAGACTGAAGCTTCCAGAATGATGAAAAATGGTCAATTTCCACTAAGATGGCTCCAGTCTTCTTCATTGTCCTCAACCTCATATTTGAGTTCTGAGTGCCATTGGTGTACTTCTGTGCCTTGCCTTTTGAAGCCCTGTCAAAAATTATGTGTGCGGTCTGTACATTGAATGAGACATCGGCAAACGCTACTACATGGTACATTCCCTCAAATCCTTTTCCCAAATAGAGCTTCCCTCCTTTCAATTCTTTATGATGGGACTTCACATTATTTTCCATTTGGGACTTGACTCATATGAAATTCAGCTCTTGCCTCGGGTAATGGTGAGAGCCAAATAGTTCAAAATTATTGAAAGAGATTTGCAGAAACTAAAGTGCCAGTGCTAACCAACAACCTTTATTTAATTGCAAAGATAAAGGACAGTCATAACACTAAGCACCCATAAGGGTCTGGATAATGATGAGCAACTTCTAACTAATGGCAAGGGTCATTATAGATGTGTTTTTCTCCTTAGTTTCTGTGCAGATTACACCTTGGGTTCCAGGGACCCACAAATGAATTTGTAACAATGGAGTCCTCTATCTTCTTACTCACATGGGTCTGTTTCCTGGTAGGTAACCAGACTAGATGACACCTATAGATCATCGATCTCACTGCTAGAGACAAACAGGAATGACAAATCGGTAAACACACCCTGAAACTTACCTGGGGTTTGTGGTCACGAAACCACACTTCACTCAGGGCATTTCATGTGTTGACCAGGGTCAGAGCCATGGTACTGTGCTTTAAGAAAATAGCTCAGACCATTTCCGGGCTTGTTAGAATCAGCACTTAGTGTAGTCTAATAAGCCCAGCATGAAGTGGGATGAAGTCCTTCCTGTTCCAGTCACTGGCACCCACCACTCATTTTTACATATTCTCAGTGTTTTTCTTCCTCATCAGATATCACTGACCCCTCTTGCAGGGTCAAACTACAAGTGAGTCAATCTCGTTGAAGACAGAAGTCAGATGAAGTCTTTTACGTCTAAAACTGATCTGGTCTAGCAATCTAAACATCTAAATGGCATTATGCCTACTTGTATTTGCCATGGCCCTGGCTCCTTCCCAGCCCTTTATGGCCTGTTGATTCTTTATTTGTATTGGAGTCCTTCCTTAAGCTCCACTTGCCTAGGCAAGGTCTTAGTCAGTTGTGACACTCTTGACAGCTCCAACCATAATTTAAGGTCCTTCTGAAAACACATTTTCCTCCAAAATCGGTATCCTAACAGGGAACTTCCATCCTAAGGTCACATCTCTTTAAGTGGTCACACTGTTGTGAAGTAATGTCTCTGGGCTCTGGGATATCCCGCCATCATGGTATGGGGTCTTTCTGGCTTTACCCATCCTAGTCCTTTTCTATTGACATAGACTGTCAGAGATGGGTATTTATAAAGAACAGAGGTTTATGGTTAAATCTGAGGAGGCCAAGGATAGCAACGCAGTGCTGGCATTGGTTCAGCTTCTAGCAAAGCTTTCTGCTGTACCATGGCATGGAGGATGGGGGTAGGAAGAGCTAAAACATGCCAGACAGCCATGCTCTACCACAGTTTGTTCTCACAGCAGTTTTATTACAGTTGTACTCTGCAGTGAGAGTAAGAACTTGCACCTGTGAGAATTAACTCGGTCCCTTAAGACCTGCATTCATCTTTTTATGGGAGCAGAGGCATAGTGACCAAAGCACTTCTCAAAGTTTCCACCCCCTCTCAACACCTTTACACTGGGCATCAAGTTTCAACATGAGGGGACAACTCAGATTCAAACCTTAGTGCTAACACAACTCTAGGTACCTCCTTGTTACCACTCACTCTTATTAATAAGGCCTCAGTCTGCCTCATGTCTGAGCAAGCCTGGATTAAAATTTCAGACAGGAATAATTCTAAGAAAAGCTAAATTAAGCTGGCAAAACCCTTACAAAAACAACCTTAGAGTATTAGAATGTGGATAAAACCGAGGGATTATCTAGCCCGGTGGTTTTGTGTTTTTGCAACTGAGACTTTTGTTTCTTGAAATGGAATAATTCAGATGGTCGTACACATGAAGTTAATCAAAAATGATCTGTGAAGGACAGGGAGAAACTAGGAGTTAGGTTCGTAACACAGAGCCAACTGGGACTCAAGAACTTCTGAACTATAGTTTGAGAACCCTTGGTCTTTTCCAATGTCTTTCTTGTAAAACTTCTCTAGAAACCCATGGATGACAGGATAGCAATTTTCATAGGATCAAGTGGAACTTTTTTGTTAGATTTAATGTTTGTGGATCTCAGGGTTCAGAATGTCAAGTGCTCAAACCCACCAGTCTTGTTCTTTTTGGTCAAATCCTCCCACACTTCCATTTTTGAGTGCATATCTCATGGAAGATACTACAGCGGTGCTTTAAGGGTCAAAAGCAAACTACTTTCTGTGAGCTTAAGCTGAATGCACACTTTCACAAGTAGAAAGCCAGGGTCAACATAGTATGATAAAAATAATAAACAAATAAGGTTTTAAAAATAGTACATAGAGTACTCCGGGGAAGCAGAATAAATACTGTTTGTGAGTATGTATGTTTGCGTGTGTGAGAGGGAGGGAAGGGGAGAGTGAAGGTGGGATGAGAGAGAGAGAGAAAGACAGAGAGAGAGAGAGAGAGAGAGAGAGAGAGAGAGAGAGAGAGAGAGGGAGAGGGAGTTTGTTTTAAGCAGTTAGCTCTTGTGATTGCTACAGTAAGGCATCTGAATTTTGTAGGACAGGCCAGTAAGCTAGGGACACAGACTATTGCTGTTACACAGGCTAGAAGAAATCTGAAGAGATGTCCCCATCTTTGAGGAAAGTCGTCAACATCATCATCATTAATTATTATTATTATTATTTTAGTTTTATTGACTTTAGCTGATTAGATGAAGTCCATTCACATTACGTAGGTCCTTTGCTTTACTCAAAGCCTACTGATCTAAGTGTTAATCTTATCTGAAAGTTACCCTCACAAAGCTATCAAGGTATTTTGCCAAATATCTGGGTATCATGGCCTTGCCCAATTGACACATAATAGTTAACCACTGAAGCCCACCAACACATGTTTTGGGGAGATAACAAGGGAATCCTCAGACCCAGTATGATATGTGAGAGTAAGGATGGTGAGGGGGGAAACAGGTCAGGGTGTGGCATCAGTTGAGTTGTATGAGAGAGCGCACAGTTAATGCTAAGGAGATCACTTAAAAAATCTAGTTAAGGAGCGAACAGATAAAATTCTTAACAGATTTACCAAGGTCAAGTGCACACAAATGCGAATAAAGTCAATTGCATTCAGTCAATAGTTCAAGCTTGGTTAATTTTCCCTTTAACTAGTTAAAGTATAGACATTGCTTTCTAATTTTAACCCCATCATTAGAGTTCGCAGACAAATTCTTCCTTCATTTGGAACCTAACTACGAAGCTTCTTTGTGAAAAGGGGATCAAAAGACTTTTATAAGGTGAAAGCCTTAGCTGCTTCCTGTTTACCGTGTGACCGTTTTTGTAAAACAGCTGTGGAGTCCCACCAGTTTCCCAATACTACGTAACCACTTGCTTCCAAAGGTAGGTAGCTCCTCATTTTATCACACGTAACAAAACATCAGCTACATTACCCCCAGCCTGGTTAACTATTTGCTCTTGCTCCTTTTAAATTTCATTTTTTGTTTTTTTGGTGAGGTTACACTTGCTTTTATTTTAATGCTATTAAATGTGTGTTGTAGTCCTCTTTAACTAGAATGTAAAGCATGACCAATTACTGGAGAATTGTAATATTTTAGAAACAGCCATAACGTTTTGATACTATGATAATGTGCTACAATATTTTTTGTTGGTACAACTGGAAAAGGTGAGCGCTATGGATTGAATGTTGGTGTTCCCCAAATTAGAACATCCTAACTTCCAGTGTTCTGGCACCGTTAAGAGGAACCCGAGGAAGGAAGACAATTTATTTGTGACCTGTGGGTGGAGTCCCTGTGACTGGATTAGTACCATCATAGGAGGAATTGCCAGAGCTTTCTATTGTCACCATGTGAAAAAACAGGCAAGGGCAGCCATCTACAAGCAAAGTCCTCTGGCCTTAACTTTCTAAACCACTCCAGATAAACGTCTGCTGTTTTAAGACCCCAAATCTAGATAACTAGCCTTTTTAAATCACAGGTCATTCATGTATTTTAAGTTTCATGTGTTTTAGCCTCTGGGGAAGATCCTGGGAAAGAGTTGGGATTGGGAAATGGATTTAGCTTTAAGGATTTGTTTGCAAGAACCTGGTGGCTACAGGACCACAGTAATGTACCTGAGCGGGTTCCGGTTTGCTGGCCACAGGGTATAAAGACAGCTTTCTCGGCAAGCTGGTGCTGAACAGTTTCTTGGAAGATAAGCCCTCAGAAGGAGGCCGATGCTTTCTAGATAGAGGTGACAACATGAGCCATGTTAGGCAGTCATGGGGTGTCTGGTATGCTCAGGGAAGTCCAACCTCCCTGCCCCCTCCAAGAATGGCTTGGAGTGATGGGGAGTGGGAGAGAAGAAAGGATGGGAAACTGAATCTGATGGGTGATCATTTGATATTATTTAATATACTTTTGTACACTTATTAGTCACTGATTGTTTTTACAAAAGTAATACATACAGTTCATACAAATCTGACTCTTTGAGGCTTAAGTTTTTTATAGGGCAAAGGTAGCTACATCCTAAAACTTAAAATTTGCTATTCTTGATTCTTGTGTCAACATAGCACTGAATTTAAGTTAATTTAACTCCAAGACATGCATAGTTTGTTCTTCCAATAGAGATTTTAACACTACTTTGTTATTTTCAGAAATAGTAGACACTAGTTTTGAATGCTGAACACTACGATCAAAGAGATTGTAACATTTGGATAGTCTGAGCAAAGCTCACGTAAAACAGCCTATATTGTACCACCTTAAACAGCTTATACTAACTGTAAAATAGAGCTTGTAACTGACTAGGTATACAGTGTTCTCTATCACTGCAATAACAATTGCCCTGCAATTAGAAATGGCCACATTTGGAAGTGTTTGAATAAATAGGGTATTGAACTAATTATTTTCAAACATGGATCTGTTTTTAACATTTTCAATCCTTATATTGAAGTGAAATAAATGCCCAGCAATGTATTCTGCCATTATTTTAACATATCTACGCAAAGGAGATAAGCATCCAGTTAAAGTGACAGAGAAATGGCTTCTACAATTTTCACAAATTACCCAATCTCTGCAGAAATACCCAGCAGTGCTATGCTATTGCTTAAACCCCGTGTCCACTGATCTCTTAAGAGAGACTGAGTGTTTTAATCTGCATCCTCTGTGTCTGTCTACCTGTCACTAACTATAACCATAGAACTAACACACACATCAATCATTTAGTTATGATGCTCAACTCTACTCGTCTTCCTTTCAGGGTGATGTAAGGGCATTTGTGTCCTTTGCATAATTGAAGAAATTGAGCCACTGACTCAAGGTAACGTCACCAAAAAATCCGATTGTGCATGCCAGAGACTCCTGAGTTTCAGATTGGGAACCAGTAAGGGCAACCCCCTCACGGCTTGCTTTTGGAAGCATTACAGAAGGCATTTGTAGAAGTTGGAAACAAACAAGGGCAGAAGCAGATGGCACCATCCCAGATGTGTGGTGCTAGGTTGAAAATTTATCTCAGGGCCAAGTTGTAGAGGATTTGTTGTTTGCTGAGAGCTTCTGTGCAGTGTGGGAAGTTTACTGGAGGATACCCCAAAATCAATGCATGCGGTTTTTAATATTATGTTAGACGTTTTCTCAAAGTTTAGTCAACAAAACAGAAAATATACTGAAGTGAAAAAAGGAAAGAAAACATCAAAAATTAAACACTGAGAGGGATGAACCTCTCCTCAGACTACATCTCCGGGGCTGAAGCAGTTTCCTGTGCCCAGGGCACCTCTATGGCATCATGGTTCTGCTTTCCCCAGATACCAGCCCTGGGCCTATTTCCCAGTTCTTTGTTCTCTTCTCTAAGTATCCTTCTTTTACCCACTCCCTGCCCTCACTCCTCCCCACCCTCCAGTCCTTACACACACACAGAGAGAGAGAGAGAGAGAGAGAGAGAGAGAGAGAGAGAGAGAAAGAGAGAGACACAGAGAGAGAGACAGAGAGAGAGAAAGAGAGAGACACAGAGAGAGAGACACACAGAGAGAGAGAGAGAGTATCACAATCCAGATTTCCTCTGGATTATGAAACAATGCTACTCTTGGAGTAGGGTACATATCCAAATTTAGTGCAGAGATCTTAGTTGAGAATTTAAACGATCCCGTAGAATAAATCAGGTCTGGGGTGTAGACTTGAGATGGTAAACACAGTTCTGTCCCTGAACGTATCAGGTGTCTCTCAAATGTGGTGTACAGAGAAAACCACCGAAGACACATCCCACCCGAGGCCCTTCTCTGTCGAAGTGTTTGTCCTCACATTAGTAGAATGTGACTCAAAGGATTTGAAGGCTCCGCAAACTAACTTTAACTCTTCCAATGAGCACTCTGCTGACCCCAACCCTTCCTCCAGTCTCTGATACCTCTCCATACCTGTGTCTTTGAAACACCTTCATCAGATTTGCTGCTCACACACCTGCACAGTTTTAGCAGCCAGGGTTAGAATTGTGGGAGACAAGGATTTAATGTGTTGGAATATAGAACAACCCTTATGTTCTTGTTTTTGTGGTATTGGAGAGGTATGAGACGGTGGATTTAGAGTTTTTGTCCCCAGGCCCGTGTGTGTGTGTGTGTGTGTGTGTGTGTGTGTGTGTGTGTGTGTGTGTGTAAGGAGTGGAGGGTGGGGTGGAGTGAGGGCAGGGAGTGGGTAGAGGAAGGATACTTAGAGAAGAGAACAAGGAACTGGGAATAGGCCCAGGGCTGGTATCTGGGGAACGCAGAACCAATACCTCTTTTGTTGTCAGGAAAACCCTGGGCACAAAGGGTGAGCTTGAGTCTTGCTTCAGGTCAGTTGAGGGCATTGTGCAAAGTCGGCTTCAGACAGCAAAGGCAAGCGACTGACTCTGAGGTAATTAAATCACTGCATTAGGCTGTTGACCATGAAAGCAGAAAAATGCTAGCACACAAAAGGAAGAAAAAAAAGCTTACATTTGTATCTAATTATATAATTAAAATGTTTACTGTTCCATGTAATAATTACGGGGCTCACATTTGATCATGGTGGAGTTACCCTAATTGGCTAAAAGTTTTGCCCATTCTTCTTGTGGGACAAAATTGGGTTTTATTTAGTCATTTTTTTCATTCAGGCATGCAAGGCTTCATGCCATCTGACTTTGTTTATTCTGACTGGGATTTTGGCAACTCCTGTGGTAATTTTCAGTTTTATTTCCTTCCCTCATTGATGTCTGGAATTATGGGCAGCCATTTACCTGAGACAGGGATTATCTCTTTCTCTTCCACTTACATTCCTACTGTAAGTTTTCTTTCACTGACTTCACAGAGCACAGCGGGTTTGCAGCAGAGTAGCCCTCTGCACCACTCTGAGGAAAGTCCCCTGGGAGTATCCCTTGGCTTTTCCTCATGACTGCCACCCTTTCCCCACTTTGACCATCGTCATTGGTGCTTTCTGTAGCTATATTATGTCCGTTAGTCAAGGACTGATTAATCACATTGCAAATTATCTAAGCACTTTATTTCTCCTCATCTCCCACCTCTTTTTAATTATTAAAAACTCTATCTGTGCTTTGCTTTGCACAAATTAATTCCAACATATCAGAGTAGGGCTTGGGAAAAGAAAATGCTAAACGGAAAAACAGTCATATGGGGATTTTTCTCTTTTTTTCTTTTTCTTTCTTTCTTCCTTCCTTCCTTCTTTCCTTCCTCTTTCCCTCCATCCCTCCCTCTGCCTCTTTTTATCTTTCTTTCTTACTTTTGCTGTTAGTAGTTGGATAAAGTATGTGTTTAGGACTTACTATTTAGGAATATAGGTAGATTTTAATTTGATCTCTGGAGTTTATTATCTGTTATCAGTTACTTGAAATAAACAAATTCTGGTCTGGGAATTGGGTTTCACAATGATGTGTCAAGAATTCATAAAAATCAAGGGCTGGAGAAATGGCTCAGGAGTAAAAAGCCCAGCTGCTTTTGCAGAAGACATCGAGTTTGAGTCCCAGTACCCACACAGCCATCTGTAACTTCAGTTCCAGAAGATCTGGCAGTCTCCTCTGGCTTCCCCAGAGCAGGTATACATGTAGTGTGTGTGGTTCATCTGCATACATGCATAAAAAACACTTATACATGCAAACTAAAATAATATTTTAAAAAAGAATTCATAAAAATCAAAGATGAGACACAGGTGCCTGGGTTAATGCAAGCCAGGTGCTAACACTGGTCATTTGTTGTATGCCATCCAGAAATGACAATGGAGTAGCTTGTCTGCAAATGCAGTTTGCTAGCCCTATAATATGCCCCGCCCCCAACATGGGCAAATGCACTGTAATGCTTCCTAGAGTCAACTGTCTTTGTCTGAGCAGAGAAAGCTCAGATCACTTGACCACGTACTCAGACTTGATGTGACAGGTTGAGCGAAAGACAGGCTCAGGATGGAGTTGTCTGAATTGACATAGTTGGAGATTTTTGTCCCAACACATACCTTCCCTGGCCCAACATTAAGCTACCTCCATAGAAGATATTGTTGGTAACTTTCAAGGTGACAATACGCTGAAAGCATTTTTCAAAAGATCCCCTTCATACATACCAGAAAATACTAGAATAGATGTTGTCAACCAGTGCCCTGACCACTTATTTGCATCTGGTAGGTCAAGGCCAGGGATGTTCTCAACATCAATGCAGAGGACAGAAAATTATCCAGTATCAAATACCAATAGCATTAGAATTCCAAACTGAGGCATCTACTTAGAATCCTTAATTTGTTTCCAAGGTAACAGATGCTCTTTTTGAGGCATGCCTCCATCCACATGTCAACATGATCAGAAAAAATCCTGCTATGAATCGATAAGAGCCCCTGAAACTGTGAATGACACTGCTACATCTTCAAATGAAGTCTGCTTAAATAGTGATTGCATTCATCAATATATTCTTTGGAGAGCTCAACAGAAAGTCCTGGGTTGTTTATATTTAATCTAAAATGCTTGCCACCAGATTTCAGAGTTTTTTTTTGTGGTGGTAACTGGGAGAAATAATTCCATAGATTATCAGCTGAGTGTCCTTAATATAAAAGCCTAAGATCTATGGTAGAACATTTAGAAATTCAAGTCAGGGATCCCAAACACACACACACACACACACACACACACACACACACACACACACAGAAAGAGAGAGACAGAGAGAGACAGAGAGAGGGGGGAGGCAGAGACACAGAGAGACAGAGAGAAAGACAGAACAATGTTACCATTGTTCATGAAAAGAATTGATCTATGAAGCTTGTTGATGATTCTAAGGATTCTTCTTAAAGTTTTCTTCGTCTAAATGACTACCTGCTAAATTTTCAACATCCTTAAAAAACAAACAAAATACCCAACCTTAGTATAGCCTTGAGGGAGACATAGCACCAAGCTTTCTCTGTTAGTTTTCCTTGTAGTTTCACAACAACGCACTGTGCACTAGGTGGTTTAAAACGGCAGTAGTTTATTCCACCACACTTCCACAGACCAGAGACTGAATGTCAGCTTCTCAGCAGGGTTATGCCCTCTCGATGCAGCAGCTCTCTTCTGGAGAGAGCTGGCATTACTCCCATCTCCTCCTCTTGTCTTCACGTCACTTTCTCTGTGCTCGTGTGTGGCATCCTCTGTCCCTCATAAGAACAGGTGTCACTGATTTAAAGACCGCTCTAACTCCAGGATGAACTCATCTCCATAATTTAATTACAACAGCAACCCCCTTTCCCAAATACAATCATATTAATGGATTCCAGGGATTTGAACACTGACTTTTTTTCCCTTTCTGAGCCACCACTCATAGGATAGTAGTCACTTTTCTAGGTGCCATTCTTGCTGCTCCATAGCTACGATGACTGATAGCCTTGGCTTCTCCACATGAGAAGTTTCTTGAGATGTGGAAGGCTCAGTAAAAAGTCTCTAGAACCCAGGACAGGGGGAAGGAGAGTTGCAAGCGAAGCAGAATGGTCAGCGAGCCCATGGCAAAAAAGAGCCTCAGTGACCAACATTCCCATGCCAAAGGTTCAGAGACCATTGCTATCTCTGCTTTGTACTTGTCATTTAAGGTGTCAGATCTCAGCTATCACACCTGCCACTTGCTGCCACGCCTCCATTTTGTTAGCAGGGACTCTAACCCTCTAGGACCATAAGCTAAAAGAAACTCTTCTATAGGCCATCTTGGTCATGGCATTTTATCACACCAACAAAAGAGTAACTAATTTAACTTATTGCTGGGGTCTATCCTGAGCTCTCCCTCCATTTTGTGTTACTGGATGCAGCTCAGGCAGGGACCACTGGCTGGTTACATTTTAGCTACCTGTCCAGATCTCCTTCAGTAGAAACAGTGGAGCTAGCTGTGATTGACAGGGCTAAGACATCCTTCCTCCTTTTTCTGCCCACGCCGGGTCACCCAGCTCCATCAACCTCCTCAGCTGGAGAGCAGAGAAAGGCTGCAAGGAAAGCCAGGGCTTTGATCTTCTCCGGAGGCGGGCTTCTTTCTCTGTCCACATAACTAGGGGTCACTGAGGAGCAGCCTGAGAGCTGACCTAAGCTGGGACCCACAGGCCTAGTGACCTGCTTTGAAGAGTTGCTCAAAGCCAAGGACAATGAAAGGGATCTGGGATTTGTTCACTGTGCAGACGTCTGCACACAGCAGCCCTCGACCCTGTCCTAATGACTTCTGTCTTGGGAGGACAAGATAATCCTGCCTTCAAGCCAACTTTATGAGCTCCTCGCTCTGCACATCTTCTCCTCTGACCCGAGCCTCTGTAGGGACGGGACTGTATCTGCTTGCATTCTTAACCCTGTTTTATTCCCCATGCAGAAAAAGATAAGCCTCCTTGTGGGAAAGCAGCTGCTTTGGATCAGGTTAGAAGCAGTAAATCTGGAAACAAACATAACATGAATGAAATGGTATCGGGACACGATGGGATGATGAAAAGCCCAGGCTTTGGGCTCTTGCCACAGCCAGTTTCGGTTCATGTTTCATTCACACGGACTTCACACTGTTCTGTGATTAAAAATTTTCATCGCCTGATTCAGTAATTCCTTTCATCAGCCACATACAATTTTGATCATCTTAAATTTTCCATGGGTAATTGTTTTGATTTATAACAGTTAAATAATACCAAGTTGCTCCTCTAGCTAGTTTTTTATTTATTCATTCCACCTTGATTTAAATATTAAATATTCACTTTAAGTACTTATTAAATATCAAATATAAACAGTGTTTTGTGCAAACTTTTCTCAATGTTTGACCTCCATCCTATGATACACATATATAACTGATCACCAACTACTGCTTCGGTGATGTTTTGCTATCTCAGATACATTTTAGAAGACTGACTTTTATTCAGGCTCCTTTTTTGCCGCATTTAACAAGTGTAATTGTTTCTATTTCCTTTGTGTATACAGATCACAATGCCTGATAGTTTTATAATATTTGATCAGGCATCAAATATAATATAAGAAATTAATGAGAATTATTTATTTACATCATCTGTTTTATTATATTTATAAATCTATAATTATCCTTTTTCCTTTTACGTAATTTACTCTATTCCTTTTTTTTTTTAGATAGAATTCCATGTTCTCTTCTGGTAATATTTCTTTCCTATACAGAGAACATTCTTTAACCATTCTTTCCTAGCATAGATTCACATAGTATCCCTTCATCTGAGAATATCTTTATTGCCCATTTGTTGATGATGACAATATTGTTGGATGCAGAATCTAAAATTAGCAACAATTTGTGTCCCCCTCTAGTATTTAAAAATATTATTAGAAATTGTTTTTTTCTCTCTGTTATGATCAGAAAACTCACTTTCTCTGGGTGTTTACAAGATGTTTTTCCTCATCTTTATTTTTCATGTTCAAGTGTCATGTGCTTTGGTCTGGGTTTCCTAGGGTTCTTTTTGTTTGGGATTCAGTAAATCCCTTAAATGAAATACAGTTTTTACTTTATGCCCTCACAATAATTTTTGAATAATTTTCTCTGATGTCTTCTAAAGACCACAATGGCGTGAGCTCCTTTTCTGCCGTCTTGGGGGCTCTTGGGACTGCCTGTTTGCATCTATTCCATTTTCCTTCTTTTGCTCACGTAGATCTCCCCAGCTCACTGTTTTTATGCTGTCCTCGCCACTCCACGGTCAGAGCCACCCAGCTAGTGTCTTTTTTCATTTCCTACTCTTGTCACTTCTCTTTCGTTGCTGTAATTTCCTATATGTTTGTTTGAGGAGAATTACTAATTGTTCATTAGATTAATTTCATGATGACTTCTTAACATCCTTGTAAAATATTTTTAATATCTGATTCATCCCAAAGAGTGCATCTGTTGATTACTTTTTCTCATTTGAGTTGTGATTTTTTTAAGTTCTTTGTATAATCACTGTTTTTTTTTGTATCATGGAATTTTAAAAATAAAACTATTGATCTTGCTTAATTTTCTTATTCAACAGGTATAGAATGAATACAGAGTAAATGTGTAAGTTGAGTATCATCATGGAGCCTCTGACAGCAAAGGAAAGTAAGACTCAGATTGTGCTTGAATCCAGTGAAACTTCCCAGGGCATGTAGGACATGGCTGACATGTCTCTCTGCTGTGTTGTAAGCTGTAAGTTCAGCTTTTTCCAGCTTTGTTCACACACACACACACACACACACACACACACACACACACACACACACACAAGAGTCAAGAGCCCACTAGCATCCTTCATGGATACACAGGAGGCTGGAGGCTTGGGTTTGCATCAAACCTCACTAAAGAAAGAGTTATGGTGCCAGGTGATGCATCAGCCTTGAGTCACACCACATCTGCCTCACTGACATGTGATGGGGAATGGAAGATAAGCATGTTGTTCAACCCCACCATCACTGCCAGGGCTAGCATCCTGGGAGGGCAGGGATCTGCTGACACATCAGAAGATATTCTGAGGAACTGAGGCATGCTGGCCCAAAAGGATGTCTCCTTTGGAGTATCTCTATGTGATATCTGCTGAAATAGTTTTTTATCAATCCTAAAAAAGGAGAGAAAAACTCTCAGTTCTCTAGGACATGGAAGTGAGCAGAGAAGGCAGTGGGAAAGCAGTGTGTCCTGAGGGTAGAGAACTCTCACCTGACAGGGACAACCTTAAGTCCCTGACTCTGATATGTCACTGGACTAAACTTGGGCCTAGATGCAATAAGTTCTGACACAGTAAGGTGATGCTGGGGTTGAATGAGATACTGTTCAGAAACAATTATACAGCGGTGTTACTTGCCTGTCACCCTTTGCAGTCTGTCTGTCTCGTTGCATCTCTGTTGCTGACTATACTGTGCCAGATTTCCGATGGTCACTGCTATTTGGAGTTTTTAGTTTGAATGCACAATTCCATGTATGGTCAGAAGCTTTTGCCTAGTGTTAGAAACATCTGTTTACAATTGGAACGGTTTGTGATAGCATTTTAACTCCAGCATTTTAGGTCCCAAACCTTGGAGCCATCCACCACTCACATGTCATTTAGAGCCCACATCCAACATCAACTGTTACTGTTCTATCATTTCCAAAATCTATTTGGAGCCTGACCACTCTCCCATTATCTTATCGCCCCCACTTTGGCATAGCCAGTACCATCTATTTCTTAGAAAATTACTCCTAAATGGTCATTTTGTTTCCTCCATCTCCTTCAGTCAGTCCAGTCTCAACACACTTATTCGAAGTGTGTTTCACCCTATGAGCCCAAATAAATACTTCCTCCTTGAAGTGGGCTCATGATTTCAGATATTTTATTCCACTGTGGCAGGGAGGACATAGTTGAGCGTAACAGACACGCTCTTGCGTCTTCTGAAGTTCTACCACCTCCAAGTGGGTATTCTCCTAAAATTTTGAGTCTGTCAGTGGAGTATTCTTTTCATTATGTCAAAGCGCTTATAATTCAATCTTCTTTCAGAATACCCTACGAGATTCATGAAGAGGTGTGCTTTAGCACTCTTGGAGGCATTCGTCAATCTTACCCAAGTCAACCATAGTCCCCATCCTACATCTTAATTTGCAGATGCTGAAGTGAGAAAATGTATGCTAACAGTCAGTGAAACATGGTGTCAGATTTACTTATTCTTGTTAGATGTCTGATTTGTCAGCAAAAATGTAAGCTCCGGGAGAACAAGGATTTTGCTTGTTTGCTTGCTTGTTTGTGTCTAGAACAGGACCTAGAACTTAGCTGGTATGTAATGCTAGTAACGGAATGGATATTTGTGTAAGACATGATTTTCCCTTAAAATGAGAGCATTGCACCAAGAGGGCCAACTGAGCAGAACCTCAGGCCTGGAGCTCTGCAGATCCTCAAGGAACAGAACATGCATACTTACACTTTTATTTTAATTACAAACATATTGTGTACCTAAACAGGTGTTAATGAGTCACAAGGCCGACTTCCAGTCTTCCCTTCCCTTTGCCTGGTGAAAGGGCTTTTAACAAGGATAAGGAGAAAGGGTCCAGGAGTGGGCTATTGGCTCCCCCATCTCACTCACACACACACACACACACACACACACACACACACACACACACACACACACTATGGGCTATATAATATATGCTTTTCTTTCTTCTTTTTTTCCTGTCATGTGCATGCACTTGACCTTTCCTTCCCCTCTTTCACCTGGAACTCTGCAACAGCTCCATGACAAGGGCATCTAATCATTTCTAGCATGCAACAGCATTTGGTTCAGATTCCCTTATCATAATTACCTATTCTCCTCTCCTGCTTGCCCCCTGCTCCACCTTAACAGAGACAGGGAATGGAGCTCAGAGATCAGTGTCACGTCCACCACTTACTTCTTCAAACACTTCATGCAGAAAACCTTTCAGAGATGTGATTGTGGGATCCTAGACCTGGAAAATACCTGTCATCGGGACTTGTCCATCTGTCAGAGGAGTTCATTCCAATGACGTTACTTAGTGCCTGGCATTTATTTTGTAGTTAGAAGGAAAAAAGTCAACATACAATTAGGGGCTTTAGAAAAAGAGTCATGTAAAATAAATGCAACTACTCTTAATTTGCTTCCATTTGGTATTTATAAATCAGTTTATTTAAATAATTTGAGAACTCTAATTTGATTTCTTTTGATGGTATGTGTGAAGAAGGTTTCAGTTACATTTGAAAAGCTGACTTTTTTCTTTGAAAAATGCATGGATAGCATTATTTTAAATTTGCCTCATATTCTCAGTAAATTTTCCTTATGTACAAGTACTATGAAACCGAATTGCTTCTAGTATGTATTTTTTAAGAATATTTTCCTCATTTCATCACCTTAATAGTGTTTAGGGCAACAGCTTCAACTACAATGCTGCATTTAACACAGCATTTAATTGACACTTAGGAAATGAAAGCTGCTGTAAGTGTTGCCTTCTAAAATCAGAATTAATTCCAGATTTCGACAGCAATCTTCATCCGCAAAAGCTTTAAAACTGCCAAATTCTTCTGTGAGGAAAACTGTGATTTTTTTTAATGATTCATTTGAAAAAGTATCACATCTTTGAAATTCAAGCTGCTTTCTAATGCTCCATGTACATCTGCATGGATTCAGTGAGGGTGGTGGACCTCAAGAGAGTGTCAAGAAAGTTCCCCAACAGTGAATGTGAGACATCCCACACTGACTGACTCCATTTCCTAAATAAGGTGAAAAATGAAAATAGAGCCACATGTGAGTCCACTGACTTTCAAGAATTTAATTCTCAGACAATTTAAAAATTTTGAATCTTATTTTGATGGAACTATAAAACATGACACAGGTCCTTTTTAACGTTAATTGTGATTCCTTGAATGAATGGCTTTTTTCCTGATTTGTTTTCTATTGGGAGTGTATTGGGAGGAGAACACTAGGTGGATGGAGGGAATCAGAAGTAGTCTGGAAGAAATGCTTTATGTTCATTCAGGACAATAGTGCATCTTGGCAAGAATTTAAAATCTGAAGTTCTCTTTTGACTTTTTTCCCACTCCCTTTCCTTTTTCTCCCCTACTCTCTCCACCACCCGACATAGAGTCTTATTATGCTACTATTCAGGTTTGGAACATACTGTGTAGATTAGGCTGGTCTCAAACTTTCAGAGATACACCTTCCTCTGCCTCCTGGGTGCTAGATTAAAAGTATCATCACGTCACCCAGCTCTTAAAAATTGTTTTCAAGTGTGAAACTAAATTTAATTGCCTTTAAATGTAGTTTCAACTGCTGCTAGGTATTTTAGTCACCTTTTTAAATTCCTAAAAATAAAATTGATAACCAATCCTGAAACTGATAAACATATCACATTTTTAGAGTCTATCAGGTTCAATGCAAACAAGATAGTTAAAGAGGAAGGCGCATGGAAATAAAATACCATGATATTTGAGTTTGAGTAAAATAACATACTTATCTTGAGAAGGACGTAGATTTTTTTTCTTGAAAGAGATATCACAGTTTTCTTCTTGTGACATTAAAATTGAATGAGGTTATTTTCCATTTTAACTGAATGTTCTAAAATCTGAATTATAAGTTATATTATCATAAGAATTATAATACAAATTATAAGAGTTTATTTATGTAATAGATACATTTACTGGGTAGAGTTTGCCTTTGAGAGGGTCCTTTTGCCATGCCTGGCTTTGAATTCATGGAGATGAACTTGACTCTACGTCACAAGTGTGGGAGTAAAAATATGTGCTTTTTTGTTTTATGAGTAGCAATATAATAAAATATAATTTTTCCTTGTATTGAAATAGATTTTATTTTCTTATGTGATGTATCCTGATTATGCTTTCCACTCCTATTCCTCCAGGCTTCTCCCCAACTTCCCACCCAAATTCATCCCCTTTTTGTCTTTCAATAGAAAAAAAAACAGGCTTCTAAGGGATAATAATAAAATATAGTAAGATAAAACAAAGTCTACCACATCAGAATTGGACAAAACAGAGGGAAAAGAGCCAAAGAGAAGGCACAAGAAACAGAGTCCCATCATTCCCACACTCAGGAATCCCATAAAATCACTAAACTGGGAGTCATAACATATACATAAAGTACCTGTAGGGTAAAAGAAAAAAGAAAAATAATAAAAACAATATGATTAATTTTTTAAAGAAGAGTCCTGATACAACATTATAAGACAAAGGAACTCCAAAGATGCCTTTGAGTTCATTGTTTATTGACCATCTACTACTGGGCATGCAGCATATACATGAGTAGTACGTTTCCCCAGTGAGATCCCTTGGAGGAAACTAAATTTTCATTTTCAAGTGGTTACCACTTGAAGATTGCTTCTGGGTTAGGGATGAGGCACTATATCCATTTTTCCTTCCAGCTCTAGGATCCCATTTGGCGCAGACCTGTGCAGAACCTGTGCATGCAGCCTCAGTCTCTGGGAGTTCACGGGTGTGTCAGTCCCGTTGACTCAAAGGTTGTGGTTTCCTTGGTGTCCTCTCCTCTATCCTCTTTGGCTCTTACACTCTTTCTGAACCCTGAGGGGAGGGATTGATGGAAACATCCCATTTAGGTTTCAATGTTCCATGGTGGCTCACTTTCTGCATCATATCTGGCTGTGGGTTTTTATATTTTGTTCCATCAGCTGCAGGAGGAAGCTTCTCTGATGATGCCTGAGCAAGGCACTGATCTACGAATACAGAAGACTGTCGTTAGGAATCATTTTGTCGTTATGGGTTTTGTTGTTGTTGTTTCTTTTTTAGAACAATAGTATTTGGTTTTACCCTGGGTGCCTCGGTTACCTAGTTTCAGGTTCTTAGTCACCAAAGCGGTGCTTCCCTGGCTGGAGTGGCCTTCTGGTTTCCAGGGAATGCCTGCTGGAGTTGGGGGCTTGGATAAAGCAATCATGGCGGAGAGGAAGTTGGGAGGGGAAGATCTATGTGACTCATTGGAGATGTGGGAAGTTGTGGAAGAGAGGCCACAGTAGGTACTCTGCTACAGCACAGGGAATAGTACTAGGGGTTAAATTTGTAGGAGTGTGGGGGGTGATGCGATCTGCTGTTAGCCTACCTGCTTCCCTTAACAGTCTACTTTGTAAAGTATAGAATTATAATGGAAATTTGAGGTGGAAGTGATTTAAAAACTAGGTGGTAAATACTGATAGGGTGAATCATGCCAAGAATTAACAATACACAAATTAGTGTGTTACAAGAATCCCCCACAAAAAGAAACTCTATAACATTTTGGTGAAAATAGCTCTCAGTTTCCTAACCAACTATGTCCAGAGGCACTTTGCTCTCCATAATTTTTATGGGATATTTCCATTGATTATAAAATTCTATGAAAAAATTCAATATTTTGATGACATAAACATTTAAAACAAACTGCAAGTAAATATTTCTTGATGGTTTTCTTGCATTCAATCATAAACCCAGTAGCTGTGTAGCTTACTCAAGCTAGTAATTGATAGGGAACTCATATTTACAACTTAATTCTTGAATGTATTGTGACACATTTGAAATCTTAGCTGTCAAGTACAGCTGTAACCAGATATTTTCTGTCCCAACCACCTGGTCCTAAATAACCAATCAGAGGCTATATATGAATTATAAATACTTGGTCAATAGCTCAGGCTTATTACTAACTAGCTATTACATTCTTAGTTAACCCACATTCCTTATTTATGTTCTGCCATGTGACAGTATCTTTATTATCATGGCATGTTCATCTTCTGTTCCCTCTGTCTGGTGACTCCCGACTTCACCCTTCTTCCCATCATCCTTAGTTTGGTCGGCTAGCCTATGCTTCCTGCCTGACTACAGGCCAATCAGCATTTTATTAAAGCAATCCAAGTGACAAATCTTTGCAGTGTATAAGAGGATTATTCCACAGCATATAGCTATCTTAAAACTGCTTAAAAAGCTCCCAAAAGTGTCCTTATTGACTTCCTAAGTGGTATTATTGGTGATTTGATAGATGTCTGTCTAATAAATTAGTTCCTTCTCATTTAATGCCACAGATCTAGATTTAAAAAAATAGTTTTCTTGGAATATAACTCACTTACCATACAAGTACCGTTTAAGTGTATCATTTGATAAGTTTCCATGCATCTACAGAGCAGTCGGACAACCTTCACTACATTAAATTCTAAGTGGTTTCCATCGCTGCCTGAAGAAATGATGCAGTAAACTACTACACAGGCATCGTGTCCTAATACTACCACTAATTTACCTTATTTCTACTAAGTTTCCATTTCCTGTATTTCATATAAGTAGAATTATAAGAATATGTGGCCTTTTGTGATCAAATTCTTTTCTTTGACATAATAGTCCTCGGGTTTAGCCATATAGTTTATCAATACTTTATTCTTTTTCATTACTAGATAATTTTTTATCTTATATCGCAGTGTATTTTCATTTTCTAAATCATGGCACCCCAGAATAACTTTCTAGCTTGATTATCGGCAGGACAATCCTTTGTCATCTCAGGAAGGGAACATACCTCATATTTTCTGCAGCCCTTCTTCAATTGTACGAGTATTTCACTAACGTTGTTATTTATATAACTTCTTTTGGTTGCTGCACCAGCCAAATGAAATAAGCCAACCTAGAAGTGTTGCCCCAGTTTTCCAGATGGGAACCTATAGCACCAGGACATCAGTGGTTTGTTTCTGGCCACAGAGTAAAGGCGAGGTCTACAGGACTTGTGGCTTCCTTCCATTGTGCTGACCAATGTTCCTCCTGTGGAGAAAGAACCCCAGTCTGCAGGTCAGCAGGGTGCCCTCGGGAGGCTAAGGCAAGAGCATTCAGGTTTGCGGCCAGCCAGAGCTAAACAGAGTCCTCTGAAAGAAGCAAAGTCAAAAATGAAATCAAACAATAAACAAAAAGATCCTGAATCTGTAGTGGCTGGCATCATGCTGCCTGCTGCTGGAGTCATAATTTCCATATTAGTGCAGAACACTTTTTCTCCAGAAATAAATAGAGCATAAAGATTCTCTGTTTTATGGAC
This sequence comes from Mesocricetus auratus, assembly GCF_017639785.1. NCBI lineage: Eukaryota > Metazoa > Chordata > Mammalia > Rodentia > Cricetidae > Mesocricetus > Mesocricetus auratus. Next base: position 16,999,262 of record NW_024429199.1, on the reverse strand, counting down.
ATGGAAGTAGGAGAGAGAGTGGAAACCCAGGGAAGAAATAAGCAAAGTGGTTGCTAATGACAACCCTTGAGTCACTAGCTTCCACTAGCTTCTGAGGATACACTCCTCTGCCCCTTTCTGGCCAAGGTGAGGTGAGCTGATACTTGCCACTATCCCAGAAGGAGTTGATGGGCTAAAGGCAGCAATGTGGAGCACTGGTTAGTTATCACTTCTTGACCCAGTATGATCTCTGATGCCAACATTCAACCCCTTTCACTGGGCCGTTCCTTTCCTGAATTCAGTTAGCTAGTTTAGTGAACTTCCTGGTTCTTCTCTAAGTCTCTATCAGGGCCAGGACTCCCAGGGTTGGTGAGGAAATTTTCAAGTATGGTTAGAGCTGAGAACCAAGGTCATCTGCTACTGAAGAGACATGCCCGTGAAGGGCCTGGATTTCTCCAGAGCAGGGTGAGGAGGGCGGGTCCCCACTTGTCTAGCGCTCTTTCCTCACCAACAGTCCAGCAGCTACCAGCTATGGTAGAAGACAAGCATGTCTGACACAGCCAGTGCTTGGAAGAAACGTCCCTGGACCTACTATGCCAGGAATGATTCCCTTTGTCTCTCTCCAGTTGGCCTTCAGTGTATTTCTCCAAGAATGCACTGGAGATATTTCTGGAAAATTCTGGGGCCCAGTTACTATTTAGTTAAATACCCGAATTTGAGAGTTAGTAGAAAATAAACTAGTTCTCATCTATGTTTTATTTCAATCTCAATTATTGTCATTTCTCAAAGAGATACTTGTCTAGCTTTCCAAAGCCAGCAGGTATGGATAGCCCAAATGCAATGTATTTTTCTTCTTTTCAGATTGTAGACATCCTATGCCCAGAGTAAATCATGTATGCAATAAAGTGCAGAAGTCAAGAGCAACGCCTCTAATTGCAAGCCTTTGTCAAGTTGCTAATTTGCTGGATCCCAGCTTCCTAATGTGTTAGAAGGGCATTGGCTACACTTGATGTCTTGCCTGACAGGGCTGTGTGAAGAATGGATGTTTGAAACAAGCAAGTACTTGGAACAAGACCTCCCATGGAGAAAATGCCCAAGACATTTAGGTGGTTCTCATGTTAAAATAATTTCTAAACTGTTTTTCATCTTTCATGCATTTAAAGTGACTTTACATTCCTAGAAACTACAATAGCATTTTATTATACTTGCTAGCATTTTAATTTAATTCCTGTCATGAGTTTAAAAGCCTTCTGTGGTTCTTTAGGAGACAGAGACAGAGAGACAGAAAGAGACAGAGAGAGAGACAGAGAGAGAGAGAGAGAGAGAGAGAGAGAGAGAGAGAGAGAGAGAGGAAAATAGAAGAGGGAAGAGGGACTAGTTTGGAAGAGGAAAAGTATCAGCAGACAAGGGAATGAGACAAGGTGACTGGGATGATTCTGTTGAGAATTATATTTTACATATGTTACATATCATTAATATATTGTATAAACAATGTTTTAAAAAGCTTAGTGAGGAAGTAAGAGAAAATCAATGCTATGTTTTGAATACAAGTGTGCCTCACGGGCTCATGTGTGCAGTGAACACTTGGATCCCAGGAGGTGGTGCTGTTCGAAGGCTGTGGACTCTTTAGGAGGTGGAAACTGGCTGGCTGAAGTGGTGAACTTCTGGAAACTAGTTGGATGAAGTGGTACATTGTCGGGAAACTTTGATGTTTACAGCTGGTCTGCAGTTCCAGCCTTTCTTCAGGTCCAGCCTGCAATCCACCTCTCCCTCCTGATTCACCACAAGTCCCAGTCCTATGTGACTGTTTCTGTGAATCTTGCCATATCTTCTCCATTATTATGGACTGTATCTTCTCAAACTGTAAGCCAAAACAAATCCTTCTTCCCAGAAGTTATTGCTGTCTGGTATTGAGATGAGAAAAAAAAAAAAACCAAAACAGTAATGTCTGGTCTTACGTTTAAAAAATATTCTCAGGCAAATGTGGCACGTAAATTCCCAGCACTCTGAAGGCCTTCTTTGTATAACTGAAGTATGATTATCATTTTCTTCATTGCATAAATTAGTCATTTTATTTTATTTGACAATGACTATGCTAATTTATGTTTTTATCTATGGGCACATTTTAAAAGACTCAACCAAGCTAATTTACATGTCCATTTTCAGTCAAATTACATTATTCAAGATGATGTATTTCAAAATTGCTGGGTGATTTATTAATTCATTGTGTACATTACATTTCCCAGGACCTTCCTATTACAGAATCAAGGAACATTTAGCATACGTTCTCTGATAGTTGCCTGATGACTATCCTAAGCCTTGTCTCCCTGTCACCAAGTCATAGTGAGGCTGGGACTATTTTGACATCTTTATGTTCCTCTCCAAATGCATCTGTGTTCATGGCCTATTCCCATTGTTGAGTGTGAAGAAGATGGGAGGCAGAGGACCTTAGTCCACTGACTTCCCTAGATAATGGGAAACCCCAACAGTTGCCACCACTGAGCTATGATCTGTGCCAGAATTACATGGGTTGGTAACAGATAGCAGGGCACTCAGAAAGGCCAAGAGAATGAAAGGTAAGACATTCTCTTGATCTTTGGGGAGGGAAGGGAAGAGATACCAGTGTAACATCAAAGTTAGCACTTTGCCCAATTTTCAATGTACAGTTTTCTGACATCAAGTACATGCCCAATGTTGGGTGATCATCATCGACATTGTCTCTAGATCTCTGTCTTCATTGCCTCCTCAATCAATCTTGGCTCATTTGGGGAGTGTGGAAATTGAGAAAGGAAGCAAAACAGATAAGTTGGATGACTATGCCCTCTTCACTTTAAATGACCATTTTCCTTTCTTAAGATTCCTATTCAAAGAAGAAAGGGGAGCACAGGAGCTATTTTTTCTTGAGTTTTTCATATCCTTTTTGACTTGAAATGTTTGAATATAATCTGAGAAGGGATATGAATTTTCAGATACAATTGCACATATATCTACCCTGTGGACAATACTGAAGCACAATTGCTACTTGTTATATTTTACATTGACAGAGTAGTGTGGATGGAAGTTTCTGTCCCACCCAGTCCCGCAGCCATTTAGTCCCAAAAAACACACAGAGGCTTATATTAATTATAAACTGTTTAGCCAATGGCTCAGGCTTCTTATTGGCTAGCTCTCTCTTAATTATTAACTCATTTCTATTAATCTGTATATTTTCACATGGTCTTGACTTACTGGTGATTCCTGGACCCCTAGCTTCCTCAGCAGCTACATGGAGTCTGTGTCTTGACTCACTCCGAGTTCCTCCTCCCAGTCTTTTCCTTGTCTGGTAGACCCGCTGATACCTGGCTACATCCTGCCTGTCCATTGGCTGAAACAGCTTTATTCATCAACCGATAGGAGAAACATATATTCACAGCATACAGAAGGACATCCCCCTACCAAGTAGGATGGAAAAGATGTCTCAGCAATTAAGAGGGAGTACTGACATTGTGGAAGATCTGAACTCAGTTCCCAGAAAGCCCCCTATAACTGCAGTTCCAGTAGATACCCTCTTCTGGACTGTGGAGGCAACTGCACTCAAATGAGCACATCCCCACCACACACACACACACACACACACACACACACACACACACACACTAAAAATAAATAAACAAATAAATACATAAATAACAGGGCTGGAGAGATAGCTCAGTTGTTTGGAGCACTTTTTGCTCTTGCAAAGGACCTGGATTTAACTCCCAGCACTTATGTGGTGACCCACAACCATCTACAACTCCAGTTACTGAGAATTATTACCCTCTGCTAACATGTGCAGGCACTAGGCGTGCATGTGGTACACATACTTATATGCAGAAGAGACATTTATACACTTAAAAATAAAAAATAAAATATGAAGAATTCTAAAATAAACAAGTTTAGAGATTCCTTATGCCCTATTTTCCCAAATCATGCAGAATCACAGGAACAACCTGTTTTATTACAAAAAGAAACTGCAGCCTTAGAGAACACATAGATTTATGTCTTATTTATTTATTTATTTATTTATTTATTTGGTGATAATGTCATTTAACAAATTTACTAGGCAACCAGACACATAGATTAATGAAATATACTCTCTACCAGGAGATATGTGTGAGGAGAATGACTAAAGGTTAAAATAAAAAAGTCAATTTAAATGAATTTTCAACAGTTTTGGTGGTGGTAAAATCAATATTAAAATGGTGACTAAATTGATAAATATTATATGTAGCTATGGAGATATGGAGAATTGCAGAGACATATATCTTAAGAACACTGATCATAATTCATTTCTCAGGAGTTACTTTAGAGGAATGACCAGAGAAAAGTTAGCACACTAAATAATTATTGCAAGTATACAGCAAAATTTCATAAATGATTAAAATCAATGTTTAAATATGGGAAACAGTAAAGTATATTACAGCTTATTTATCTGGGACCACATTACACAGCATTTATGACATGTTGGTAGAAGAGTTCAAGGACATGTAAAATGTAACATCGTCGGCAGTTAAGTAAAAGAATCTTATTTTTCCATGTAGTGTCACTTCAGTGATATAAAAATAAGCACAGATAAAAGCACATTGTATCTGCTCCTAAGAATCGCAGTTCCCACATCCAGGTTCCCACATTCAAGCCTACTGGATTGTTTCTGTGCACTGGGTTCTATTTTATGAGAAGGAAATAAATCACGAGTAACAGAGTTAATGTGAAGAATTTGTTTAGAAGTGCACATCCCATGGTTGGTCTGTGGGGAGTGAGTTTATTCTCCCAAAGCTCTTAAAAAACGACATGTTTAATGTCGGCCCAGAGGCTTGTTACACTCAAAGGCGCCTTCCGAATCAAGAATGGTTTTGCTCAATATGGTTTTAATACTAGGTGTGCATGTTGTCTTCCAACTTTGAAAATGAGCTGTTGCTGTACATACATGTATGACTCTTCTGTAAACAGTGGAGCCAGCTAAGCAGAGAGTACACTCTCCCACTTTACGCTTAAACTGAGACTTGTAGTTTTACGGAAGCAAGTTCTGTTCAGTAAAGAAATTAAATTTTTTAATTAATATTTCTTCAATTAGTGGATCTTACTTGGCTCCAAACAGACTCCCACATGAGAAGGTCTAAGTGCAAAGAATGAGAATAAACCAGTGTCTTTGGGCTACTTCCAGTATCAACTTAGGCCGACTTTGAAGGGACAATTTCCACTGTTACCAAATGGGACCGCGAGGCGAGAGACAGACCAGCACTGTGTCTCACACGGGCCCCTGTGTCTTCCCCGTGGATCTTCCCAGTGTGACCAATGGAAGTCTGGCATTTCTGAAAGAAGCGAAAGACTCTTTTCCATATTTCAAGCCGCCACATGTTTTGAGTTGATGCCGATGCTTTCAAGGTTTAGCAAAGTGGCCACAGGGCTTTGCTTGTTGATGAGGCTTTGGCCGGGTTTCTGAAGACTGTTTCCCATGGCCATTTGGGGCATTTTAACAGCTTTGTTTGCAATTAGGCATACATATGGCCTAGCATCAAATATGAATTCGGGATTGGAGACAAAGGTTTAAATGGGCTGCCAAAGATGCTTCCCTTCGAAGTGTGTCCAAAACAGCAGCGTAATTTTGTGTGGCACATTTTTGGATTACACAGGCCTGGCTCTCAAGATTCCAAGTTCCAGGCATTTAGGGAAACCCTATGGTTTTGTTTGTTTGTGTGTTTGTTTGTTTTATTCTGGAGACAAGGTTCTCTGTGTAACAGCCTCAGCTGTCCTGGAACAAACACTGTAGACCAGGCTGGCCTCAAACACACAGACCTCTGCCTGTTCTGCCTCCCAAGTGCTGGGATTACAGGTGTGTGCACCACATACATGGAGAACCGTTCTTTTTGATTAGTGGCCTGACATCTGATGACTGAGCATCCCCAGGTCCTTACTTACTCTTACACCATCTCTAGTTTTAGCCCCATCAGTCCCCTGTATAGCTGCATTCTCGTGGCTCCTCTCTAGTTTTTACTGCATCCATCTCCTGTGTAGCTTCATCCTAGAGACTGAATCACTTGGGATCTATGCTAGACTCCAAGCAACAAAGCTACTCTCTTTATAACTTAATTTCTCTGGAAGAGAATCATTCTTGGTGTGAGGTAGCATTTTGCTGAGGAGCTGATACCAAGTGTGCTGGTCCAGTGAGGAAGGAACGAGTTGCTGAGATGGTGCCCCTTTGTGTGTGAGTTAAAGGGATGCAGATGCCAGAGTTACAGGGATAAGTGAGTCACATCACTTGATTAAAAACTATAGAACAGTCAGGTTGGTAGGGGTGGTACGTGCCTTTAATCCCAGAACTCATGAGGCAGAGGCAGGCAGATCTGTGTGAGTTCCAGGCCAGCCTGATCTACAAGAGCTAGTTCTAGAACAGCTAGAGCTACACACACACACACATGCACACACACACACACATACACACACACACACAAATCCTGTTAGTGCCTAGATGGGACTATAGATGGCTTGAACATGTGAAGTCTGTAGGAATGTTCAGAGCACAGCTAGATTTAAATTAAAAAGTTGTAGGAGATTTGAAGCAGATTCTACTTGGAGATAAATCACTTGTACTTTTGCTTGTTTGAATGGCATCATCTGATACAACAAAAGAAAGTGTTGTGCACTAGGAGTTTTAACAAGAACAAACATGTGGTGCCCCGGGATCAACAGTGGGCAATGTATAGACTTATAGCCCCAGAAGGCTCCTTCATTGTCTTACAGGGGTGACAAGCCAATGGCACTCATAAACTCAGTGTCTTCAGTTGCCTCTTATAAGGGATTCTTAAGACAGGACCTCTAAATATTCAGTCATAGGTGGTAGAGGGGATCATAAGATCTAACTGAGCCTGTGGGAGCTAAAGGAAGTCAGTGGCTGCTGGGAGAGAGGGAGCCATAGTCCTTGGTGCTATATAACCACTGGTGAATGACTCAAGCTCCAGTGGGTAGTTTCACTCCCATGCCCAAGAAGCTGGTTCTGAATGAACCAAGTGTGGCATGATAAATAAACCAACAAATAAATAAAGATTAGAAAGTGGGAGGAGGATAAGGTGGGAGGAAAAGGAGTGGGAGTAGGAGAGGGAGACTAGAGAGATGAGTCAGGCCAGCATGTATCATACACACATATAGCACTGCCAAAGAGCAAATTAAGAAAAATGCAAAGGATGCAAAGTCCTCTGTCTTTGACATTGTTTTAGCTCTTCTGAGCAGGAACAGGATAAGGAACATAGAGTTTTTACATGCAGGAAGGATACACTTAGCTCATGAAGGGGTAGCGCTGAAACCTTACTTCTCTGTGCTGCAAACTGTAGCTTATCTTAATACACACACACACACACACACACACACACACACAATCCCTCCTTCAACCGAGTCTCTATGGTTTTATGGGTTTTTTTCCTTTGTTTATTCTATAAACATTTATCAAGAATCTACTCTGTCCCAGACATTCTGATTAGTGCTGGGAATAAAAAAGGACAGGATCTCTGACCCAAAGAGGCTTGGAGTCTAAGAAGTATAAATAAATAGGCAATTAAAACACCATGTTCCCCAAGCATCTCCATTGCACTTATTTATTTAGATGTCTGCTTCTATTTATTTAGATGACTTAATTTGAACTCTATGAGTACAGCGCCTGAGTCTCAGAGATGTATTTGATTCCCTAGCATCTGGGATGCATATTTTGCACTTAAATACATTGAAATGACCTTCATCAAATGAGCTAAGTAAGTGGAATTACTCTAGTATCCATATTTATATTTTGCTCATTTTATTATAGTACTCTTTGGGGGAAAATCCTGTGTGCATTCAGTCTAAGCAGGCCCATACAGATCCATCCCTGAAATGGTGAGGTCTTTTCTCAGGAAAAGCCTGGACTCTGTGCTCAAAAGATCTGGGTATTAGCCCTTGTATAAATTGAGTCTTTTTGGAGGCTCAGCTTCTTAATCTATAAAAGTAAAATAAATCCAAAACCCAAATTCACACATTTTACGATAAAATTGTTAGGTGACATGTGAAAAGTGTTCCCTAAATTATCAAGTAGTATGATTAGTCTCGTAAAGTACATAGAAAATGCTAGTGGGTATTGCGGTAAACAATTACTACATTTATCTGCTTAACCTCTCTTCCTTAGGGGAATGTCTTTTCCTCAGTCCATGTGACTGCCATGTCCCTTTGTTTAGTCCTAGGTGGTGATTCATGACTGAGGCTGCACTGGACAAACACTGTCTCCTGAGAACTGGGATCTTGAATATATAGCTCTGCACTGAAGGTCTTTGGTGTGTCAGCATTGTCCATGACAGTAGCAATAGCTAACATTCACGGCCAACTTGGCTACATTTAGGATCACCCTGGAAACACATGGGCAGGCAAAGATGTGGTGAATAAGTCTGTGTAGCCTGCAAGCGTGGAGAGGAAAGGAAGACTCCCATGTCCCCACTGAGTTTTACAACCACAAGGCCTCCCGAGTGAAGCTCAGAAGTGTGGACTGGATGGAAACAGGTATGGTGGTTATAGGTCCCCTCACTCTTTGGGATGACATGAAGATGGCCAGGATTCTGGGAGGCGCTAAAGAATCCACTTCCAGCTGTGAACAGCTGACCATTTGACCCTAGAATTCCAGCCATATTTTCTTTTCTTAATGTGTCCCTGATGACAAAAGCTGGGAAGACCCAATGGAGACAACTGGAAAATGAGGGTCAAGAGGCAACCGTAGACCCCATTGTGCAGATAACTGAATGTCAGGTGTGTCACTGTGATGAAATGCCCAAGGGAATCAATTTGAAGAAGGGGACTTTTATTTGAATTCATGCACTCAGAGGTTTTAGTTCATGTACTCTTGGCTTCATTGTTTCTGGGACTGTGTTGAGGCACAACACCATGTCTGGATGCTCATGGTGGAGCAGAACTGCTTGTGTCACAGTGGCCAGAAAGCAAAAGGAGGGAATTGGCTTTTATAATGAAGCACTTTCGCCCAAGTTCATTACTTTACGAATACCTGAGTAGATTAATCTCCTGGTGGCTCAACATCTGAACAGCGTTACTTAGGAGACCAAACATTAACACATGCTCTTTGAGGGTATGCTGAATATCTAAACCACAATGCCAGGAAATACTGAATATCTAAACCACAATATCAAAGGAAGACTTTGGTTATTTCCCAGAAGTCAGAGAATTACCAGTGAATTTCGGCTAATAAAAGATTAGCATCATCATAACACTGTGAATGCTTAGATGGAAGAAGCCAAATAAAAGCCATTTAAGCCACCTATTCTCAGTCTAAGATTGAGAAGAATTCATCATAGCATCGATACTTGGAAACTTTTTCAAAAATTCTCTATTTTCTTTGCAGACCTATCCATCTGATGGGATATAACATTTCCATTTTTAGAGTTTTCTCCAAGTGAAATCTAGCTTGGATAGATAGAGATTTCCTTATATATGAACTACCTGAAACCATGGTAACCTGCTTGTCTTTTACATTAAAACTACCATGATCATTAAGTTACAACTACAGACTCCTGCAGTCCTCACCCTTGTGCTGATCACTGTCCTTGTATTTTGTAACTTCTTATGGTAATTAGACCCTCCAAACTAGCAGCCAAGATTTCTGTTATTGTCATTGACATCAGGATCCTAACTCTACAACAGCATCTCTTTTCTTCCTCTCTGGCATAGCCACCCATGCACGTCAGTGAAACTCTAAGGATAGTTAGTCTTCTGTCACCAAGGTTTTTCTAAGTTGTGGAAGTGTCATTAAAAAATCTTCTTGAGTGGAGATAGGGATAGGGAAAGAATGGAGGTGGTTACATAGACTATCCAAAATAGAATTAGTCCAACATTCCAGCCTCTCTAGGGATCCTCTTCTTGCCCTGAGCAGATAGCTCAGAAGATAAGTCACTTTCTTTGCAAGCACAAAGATCAGAGTTTGGTCCATGGAAACCATACACTAAAAGTCAACATGGTGTGAATGCTTATAAACCCAGTTCTTGGAAGATAGAAGTAGGTTGATTCCTGGGGCTAGCTTAGGCTAGCCAGTTTAACTTACTTAGTAAGTTTCAGGCCATGATAGACCTTGTCTCAGGAAAATAAGGTAAAAAGTATCTGGAGAATGACATCTGTGGTTATCCTCTGCCGTCCAGGTATGCATGCACATGCCTGCACTTGCACTCACACACAGATGCACATGAGCATTTTTGCACACACACAAACACATATACATACTCCTGTTCTTTCAGAGGCTATTATGATAGTTCTGGTTCCATTAGACAGCAAAAGAACCAGTTCTGCAGTGATTTTCCAGCCTGTGGACTATTAAAAACATCTGGAGTAATTAAATATGATGCATAGATCAATACCCTGAATAACTACATCAGTATCTACAGGAGTAGATTTCTTTAACTGGCATTTTTTAAAGGTGGTTCCAATGTGTCATCAAAAGTGAGAGACACTATGTTAATCTTATAGTGGGTACTCACAGCTCACAACAACACAAACAGTCCCACCCAATGTTGCATTTAGGGTTCATTGAGCCAAACTGTTTCTGCCCATGTTCTAAGTCAATTTTGTGCTTTGGTTCTAAGTCAATTTTGTATGACATAATGTCTAGGAATTCAAAATGAACAAATGTTTATCTAAAAAAATTTAGGTGGTTCAGAGTTCTGGGGACTAGGAGGTTTTAGACCAAGATACCAGCACTGGCAAATGGTGATGGGTAAAGAGAAGAACTCTGCACAGTAGGAGAATGGAAGAACCAAGAATTCATTCCCGCAAGGCTTTTTTATAGTGCCACTGAGGCTCTGACTCTCAAATCCATTTGCCTTTTGGAGGAGACAAAATATCTATGTTTTTCTGTATCCTGCTTATAATGAACTAAATTTTGTTCCTCTACAACATACACTGAGATTTATATATCGAAGTTCTTCTATCCAAATATCTTGCAATGTGATTATAAGGTCTTAAAGAAGTAATTATGGGGAAAAGTCATAAGGGTAGGTCTTAATTCAATATGACTGAAGAAATGACAAAATGACCTTATAGGGATACAAAGAAAATGGTCATCCATAGGCCAAGGAAAGAAAACTCAGAATGAAACCCACCCTGTCCACACCTTTGATGGGGGAAATTCTTCGGTGTATATGTTTGTCTGATTGGTTGATAAATAAAGCACTGTTGCAAATAGGGAAGCAAGATGGGTGGGACTAGGAGTCAAGGAGGACTCTGGGAAATGTAGTCATGGGTGGAGAGTCGCCATGTGATCCCGGGAGGAAAGGACGCATCAGGATGGCGTCCTGAGAAAGATAAATCCTTATAAAAATGCATATTAGTAATTATGGGTAAATAATTAAGTCAGAGCTAGTCATTAAGAAACCATAGCAAATGTCCAACAGCTTCATAATTAATATAGTGTCTAATGTATTATTTGGGGGCTGAGACAGTGGCGGGACCCAGGCAGCTGGAGGGAAAGAATATACATCACACACCATGATACTGAGGTACAGAATGTTGAGAAAATAAAAGTCTGCTCTTCGTGCCCTCTACTCCATGGTATTTGCTGTACTAGCCCTGACAGTCTAATACATCGTTCACAAATATTTGCAAGATTTTGCAACTCATTTGGTGAATGGGCAGAATCTACTTCAGAAACAAGAATCCACTTCCTCTAAAGCATGTTGGAGTAGAGGTGGGGATAAGCCTTGAGAAGAATTGTCAGCATCATCTGAAGGAGCATCTGCTTTTGAACGCACTGGAGGATCATTGAGTAGGAACGACTTTCTACTTTTCCAGTGGGGAGGAAGGGCTGCTTGGCATGCTATCTATCGCTATCTTTGTTTGGTTATTTATTTTTGAGAAAAGACACATTCTGACTCATATTTTTAGATTTTTTTTTCACAACTACTTGGCTTTGTGATTCTGGACCTAAGTTGAGATTGGGCATCATAATGGAAGGTATGACAATGGAATGCTATGTATCTCACAGAAGCTGAGGTGAAAAGACACCAAGAACAGAAGGGTTCAGAGAGAAGATGCATCCTCCAAAAAGTATGCCCCAAGTGATCCAGCTCCTCTAAGTTGGCTTGCCTTTGATATTTCATTCAGCTATGAACTTGCAAGCAGGTTGACCCATTGATGATGTCAGAGTCTTCATTATGTAACTGCTTCCCAAGAGCATCACATTTGGGAATATAACACTTCATATCCAAATCATAGCATCCCTCTGTCCCCAAAAGGCATGTGTTAGAGCTGTGGACTACAAGCAGTAGCTTAAAGTGGGAAAGGGTAGATTACAAAATGTTTGTCTCTCCCCCTAACTGACTGAATAAGAAACTCTGAGGATCCAGTCAACAATGGTGTTTCTTATTCAGTCAGTAGACTTATTTGAGAATCACTTACCACCTGGAAGGGAGTGCCTTGCTCTCTCCAGAGGTCTTTCTCGGTTTTCCTTGATAAGTCTACATTCCTTCTGAACACAAGACAAAGCCTCACAAAGATGCTGAGGTCCCATCACTCCTCTCTCATCTAGCAAAGCTGTGGTGGAGCCTGTGAGATCCAACCGATGCTGACCTGGGAGAACCACCTCTCTGAGTGGTGGCAGTCTGTATGGAAAAGAGATGCTGTTACTAATCAGGGAGAAAAGGAGTCTTGTCAGAGAGCATGAATAAGAGGAAGAAGACCACAGTGAAGAAATGGCCGGCTTCTCTCTCTAACCTTGCTCCTTTGTCAGTCTATAACTCTAACTGACCAAGAAAAAGGCAGTTGGCAAAGTCATCTAGTGGTACAGTTCACAGAGGCCAGCCTGCAAAATGCGAAGAAGAGATTTAAGTAATGGTTCCATGAGAAAATAAGTAGTAGAACATGCTATCCTAATATAACCACAACAGCAACATCTACCTAAGTAAACAAAAGCTCGATTAATCACAGTCTAGTTAAGTTCTGCAGTTCAACCTTTTTTTTAGAACGCAGCTACAGACAAATGACCTGTCAGTGAACGGGCCAGTACAAGAGGCCCTGTTTTTGATGCCACACACTTTCTCTTCCTATCGTGTCAACAGGTAGGCTGGCTAATCTGGAAGTACCGTATGCTGGGAAATATGACTAAATTTATCTTTATATGTTGAAGGTGTCAGTAAGGAGGTCCTGGGAGCTGGGATAGTAATCTAGAGGTTACTGGAAAGGATTCACAGATGAAACTATAAAACACAGGACCAAGGAAGAGAAGCAGGAGTGGAAGTGAAAGAATGGATGGGGGTGGTTCTTGAAAGGGTTGAGGTGCTCTCCTGGGTAAAGGTGAAGTGGAATGAGGTCCATCAAAGGCTGACGAAGCCTGCCTGGGAAGCCTGTTTGGGATGTGCACAATATTAGTGCAGGGGCAGAAATGTGAATATTTCTCTTTATTTTCCCCATTATTTGTTTTCAAGCTTTTCATGTTCAGGAATCTAGGTAAATTCACAATAAGCCAAAAATTGATTCTCAGGAGATCTTAACAGCTGCCTGAGTGTTGTAGTGCATAAAGTTAAGAGGCGGACTATGATGTGCTATTCTGTAGTGTTGATGAAGCAATCATGGCTGAAAACCAAGAAGCTGTGTGACAAGCATGTTAATCATATTTACTGCAGTTGTCACACTAGGTTTATGCTCAAAAAATAAAAACAACTAAGACTCAGAGAACTGTGAGCTTTACAGTTAGTTGATTTACAAAGCAACTGCATATATCATTCAGTCTGCCCAGTAACTTTGAAGGCTGTAAACGTCCATTTTACGGAATAGGAAATGAAGAGTTCAAACTAATAAAGTCGTCAGGACAGTAAGAAGCAGACTTGGACCTGGAACACAACTCTGCCTGGTTAAAAAGCTTGGGTTGTTTTCATTGTATTTTTGTTCTATGTATCTATTTATTTGTTTGTTTATTTATTTTCTGAGACAGGGGTCTTGCCATGGAGCTTTGGCTATCCTGGGATTCATTCTGTAGACCAGACTGGCCTTGAACTTACAGAGACCCAACTGCCTCTGTCTCCCTGCTGCTGGGGTTAAAGGTGCATGCTTTGGTGAGCAGTCATCGGGCATGATAGCTGTCCCTATCAGAAAAAACGTGCTCCATCTGCGATGAAGACAAGGCATGAGTGACCCCGAGAAAAGCGGATATGCCATCAGTCCAGGATAGTGTCACAAAGCATCAGCTGACTGTGTTCTGAAAGATGAGAGTGACAGAAGGAGACTCTTTGCCCTAAACAAAATTTTCTTGGGCCAATCATTTATCCTAAATTCTGTTATTGAGAACGTTTCTTCTTGAAACTGGGAAGAATGACCAGCAGTTGAGAATGTGCATTGCTCTTGCAGAGCACCCATGTTTGAATCTCAGAACCTAAGTGGGAAGCTGACAACTGCCTGTATCTCCAGCTCCAGGGACCCAGGATCAGATGGCTTTTTCCAGTTTCTGTAGGCACCTGCATTCATGTGCACATGTCTACACATACACATAACTTTAAAGGATGTAAGTGGTTCAAATCACTCAGTATTTTTTTTCCCCGCAGAGTTGTATTCCATTGTGTAAATGTGCCACATTTTCTCCAACCATTCTTCAGTTGAGGGGCATCTAGGTTGCTTCCAGGTTCTGAATTATTACAAATAATACTGCTGTGAACATGGCTGAACAGATGTCCTTGTGTGAATATGCATCTTTTACGTATATGCTTAAGAGTGGAAATGCTGGATTTTGGGGTAGACTTATTCCCATTTTCCTGAGGAGTCGCCATATTGATTTCCAAAGTGGCTGTCTGAGTTGACACTCCCACCAGCAATGGAGGAGTATTTCCCTATATCCACATCCTCTCCAGCCTAAAATGTCATTGGTGTTTTTGATTTCAGCCATTCTGACAGGAGTAATATGGTATCTCAGAGTTGTTTTGAGTTGCATTTCCCTGATGGCTAAGGATGTTGAGCACTTTCTTAAGTGTCTTTCAACCATTTTAGATTTCTCTATTGAGAATTCTCTATTTAGTTCTGTACCCCACTTTTTAATTTGATTATTTGGTGTTTTGGTGGCAGCTTCTTGAGTTCTTTGTATATTTTGGAAATCAGCCCTCTGTTAGATATAGGTTGGTGAATCTTTTCCCATTCCGTTGACTGTGTCCTTTGCCTTACAAAAAGTTCTCAGTTTGAGGAGGTCCCATTTAGTAACTGTTGATCTCAGTGTCTGTGTTACTGGTGTTATGTTCAGGAAATGGTCTCCTGCACAAATTCCTTTGAGGGTACCACCTACCTTCTCTTCTAAGAGGTTCAGTGTGGCTTGATTTATGGAATCTTGAAATTTGCAGGCAAAAATGGATGGAACTAGAAGAAACCATCCTCAGTGAGGTAACCCAGCTCCAAATGATATGACAGACTTTGAAGGCCCCCCATGGAAGGCCTCATCCTCCCTGGGGAGCAGAAAGGGGATGAGATAGGGGGCCAGTGGGGGCAGGGGAGGAGGGGACGGAGAGAGAGCTGGGATTGACATGTAAAAGAAGCTTGGTTCTCATTTAAACTAAAAAAAAAACATCATTCTTAGTAGCTGGATGTGTTGGTCCATGTTTATAATCTCAGGATTTGAGAGGTAGAGGCAGGAGGACCAAGAGTTCAGCGCTAGTCTTGACTATATAGTGAGTTCAAGGCCATTCTGGGCTAAATGAGACCCTAATTAAAAAACAAACAAACAACAAAGAAACTGTATCACAGATAACATGCCTTAGATGCATATCACACATTTAGCCCTACATATCTATTGGCAAAGTTTTGTTTATCAGCATTTGGCCATTGTTTTTGTCTGGGATAGTTAATTAACGATAAAATGGAGCCGGAAGAAATGCCAGGCAGAAGAATAAAATTTTACACCCTGGTAGGTTAAAAAAAAAGTTTTTCGGATAAACACTATCCAAGGTTGGCAAGATGGGAGCAGGCAATAAGTCTGTTATTGGAGGAATTAGTGAAAGGGAAGGGGGATAGATGTTTCTATCAGGGAGAGGGACTATCAAGAGTTTACACTCCTCCTGTAATTTTTAGCTTAATACTTACAATGAATTGGGGATTAAGGAAGTTGTGATGGGAAATCAGATTTGGAGCAGAGAATGCTAATTAATCTTGTAATGTCTGGCTTAACTTGGAAAGGGATGGGAAGGCCAGGGAGCTATTGCCTTACCAAAACACAGGCCTGGGGAGACAAATAAGCCTGGAGGCTGATAATACAAGATCCAGGATGAATGGAAGATTAGAAGAGTCTAGAGAACTGTCACACAGGTGGGAGCCTTCTCCTGCCGTGAAATGGGAAATCAGGGACAGCAAGGCAAGACCATCAGAAAAGAAGTTACCCCTGCTGCTGTGCTGTGAGGAAGGACATTTCTGTTAACAGATCTGGGAAGATTGGTAGCTGCTGCAGGTCTGGCTTGTCCGGCTTGTCCTCCCACTTGACCGGTGCTGCCTCCTCTGTGATGGAGACCATGAGCTACCCAGGCCACCACTTGTTGAGTGTTGAAGTGTTAGTCCCATAATCTAGCCTACAAGTGGTTAGTTATATGGGTGCATGGAGCACAGCACAAATTCCAGTCCCTTCGATAAGTCATCCTTGGTCTGCGGCTTGGCCTGATCAAAAGGTGCAGACTGGGATTAAGATTCCAGATAAGTAAAACCAGTATCTGGGGAGAGGCCCCTTAAGTCCTTGGTGGCTGACTGTTGGAACGCATGGTCTTTATTTAACCCGTGTACAGGCAGAATTCTTTTCTATTTCTGCTCAGTTTAGTGGATAGCCTGTCTCCCTAATGGTTTGAAATATAAATACTGATTTCCCCCACACAAGGCCAGAGGCTAGTTGCTGATTCTCCTTTGGGGAAGGAAACTCTAAATACCACGAATGTTTAGTTAAAACAAAGAGAAGTAAAAAGCAATTTTATCTGCTCCTTGTCTGGGTCACCTAATGAAACTGTTTGACCGTCTCCGGGCTGGGATAATCCTCACTCGCATTTCTATGAGCCTGGACGCTGCCAATGGAAGTTGTGAGGAGACATCTTTAAAACTGAGAAAATGACCTCAACAACGCATTATATAAAGCCTGCTTGTGTGTGCATGAATGTAATTTGGGTAAAACAGGTATAATTAGGGAAACAGAATAGCCTCAGAAGGATATATTGTGATAATTGATTGTGGAAAAACTTGATTTTCAGGACTCAGTTCTGTGCAGAGTAAGTTAGGAACCCAGGAGAGAGTCCACACTGTCCTGCCAGAAAACACAGATGTGCTTAGATCAAGAATAGGAGCAAAATGGCCTGCACATTTCCACATGCTTAGGGAGTTTTAATTCCCTTTAAGGAACTAAAGGGCTTCCTCTTGTTGAAGCAAATTCTGGAAGAATATCATCTACGCTTATAATCCGTATTTGTTACAAAGCCAGAGGCAGAAAAATCCATTTCCCAGATTTCTTCGTCAATGATGCTGCTTCTCAGATTTCCCCCAAAAATCTACCTAGACATCGACAAAATGATGGCAATAATTGACCCCCAATACTGCCACCACAGAGCTCGAAGATCACCTTTGAAGAAAGTGGCTACGCTAGAACAGACAAGACACTAGCTGACAACCAGGGTGGGGAAATCATTTAGCCAACCACTTTGATGATGCTAGATCACTAGCTTGCAGTTGTATGATTTGTATTTTTTCCCTGGATAGCTGAAAAAATGACATATTTTCTCAGTTGTCTATTTCCAACAGTTCCCGAATGCCACCAGAAGCTCCCCACATCCACCCCAAGCACATTCAGAAAGGGTTGTATAAAGAAACTAAAAGAAGACAATGTAATAGCCAATTCTCTATAAAGAAATATATGTTCCCTTCCAGCCATTAAAAAAAAGCTTCAAGTCTTCTTTCATGGAAACCTACAACCACAGACATCTTCTTATTTTGAATAAAATTCAGAAGTCATTTCACTTCCTTAAATATTTCACTAGGTTCCAGAATTCCTTTAAAGCCCAAGTCATGAGCAACAGTTTATCCCACCAACAAAAGAATGGCTGAAAAACATCACCTTTTGAAAAAGAGAACTTTACACTTTTTTTCAAAACCCCTGTTTCTGACAGAATATTTCCTTCAAAATTATATCCAATCCTATGGGCAGAGGAGTGAAGATGGGGCATTGAGCTGGAGGTTTTGTGTATTTTAGTTTGTTCTTAGTGTAAATGGCAGGCACATTATTTTCTTAAAATGTAAATGGTGATTGATCCATACTTTTTTTTTTTTGGTTTTTTTAGAGACAGGGTTTCTCTGTATTGTTTTGGAGACTATCCTGGAACTAGCTCTGTAGACCAGGCTGGTCTCGAACTCAGAGATCCACCTGCCTCTGCCTCCCGAATGCTGGGATTAAAGGCATGCGCCACCAACGCCCGACTGATTGATCCATATTTAATACACTACACATCAGTAGCTTTGCCACATGGGAACCACAGTAGGAGGCATGCCTAAAACCATTAATGAAAATGCCATTCTAGGTGAAGTAAGGGAATTAGTTGTGTTTCTATTACATCTGTTTCTATGGCTCAAAAACCTGGACATGGTACTAGTAAGCCAACAGCACTTTAAAACATGAGATAAACAAAATGTCTTTGCTGAGTGACTCCCAGTGTTAAAAGTGGATGGGAAAAGTGTAATGAGGAGAAAGAGCAAAATCTATGAAAACATTATAAAATAGATGTCACCAAAACAGCCCATCAGCTTCTGCTAGGTGACAGTTGAAAATAAATGGGTTGTGATACATTTTTTCTTATGAAAACCAGGCTGAAATCATGAGTCTAATATTGATAGCTTTTCGACTGTTAGTGAGAGCACATATTACACACACACACACACACACACACACACACACATACACACACACACACACACAGCCCCCATTCATCCGTCAGGATGTTTCTTATTTCTATTTGGAAATCAACACTTAAATCTGGCATGGACATTTCAATAGAAAATGCCAGGGCATCTCAGACCTGTTACCCCAACCCAGCAATATTTCCAGTTCTTTCTCCGGTGCTCAGGAAAATAAACCAGGATCCTTGGGAGCTTCTCCAACAATGCCAAAAAGGTGCATTATTGTACCGTTCACCACAGAGCCAGCTGAATGGATCTACGGTGGGCTTGATCTAAAGGTTGGAATACTGAATGAATCAAGTTACAAGAGAATTCATTTCTAAACAGGCATCCGCACCTGGGTCAGGATCTAGCTCAATAAATACTGCTCAATGTATTTCTCAGTTTAGAAGCAGTAAACACGTGGTTAAAGCCCAGAAAGCCAACACTCAGGGCTTCCTCTGGCGCAGATGGTTATCAGCGCCCTGAGCCCTCTCCTGTCTTAATTCCTGGGAACATGCCTCTGTTTAGATAGTGTCTGGGGATTAACTAGCAAGACGCTCTCTCCTGATACTGGTTTCTTCCGTCCAGGGCTGACAAGCGAACGCCACGCCCACCACTTTGCAGTGATATTCTTGGGGCTGAGACAGGACAGCAGACAGCCTTCCTTGTCCTGCAGTCGCACACCTACTTGCCCTTCCTGGGGACTAGAGTTGCGGTTAGAAAGGAAAACAATGGCCCTCAGTGCCACACTGTAGAATGGTAATGGGAGGAAATGGCAGAGACACAGGAAACTGGGAGAGTGGATTTCTTATACAAACAATCCCAGGGAGAAACAGACTGTTGAAACAAAGGTGGAGCTAGAGGAAGCAGCCTGGGCCACAGGGGAATGTGTCCAGGGAAGGA
Source organism: Mesocricetus auratus (assembly GCF_017639785.1). Classification (NCBI taxonomy): domain Eukaryota; kingdom Metazoa; phylum Chordata; class Mammalia; order Rodentia; family Cricetidae; genus Mesocricetus; species Mesocricetus auratus. Next base: position 16,979,480 of record NW_024429199.1, on the reverse strand, counting down.
GGCAGAGCCATGGTCCTCCATGCTGGTGGCATCTTGGGGTGACCCAGTTTTCTGGGGCTGCTGGCTTATGATAGAGTGGATAGCTCTCCCACAAGGACATCCTGACCCCCAGGGGTTTGTCATGTGCTGGGAAAGGCCACTCCCACTATGGGAGTCAGGAGCAATCTGCCTTGTCCCTTTGTCTCCCCTGATCACACTGCAGAGAGTTTGTCCATCCTTTCTGCTCTTCATGGGCACGTTTCTGGAAGCACCTAATTAGTGGGTCCCTTCTTGCTCTAAACTTTTCACCCTATGGATCTACTCACTTATGCTCTGTCCTTCCAAGCTTAGGGACTGGCTTGTCTGGGCTAGTCACCTCCATTCTTATAAGGCCTGGAAGATACCTCAATTAGTAACCTGAACACTCTGTTCATAGTTGTTTGTGGGCTTCAACACATACTCAGCCTTTGGTGGACACTCAGTAGAAGAGTATAGACTTGACGTCAATGCACTCTTCACCTGGATTCTTGCCCCAGATAGATCCCCTTGTCCTTTAGGCTTCTGAGGACACTCAGTCTGTTAACCAATTAAATCATTCCACTGATTTTTTTTTTCTTTTCCAGAACCTCTAAACAAGTGGTCAAAGAATGCTCTGGTAAAGTAATAGGAAACTCTCTGTCCACTCCACTGTCAGGAGAGTCCTGCCGCTGTATCTCATGTTTCTCTGTGGAGTTAGGCATGGAAGATACATCCCAGTCCCTCCTCAAAGAGCGTTACTGAGACAGGAAGGAGCATCCCCAAAGGTGAACTGAGAAGTTATAGTGAGATCTGCCCTATGGTAGCTATCCTCCCCCCCCCTCAAGTTACCACCATTAAAAACATAGCTGGGAATGTGGCTACCGCACTAGATTAGCACATACTACTGTCCTGGGTTCGATTCCTGTAATTTAGCTTGTTGGGGACACTTGTAATCCCAGCATTTTAGAGGCTGAGACAGGAGAAAAATGTGTGTCCTCATGTGTGAATGCGTGTGTGAGTGTTTGTATGTGTGTGTGAGTGTGTGTTATTGTTTTCTCAGTGTGGTATTAGTAAAAGTCCCCCAAGAAAGTAGATGGAGCCTTGAAGACTGTGCTTTCAGAATAAAATGAAAGGCTGCTTGAGTCCTGGAGGATGTAATTAACAAAGAGGTGACAAAGGATTTGGCTTTTGTTTTGTTGTTGTTGTTGTTCATTGGTTGTTTTTTGTTGTTGTTGTTTTGGTTTTTTTTTTCCCCTGAGACAGTGTTTATCTGTAGCTTTGGAGTCTGTCCTGGAATTCACTCTGTAGACCAGGCTGGCCTCGAACTCATAGAGATCCGCTTGCCTCTGCCTCCCAAGAGCTGGGATTAAAGGCATACACTACCACAGACCAGAGAGGATTTGGTTTTCAGGGCAAGTTTCCCTTAAGCCCTAGAAATTGTAGTTACATATACAGTTAGTGATTCCTTCCTTCAGACCCTGTGATTTCCCCTTAATTGTGCCCTATCTCTCAGTAACATCTTCATATACATTCACCTTTGTCAGGAGAAAGCAAGAGATCGAGAAATAAATGGAAATAAGGTATAATTCATATTCCTATGTCCTCCCACTAAGCTATTGTAAAGAAAACAGCCTTTTATAGAGATCCTAATCTAGCAGCCAGGAACTCATGACACAGTGCATGATAAAGCAAGAGGGAGTCCTTACCTCAAGGAACAGGGCTCAAATATATGACTTGAAAGTAAATGTAAGGCAGAAGAAAGTGATAGGGGAAAGTGGTCATTGTGCCTCCAGTTCATTGTATGATTTAATGCATGTCCCTCTCATTTAACAAGTTCATGGGTAGATACTCAGACTTTCTGTTACTGTGACAAACACCCAAGAGAACAACTTAATAGGTGGGAAGATGTATATGTGTGAGCTTTCGCTCCATGGTCAGCTGGTTCCATTGCCTTGAGCTTGTGGTAAAGAGAACAGTACGAAGTCAAGAAGGTGTGGCAGAAAAAAGCTGTTCACTTCAGAGCATCCAGGACATGGACAGAAGAAAGGAAGTGGCCAGGGACAAGACAGCATTCACAGGGAGGCCTCTAGTGACTGACATCTGATGACTGCCGTCCACCTATTAATACTGTTGCCAAATGATGAATCCATCAAGAATTAATCCACTAAAGAGGACGAAGCCCTCATGATCCAATCACCTCTCATGACTGGAGTCACAACTGGGGAATCAAGAGTTTAATAGCTGATCTTTTAATGGAAAGTTGATGTACAAACCATAAGTGGTCTTGTGAACAGGGACGATCTTTTTTACATCCCACATCATGGTAGACCAGATGTCCTTTTCTCAGGCATTTCTTTCCATGATCCCCACAAAAAAATGAAAAGTGTCAAAACCACCATGTGACGTGAACCAACAACAGACACTTTGAGGATACAGGCTTCAATGTCAATGAATATCCTCATGCCTTAGTTTCTGAATAATGGGAACAACTAACTAAAGTTTCAAAGATGTTTGACCACAAATGGGTATTCTGATCACCAAGAGTTTTCCTCAGATTTTAATTTCTTGCCTACCTTATATTATGAAAGCTGTAAAAACCTTTTCATTTACCTTCCTGGGTGTCTCTAACCTTGCTATTTCAATCCTAACCCTAACATTTGTTTTCATTGTAACACTATTATAAACAATGTTTCTAATTTAGTGTTTAACTTCAAATAGCTTTTAATTAAACGAGATAAAAATCAGAACCTGCTGCCCATGAAGGTGACTCCTTTCCTGGATGTTTAGGAGTTGTTGAATATGGAGGATGGTGAGGAGGGATTTCTTTGGAATTTTGGAATATATAGCTAGTAAAATCCTTTCCTGTTCTGAGATTATATGCTAGAAATCTAAGATGATATAGTCACATGTCTCCTTTATTGTCTAACTATCCACTTATATGGGCTGTTTGGTATTTTGTTGGATTTTGTGCTTTTTGTTCCTTTTCTACAAATGTGGGGCAGGGATTGATTTTAAAGCCACTTGTGACCTGGCAATCCCTGAAGCCACCCATCACAAGGACGCTTAGTTGTGGTTAAGACTCTGCAGGAGACTGAAAAACTTCAGAGTGGGAACTAAAATTCATTCTAGAAACTCTGACAAAAAGCCTGATGGAAAGAAGGGGAAAGGCCTATGAGATCATAAGAATGATTTAGGTGGCAATTTCAAAAGTTAAAATCTAAGTTAGGTTGGTAAACATAGCCATGTGTTTCCTCGAGGAAAACACAACAAGCATATCTGAGTCTCTGAGCACAGGCTGCACTTGCTCAACACTACCTGTCTATGAGAAACATTGAGTCAGTCACCTGGTAGAGTTGTTCTACTTACACATCCTTTCTCATTAAGCTTCACATATTTTTCTTTACAAACATTTTTTTCTCTTTATTTCTTTTTTGTTATGGGAACAGACTTCATTAGATATCTCAGACTGGCCTTGGAACTGATGATCTTGCTGCTTTAGCCTCCAAATATTGGGAAGGATCTGAAGTTATACACCATCATTAGAAACCCAGTAAATAGGCCAGACGCGCGGTGACAGCACACACCTTTAATCCTACCACCCAGGAGGCAGAGGCAGATGGATCTCTGTGAGTTCGAGATTAGCCTGGTCTACCAAATGAGTTCAAGGACAGGCACCAAAGCAACACAGAGAAACCTCCCTCCATCAAAAAACAAAACCAAAGCTGGGCATTGGTGGTGCACGTCTTTAATCCCAGCACTCGAGAGGCAGAGACAGGCTCCAAAGCTACACAGAGAAACCCTGTCTTGAAAAACAAGCAAACAAACAAATAAATAAATACAAAACCAACCAAACAAACAAAAAACAGTAAGTTTTATATTTTTCTTAAGAATGTGAGTCCGTTTCATTGTCCTCGAATCTTCCAAAGTCACAAGCCTTGTAAAATGGAGTCTGTAAATCACTGAGCCAACGCTGGATTACTGAATCCTTTCTCCATCAATTCCACAAAAGCTCAGAGGGAATCAAAGTTTTAGATAAATGGGAGACAGTGATTGATAAACTTTGATGACTACAGAGACAGTGGACCATGATGACAACTCTCATTTAAACCACCACAGTAGTCAAGAGCAATGGCAATAGCCCATAATATTTGGAGGGCTGTCTATAGGACCCCACTGACTAACAACTCAAGAAGAGATAACTCATACATGACAATGTGGGTTTTTATTTGACAGAATAGGAAATCTAGGGGAGGCATTGTTTCCTATTACAGGATATTTTTATTTAAATCCAAATGTGCGTGTGGTGTGTGTGTGTGTGTGTGTGTGTGGTGTGTGTGGTGTGTGTGTGTGTGTGTGTGTGTGTGGTGTGTGTGTGTGTGTGTGTGTGTGTGTGTGTGTGTGTGTATGTGTGTGTGTCTAGGAAGCTTTTGTGGTATAAGTTTCCATACGGCATTTTCAAAAGTCTTTGGTGTTAGCTATCTTTCCTCAGACTTTTTCTGTTCCCTGCTCCATTTAACCCTTTATTAGTTCTCTTTCTCCTTTCAATCCACCTGTGTTCTACTCCCCCCCCCCCCACCGTTGAGTGAAGCCTTTTCCTTGCCAGCTGCTTTGGTTTTTCCCCACCAGTTGCCTGGGCTCTGCCACGTTGTAGTCCCAAAATAACACACAAGATGCTGTATTAATTATGAAGCTGTTGGCCTTGCTTGTTTCTTACTGGCTAGCTCGGAATTAAGTATTTACTCCATAATTGTTAATCTAAGTATTTCTCTTATCGGAGAAAAGGGTCCAAACTTCTTACCCCTATGGCAGCTGCATGATGACTCCCTGTGTTCCTCCTATCCAGAGTCCTCCTCGACTCCTAGTCCCATCTATCTTGCTTCCCTATTGTCCAACAGTGCTTTATTGACATATACACAGGACTTCTCCATCACTCCTACCTTTATTGAAAATCCCACAATACCTTATTACAAGTTTTCTAATTTATATTAGTATTCCAAATCTCTCTCTCTCTCTCTCTCTCTCTCTCTCTCTCTCTCTCTCTCTCTCTCTCTCTCTCTCTCACACACACACACACACACACACACGCACACATACACACACACACACAAAACTTCAAAATCAGCCTCCATGTATGAAAGAAAACGTGTTTTTTTTTTTTTTTGTCTTCTGGGTATAAGTCCTCTTACTCAGAATAACGATCTCCAGATCCATCCATGATCCTGAGACTCTCACAATTTCATTTTTCTTTACAGATGAGTAACATTCTGTTATGTAATTGTATCACAGTTTCACTATCCATTCTTCAGCTGATGAACATCCAGACTGTTTTCATTTCCTGTCTATTATAAATAGAGCAGCAAAAAACAGGTATAAGCAAAAATCTCTATAATAGGATATATAGGATATAGGGTATATACTTTGGGTATATACTCAAGAGTGATACAGATGGTTCCTGTGACACATCTATTTCTAGATTTTTTAAGAATGTTTGAAGAAAACTATGATTTCTATAGTAACTATACCAGCTACACTTATCTACTGCTGGTGTTCCCTTTCCCCAACACTCATGGCAACATTTGTTATCATTTGTTTCATTGGTCTTAACCGCTTTGACTGGGGTAAGATGAATTTTCAAAGTAGTTTCAATTTGTATTTTCCTGATGGCTAAGCATTTTGATCATAAAAATTGTCTTGGTCATTTGTGTTCCTTCTTTTGAGAAATATTTGTTTTGTTTGGGGGTGACTTGAATAGGGATGGCCTTCCTAGGACCATAAGTTTGAATACTTAGTCATCAGGGAGTGATGCTACTTGAGAAGGACTAGCAGGTGTGGCCTTGTTGGAGCAGGTCTGGCCTTGTTGGAGTAGGTGTGGCCTTGTTGGGAGCAGGGTGTCACTGAGGGTGGTAGCTTTTGAGGTTCCAAACCCCAAGCTAGGCTTAATGTCTCTCTTTTCCGGCTGTCTTTGGATCTGGATGTAGAACTCCCAGCTCCTTGTCTAGCACGTCGTCTACCATGCTTCTTGCCATGTGGATGGACTGAACCCCTGGAACTGTAGATTAAATACTTTTCTTTATAAGAGTTGCCATGGTCATGATGTCTCTTGATGGCAATCTATATAACACTGACAAGTTTCATGCCTTAACTTTTAATTGAGGTATTTACTTTCTCAGTGTTTAGTATTTTCCCCCTTTGTATAGTCTAGGCACTAACCGTCTGAAGATGTATAGCTAATAAAAACAATTACTATTATTATTTTTTAGGATGTTTCACTCAAATGATGATGTTCTTTGCTGTGCAGAACTTCTTAGTTTCATAAGATCCCGAATGTCGCTTGGTCTTAATGCCCGTGCCACTGGAGTCCTGTTCAGAAAATCCTTTCTTGTGCCTGTTCCCTACTTCCTCCTCTCTCAGACTCTACAAAATAGGGAAGGGAAGAACACTTCAAAATTCTTTTCACAAAGTCAGTATAACTCTGAAACTCAAACCAGACTAAGACCACTTTTTAAAATTATAAACAACCTTATTTTTTATCCCAATTTCCACTCCCTACAATTCCCCCCACCATCTCCCCAACCTACCCACTACCCAATTCTCAGAGAGGGTAAGGCCTTCCATGGGGAATCATCAAAATCTGTCACATCATTTGGGGCAGGACCTAGGCCCTCGCCGTGTATCTAGACTGACAGAGTATCCCTCCATAGGGAATGAGCTCCAAAAGCCCATTCATGCACTAGTAATAGATACTGGTTTCACTGCCAGTGTCCCCATAGACTGCCAAAGCCTGATTCAGTCCTATGCTGGTTTCCCAGCTGTCAGACTGGGGTCTGTGAGCTCCCACTTGCTCAGATCAGCTGTTTCTGTGGGTTTCCCCAGCATGAAGACCATTTCTTTCTTTCTTTTTTTAATTTAAGTTAGAAACAAGCTTGCTTCACATGTCAATCCCAGCTCCCTCTCCCTTCCCTCCTCCCCCCATTACCAGGTCCCCAGTCCCCTACCCAATACCCACTCCAATCTCCAGGGAGGGTGAGGCCCTCCATGGAGAATCTCCAGAGTCTGTCATTTCATTCAGGGCAGGGCCTAGGCCCTCCCACAAGAGTCCATTGTGGGATGGGTAGCCAAAATCCATTTGTATGCCAGGGATAAATACTGATCTACTACCCAAGGCCCCATAGATTACCTAGGCCTCCTCACTGACACCCACATTCAGAGGGGTCTGGATCAGTCCCATGCTGTACGCCCAGCCATCAGTCTGGGGTCCAAGAGCTCCCCCTTGTTCAGGTCAACTGTTTCTGTGGGTTAAACCAGCCCAGTCTTAACTCCTTAGATCATCAGGTTTCCCTTTCTGTCACTGGATTAACCCCTGAAGGCCATTTTCTTTAAAGAGAAAATTATAGGTCAATTTCTCTGATAAACACATGTGCAAAAATTCTCAATAAATACTTGCAAACAAAATTCTACAACACATCGTGAAGATCAAGAAAGTGTCATCCTGAAGATGCAGGTGTGGTTCAATAAATCAATAAATGTCATCCATATAAAATGACTAAAGGATAGAAATCACACAATCATCTTATTAGATACAGAAAAGACCCTGACACAATCCAACATCCCCCAACCACTCCCCCATATAAAATCTTAACTATAGGGTATAATAAAGGCAACATGCTACAAATCCTCAAGCAATATCATGCTAAGTGGAGAAAAACATAAAGCATTTCCACAAAAATCAAGAAAAAGACAAGGTACCCACTGTCTCCCTTCCTGTTCAACACAGTGCTTAAAGTCTTAGCTAGAAAAATGAGACAAGAGGAGATAAAGGACTCACTGATAGGAAAGGAAGAAGTCAAAGGTACCTTTATTTGAAGATAAGACTCTGTGCATAAAGACCCTAAAGACTCCAACAGGAAACTCCTATCACTGATAAATGCACTCAGCAAAGTAGTGGGATACAAAATTAGCACATAAAAATCAGTAGCCTTCCTATACATCAAGGAAAACTATGGAGAAAGAAATCAATGAAAAATTCCCACTCACAGTAGTCATAAAAATCTTCGTATAAAGCCATCAAAGGAAGTGAAAGACTGTACATCGAGAACTTCGGAACACGGGAGAAGTTAAAGAAGATAACAGAAGATGGAAAGACTCCATGTACATGGATCAGCAGGGTTAACACTGTGACAAGCAGCAAACATTTTAGATGGTTTTCTACTCCCCCCCCACTCCAAATGTTAAAGGCAACTATTGATTTCTTCATTCTGTTATCTTGCATGCTATGTTTATTGGATACCAACCACACCTCTGAAGGATTTCTTTCAAACAGTAACCTGGACACTGTATACTGCTGTGGGTTTGTTGGTTGTTTGGTTGTTTGATTGGTTTGAAGAGCCCCTGATCAAAAGACACTTAGGCTAAACCAAAATCATATGGTGTTCATAAAGTTTCCTAGATTAACAGGCATGCCTCATGAGATAATACTGAAAAAGGTACTGGGTTTCAAACAACTCTGGGTTGCCTGCACTGGAAGACAATCTTTGGGGTTTTGGAAGGAGCATCTCCTCAGGTAGTCCACTCTACCCTGGGGCTCGATATCCTCCCTCCTTACCCACCGATGTGTTGGGATCATAGTCCTGAGCCACCATGATTAATGAGAAGCCATTTCATCTGCCTCCCTCTCTATTTTTGGCCTGTACGCTGTGCTCTGGTTAAGTGTGTCCCAAGAAAGGCTCTAGGTAGCCCAGACAATTTAAAGCAAAATTTCTCATGTCTGTCCCTTATGGACCCGAGATGAGGCTCTGAGACTAGACAGGGGGTACTGTCATAAGCAGTGCTTGGCCATTTAGTCCTCCCTTCTTCCTTCCCCCGCCACATTTCTTTCCAAAAAGCAGCAAGTTCTGCTCGGGTTATCACTGGGCTCCAAGTTAGCTTTTGCCTGGAAAATAAAGAACTGTTTTCATTGCCTTATCAGTGTCCCAGGAAAGGGGAAAGGCGTGCTGGTGCTATCTACACCTTGCCTGGGGACAATGAAATGCTGAAAGCAGGCTCCAGGGCTAGGGACTGTCTCTTCGGGCCCACAGAGTGTCTGCAAGGACTCAGAGGGAGGGGTTGGAGGAGGACTGGGTTTAGTCTGTGAAAACATAATAGCCCCTGGGGTGGGCTGCTAGATACAGGAAGGGTGTGGACAGGATCCCAAGCACAGCTGCTCCCTGCCTCCCCTCCCCACTGCCTTTGATCAGTGGGCAAATGGCATTTTGTGCCCTGAGATAAATGCCTGGTCAGAGGGTGTGGGTGGCTGCTGAGGAGGGATAAGGATTAAAGATGAAGGTGTTTTATAGCCTGCCTTGAGGATGTGTGTTTCAAACTTGGGATGGGGATGCTCGAGCTATATGGGAACAGAAAGTTTTCCTGTGCATGCATTTACTCAGTCAACAAGCATTTGTTTGGAGTGGAGTGTTATGCTGCACATGTCATCCAATATGATGCCATAACATAAGCTGCTTCCAGTCTGCCAGGGTGACTCTCAAAGGGTTACTGAGATGTCAGCAATTACAGGGGTAGTAAGAGGTGGGGACCCTGTTAGACTTTAACGTTTTCCCTTTCTAGAATTTGATGCTTGCCACCGCCACCACACCCCACTCTTCCCCACTTGAGATGTGTACCCTGCAGCTGACAGTAACTGGTAGACTTTGGGCTTCGGAACTAGGTGGATATGAGAAAAATGAAATTGAGGGATTTATCTGTTTAGTTTAGAAGCAAACCTAAGGCTCATGTGTAAACAATTCAAATGTCCAAAGAGACGACAGAGAGATATGTTGCCACAGGGCAGGAGGAGATACTGAATAGAAAGTCAAGAGGTACATTCCAGCCCCAGCGATGGTGGTGACTATGGGCAATGAATGCCTCTTATAGACAGCCTTGACAGCACATGGGATGGAACTTCTATGAGCTGTAATGCCAAAGGATGCTGGGAAGTACAGAAGAGGTAGAAAGACAACTTAGGGACAAACAAAACATAAAGAAAGCAGAATGGCAAAATGATCACACATAGTTAACAACTAATCATTTGACTTCAGAATGGAGGCAGGGATAGCGCCCACACACCAGAAAATCAACTGCAGCCTTTCTCTAACAGACCTTGGATGCAAACTTGGGCTTTATAACTGTTGTTTAAGCTACAGTTATTCCTTTACCAATCAACAACTTAGGGTTTGAATGTGAATTGGTCCCCAGAAGCCCACATATTTGAATACTACTCACCAGCTGGTGCTGCTGCTTTAGGAAAGTGTGGAATCCCTGCCATGTGGGATCTGGCTAGCAGAGATAGGTCAATGGGGCCGGGCTTCGAAGAGTATATCTACCTCTGATTCCAGTCTGAGCTCTGTGCTTCCTGCCTGTTGTAGCAATGCTAGTATCTCTGTTGCAGGCTTCTGTGGACATTGGGATCTCTGAGTTTATGAGTGAAGGCAAGTCTTTTGTCTAAGTCATTTTTTTTCATCTATTGTGTCATAGCAACAAGAATTCGGAATGTGCCCATCAGCGTTGACTCTCCTACAGCCTTGGGGAAAATCCTCCAGATGTTGTGTTTTAATGCCCTGCCTCTGAGTCACACATACAAGGTTTAAAGGCAATACATTAGAAAATTTAATAAAGGCATGACAACTCTCTGACATTCTAGGCAAGGGGGTCATTATTTTTCAAGCTTTATACCAGGTATGATTGAGTTAGTGCATTGAGCAAAACTACAATATTATCCCCAGGTACATGGCATGCTAGTTAAAGAAGCAACCAACAAACAGGAAGTCAGAGCCCTATAGACTAATGCAGGGTAACATAACAGGAAGTGGTGCTCATGTGTTAGGTTCTACAGAATGGTTCATGAAGTCCTATCTGTTCAGGAAGTAATATTTATGCTATAACTGACTGAATCTGAAAAGGATTTCAGACAGAGTGATCCAGTCCTTTGCAAACTGGTCCCATGGAAGGATGAAAGTATGACCAGAGCATAGCCAGTTCTGTCTGCTTAACCTGGAAACAATCTTCCCTCCTAAGACAATGTGCTACACTTGGAATTTTGAGTCCTGGTAGCCAAGTCTTGATGTTGTTTTATAGCTCCTTCTAAAAATGGAGGCAAACAATGTTTATGGATTTTTATACACAAGCATACCAAATGTACACATACATACACATACAAAAATGCAAAAAAGAAAAAAGTGAAAAAATTAACTAGCTGATTAAGTTAGCTACCTGCAATGCAATTGATTTTTACTAATTTTTGTTTTTGTTTTTACGAGACAGAGTTTCTCTGTATTGTATTGGAGGCTGTCGGTCCAGCCCAGCCTCGAACTCACAGAGATCCACCTGCCTCTGCCTCCCGAGTGCTGGGATTAAAGGCGTGCACCACCACCACCCAGCGATTTTTACTAATTTTTAAACTCCACCCAAATGACTCATTCTGTATTTTGGTGGGTGGAAGCACAGATTTGATTAAATTTTTTGTTTGGTGAATATTGGTTCTGTTTTCACTTACTAATTGATGTCACCAGTTTATATTGCTGCACAAAGTTCGGTGCGGTTGTATTGATGACAATATTTACTTTTATCAAGACTAAAAGCTGCCAACACAGGCAGACACTTGGCCATGCAGGGAACTGCTCGATTTCAGTGCATCTACTTGTGACAGTGCAGGTGGGTGGCTGATTAGGCAGCTATGGTAGTCGGGGTTTTGAGTTATCACAGTTTCTGGGAGTGGAATATGTTCCATCTTCCCGAAAGGTGGATCTGGCTTTTGTCTTTTATTCTTCCAAGAGATTTTTGTCTTGTCTCTGTTTGAAGTTGACTGTGTGAGATGCAGATGACTAACTGATTTCATTGTGGATGGCGTCTCACACCTCTTAAGCAATTAGAACGGGCTGTAGAGAATTACATACAATTAATGCCATCCAGAAGCCCTTCTGCATACAGCCCCAACTACTCAAACTCTAGCTATTTGCTTTACGAGGATGCTATTGCCCCTTGACAGGATTAAAGTTACATATCTCTGCATAGTTTGTCTATTATTATTTGTGAGCTGTGTGTGTGTGTGTGTGTTTGTGTGTGTGTGCACATGTGTGCACTTGTGTGCACGCCAATACGTCAGCATTTGTCAGGGGTTAATTTTAAGCTCTTACACAGACTTTATTCAATTTGCAAAGCTGTATGAGGCCTTTTGGAAACTGGCCACTCCTTTTTCCTCTACGAAACTTTTGTCATTTAGGTCACTTCTCTAGACTTTTTCAAGTACTTGCTTTGATATTTCATTCTATACAGGAAAGAGACATAATCACTAATAAATGTACTGTTTGTAACTAAGACCTTGGGAGCTTTCCTGGTTGAAAAAATGACTCCCTCACCTGCTGTAAATCCTTCTTATAGGATATCCTATTCTTATCTGAAGTTGAAAGTCAGGATTAATCTTGCTGATTGAGAAAATCTTCCTAAAAGATACCCTGCGTCCTCCTCAGAATTCAGCTCTGCACAAAGTTTCCTTTCTTTCTCTCAGTGTCAGTGGTAAAGTAGACCACAAGCATTTTTGGTGTTTGCTACAAGTATTATTTTTTCTTTTATTGAAAATAGATTTTTTTTCATACAGTACTTTTGTTTTGCTTTGTTTTTCAAGTCAGATTTCTCTGTGTAGCCTTGGTTGTCCTGGAATTTACTCTATGTAGATCAGGCTTTTAAAAACATAACAACAGGAGTCTATTTTTTTACCAATTATTATGAGACAAAGTGGTGACGATTTATTTTTAAGCTGACTAGAAATTATTAATAATAAATGTTAAATTGACAGCATAGTCAGTAAACCAAAAAATGTATAGGTGCGTAAGAAATTCAGCCCAAGTTCTTTCACTTAAATCATTCATTCTAAAATGCCCCTGCAGTGAATCTGCTGTGTAAATGTGCTTGGGTAAGCACACATACACTGACCAGATCATTCGCTTCGTAGAGAGGGAAGAAACTCTTTTGCAGGCAGTATTACTGAGGGCTTCTCCCTCTTCTCTCTGATTTCTAAGGTTTGGGGCAGCATGACTCCTTCCCAGACAGCCAGGCATGCTATAAAAAGTAACATCAGCCATGGGAATCAGAAAGGGAGGAGGGATCATCTATAAACAGAGGTAAACATCTTCCCTTTTGCAAAGCTGTCAGATTCGTTGAATCAGAGACCAGTTCCTTGTCCCAGCTGTGGGCCCTCTTTCCTGTCCAGGGACCAGTGAAGCAGGGCTTTCCTGACTAAGTGGCCTGTGGTGAGAGACTTAGATAAGGTGCAAAGTTGACCTCAATGGACATAAAACCCCTGTCTCGGGGACAAAGTGGGAAAGCTCTGCCTTTGTCCACTCTATCAGGGAGAGGGAAAGACAAGGAAAACATCAACTGTATAAAGCCTTCATTGTGTGCTGAGAAACTCCAATCTGTGACCATTGTCTCCCATCTTATTTATGCAACAAAGATGATTTTCAGAAGTTGAGCAAAATTACCAGCAGGGTCATTTTAATACTCTGTGTTTATTTGGAGAGTACGCTCACCATTTTCTACCCATGAGAACCAACATATTCAAGCAACTTTGTTTAAACAAAAAGGGACTGAGGGAAGAATATTGTTTGTTTCTAACAAAGAAAGCCCTTACTACAAAATGCTCTGATAAGACAAGAAAAAGACTTCCTTCTAAGCCTTCAAAACTTACTATACACACGCAGTATAGATATATTACATACTTATATTCCATATTATGTAGTATGCATGTAGTATAGATAGTAAGCTCACTTCATTTCTTTTATATGTAAGCAGGTACAGCTGCCAGCCATGTTTTCAATTGTGTATAATATTTGAAGTTTGTGGGGAAGGTGGAGAATGGAGGGAGAAATGAAGAACACACACACACAGAGAAAGAGAGAGAGAGAGAGGGAGGGAGGGAGGGAGGGAGGAAGGAAGGAAGAATTGTCTTTGTGGCCTGTGATCCACGTTTTGAAGTGCAATTTTGTATTATTAATAGATTGACTTAATAACTGATTTTTGAGTCTTAAGACAATATTATTTCCCTTGCAGACCTCAAGTTACCCATGTGAAAATCTCTTTTGTAAAATAATCATGAACAGTATGCTTTTTAGGATCTATTTTTATTCATATGTATGTGTGGATGTCTGCCACATGTGTGAAGATGCCTATGAAGATGGAAAAAAAGGTATCATTTCCTCTGATGCTAGAGTTACAAGAGATTACAAGGTTTGAGCCTCCTGATATTAGTGCTGGGAACTGAATTCAGGTCTTCCAAAAGAACACCAAATGTTCTTACTGGCTGAGCCATAGTCCAGTTGCAAAAAGTAACCTTAATTTGCTATCCTATTTTATAGCATGTCTTAATTTGCTATCCTATTTTCCCTTGAGTCTCAAAACACCTTTACTAGATCATAGCAGTGATATTTCCAATCAGAATTTACCAGCATCCATTCAGCACATGTTACTCTATGCTGTACCAGGCATTGTGCCAGATATGAAATAACTCTTCCAAGTGCTTCAGGGAGCCTTAAATGCTTGATTTGAATTTTATTCTAGGCACATAGTTCAATTATTACTTTGAAAGAATAGACATGCTAAGCATTTACTGCATGCAATGTTTGCAATTTTAACTCTTTAGTTATGACTGATGCCTTAAATTATATTCAGATTTTCTTCCTTCTGCCCTTCCTGCTTTCTTTACTTTTCTTATAAATACAGCAAAATAGATTCTTCAATTGTTTCTGGATTTTTTTTACTTCTTTTAAATAAGATATTGACTAAGCACTGATAAAGTATCAAGCATATATGTTGTCTTAAACAGGGTTACTATTACCATGTAGAGATGCCATGGCCACCAGAACTTTTATAAAGGAATGCATTTAATTGGGGCTGGCTTTACAAGATCAGAAGTTTAGTGCATTAGTGGTGAGAATCATGGAGGCAGACATGGTACCAGAGAAGGTTCTGAGAGTTCTGCGTCTGAATCTGTAAGCTACAGGAAGAGAGAGTGTGACCCTGGGCCTGGCTTGAGCTTCTGAAACGTCAAGCCCACACCCTAATGACACACTTCTCCAACAAGGCCACATGTCTTAACTCTTTAAAATAATGTCATTTACTACAGGCCTCTAGGGGCCATTTTCATTCAAACCACCACAAATATTCATTTTAAGTTTTGGAAACAGACATGGTGATACACACCTGTTGAACAAGGTTTTAGGAGTCAGAAGTATTCGAGACCCAGCCGAGGCAACAGAATCAGACATTATTTCAGTAAACAAACAAACAAATAAAATTGTACTGCTTAACTGTCTCAGATGCAAGTGTTAAAGTGACACATGGATGTTTTTCCCTGTTAAATATTATCAAACCCACTGATCTAGCTGTTTCAGCGCATACTCTCTTCCTAATGGCATTCTGTGGCTCTGTAACAATAAATGATAGGTTATCATACACACAATTCCAGATGCTCACTGCAAGTTTTGAACGCTTCTCTGTAACAAGTACTCTGTCCCACCAGCCTGGCCCCACAGCTGCATCAGTCCCAAACAAACATGCGAAGACTTATGTTAATTATGAAACTGTTGGCCGGTGGCTTGGGCATCTTATTGGCTAGCTCTATCTCAATTATTAACCAACAACTACTAATATATGTATTTCTACAAGGTCTTATCTTACCCGAGAACGCTTGACTCACATCCTCTCTTCCCTGGCTCACACGACAGCTCCTCTCTGCCTGCCCTTCCCAGAATTCTCCAGCCTATCTTTCCTGCTTGACCACTAGCTAAACAGTGCGTTATTAATTGACCAATACGAGAAGCACATGTACAGAAAGTCAACCCCCATCACTTCTCTTTCAATCTTTATGAGGAAAAGAGATCAATTCCTACATATAGTTGGAGATTCATTTTTTTTTTTACAGTGAAATATCCCCACCTGTTTCTTGGAGGAAATCACCTAAATTAAAGAAAATGATGAGTCTGTATGGGAAGTTGTTCAAAAACTCTACCATTTGTAAGGACTTATATGGCCAAGTTAGGATGTTTTCCCAAAGTTCTATAAAAATACAGAAAAAGTTAAAACAATAAAAACAGCTACAGAGGCCATTTCTAATAATTTCCTAACCAAAATACTAGTTGCACTCAATGATTGATTTCCTGTTGCATGATGTCAAATAATTACACAAAACAAATGCAGTAACAAATGATATCTTGTCTGTTCCTATACTGGGGCACAAACAAGTATTAAGACTGTGGTTCTGAATTATCAGTCTCTCCTACAGCCAGGTCATACTGAACAGAGCAGCCAAGTCCCACAGAAGCTCTTCGGAACACAGTGCTTATTTCTACTTTCTGATAAAATAGAATCTTCAAGCCCAGATACAAAGTATGTACAGTAACACAGAGAGTGTTCTATGGCACAACTGGATACTGTACAGAATCACATGATTTTCATCAGTAGTGTTCCCCTTTGTAAAGACATTAACCAAGAATGATCTCCTATCTGCTCTTAGACTGGAGGCTTATCGGAACAAGGGCCTTGTGGACTTGCCTGACTGTATGGGGTTTATCCTTTAACCAACATGTTAATTCTTCTTCAATTCTTTAAAGAGCACACAGGAAAACCCACCTTGGATGGTCACAAATGAAAGCCTTGGTTTTATAAATATTCCTGTGGGAATGTTTTCTGGCTGTGGTCAGCACTGAGAATGGAGGACATCCCCAGTATCCATCATTGTTCTGTTCATACCAAAGAGTAAATACAACTTCCTGTTCCCACATTGTCCAGACTTACAGGGAAGGAAAGAATAGGTAAGGGATGAACAGCCAGCTCAGGCTGATGGCAACACTGGAGTGCAAGTCATTCGCTGCGTCAAAAGCAGGTCTAGTGGTAGGGTGGGGTGTGAGAAAGCCTTTATTAATGCAGTGGCCTGAGTGAGTAAAAAGCAGTTGCTACAACATTTATACAACTGGCAGTTTAAATGGAGACAGTTACATTAAAGTGGTTGTGGTGCATTAGGTTTTGTTACCTGTGCCAGATGATCAAATAGATATAGATTCCTATTCCTATTTAGAAACGGATGGTGCCTTGTTTTGTTTTTCTTGTGAGGGTATTAGTGTGATTTGCCTTTTCTTTCCACCTCTTGAAGTTTTTTTTGTTGGTTTTTTTTTTTACAATTCCACTTGTTAACCCTCTGTCCTGACTTTCTATAGCCCTTTCTCTATCAGGCAAGCCTATTTTGTTTCTGAGAATAGATCCCTTTCTCTAGTGGGCGAGCCTATTCTGTTTCTGAGGATAGATCCCTTTCTCCAGTGGATGAGCCTATTCTGATTCTGAGGATATATTCTTCTGTACTTTCTACTGGTCTGCGTACCTAATGTATGAGGTTCTCTTGTGTAGAGTCCAAAATGACTCTACACAAATGATTTGAATTCTATCAGTTTTCACTCTTGAGTCACTTCTGCACCCTGAAACCAGGTCAACTGATGAACCTTACTCACTTTTTGTAGCCCTGAATCGTTCCCTATGGGTAACACCCAACTAGATGAGTACAGAGTAGAGTCTAAGCACTGACAAGAGCCTTGATCTTACCATCTCTCTCATCCTCTCCACTAAGCACTTTAAACACTCAGAGCTAATCGTCTCAAGATTCTGCCAGTGAAGAAGCATGTAAGACTTCAAAAACATGTTAGAACAGGTAGAAAGGGATACATCCTGGTGCTTACCTGAGTTTATAGTTGAAGTCAATACTTTCCTTTTACAAAATAAATGTGTAAGGCAGGAGTAGCCTAGAGGGTGGATTTGGTCTGCGTTCCTGAGGTATCCACTTAGTCCGGACTTAGTTCCTGTTCTTGAGTAAGTCTCTCCTTGCATCTGTTCCCCTAACTATGAAATGAAAATACTAACACCATCCCAAAGGTCCTGGGGCTGACTGTGAGTGAAGTATCTTGAAATCTACCTCTGAAAGACACTCAGCAGGTTCAAAGGGCCAGTCTTAAGGGTGGTTTATCATATTTATAAAGCAGTAAATCCTTCCCGTGGGTGTAACACGAGTCTTCCTCCACACACACACTGAAAGGAACTTCAGATTCCTCTGTGCTGTCAGCTAAGTCCTGTGCCAGCTGTTTACATGCACAGAACCCTGCCCATCCTCTTCTGATTTGTAGCATATGCCAACTCCAAGACAAAAGAACAGACTATTCACAAGTATGACTCATGTGAAAATTGAAACTTCATGCTTGATTTTTATAAAGGTCCTTGCTTGCTTTCTGTGGGTTAGAATAATTGAGAATAAAGATAAACACTGTTAAATAAACATGAGCACAGAGTCAATAAAGTAAATTTGAGCCAACTGTTAACTGATGAATCTAGTGGACAAATGTGGAAACTGCTCTCACTTTTCGCAGTTGCGTTGTTTTAAATTAATTTAAGAACATTCAGTTATATTTTTATTTGTTTTAACAGATGATGATTGTAGCAACTGGGGTTTTATTGAAGAAATGGCGGAGCTGAGAAGAGGTGGAGAGGGCATGTGGCCAGCATCATGGATGAAGGACAGGAGAAGGGTTGGAAAAAGCCCAGTAAAAGAGATGACATTACAAAGTAGAGTGAGGAAATAAAGGTGACATTCATCATGTGCCAGGCATGATGTTAAGCTCCTTACACATAAATAGTGTCTCATTTAATCCTAGTAGTGACTTTGCAAGATAGGCATTAAGATTGCTTTCATTCTATCGAAACTGAGAGCTTCTGTCATTTTCCCTAGGTAATGGACCCAGTATATGACAGAACCAGAATTCCTACCCAGTTTCACATGACTCCCAGTCAATGACTTCAAACCACACCCTGGCGCCATTTAACAAAGCTAGAAACTGATATTGCATTCCTAACTGTGTCAGGTTAGGAAGGGAACCCACATAGTGCTATTGGTTTTCATCATTGCCTGGTATGTTTCTTTCACTCTGACATGGCTGGATTCCTTTCCTAAATCATGCTTCAATTAAAAATGAGCCCTTGAAACTCTTTACATTGCATTTTAGATAAGACACTGTTATAAAAATATATGTCTCAAATATAACACATGGGAACCCTCTCATCAGTGATAAATAAGGCTTCACAGTATCAGTGCGAAATCTGAGAATTTTAGAAAAAAATGGTATAAGAAATAAGGTCTGAAAAGCACTAATGGACTTAGGAGGTTGTATTTCTGTGTGTATACATGAGTATGTGTTTGTAACAATAATAAAGAGAAAGCCATCATTAATTGAGAAGAAGGGGAAAGGAGAGGAGTTGGAGGGGAAAAGGATGGGACAGAAATGATGTGACCAGAGTATCATGTAGGAAATAGTAAAAACAATAAAACAAAAAGAAAAAATAAAGAAATAAGGGGGGTATGCCTTTGAGTTGTAACCTAGGAAGGAATAGCTCTCTGGGGATGACTGTGGGGAGACACTATCAGGACAGTGTGACACAGTCAACTTTGTCCTGGTCATGTCTGTCGCTCAGTATCAGCTTCTCATAAGTCCCCAGCAAGAGATTTTGATAGGTACAGCTCTCCTCGGCCTCCCAGGACCTCCACATCAACGTCCTAAGTGCAGCGAGTGTGCTGTCGTCTGTGTCACTACTCTCTGTGTCTCAGAACTCTGACTCCGTTCCCTGCCTGAAGTTGCCCTTCATGCAGCCTGCACTGGACCCCACATTTCCACCTGCTTTCAGGACCACACCCAAGATTCCTCTCTTTTTGTATGAACAGTAAGACAATTAAAGGCAGAGGTCCACAATTATTCTTCTTCCATGACTGGAAAATCAGTGAGCCCTATCTTGATTATGGTCTGAGCAAGGTTAAGTCCAAGTAACACAATGTCTGGACAGGGCATGACATTTGTTGTTAATTTTCATAAATACAAAACGAGCAGCAAGTTTTCTTTTTAATGTTGCTTTTCAATTTTTTCTTAATCATCTTGCCTCAGCTTCCTGAGTTCTGGGGTTATAGGCATGGACCACCATGCTAACCCTTATAGCAGTGTTTTATCACATTGTTTAACAGTGACTTTTCTTTAATGATATGATGCTATATATGCTCTGGTTTGAACATAGTGTTCCTTACACATCCATGTGTTTGAATATTTGGACCCCAATGCTATTGTGAGGGACGGTAAAACCTTTTAGAAGGTGGGGCCTTCTCGAAGAAGTGAGTCACTGGGGAGAAGGCCTTGAGGGTTAGATCCTGCCTGGATCAGGTCCATATCTCTCTGATCCTTGATCCACTGACATGAGAACAAGCAAAACTTCAAGTTCCTGATGTCACAGCCAAAGTCCCAGCCTCCATGCCTACCACTGCCATGATGAGTTGCATCCCCTGAACCATGAGTTAAAGTAAACAGGGCCTCCATTAAGTTGCTTCTGTGATCCCACAAACTACAGATCTGAGATTCACACAGGTGAAGTAGGACAAAGAACACTGTAAGACATTGAAAACTAAACTGATTTCTACAAGAAGACAAAAAAGGCTTACCTAATTGCTAAAATTTAATATCTAAAAATGATTCTTTTAGTGTAGAATTCAAAATGGCTACGAACCAATTCAAAATGAATCATTGTGGCAAGGATCAGGAAAAAACATTAACCTAGGTAAGAAAGAAAACTGTATGCCAGTAGCAAGATACTGTGAAAGCTAAAGTTGCATGAACGGATTTAAGAATGTTAAGGTAGTACCTCAAAATGCCTCAGCAAATAATTTCAAATGCTGTGAAAGCTAAAGTTGCATGAACGGATTTAAGAATGTTAAGGTAGTACCTCAAAATGCCTCAGCAAATAATTTCAAATGCTGTTAAAATGAAGGGAAAAGAATAGAAGGTCTCAGCAAAGAAATGGGAGATGCAAAGGATAAAATAAGCATTATCGAATTGAAAATTACGGCACCTAAATTATAAATCTACAGGGAGTATATAAAATAGAGATTTGAGGAATTTGAGGTGTGTCAATAGAAATTGTCCAGTATGAACAGTACTGACAAAATAGAGTTTTCAAGAGGAGCAGAACATCTGGGCTATGTAAACAATAACAAAATGGTCTAATATTTATATCGCAGGATATAAAATCCTAGAAAAAGATGAGAAGTAGTGAGGGTCTATCAACTTTTTTGAAAAAATAAATTATGATTGAAAACGCTCCAAATTTAGTGAAAGATGCAAACTAGTAGACTCAATCAACTCAACAGACCCTCTCAAAAAATCCATGCTTAGACAGGTCATAATATTTCTGAAGATTAAAGAAAAAGAAAGTTTTGAAAGCAACCGGGGAGAGCAACACTTTAATTATAGAGGATGAATGATTTGAATGATGGTCAGTGTCTTTTTAGAAACTGTAAAAGCCAAAAGGAACTACTTAAAAATGGTTAATGTGTGTGTGTGTGTGTGTGTATAATGATTATATATGTGCGTACATATGCCTATATTTTTAATTCATTTAATGTATATACATATAAATACACATATATTTATATGCAATATAATATACACATATTTGTATTATATATATATAATCAACTAAAAACCTATATCTAACACAAATATTCCTCAAGAATATGGTTGAAATGTAAACATTATTAGATGAGAATTTGTTGAAGGAGATTCTTCAGATGTAAAGAAAAATATAAAGAACTTGGAACATTAAGAATAAAGAAACAATAATAGAAAAGGTAATACACAAGAGAACAGAGTAATAGATCATTTCTTTCCTTTGTCTTGGAAAGCTATGTTTAACATTTGAAAGCAAACTAAACTTTGTCTGATGTGGTACCAATGTACGTGGAGTAACATGTAAGGCAGTATCCTTTGATTTGAACAGTAACGAATTTTCTGCCTTCTACTGGGATGATAAACTACAGATGGTAATGTACTGTGACAAGTGAAGTATCTGCAGTAGAATCTGTAAGGAGAAAAATATTGAAGCACCTAGGACAGTTAAGATGAAATTGAATTTAAAAAGTTTATGCAACTCATAGGAAGGCTTGAGAAACAAAGAGAGTAAAAACAAACATCTAGAGGTAACAAATAAAAAATGTCAGCATTCTAACAAACTATTCATGACCTTTAAATATTCTAAACATGTTAATTAAATTATATAAATAAGCAAAATCCATATAAAAGTGTCATCTAGTTTAAATTATGATTTAAAATAGTCCAAATTAGTAAAAGATGTAAGTAGATTAAATCAATTCAATAGACCCCCTGTTGGGGAAGTCTTATGTCAATAAAGCACTGTTGGGCCAATAGGAATCTAGATAGGTGGGACTAGGAGTCCAGGAGGACTCTGGGAAGGAGAAACACAGAGAGTCGAGATGTAATGCCATGGGGTAGGAAGCCCGGAAACTTCTCCCGTAAGAGACATATTTAGATTAACAATTATGGGGTAATTACTTAAGTCAGAGCTAGCCAGTAAGAAACAAGCAAGGCCAACAGCTTCATAATTAATATAGCCTCCTGTGTGTTTATTTGGGATTGATGTGGCTCTAGAACCAGGCTGGCAGGAAGGCTTCTCTCAAGAAAAAGGCTTCCCTTTACAGACCCCCCCCGAAAAAAACTCCAAAATAAATCCATGCCTACATAGGTCAAAATCATATTTCTGAAGAAGTCTACCAGAAGCTCAACTTTAAGTGTGTTGTGGATAACACAGGCCTATGATGGCACTTAGCATCCTGTTGAGGACATGTGATGAAGCATAGCTACCCACTTAAGGAGGCTGGAAGACAAGCTAGGGAAAGCAAAGGGTGAGTTCTCAGCAAATCATCAAGGACAAGTCCTACTGCCTCCAACAAAGCCCTGCTGTCTCTCAGAAGTGCTATCAGGCTAATGACAAAGCCCCAAACAGACAGCCTTTTGGGGATACTTCAGATCCAAATCCTAACAATAGTCTGAGAATAACTACATATTAAAACTGGTATAGAAAAATCCCAGTGTTCAGATATTAGCATTATGCCAACATCTATTTCCTGGCTTCAGTCTGTGGTTATATAGAAAGCTATCAGGGCAGACTGGGCAAATAACACAAGAAGTTTCTCTCTACTACTTCTGCAGTTTCTATTAGAGCCATGAGTTGTTTTATGATCAAATCAGTTAGCCAGACAACGTTAGTACACACTCAGACTTCAGCTATTGGGAGACAGATAAAGAAAGATCACAGACTTATGACCTTACTGAGCTGCATAAGAAAAAAACAAAACAAAACAAAAATCCACCAAATTCTCAATTCAACTGAGTTTTTATTGATTTCAATATTCACAAGTGGCTCCTGGTTACAGATCAGATGGTACAAATGTATGTTGAGTTCTGGCAAACGACTTCCTGGACCTTTGCTTTTACTCCTATGTATCTGAAGAGACATTCCATGTATGTAATTCTATTCCACAAATAGTATGGACTTCATGGTTTTTAAATGTCTCACAGTTACTGTACCACATTAGGGTCTCAAGAAACCCAACGTTGGGCAAGTAGCATGTGTGGTTGCTCTGATGCTGAGAAATAAAGCAGATGGCAGGCTAACTTCTCAGGTTGAGTAAAGGTTTGAAAGTACATCGCCTTGTTTTGTAAGCTCACCGAGTAGGAAGAAGTCTATAGTTGCTGAAAGACTTAATTATCTCCTTTTACTGACAAAAACATAAGCAACGTGTTACCTCCAAATCCCCAGGAATGAACATTTGGTCTAAGGCTTTAAATCTTCTGCCAGCTTAGGTTAAGAGATCAACACAGTTGAGCCCACACAAGTTCATCTCCAACTTGCAGAAAAGGTGGATTTTACCATCTTCCTATCTTTTCTTTTCCTAGTACTTTTCCAGAGTACCTAAAATGTTCATGATTAAAATGATGGAAATTCTTAATGTACTAGTCTGATCCCTGCAACCGTACCCCCCCCACACACAGCAAACAAACAAACAATCTTATAAACAACTTACCAGGTTCTCCTAAGGTCATCAGGGGATAGAGACCCTTCGGGTTATGTTGAACTATGTTACTCTAACACCCCTGCTTCCAGCCACCCCTAAAGTGATAGTGGAAGCTGCTGTGACCTCCAACCTTGGGGAATAGGTAATCCTGGCTGTCCAAGAGACACTAGCAATGAGATTGAGGCTCCAATCAGTAAAACCTCAAGTTCATGGGGCCGTTTTGAGGCTGTGGAACCTTTGGGGTCTGGTTGGCGGAAGTACATTTATAGGGATAGGCCTTTGAAGATTGCACCTGCTCATGTTTTTTGCTTACTCCTCTGTTTCCTGGTCCACTGCCAAATGAAAGAACTCTGGCCACAGTCTCCTAGCATGGCTGAAGAAGCCACTCTGCCATGACTTCCCACAATGATGGACTGAAACGTTTGGATATCATGGGTGAAATGAATCCTGCTACCCCTACTTGCTTTGGTAATGTAGTTTGTCACAGTGATGAGAAAAGAAAGAGAATTCGAAGGCTGGAATTATCTCCAGTATGATGATTTTCAGGTTGTTGGCTTATTTATTGATATCACCCATGTTTTAAATTATCTATAGACAAAATGTTCACCTGCTGCTTTTACTTGGGGAACCACTCAGATCACCTCCCCTCCAGAAAGCCACTGTTTTTTCCCTGCAATGAGCATACCCTGCTCTTTCCTTGGCAGAAAAATTGAGGGAGGGTAAGGGACAATATAGGTTCTGAAAAGATAGGAACAGCCAGTTCCCTCCTGTTCCTGAATGGCGATATGATATATGGTTCTAGGACTGTTTATATATACAATACCCCCCATCCCAAAGACCCATGTGTCAAAGGCATGTTTCAAGCTTGGTTCTGTTGGTGGCTGATTGGACAGGAGCCTGTCAGAAGCTAGGTTCCCTAGAAGGACTGTCATGTTGGGTTAGGGCCATGCACTTGCTGGGGACCATGGAGCTCTAGCCACTTCTTCTTGCTGTCTTGGTTGTTTTACTCCCTGCATTTCCACCATGATGTATTGTCCCTGCTCCAGAGAACTAAGAGTGTGAATGAGCCTTCAAGAACACAATGCAAAATGAAGCATTCTCCCTGATAAGTTCCTTTTCTCAAGATGTGTCATAGTGACAGGGACCTACAAACCACTAGTTCTAAGACAATGTCTTGAGAGAACAATGGTTAAGCAAGTAATATCTAAATATCAAATTTTTGATATTTAGATATTACTTCAATGACTTCAAAAATAAATGTCCGATAACCATGAAGATTATCCATTGGTACATTGTCACCTTTGAAAAAAACTCTTTCTCAATAAAAGAGTCCCAAGCTCAAAGATACTAAAACTAAGTTGTTAACTAATGTTCACACCTGACATTTACTCTACTTGGTAATAGCCCAAGTCTTATAAGTGCTATGTAATACACAAACTTCATGGCCACCAGAAGTAGCTGAGTATGTTCCTTCTTGGACCCTATTGCATAGAAGAAGAGCCTGAGGCAAGGGTTTGGGTGTGCATGTTTTATTAGAAAGTGCTTCCAGGAGACTGGAGGGAAGCGGGATGGAGCAGGTAGAGCTGCATACTAGCACAGCCTCAGTTGGCGTCCTCTGTAGCTGGATGGCTCAGAGCTCTGAAGGATGAACAGTGTTCACAGACAGTGTCAACTTTTGTTGCTCCATGCCCTCGAGTCACTGACTTCAGATGCTTCTATTTGTGAGGATGGACAATCACAGTATCTCTCAGAAAGGGTGGTCCCTATTTAGTCCAGGTCAGGTTTGCAGATGAGCTAGCAGTTGTGAGCCATTAGCAAATTTCACAGCAGCTGCACAATGAGTGTGCTGGCCCAAATTGAAAAGTGGGCTTGGCCAGGCTCCGGGGTAATCTACAGCTGTTTATCCCTCTAACGTTGTCACTTTATTCAGTTGTTTCCAACTCAAAATTCTCTTCATCTGGAGACAGCATTTACAGCATCTTGTTATCCAGAGGATAGAGTTTAGAGGTTGATTGGCAGTTGTGTCTTTTCTACATATTTAAAAATTGTATTATCTTAAAAGTTTTAGGAACTTTCTCTAGGCTTTTCTTGCTATAATAGTACCTCCTTCCCTCCCTCCCTCCCTCTCTCCTTCCCTCCCTCCCCTTCTTTCTTTCTTATTGAGATTCTGGGGATTTGAGAAGGAGCCTCATGTAATCTACCCTAACCTCAAATTCACTAGGTAGCCAATGCTGGCCTTGCTTGAGCTTCTGATCCTCCTGCTTCTGCCTCCCAAGCACTGGGATTAAAGGTTTGTGCCATTGCACCTGCTCAGTCCAGTCTCTACTAGTCATGCTGAGAGTCCTTTCAAGTGTTAAGCATGTGCATCTGGTCGTAAGTTCAGTGAAGTAGCAAGTCACCATTGGGGATGCACTGGATCCACTTAGAGATGCAACAAAGCTAGGACTCCCGACCCACATGCACCCCATTTTAATCAGAGGATCCCAACATGGTTTCACCTGAGGCAAGAAAAATTTATCTAGTCATGGAGGTTCAAAGGCTCACATCTGGTGATGATTTTCCTATTGAGAATCAAGACAATGCACAGCATCCCAGGGCAAGACATAAGCATCATGCAGATGACTGTGTCTCACGCCTTTGGATGTCTGTCTGGATGCACAGCCATGGTTTTTTTAATCATTGGGAAGGGATTCCACTTGACAATTTATTTAAACCTAACCACCTCTCCAAGACAATGAAAATCATTACAGAGCAAATTTCTACCTTCTTGATACCTCACATTGGGATTAAATTTAGCACATTAAATATCAACCCCTTGGGGAAAAGCTCAAACCACATCCAAACCACAGCATACTTCCTGGTCCCGGAGTTTGGGATCCTTCACTCAATTGGAACAATGTTCTTGGGGCACAAACCACATCTGAATCATAGCTATAAAAGGGTAATGAAATTGAGTCACAACAGGCAACAACAGCACCCACAATATGGTTCTTCCTTTTTTCTCTAGAGCCCCTCTCATGTTCAGTGACAATGTCTGTTTGCAAGATGGCTTGCATTCTGCTAGAACAAAAATGTCTTTTTAAAGCAAAAAGGCATTTTGATTTATCTTTACATTTCCCAGAACCTAGGATGAAGCCTTCCAGGTAGTGAGTACTTTGACAGATATTTGTTGGTATCAACTTTCACCAGCAGTGATGAGGCAACGAGTGTGGGAAGTGGATGATACATTGTGGAGTACTCAACCCTTTGGAAACAAGAGATGATAGAGTGTCTTTGAAAAACTTGTAACAAAAGTAGAACAAAGCACTTACAGAATTAAGGGGTATATTATCTTTATGACAGAATAGATGTTTTCATATCCCCAATAAACACAAATAAACTCGTAAAGCATCTCTCAAAGTATCTTCCATGTGATATTTAAAACATGATCGACAGTCCTCAAAAGCTCTTTGACATAATTTAGGCTGTGTGGTAATTTGAATAGGTATGGCTTCCATAGACTCATGTGCTTCAATGGTTGGCCCGCAGAGAGTGGCACTGTTAGGAGGTGTGACCTTGTTGGAATAGGTGTGGCCTTGTTGGAGGAAGTCTGTCACTGTGGAGGCAGGTTTCAAAGTCGCATATGCTCAAGCTAAGCCTAGTGACACAGTCTCCTTCCGTTGCCTGTGGATCAAGATATAGAACTTGCAGCTCCTTCTCCAGCACCATGTCTGCCTGCGCACTGCTATGTCTTGTCATGATGATAGTGAACTAAACCTCTGAAACTGTAAGCCAGCTCCAAGTAAATGTTTTCCTTCCTTAATAAGCGTTCTCGTGGTCTAAGACAGGGTGCTATAATTAAATATGATAAACAAGATGGCTCAAAAGCAAACTAACAGCCACCTCTCACAGTTTTGGGACCTGTGAGACATAAGCATCATGCAGGTGACTGTGTACCACGCCTTTGGATGCACAGCATAGTTTTTTTAATCATTGGGAAGGGATTCCAAGACTGACTGACAACCCTAGTTCAATTCCTGGAACCTACATGATGGAAGGAAAGAATCCCACCTCCACACGTGTCATGGTTCACTTATGAACCTATGTGCACCCACAAATTTTTAAAAATAATTTGTATTTTGAGATAGGGTTTCTCTGTGTATCCTTGTCTATCCTAGAAATCACTCTACAGACCAGGCTGGCTTCAAACTCAGAGATCTGCCTGCCCCTTCCTCCTGAGCAAAGTGCTTTTTAAGCGTAAATTCTGTCTTTGTTTCCTCAAGCTGCTATAATGAACACCAGCAGTTTAAATAACAAGTGTTTTCTAACTAACCCTGTTCATCAGGGTGCTACTCCTAGAACTTACAAGTCCCCTCTTCTAATACTATCAACTTGAGAGTTAGGATTGTGACTTAGGAACTGGTGGGAGAAATGACACTAAGTATACAGCAAACTCTCCTATTTCCTTTAATGACATTAATGACTTTGTAAGAAGAGGATGGGAATTCTAAGCTAGCAAGCATGTTCACTTATCATTCAATGCTTTCTGCCATGTCATGATGTAACTGGAAGGTCTGGATGCTGGTATCATGCTGTTGGACTTTCTCTTCTCAAAAATTATGATGAACATAAATGGATTTTTCTTTCCTTTTTAAAAATTATTTCTTTTATTTTGAGATTATAATGCAATTGCATTATTTATCCCTTGCTGTTCATCCTTCCAAACCTTCCCATACACCCCTCCTCACTCTCTTTCTAATTTATGACCTCTTTTTTCATTAAGTGTTGTTATATGCATATGAATGCCTATAGTATATATTTATTCCTAAACACAACTTGCTCAATCTGCTTATTATTGCATGTATTTATGCTTTCAGGGCTGGCCATTTGGTATTGTACAACCAATTGGTGTCCTTTTTCCTAGGAAAGATTCTTTGGTTTCAGGCACTTAGTTACTGTAACAGAAAATGAGCCAAGGCAACCATCATTCTTCAGATTACAGCTATCTCATTTTGACCTGGGATCTCCCCAAAGGCCCATGTTCCTGGCGTGCACCTTGAAACTCCTTCTCCTTACTTATTTTCAAAACTGTTTCTGCTGTTTGGATAATTGTCAGATAGCACCCCATTTATTGGTAGCCGAAATGTACCTTAGTTCACTCATGCTGCCACAAAGGAGGTACTGTGGGTACTGTGTAAGTAAAAGTGGAGCTTTTCTTTTGTCCCACTGGTCCAGTCCCAAATAATCACGCAAAAGCTTATATAATTTACAAACCGTTTCGTCTATGGCTTGGGCTTATTTCTAATTAGCTCTTACAACTTAAATTAGCCGTTTCTATTAATCTACATTTTGCCAGGTAGCTTCGTGGATTTACCTGTTCTCAAGGTTCCTCTTACCTTATTCCTCTAGTGACTGGCTAAGTCAAAACTCCCTCTGACACTGCCCTTCCTTCTCCCTGTTTGACTTTCCCACCTAGCCTTTTTCTGCCTGGCTACAGGCCAATTCAACTTTATTATTAACCAGTGAGAGGATACACATTCACAGCGTACAGAAGGATTATCCCACAGCAGCAGGGTAAGCTGGCAACTTCAGCAATAGCAATTGGTTTCTCACGTGTGCAGGGTCTAGGTGTTTGGTCAGGGCTGCCCACTCCTTCCTGTGTCTTCATAGCCTTTCCTTACCACATGATTGTGGAGAGAGACAGGGAGAACAAGAATGCTATCTCTGATGTATTTCCCCATAATGTATAAACACACCCTCTTAAGATCTCATGTCACTAATCTTTGTGTATGTGAAAATATGCTGTATGAGTGTCATGCGTGTGCATATATACCTATGGAGGTCAGAGGTGGACTCTGAATGCCTTCTGTCTATTTGCATATCTATCTATGTATCTATCTGTTTATTTGTATATCTAACTATTTGTATATCTATCTATCCATCCATCTATATCTATTTCTATATCTATTTCTATATCTATGTATCTATCCATCCATCTATATCTATCTATGTATCTATTTGTCAATCTATCCATTTGTATATCTATCCGTTCATCTATATCTATCTGCCTATCTATCTATCTATCCATCTATCTATCTATCTATCCATCTTTTATTTTTTGAGGAACAGTCTCTCAATGAACCAGGAGATTGTTGGCTGGCTAGACTGGCTGCCTAACAAGCTCTAGGTATCCAACTATCCCCAACCAACACTAGTACCAGGGTTACAGATACAAACTGCCATCCTTGACTCTTATGCAAATATGAGGTGTTGAAACTCAGATCTCCATGCTTAGGTGGAAAACACCTACCTACTAAGCAATTTTACCAGCCCTGACCACATGTAATCTTAACTACCTTCTTGGAGGTTCTTTCTCCAACTATAGCCATATCTACAGTGGAGATTTCTGAATTGTATCTTGAAGTTTACTCAGTTTTAGAAAGCAACAAAATATATGTGGCTTGTCACTTTAAAAACAAAAATATAAATGGAGAAGGCTTTAAAAAGAAAGAATCCAAATCCATTGGTAATTCTTCTCTGAGCTCTCATCTTAGGGTCTGAATGTAGCTGTCCCTGACAATCGGATACTCCTGCCAACTCTCTCTCCACCAATACTCAGAACAATGGGACCAGAGTGTAGGGCCTTGGAAGGACTTGTTGGGCGCACCTCTCCACATTCGTTTGTTCATTGTCCCACAGCTGCCATTCACAGCCTTTTAGAGAAGGTCCACGCTTATCAGAAGAGTAGGGTTTCAGCTGCTAGAGTGCTTTGTGACTCCCAGTCACTCTCCCTGCCTCCAGCTCTTTAGAACTGTTCCTTGAGACGCCCTCAAGCCAAAAAGGTGACACAATTTGCATTTGCCTCAATGCCTCCACAGAGCCTCTCCAAGATTATTTTACACTCAGACATATTATACTATTTTTTTCTACAGGATTGCCAATTAGAAATGGGAGCTGAAATGTATCCTATACCCTACAATTGTACATACAAAGTCCCAACGTCTGAAGAGGAACAATGTCACCCTATCTATGGAATCTAGCTGCCTAGTGAAATATTCAGCAAATGTTTATTACGTGGAAGTATCTGATTTAAATGTCAGTGTTCTCTAAATTACTTTGCTGCTCTCCAAACTCCTTTTTCAAGCTCCCCAAGACTACCTTTCTTCCTCTTCTCACCTAAATCCTTAAACACACACTGCATTGTCTAGCTTATCATTGGTAAAGATGCAAGCTCCACTTAGATGACCCAAGCTCTTGGCTAGTTGATGCTGAATTGTAAGCTGTTAGGGATAGAAAACATACGAACATAAAATTATGTTTTTTCTCTTTTACGTAGGTTTTGATTTCATCACCATAGAGAATGGAACCTTCCAATTAAGAACAATTGTGTAAAATGTTGAGAGGAATGACTTAATTTTCTGCCAAAAAAAAAAAAAGATATATGCTTCCTTTTATGTCTGAGCCACAAATCTCTGCAATGTTGAGTGACAGCTGCCGCTGCATAGCAGATTGCTTCCTGACTTTTTCACACCAAAGTAGCTTTGTATTTGTTGATTTTACCCAGGTTTTAAAAGGGTTTTGTCTGGGTTTTATGTCTTAGTTATTTTTGTGTATTTAAGTATTTTTTAATGTTTAGACTTACATATTTAAGTGTGTGTGCAACTCGTAATTAATTTTCCATTTCTATATCACTTGAAAAACTCCAGAGTTTTTACTCAAAAGATGACAAGCTTTTATCAGAAAATGTGACTAGACCAGCAGGGAGCAAAGAAGCTTTCCACTCACCTCATGGATGCTTGTCCTGGAACTATATATGAGTTTCATTAAAATATTGAAGTTATTTCCTGAAGACTCAGTTGGCGTCCAAGGTTTGGAATCACAGTAGCCAGCACATTGGGGCTTGGGTTCAGTGAGATGACACAGTCAGTAAAGGTACTTGCTTCCAATGCCCCTAATCAGGACGATGCTTTGCTTTGCTTTCTGCTTTGCCATGCCCTTTCCCCCAAGCCTGACTCCTCCTACTAATCCTTGTTTCTGCATCAGGACTCACCCTTCCAAGTCACATTCCCCCAATAGCTATGGGAATTCAGTTCACCAGTGTCATACTTCGTTATACAGTTCCTGTTATGAATTGTATCTCTGTTTACTTTCCCAAATGCACTAGAAATTCCTTGGGAGATGATTGTTCTAGATTCCTTTCCTGGTCCTTACTGTACATAACACACAAAAGATACTAATTATGCTGAATTATCTCAAATGTACCTTACCCTCAAGTTAGAGGGTAAGGTCCTGAGACCCTGACATTCCACCTGCTCTTGTGAGGCATTTTGTGAGATTTTCCAACTGCTTAACATTTAGTAAAGACTTAATCTTTTTGGAAGAGAGTTTTGGCAACTGTATTCAATGATGCTGATTTTTCACCCCTTAACTTATTTTTATCTTTTTGTGTGGGAGGTTGAGACAGGGTTTCTCTGTGTAACATTGGCTTTCCTGGAACTCACAGAGATCTGCCTGCCTCTGCCTCCCAAGTGCTTGGTGTAAAGGTGTTCATCATCAACATCCAGGTCTCTCTCTCTCTCTCTCTCTCTGAGTGTGTGTGCGTGTGTACAATTATTTATTAGTCTATACATATTTTACTTTTTTAGGAAGAAAATTTTATTTTGATTCAATCTTACCTTTCACTTGATTTTATAAATGGGTGTTCAATGTAAGACTAAAACTGTTAAAATATACAAAATATACTAATAATAATTTTACTGCCATTGGTGTCATTTACACAAGCTGATCTTATCAGCAATGAAAACTATAGTAATGATTATTGATAACTCTCTATCCCTTGAAAAGACCATACCCATATCTTGGGTGTGCAATTCCCTTTCCCTAAGCCTTTTACCATAAATTCCCTTGCTTGAACCTATATTAAAACTACTT
Source organism: Mesocricetus auratus (assembly GCF_017639785.1). NCBI lineage: Eukaryota > Metazoa > Chordata > Mammalia > Rodentia > Cricetidae > Mesocricetus > Mesocricetus auratus. Next base: position 16,946,605 of record NW_024429199.1, on the reverse strand, counting down.
TTTAAATTCCAATTTTGTTTTTTAAAAATATTGGATTACCTGATACTGTACAAGCTTAACTATAATAAGCAGGGATTATCAGAATAAAGTTCAGTTGGCATTGGTTGAAGGGATTGAGGAGAGGAAGCCATTCATCTGGCTGGGATTCAAAGAGAATGCTGTGAAGTCAGCTCAGGTGGTTACATTTAGGAATGATGAGTAAATACACAATACACGTAGGGTAATGGGCAGAGATATGTTGTAGATATCAGAAAGGAGAAGGATCTACAGACTTGACAGAAACTCACAGCTTCTCTGACATAGGTGGAGATGGAGACATAGGTAAAATGTGGAATTATTAACTTATATGGATTACTATAACAAAACACCACAGCGTGGGGGACTTAAAGAACAAGAACATGTTTGCTAACTATTTCAAAGCTGTAAGTCAACAGATAGACTCCAGAGAGGGTCCCTTCCTAGCTTGCCCCTGCCTGTAGTCTCATGATATCCTCACAAGGCCTTCCACAGTGCACAGATTTGTAGAATCCATAGAGTGCTCTGGTAAGGGAATTAATCCTGTTGCCTTCGGAAACTGTCCTGACGACCTTCTAATTAACCTAATTAATTCTAATTAACCTCCTGACTTGGTTTGCTTTTCAGTTGCTGTAATAAAACACCCCAAAAGAAAGCAACTTAAGAGAGAAAGTGGCTCTTCTGGTTCATGGTTCTGGGAATTAAACCTGGATTCTCTGTGAGAGCAGTCAGTGCTCTTAACCATTGAGCCATCTCTCCAGTTCAGGGTTAGTAAGGCTATTTTAAATGCTGAAGTATGTTCCTTCAAGTACTTATTAATACCTCGATACTGAGTAGTTTTTTTTTGGTTTTGTTCTTTATCTAATGGAAAAAGGGAACATCACTCGAGCTGGGATGTACTGATGTCCTGAGTTTCCTTAACTTGATGCTTCAAGAAGAACGCAGCATTGCTGCTTCTGTCTTCCTTCTGCAAAACAGAACCTGAGGATAATCATGAGTAAGTCTTAAAAAGTTCAGGCCTGTACTTTAAGAAACAACACACAGAAACTAGAAAGCACTGAAGTATGGTTCCAAGTTCAGGGAGACTAAAGAGACATAGTAATGAGACTCAGCCATGTCTAGTTAGGCTCTCAGTTTGCAAAGAAATGTTACTGGATAATTAGTGAAATTGGAATGGAGTGTGTGACTTTAATTGGTAGCCAATTAACGTTCATTTTCTGATGCCAGTAATCCTCTGTACCCTTCCCCTACCAGGAGAATCCCTTTAGCTTTAGGAGGAAAAAAAATCCTAAAATTTTACAAAGCTGTGGGATACTATATCTGCTACTTATTCTTGAGTGATTCAAAAATACTTACATAGGTGATGTGCAGTAATTATGCAATATTGTGTGTTAAGAGGAGTTATAGCAAAATGTGACTAACTGGATCATCTGGTATATATTGCTTAAGAATTCTTTGTATCATTCTTGATTTCTTTTTTGTATGTTTGAAAGTATCTCAAAATGAAAAGTTAAATAAATTGATGACATACAGACCAAAGAGCATAAGAAAGTAAATTAATGTGGCTGCCCAAGTTTAGGATTTAACAACGGTAAAATAAATTATTGAAGAGAATATCCTAAAGTACAGCATCTTGTAAATACCTGTATCCATCCAGTGAAAATTGTCTGGCCAATGCGCACACTCTGTTGATGAAGAACAGTAGGCTCACGTGGCTCTTAGAGACAGAGTTGAGTTGTACAATAACCAACTCCCTTTTTATAGCTTTGTTTCTGGAATCAAACATGAGTCATTTCTTAGAGAGGTTCTCAACCTATGCGTCATGATGCCCACAGGAGTTGCATATCAGACACCCTGCATATCAGATATTTATGTTACAATTCATAATAATAACAAAATTATAGTTGCGAAGCAGCAATGAAACAATCTTGTGGTTGGGGTCACCACAACATGAGGAACCACATTGAAGGGGGACAACATTAGGAAAGTTGAAAACCACTGTGCTAAAATGAAATAAGACTGTATCAATTTGTTTGGAGGGACAATACTATATTATTAGAAATTAAGTGTAATTATGTTTTACTTTTGCAATCCAGAAACATCTCAGCTATGCTCAAACAATCATGCAACCAGTTAACTTAGTCTCGTGTTTATAGCAGATTTAATCCCATAGTGATATGGGGGAATGAAAAACTTTAATATTATTTCACCTTGTGCAACATCCATTGTATAGGCATGTTGAAAACCATGGTGTGAGCATGGATTATGAGGATAGGAGAGACTGGGATTCTTCCTGGAGAACTATGTTAACCAGTTTTCCATTGCTGTAATAAACTATCAGTCAATCAACTTATAAACAAGAAAGGTGCATTTGTCCATGGTTTTAGAGGTTCCAGCTTGCTTTGGGGCATATGCTGAGGCAGGACATGGTGGTTCAAGCTACCCCCTTTATGTTGATCAAAAAGGAGAGGAAGAAGAGGAAGAGGAGGAGGAAAAGAGGAAGAGCAGAAGTCAGAGTTGGAGTCAGGTTCCTAACATCGCCTTCTGTAGCATGCCCCTCAAGCAAGACCTTGTAGGCTTCCAGCCCTAGAATATGCTGGGCTATTGACCTGGATATGATTATCCTGAGCTATCTAAACCCAGGTCCAGAATCCTCTTGTCAGTCTCTGCTGCCCATCAGGACAGCTGCTCTCTGGGCTCCACCATTCCTTGTCCTTCTTTCTTAGCCCTTAGTTCTTTTCCCTCCTCTGTCGAATGACTGTCGTAAATACACACATGCTGTCTAACAAGACCACACCAATCCTACCATCAACAAGTCTGAAGAAGAGCTGCCTTGGAACCTTAGAAGCAAAGGGAAACTTAAATGGGCATTCTCTTCTACTAGCTACAGTGATGTAGGTTGTCTAATCCTCCAGCTGGGAGAGTGTGCAAATCAGGCAATCAACTTATAAACAAGAAAGGTGCATTTGTCCACAGTTTTAGAGGTTCCAGCTTGCTTTGGGGCATATACTGAGGCAGTATATGGTGGTGCAAGTTCCCACCATTCTAACCACTTGCTTTTCTTGGAATATTCACCATTGGCTATTATGACAATGATACTTTCCCCCTGTCTAACCTAGTTCTATGTATTCCTTATCCCTGGTTTTATAGCTAGTAATGGAGTAAATTAAAGGCAATCTTGACTATTTTTGACACTGAGGCTTCCCCCACCCAGCCCTAACCCTGACAAACTCCTATTCATTCCTCAGATCAAGCCAGCAATTCAAGGAAAATTTCCCACAAACCAACGCCATGCCATTCTTCCTTCTTCTATCTCACTTCCACCATGGCACGCTACTGGATTTTATCATATGTAAGACATTTCTTCCTTCTGGTTTGGATATGTGCTGAAGAGTAGAACTTACGTAGATTGGGGGAGGAGAATAACAACACTATATTTTGCTTGTATGTTACCTGTGCTTTTTAAGGGTGGTCATGTAAGAAGTTGTGGGTTTTGATGCATTGATGAAATGTATTAAGCTAATTGAATTCTGAGTAGGCCATGAAGTTTAGGAAATTCTAAAGGGGCAACATGGTGGGGTGAGTGTATTATATAACGTGGGAAGTGGGAGAATTTAGAGAGTAGGGACATTCTAATTTCGTTGCATTTGTGCTGCCTGGTAAGGGAGGAACAGAACTCTTGTCCTGAGTCTTTTTATTGGCTGAGGGACATGGAGTAATCATTTTAATTCTCTAAGCATCATTTTCCTTTCAGAACAACTTCTGATACGGGAACTAGAGTTATTTCCTTCCAAAAACAGAGTTAATAATGCTTACTAAATATTTTTAAAAAGCAGAACAAAAAGCAGGTAAGACAAGGATAAGTTCTTATTCAAAGTTTAAATACCTTCATCATAAAAAAACACAAACTTCATTTGGAAGGCAAAGAAATGTTTTGCAATTGGAGCCATCACATTTGAAATTTCTGGGAAAACAAAAGAACTATCTTTGCAGGCCTATTTAGCAATGACTCCAAAGGGCTGAGTGTGCATACTTCAGAAAGCCCGTGATTTTTATCAGCCATGTGATCCTAGCTGACAATAGCATACTTAGCAAACTTGGTATATTAAAGAAGTGTGGGCAGCAGTCCGACTTCTCTTCTCCCATATATGAACTGACCTCGTCATTTTTGAATTTCATACAGTTTCTCTGTTAGCATTAAGCCAGAATTGTGGAAAAATGTATAAAATAAAAAGTCTAGGACGTGACTTGCATAGATTGCTGACTATCATTCTTGGGTTAGAATTTAAGAACTCCTCCATGGATGACCATGGTTTGTTTGTTTTTCATGTATTTGATGATAGAGGAACCCTAAACCAAACAATTGTGGTGAGGTTCACAAATATTTAAGTGTCCTAAGTGACCACAGAGAGGGATTTGTGACAGGCTAAAAAGCAAGACTCGGTTATATATATACATATGTGTATGTATGTATATATAATCAAAGTATATATATTCAAAGTAAGTTGCTGTTTTTAACATTTGACTGTAATGTGATGAAAATGCTAGAAATTGTAGGTAGACCATGCAGTCATGTGAAAGACTCTCTACACAGACTACTGTATGATGCAGCATATAGTGACCAAAGCATAAGGGCGAGGAACCAAGCCCCACACCTCTACTGAGATATGAGATGTGAGCATTAATTTCTGTCATTTATTACTTCTGTAGTGTTTGGCATTTTTCCTCATTGACTTAAATGCTATTCCAGCATTGTTTCTTCTCCTCTCTAGCCTCATAGATGTACTTATCTTTCTCCTCAGTGTAAATGATTCCTCCCAGTGCCCTGTGTTAGAACTGGCAAAGCAGTTGTCTTAGTTGCAGGTTCTATTACTGTGAAGAGACACCATGGTTTATAAATTCTTATAATGGAAAAGCATTTAATTGGGATGGCTTACATTTTCAGAGGTTTACTCCATTATTATCATGCTGTGACATGGCAGTGGGCAGGCAATGGTGTTACAGAAGGAGCTGAAAGCCCTGCCTCTTGACCTGCAAGCAACAGCAAGTGGTCTAAACTAGGTGTAGCTTGAGCATAGGAGACCTCATAGCCACACCCACAAAACACACTTCCTCTAACAAGACCTACTTCAACAAGACCACACCTCTTAATAGAGTCACTCCCTATCAGCTTATAGAGGCCAACTACATTCAAACTACCACAGTGATCCTTTAGTCTGCTCTTACTGTGGAAAGTTTTTCTTTCTCCTTCAATTGTGACAGATTTGCTGAGTACATTAGTCTAGGTTGGCAGGACCTGAAATATGTCACCACAAGACATCCTGGCTTTTTTTTCTGTTGAGAAATCTCTTATTTTGATGAGCCTACCTTTATATATAGCTTGATGTTTCTGAAAGCTTCTAATTCATTTCATGTGTTCTGTTTATTTAGTGTTTTAACTGTAATATGATGTGGAAGGTTCTGTTACTTTTTGATTGACTTTATAAAAGCTCCATACACCCACCTGGGAATCTCTTTTTCAAGATTTGAGACATTTGGGGCTATAATTTTATTGAAAATATTTTCTGTTCCTTTAGCATGAAATCACATTGTTCTTCTTCTATTTCCATTATTCATATATTTTGTCTTTTAATCTATGTTCCACAGGTCTCACAATTTACTTATCTTTGTTATTCTGGTGGGTTATACATTACAGAGGACTTTTTTTTCCTCTTGCAGTTTTCAGTACTTTCTATTTTTCTGCATATTTGTGTTTTAACTATCTTTCATGGGGAGATATTTTCTGCTCTTGTCTATTTGGTGTTTTATGTGCTTCTTATGTCTCTATGGGTATGTCTTTCATTAGTTTTGGGAAGTTTTGTCTTCTGATCTTGTTGATGATCTGGTCTATGCCATTGACTTGGGGTTCTTCTCCCTCACCTATGGCTATAGTGTGAAGATTTGGTATTTTCATGGCATCTCTACTTCCCTACATGTTCCTTTCCTGTGCCCAATTTAAAATTTTTCATATTCTTTGCTTGTTTAGTCTATTTTCTCTGCTTTATCCTTAAGTCTCATATTCTCTCATCTATTTGATCCATTCTGCTTGTAAGGCTTTTCCTTTGAGTTTTCTAGTTGGGTTATTGAGTTTTTCAACTCTGTCTTCTTTACAGCTTGAGTCTTTTCAGTATTTCTGGATCCTTGTTGAATTTGCTACTCAAGCCATTTGTGCCTTGTCATTCAGTCTCATGCTTGTGTTTCCTTGTGCATCAGTTGCATGCTTATTAGTTTGCATTCATTCCCCCCTTTAAATTCACTGACCTATCTGTTTGTGTCCTCTTTAAAGTCCTTGAATTCTTTGATGATGTTTGTGATTGTCCTTTTAAATTTTGTGTCCTGAGCTTTATTTAGATGATTCTCTTTGGAGAAGTTTCAATAGGAATGGTGGGTTGAGAGAAATACACTGCTTGCCTTTTCATACTGTTTTTATGATGAGACATGGGCAAGCAGACTTCTTCTGTTGGTTGTGTGTCTGGTGTGGACAGAGAAGGCTGGACTGGTGCCAGGGAGTTTGGCAGGGCACAGACAGGGTTCACCAGGCTGGGTTGGGCTCTTTTGGTGGCACCTAGTGTAGGTCTGTGACTTAGGAAGTGTGAATGCAGGGCAGGATCAGGTACACCCACTAATCTGGGCCAGACAACAGGGTCTATGCACTAGAGTATGAATCTGCTACAAGCAGCCATGTGACTGGAATTGGGAAGAGTTGGGCCACTGAGCGCAAGAAGATTACCTATGTCTCTGTGCCACATGGACTGACTACAGGGTCCCTGCAGGAAGGGGTCTGTGGTCCAGAGAGGGAGAGTCTGGGTGAAGGTCATGATCACTGACAAGAAACTTGGGCAGGTTAAAGTTGAGATACTAGTTGAACTTAAAACAAAACAAAAACAAAAACAAGCAAACAAAAATCATCTTTATTCATTTAGTGGTAATGTATGCAGTGTTCAATAGGGACTAAGCTGTAATAGGATTGAGATGTCATTTTCCCCTGAAGGACTACTATTTGCAGATACCAGGCTTTATCCTCACTATTTCTCTGAGAGTAGAAACTGTCACCAAAACCAATCATTATCAAAGGGTACTGGTAGCCAAATGGAAAAAAAATAATGATCACCACCTAAGCATCAACCATGTTAAGTAGCGGAGCACTGTGTGTGTGTGTGTGTGTGTGTGTGTGTGTGTGTGTGTGTGTGTGTGTTTACTGACTATTAGTAAATGTGACTGCATGGTAAGAGAATGAGCACAGAAAGACAAGCAATTGACAATGAGCTAGAGAAAAGCCAGGAGAAGAGATGTGTGAACCGCCATGGAATAATCCTTCTGTACACTGTGTAAATTGCACCGTGATTACTTGGGGGGGAGTGGGACCTGGGAAGAATAGAGGGGGTAAAGAGGAAGGGAGTTGGTCATGGGGGAACAGGAAGTTGAGAGGGTGGGGGTAGAATAGGGGGAAGAGGGAATCATAGGATCGAAGACAGATCAGGCACCAGAGTGACCTCGAGTGATCTAAAGGTATAACATCAATTGGCAAGCTAAGCAATAGTGGAGGGACCACCTCGAATGCCCATTCCTGATAATGAACTTGATGTCTATAACCATCCGGGAGCCTTCATCCTGTGACTGATGGAAGCAGAGGCAAACACACAACTAATCACTGAACTGAACCCAAGGAACCCAGTGACAGAGAGAGAGGAGTGATGAGCAAATTGGCAAAGAATGGGCTGGCAAAACCAGCAGAGACAGCTGATCTGAACAGGGGAGTGCTCTTGGACGCCAGACCGACAGTGGGGAGGCCAGCATGGGACTGATCTGGACCCCCCAAATGTGAGTGTCAGTGAGAAGGCCTGGGCAACCTATGGGGCCCTGAGCTGTGGATCAGTGTCTATCCCTGGTATACAAACTGTCTTCATGTGCCTATAGCACAAAGAGAAATGCTCTCTCAGCCTGGACTCTTAAGGGAGTGCCTTGACCCTACCAAGAGTAAAATGACAGACTCTAGATATCCCCTATGTGGAAGGATTTGGCAATAGGGTGGGAGGGAGGGGGGAAGGGGAGTGCGGGAAGAGGGGAGGGAGAGGGAACTGGGATTGACATGTAAAACAAGCTATTTAAAATTAAAATAAAAAATGATAAAAAAAGAAACTGATTGGCAAATAGCAGGACAGGATAAGGTTAGGTGGGAAAACCAGACTAAGGACACTGGAAATAAGAAGAACAGAGTCAGAAGAGTCACCATGGAGACATGGAGAGGAGACAGGAAGTGCAAGGTAAAAGACAGGTAATGCTATGTGACAGAATGCAGATTAATATCAATGGATTAATTTAAATTGTAAGAGCTAGTTAGTAATAAGCCTGAGGTATCAGTCGGGCATTTACAATTAATATTATTAAGTCTCCATGTCATCTATTTGAGAACTGGTGGTTGTTTGGGGACCAGTTACAGTTTATGAGGGGGTGGTGGTGGCTAAGGCAGGAGATGAGGCAGTTTGGGCTCAGACTCTAAAGAAAAGACTCAGGGAAAGAAATGCAATAGGGTAACTTCAAACAGTCACAGCTCTCGGAGTGCCTGGACACAGGAGCCCTGGAAAAGCTTATGTATAGAAAGATGAAAAGAGGAAAGGGGAGGGACAGGGTTAGGACAAGAACAGAGGAGGACAAAGTGGGTTTTCTTTGGTTTTAGTTGGCAGTGAGTATTGAACAAAAGGAAATAAGACTAGAGGGGCTACAGATTGTACACTCTGCCCTGTTTGCTGGTCCACCCTGAGTCTCAATGTCATTCCCTGGTCTCACAGATGCCTGTCACACTCAGAGAGCTCCGATGTGAGCCTTGGTCTCAGATGTTGCCCACAACTCTGGAAGGTCCTTTAGAAGACTGGTTGCCTCTACTTGCCTCTTCCTCAAGCAGCTCTTTGCAAAATTGGGTCACAGATCCTGGTCCAGTCTTCCGGGGTTAGCTTGTGGATGTTGGACCCATTCCTCCCTGTGCTATCCTCCTTGGGGTTCGGTATGTCACTCGAATCCCGGATCTGTTTCCCTAATGTCTTTGCTTCCAATCAGGGTTCCTATTGCTGAACGCATTATGGTTCTGATTACGAGTGTCTTCCCTTTAGATGAAGGTATTAATCTGGCCAGGTTTCGGTGTGTAGTCCCATGACACATGCAGTGAAGTTTCCCTAACACGCAGTTCACAGAGAGCCTGGAGCTGTCAAGCCACTGACTCAGCAGGGATCTTTTGGAAATGGTACCTGCAGCTGTTCGGTCAAGTGGGGCAGGTGGCATCTTCTCTTTCGTCAGTGCGGGCACTCCCCCATGTTTTCTGCTCTTTACAATGCCATCTACTGAAAGTGCAAGTCCAGATTTGTCTGAGCCTTCTTAAGCTGTGGCTTCTGCCATATGCTGTGGTGGGTTCCTGTCACTAAGAGTAGAGAGCTCCCCAAATGGTGCCAGGCCATTGACTGACTCTAGACTTTCTCTCCTTTGTGAAGTCCCTCATTTTATGTTGCTGTTAAAGCTGGAGATACTCCAGCATCTCCCACCTCTTCTGATACCTGTTTCCACACCCCCACTCCACCCCCTGTTTATTCTCTGGAGTTTCCAGCCAGTAGACCTTTCCTCCCCTGGTCAGCCATCTTCTGAAGATCTCTTCCTACCTACTGCTGCTTCTACTTTACCCTTAGAATTATTGTGTGAAAATCTGGAATAAATGAGAGATGGTTCTTAACACAGGTTAGAACTCTGCCCTTCTCATTTGACAGGTGGCTACGTGGACAAAGGTATTCCTTTTCTAAGCAACTTGTAATCTCACTCTTGGAAGTCTTGCAGTTTTCTGCTGGGTCTCATCTATCTAGGCCAGGCTTTGGTGGGAGGAGAGGGGAGAATGGGGCTCTTATCTGATCCGGAAGACTTTAATGGGCTTTTTTCCTCCCTTCAAAAGTTCTTCCTTTTGCCCACACCTCTCTGCTGAGCAGTGCATGTCTTATCCTTCTACCGTTCCTCCTTCTCCTTCGTCTTAGCCATACCCAGACTCCATCTAGGCATCTCTCTGCTGTGCTGTGAGTGGTTCTTTTTGCTTCCATTCCTATTGAAACCCTCCTTATACTGAGTGATAATTACTCTTCGATAGTTACACTGCCCCTGACATTAAGTATTCAGAAAAGACATTAAATTCATGATCATCTAAGTACTTGCATAATTTCTGTGCCACACGTCTTTCTCTTGCCTAGTGTGGCTATGTTCCCTGTGTTCGTATGTATTTGTATACAAATTTCCATTTTGGTCTCAGTCAGATGCTTGAAGCAGCAGCTGAGGTTTGGTTCTTCTGTTGCTCTTTTTATCTCCTTTTTGCTTCCCAAAATATGGCATCTGGTGTGACTCTCTGATGGTGTTATCAAGGTGCTCAATGGCATGAAATTAGTCGAATCCTCAACGCCAGAAGCAGTGAAGAAACACAAGAAGGCTCTTCTGTCTGAGTGGGGACAAGAACATCATCCCCGAGGAGGGCAAGGGGATCCTGGTAGGAGATGTGGGGCAGACTGTGAATGACCCCTACACCACTTTTGTTAAGATGCCTCCAGACCAACAACCGCCACTATACTCCCTATGATGTAACCTACCAGGCCAAGGAGAGCAAGAAGGAGGAACTGGTGTTCATTATCAGGACCCCTGAGTGTGCATCTCTTAAGAGCAAAATGATTTATGCCAGCCCCAAGTATGCCATCAAGAAGAAGTTGACAGGAATCCAGCATAAATCACAAGCAATCTGCTACGAGGAGGTCAAGGGCTGCTGCACCCCGGCAGAAAAACTAGGAGGCAGCGCTGTCATCTCCTGGAGGGCAAGCCTTTGTCAGCCGCCTCCAGGTCCATGCCTGGAACATCTAGCAGCCCCAGACCTGCTCTCATGTGTTGCAGTCTGCCCCTTTCCTGCCAGACCAGAGGGGCTAGAGGGGATCCTATCAGAGCACAGGTAATCCATCACTCCAGTTGCCAAATGCCTCCCTCAGTCCCGGGACTGTCTTCCTGCCTCCTTCCCTGGCAGATCTGGCCTCCCCAAACTGCTTCTGATCTGATTCCTCTTGGTTGATACAGACCAAGTCACTTCCCAGGCACCCAGTTTGCTGGGAGCATATATTTTTTTTAAATGACACACCGATGCCTCATCCCTACCCACACATCCCATGTAGTCAACGTCTAACAGCAAGAGTGACTCTGTGCTTGTCTGTTTAGTTCAGTGTGTAAATGAAGTGTGGCAATGACCTTCCTGTGACAGCTGGTTGCCCTCCCTTTCCACTCACGAAAGCAGAACCAGGAAGGGACCTTCCATTTTTAAACACAACAACAAACAAAAACAAGAAAAGACATTTCCATTTTAACTCTAGTGAGATGACCTGGTAAACTTTACTTTCTGTGCTAAAGTTTTTGAACCTCACCAAGTGTATATTTGGGCAAACGAATCTTTTGGTTGTTTTAACTAGTGGAACACAATTTAAAGAAAAACAAGATAACACTAAATTTTGGACTGCTTTCATGGAATTAGGTTATTTTTCTTTCTGAATTTTGGCTAGCACATATAACTTTCATGGTAGAGTCACTCAAACTCTACACAATTAAATAGAATAGTCTGAAGTGGTGAAAATTCCTGATTACATTCATTTCTAAATGAAAACAGTTGTGTCACTTTTAAGAACACATAGTGAAGTGACTCATTCAGAAAGTATTAACAATATTTGTTTGAAAGACTGACAGGATTAGCATAACAGTCAATAGGCCAAGTTTTATATCGACTGCCGCAAGACCTTACTTTGAATCCTAGTTTTCTTTCTAAAAACTTTATGTTCTTGGCCAGATCCTCCAGTTTCCACACAGCAACATCTTCTGGATCAGTCCAGATGATCCCAGGGAGGAAATATAAACAGAGACTCAAGAGATGGCTGTGAGCACCCATGTCTTGAGACACACAATTTTTTTTCTAACTCCAACTCTAGGGGATCCAACACCTTCCTCTGAACTCTGAAGGCACCTATATTCATCACACACACACACACACACACACACACACACACACACACAATAGTAAGTAAAGAGAAAATGTACACAGAGTAATTTATGTGTATGCATTGAGAATATAACTACAAAAGAAATGTGACTAATATTAATATTCTCATTTGTTTCTTTCAAAAGATATGTCCAAAGTAGTTTGTTAATTTTTACATATAATAATAACTATGTTTGCCATTTACTAAGCAAACTCCTCATAACTTTTTGTCTGAATTGTATCTTCTTTTTTTAAGTTTTTAATTTAAATTAGAAACATGAATGCTTCACATGTCAATCCCTGCTCCCTCTCCCACACCTCCCCCTTGTCCCTCCACCAGCCCCCCCAACCCCCCACCCAATCCCCACATCATTCCCCAGGGAGGGTAAGGCCCTCCTTGGGGGATCTCCAAAGTCTGTCATTTCATCCAGGGAAGGACCTAGGCCATTCCCCATGTGTCTAGGCTGAGAGAGAATCCCTCTATTTGGAATGGGTTCCCAAAGATCATTCATAAACCATGATAAACACTGATCTACTACCCAAGACCCCAGTGATTTCTGTGGCCTCCTCACTGAAACTACATTCATGGAGTCTGGATCAGTTCCCTGTTGGCCTCTTCTTAATAAGAGATTTAAATTAATGTAAACTAAATGTGACAAGGATGAGAACACTTTTTCTCAGCTTCCTCAACTGTTCCTAAAATCTTCTGTCTGGTTTGAGCAGAGAATTGCTGTGATATATTGTTTATGATCTACTAAAGCTTGCCTGGAGATCAGAATGCAAAGTTACAGCCATAGAGGCCAGGCAGTAGTAGCCACACCTTTAATTCCAGTCATCAGAAGGGAGAGGCAGATGGATCTCAGTGAGTTCAAGGCCATGCAGGGCTACATGAGAGTGATTCAGTCTAAAAGAGAAACAGAGCTCACACCTTTATTCCCAGCAATAGAGAGGTATGTAAGACAGGAGCAGGGTCTCATAGCTGACACTCAGTCTTGGGCATTTAGTCTGCAGCCATATTGAAGACAGGTTTGCCCCAGCCTTGGTAGAGGTAAGAACTCTCTGGTGACCTGCCTGCTTTGTTTCTCTGGTCTTCAGCTTGAACCCCAACATCCATCCCTGGGTTTTTGCTATTCGTGCTACAAATTGTGGTAGCAGGAAATCGTTTTATGCCCAGCCCTTACAGAACCTGAATGTGGGTCTTGGAGGAATGCAACTTAATGTGGCATCCAGACATAAGGCACACCTGCCTTGGAGTTTCTCTAGTCTCTCTCGTTCCATTAGCCCACACACTTGGTTTCAAGTTCTCATAAACTCAGGGATGGCGACCCTCTGTAGGCACCAGTTCCTTCCATGTAGATCAGATATGACTCGGATTGAACTCTCAGGTCAGGAAGGAACAGTTTAGAAATGCAAATGAAGAAAGAAGCGAGGCCCTACTGAATGGGTTGACTATGAATAAGTTTCTGTGAGAAACTGTAACAAAAGCCTGCATAACCCTTGAAGATATCTTGGATATTTCCTTAGCAAGGGACTCTTATTTGAAAACATCCAGGAAGCAATGGTTAGGAGAAAAGTTGGGTTTGATGCTCATCACTAAATGAGAACTCTTTCTGATGATTGTATTCATTTCCACTTTCTCCAGGGTGGCAGCTACCTCAAGATTATCATTGTCCCAACCGTGGTGGAGGGGACAGAACACAGCCCTAAAATGAGTCCGAAGATTAATCTTTCCTTTGGAAGGGAAAACAAAACACTAACTTGGAACTCTGAAAGTTTCATGCATCTAGACAGCCTCAACTACTTTCCTCCTTTTCTCTCTCTCTCTCTCTCTCTCTCTCTCTCTCTCTCTCTCTCTCTCTCTCTCTCTCTCTCTCTCTCTGTCTCTCTCTCTGTCTCTCTGTCTCTCTGTCTCTCTCTCTCTCTCTGTGTATGTACTAGTATGTATGGGCATTTGTATGTGTATGCATGTTTCTGTGTACAGGTTACAGGAGGACTTGACACCTTATTCCTTTGCAAAAGAGTTGCTCATTGAACCAGGAGCTAAGGTATGGTTAGCAAGCTTTCTGTCCATACAGTACAGAGGTTACAGACATTCATGAAATCCTGCCATGCTGTTTCTGTCAGTACTGAGAATTTGACCTCAGTTTTTCCTTTTTGAGTCATAAGTGCCCTTAATCCTGAACCATCTCTACAGCCCCTTATCTGCTGCTATCATATTTATTCATCTACTGTATACTCGTTGCTATTTCTAGCAATCATTTTGAGAAGATTAAAAAAACTTTCAGCGGCTGTTAATACAAATGAACTTTTAATTTCTTTGAAATGCTGTTACCTCATAAATTTACCTGGTCCTTTTCTGACCTGGCCTTCTAACACAGGTACTTGCTGTTGATTTCTTCCTACCTCGGATATAGATATCACTGCAAGAACTTGAATTTTGTTCTACTTTCAATGATAATGTAATATTTTTCTAAATTCATACTTCTTTGGCTGAATTTAAGCAATAGAAAAAGATAAAAGGTGTGTTGAAAAGCATCTAGAGTCAAAGAAACATTATGGTACAATGGCATGTTATTGAGATTTCCCCTGCTGCAACAAAACAGAGAGAAACAACTTAAGAAGAAAAAAATATTTTAGTTTATGTTTTCAGAAGCCTAAGCCTATTGATTCTTGGCTCTTTGCTTTTGGGCTGTGGAAAGGCAATACCCCATGGTAGAGTGCATGCTGGAAAAAGTTGCTTGCCTTGTGACAACCAGGAAGCAAAGACAAAGATGGGATGGTACCAGCTCCTCACAGTATCTCTCAAGCTATGTTTCACAGATTGTGAAACTACTTTCCTAGGCTGGGTAGATTCTTCTCTTTTTTCAGGCCTTTCCTCAATAAGGCTTCCCCTGGCTGTCCTGGTTAAGTTTAGTCTCCTTTGAGCAATTTTAGTTTCTCTTCAGTATTCCTTAGTACTTATCCAACAAACAGTTTTTTCCTCAGGCTTCTGCTAAAATTTCTGTGTTTACATCAACACCTGGTATGTATGAAATGCTCAATAAATACTTGTTGAATCCGTGTTTGCTATTTTTGAAGTATGTGTGTCCCTCGGGGCTATAATGTTTAAGGCTTGGGCACCAAGTGTTATGCTCTTAGGAGACATAGAACCTTTTAAAGGTGGTGTCTAGTAGAAGTAAGATAGATTACTGGGGCAGGGGAGGGGTTTCTTGTAGAGGACTGTGGGAAACCCATCTTTTCCTCCCCCCTGTCTGCCAAATGATGAGGCACTTCCTTTGCTGGGCGTTCCTGCCTTGAAGCACTGCTTCACCACAGGCCCAAAAGCAATGGAGCCAAGGGACCACAGACAGAAACCATGAGTCCAAATCAACTGTTCCTTTGCTACAAATGCCTGACATAAGACAATCAACAGGTTCACTTACGTCAGGAGTTTGTAGCAAAGGAAAGCTGCCTGATACAAGATGACTCATTACTTTAGAAAATGAAAGTATGATTTTTGTTTTGGCTGAGAGTCTAGACATAGTTTAGTTTAGACACTGGAGATTTGTTTTGGTCTTTGGGTGAGGATCAGAACGTAAAGCTCTCAGGTACAGTTCCAGCAGAGAGAGACATATGAGCATTTGAAACAAAAAGGGACGTACCTGCTTTAATAATGCCACACCTCCTATTCCTTTCCAAACAGTTCATCAACTGTGGACTAAGCATGCAAATTATGAGACTATGGGCACCGTTTTCATTCAAACCAACACAAGCATCCTTGCAGTGCTCAGGGCGTGTGGGATGCTCCCTACGTATTCTTAGGCATCGTCACTTGACAATGTTTTGCCCAAAGATGTGTGGTTTCTCTGTTATAACTAATTTGAACGCTACTTAGAAATCTTCTTTCTGAGAAATTATTACAATTTTGCTGTGAAAATACTCAGGATTATTGTTCCCTGAAAACCCCAGTTTTCGACATTTGATACGTGTGTTCATGTGCTCTCACCATGAAATTGAAGGTAACCTATCCTCAGATTTGGAAAATAAGTTAAGGAGAGCTTAAAACGTTTTACTCATTTTTTATGGCAGCCTAAGTATCATAAACTAGAAATAATTATAAGATAATGCTACAGTAGTTCCAGGACTTTGAGACAAGAGGCCATGCTCCCTCAGCAGAATTAGTAAGGAGTTCATATGCCCTGTACATGCTCCCTGACTCAACATTTAGGGGAGCGTCATGTGTGTTGTGTGACTAGTTCATGATCTACCTTCTACATTGTCTTACTGGCCTTCAGGGAGCTGTCTCCTGTCTCATTTTCAATCCTTATTCTGAGCAAACATTCACTCCTTTTACTTTGTATCTCTCTTTTATTCATGGTATTGTCTGAATGTCTTTCTGGTAATGAGTTCCTTTACCTGGGACAATTTTTCCAGAGGTTCCCATGTTTATTCATCAAGGTTTCTATGAAAGGAATTCTTAGCAGCAATCCCAAAATTCATATGGAATAACAAAATACTCCAATAGGTAAAACTCTCCTTAGTATTAAAAGCAGTGCCCAGCAACTGACATCAGATCATTCTATAGAGTCATGGTGCCACCACAAAAACCTTTATGAAGGCCAAGGGAAATACAGAACAGCCATACACAACACACAGTCACAGCCACCTAATTTTTAACAAAGTGTCCTGGGAAAAGTGAATTTCAACATGTAGATGATCATACATACTGGATACATGAATGTCAAATGAAAATAAAGGCAAATCTAAATTAATCAAAGACATTAATGAAGCTTAGAAATTCCAAAGGACAAAAAGGGTAAACACCTGAAGATACAGACGTAATAAAGGGTTTCCTGAATAGGACTACAGTGCATAGGAAGTCCCAGTAAAGGAAATAGTCATAGGAGTTTAGGGGGAAATGGTATTTACCAACTGTACATCAGAGAGTTAAGAAATACTTAGCATTGATGTATCACTTAAGTAGTAATAATAGTAACTAAATAGTAAAGAACTATAATAATTAAATATCAAGAAACACCTAAATATCTTTTTAATTAAAATATAATTACAAATTACATCACCCTCTCTCATCCTGCAAACCCTTCCATACCTACCCTAGCTCCATCTCAAACTCATGGCCTCTTGTTTTACACATACACAGACACACACACACACACACACACACAGGGAAGGTAAGATATGAATAAATGTACAAATAAAACCGGCTGAATCTGTTTAGTGTTGCTTGTATGTATTTGTTTTTAGGGCTGCCACTTTGTATTGAGTGACTAGTTAGGATATTCAATAAAGGAGCTAATGGACTAAACAGATATTCTCAAAAGAAGGGATACACATGCCAGTAAGTATTTTAAAAAACTGTTTAACATCCTTGATCATCAGGGAAATGCAAATTACATCTGCCATGGAATTTTATATTATCCCATTAAGCGCAACTATCAAGACAATATATGACCCCCCCAAGAGCAAAAGACCATCCAACAAAAACGTAGTACCAAGCATGAGAAAATGTTTTAATTATTGGTCGGTTAGTCAAGAGACTCACAAAAACAATACAGTCAATTTCTGTTAAACTTGGTTGCCTCTAAGAGGTTGACAGTAATTCCTTATATCAACACACACACACACACACACAAATATATATATATATATATATATATATATATATATATACATATATATATTTGGACGCAAGACTCAAAAGATTAGAGCTGAAAAATGCCTCCCGGAGGACTAGTTTTCATAGTGTCAGAAGGTGCTATGCAGACTTCCAAAGGAGCAATGCAATCAATCATCCTACCCAGCTGTGCTGCCTCTGAAGAACACCAATGACCAGTACAGCAAGGTGTTCCTAAAGGTGCAATAGTGGCCCTCCTGCCTTCACAGTGATCAACAGCTGTCTAATTGGATGCAAGGCTCACCCAAAGGAAAGAAATCATGCCTGCTACTGGAAACCTAGACAAATACCTGAGGCTAGTGAGGCCATAGCCTTAGAGGAGCACCTAGTCATGCCACTTTACTAGACCAGCATAATTCCTAATTTCAGGCTAAATACTTGTCTTTACACTCACCCCTTGTCAAGGTAGCTTCTTTTTTGCATCACAGAAAGCCACAACGGGTCAAAAAACAAAATACAACTGATTATGGGATGCCCAGTCCCAGTTGATACATCTGCAACACAAATCCCACCCCTAAACCTCAGAAAACGTGGTAGAAGATGGGACAGAAAGACTTTAAGAGCCAGAAAACCAGTAAGTTTGCCATGAGATTGTATCTCCTCAAAATGACAAGAAAGCCACACCCATGACACTGCAACTGTATGGTTGCTTAAACAAAACCCTCCGAAATGACACCATCAACAGGCATGGTAATGAGGATAAAAAGAAATCACCTGGGACCCCACCCCTTGACCAAGAACTATAGGCATTATTGGCTGCTGAGAGAAGAATTAGCATTCTATGGAGAGGTGCTCTGTGATCAGCTATGCAACACAAAGCTGTCAGCCATGAAATCACACAGTTACAAGCAATGCTAAATGGACTCAGTGGATTGTATTCATATGTTCATGTATATAGACATGCAACAACAATAATCAAAGCAAAGGGGGCTGTGAATTTGAGAAGCAGTAAAGGGGTATCTAAGGGGTTTGGAAGAAGGAAAAGAGTGAAATGATGTTATTATATTTTAATTAAAGTAAATGAAATGAAATGAAAATATATTGAAAACTCTATAAAGAGTGTTGTAAGACAGGGCTAGGAAAAATGGCTCAGAGGTTAAGGGCTCTTGCTCTTCTTGCAGGGAACCAGGTTCAGTTCTAAGCATCCACATGGCTGGTGTATCACAACCATCCTCAATGCCACTTCCAGGGAATCCCATGCCTTCTTCTGACCTCTACTGGCACCAGGCATGCACATGGTGCACATACAAACATGTATGCAAAACATGCATATACATAAGATAAGAAAGAATAAGTCTCAAATGAATTTAAGAAATATTATTTAAGAGGGGCTAGAGAAGCAGCTTAGCAGGTGAAGGGCTTGTGTTCCGATCCCTACTCCCATGTAAAAGTCGTGCATGAGAATGCGCATCTACACTCCAGTGCTGGACAGGAGTGGGAGACAGCTTCCTGGGGAGTACTAACTGGTTGGTCTATCCCAATCAATTACTCCAAGTTCAGTAAAATACCCTGTCTCAAATCATAAGGTGCAGAAGCAACTGAAGAAGAAATACATGACAACCTCTGTCCCCTACACTGATACTTGTACCTTCACACCCGCACTCATACATACAAATCACACACACACACACACACACACACACACACACACCTCACATCAATGTACAATGGATGGCTGTAGGAATTGTTACCTCCTTGTCTTTATTGAGCCCTGCTGAGTAGAGGACCTTGCTTGTGGCTTTGCTGTCTTCTCTGAAATAGAAGTTGCTTGTCAATGCAGCATTCTTCAGTGCTATACACTTCTACCAGTGAGCTTGGCTGCTTCCCAGAGAACACTGACTAGAATTCTCATTAGGCAAATCCAAGTTGACATAGATGGCTATGCTTCAACCCCCTAATTGGTGCTTCTTGGTGGATGAGGTCCTGGGTTTGGAGCACAATTCCTGAGCAATCTGGAGAATTTGGCTGAGTTGAAACCTATTTGATAAACCATTTCCTTATGCTAATTCTAGTTCTTTCAGATGAATGTGAAACTTCAGTAACCAAATTGAATTCAACTTACAGGCCATAAATCCCCAACATGCTTCAACTCTGATTCTGAAACAGAATCATCTAAAATCTGGAATCTAATCAGAATTCTGGATGGACAGGGCTCTACCAGCTTAGCCACAGTTGTGGTTTGTAGGGACCCCAGGATCTGAGGATGGGGAGCTCATTAGCTGGTGGAAAACGTATGCATTCCACTGTGGACCCAGAAAATAGCTCTGACTCCTATGTTGAAAGAACATGAAACTAACATACTCTTCTCAGCTGTGTAAATATCGCTGGGCAAAAACCATGGGCTGGCATGCCAACAATCGGAACCCAGCCTTTCATCTCCACCACTGCTCCAGAGAGGCTGTCTGCCTGTGCTTGGCCTCCTCTGTATGCTCATTTGCTTCATCCAAGTCACTAGAATGTAATACCAGCGCATCACAGATACAGAGGAGTCTGAGAAGAGGACTCAGAGGTGCTACCCAAAAGTATCACTGCTTCCTCTGCTTGCAGTACGCACTGGGGCACCCCCATGGCTTTCAGCCAAGTTAAAGAATTGTATCTGAGAATCAACCTAGTTTAAGCTCAAATGAAGTCCCATTATCCTTTTGTTTTGCTTTGATTAGTTCCTACATGGACCATTTGTCTTCATTTCTGAACAACAGGGATTATATATTCTAAGACTCTTTCATTTCTATCAGTACCTAGAATAAAAGTGCTATGTGAAACTTTCTTGGTCCATGATATCCTCAGTACTCCATAATTTTTGTGTGACCTCCCTTCATAAGGTTGCTGGACCTCCCCAAAACCCAATGACTGTAGCTTTCTTCTGTGTTCATAAGCATCACTGTGTTAAAATTCTCACAGAGCTCCTGAGAGTTTGCAAAAGTACCCAGATCCTGTCACCGCAGCAGGGTGCTGCCTTGTATGAAGTGTGGGTAGGGCTGATATAGTTATCTTCTACTTGAAAGGAGCTAACTGATCTTATAGAAAAAATAATGAGAGCACAGTAAAATATATTACAGAGCAAAGCAAGACGTTATGTCTTAATAAAAGGAACATATTATGGATCAGTTAGCTTAAATGCAGAAAACAGACTCTGTTACGCTGTGTTTGGGCAGAAAGTGGATTTGTGTGCTCATAGAATCTCTAAAAAGGCCAGGAAAACAAAGCTGGTTGCTGCAGAGCTAGTAAATATGTTCAAGCATACTACAAATCTAGCAACAATGCTCATTCATTGCAGTCTTTGATAGCTTCAACTGAGGACCCATGATCCAGTACTCTACACAATGTCTTGAAACAAGCTACCTCTGCCATTTTGAAATCCCCTGAGCAAACCTAGAAACATACAACCATTCAGTCTCCTGAGTATTATGGGAGCCTAGGTGTTCTTGTGAGAGGCCAGATTACAGGTAAAAGAGTCTAGGCTTAGTAAATGTTTTAGTTTTTCTGCTTCTTCAATATAGAAAGGCAACACAGAGAAAACCTACTCTTCAGCATCAGACCTGGGTAACTGCTGAACATAAACAGAAAGAAAGAAAGGAAGGAAGGGAGAGGGGGAAAGGAAGTGTGTGTGGGGGGGGGAGGGAGGGAAGGGAAGAAAGAAAGAAAGAAAGAAAGAAAGAAAGAAAGAAAGAAAGAAAGAAAGAAAGAAAGAAAGAAAGAAAAGATCTGTCTGTTCGAAATAAAAGCTCAGGACATAGGCTATGAACTGGGCCTTAGAAAAATGATGATGTAAGCAGGGAGAAATGTGAGTATCCAGCAATGGTGCGAAGGTAGGAAACTGTAGGGTAAAACTCAGGAAATTCTCAGTAACCACTGAAGCATGCTTGAACAAGTGTCTGAACTTGAGCTTATGAGAGTGTGGTGGGAAATTTCACTGCATAGAGAAGTCCCCAGAATGTGCCTATAGTTGACTGAAGGTGTTCTACCAAGCAACATCAAAATCATTAAATGAAGTTTAGAAATAGAAACTGAAGCAATTGAAAAGTGATTATTTCTAGATATTTCTCTATCTAGCCTCACTCCCTAGGTGACTCCATGGCTTTGAGGACATCTAGAGGCTTCTACCTGCTCTCTCTCTCTCCATGGTGTGGTTATAGGTGGGTATGCCATACTCAGTAAAACCAGCATGGGAGTCTCACTTCTCCCTGAAGATCCCCTCACAAGAGTCATAGCCTCCTAGCAAACTGCAGGTTCCACCTCCAATTCTCAGGCACAGTCATGCGCTTGTTGCCTACAATTTTTCCTCCAACTGTCAGAAAATCCCACCGAACCAGAAGAGAAGGGAGCCTGACACCTTCTCCCTCACCCCTGTGTCACCACTGCACTATAAGCCGGTGTCACTACCTGCCTGATTACTAGAGGCAAATAAATAAGCCTTCAGTTTCCAAACACCTAGCATGCAGCAACCAGATTGTTTTCTCCGCAAGTCAGGTTACATAGTACCACTCTTGGGATCAAATGTCTCTGATGACTTCTCATCTGACCAGAGTAAAAACCTCAGTCTTTGTAGACTTACTTGCACTTGGCAAATAAGGAAGATGATTTCCAACTAACTCTCTCTCTCTCTCTCTCTCTCTCTCTCTCTCTCTCTCTCTCTCTCTCTCTCTCTCTCACTCTCTCTCTCTTCTCTCTCTCTCTCTCTCTCTCTCTCTCTCTGTGTGTGTGTGTGTGTGTGTGTGTGTGTGTGTGTGTGTAAGAACTATTCACTAACATGGCAGGTGAGGGTTTTGTTGTTGTTTGTTTTTTGTTCCTGGTCTTGTTTCTACATTTCTAGGCTTCTATTTTCTGTTTAATACCTGGTTCTTCCTGAAAAAGAATTTTTAGGAAAATCTCCTATGGTGATTTGTTCACTAACACTAAGTATGAGAGGCCAAGTAGTCAGAGTCAGAGAATTACAATCCCATCCAATTGATGACTCTTGGCAGTTTGTTAGTACTGCGGCATTCATCTGCTGATTGTAACCTCAAAACAACAGAGTTGAGTTGAGTGGATTGTTTTGTCTAACAGATGATAAATGATAAAATTACTTCCTTTGGTCACACAGCAGCATGAAGGTGGCAAATAGAACTCCAAACACAAGTGACAAGCGCCTGAGTCAGTAGGCACACGGACATTAATTAGACAGCTTGTGGGGGAAAAAAAACAAAACGGAGGTTACTCATTTATTCTCTATTCATTTCTCATAGCTGTCAGAGATGCAATGGCTGGTAGAGTGTATTGGAACAGCAGCTGAGGTCACGAGCAGAGATGCCGAACCTGTAATGTGGGTTCAGTGTGAAAGCATCTTGCACGGGAATGTGAATATATGAGACCACCTCAGGTTTGGATCAATGGTGATTCAGAACACAGCTTTGTCCAGAGTGATTGTGAAATACATTCTGTTGGGGGAGAAATCTGGTGGTGAATGAGGATTTGGAGGAAGTTTCCTTGATTGGGCACATCTGTGCCTTCACATGGTTAAGTAGCATCATGCACTTCCGAAGGAGTACTGTACAGTGGAACCAGAAGACGGGGCTTCTCCTAACACCATTCTGATGGAGAGATATTCTTGATGCATGTTAAGGAAAACTTCCTGGGTGGACTTCCTAGGCAGGTTCCCCAGAACACTAGTGGCTCACCACCCCCCTGACAGAGAGAAAATAATGGAAGCAATCTCTTTGTAGACACAAATCTGGATGCCATGAACTAACAATAGTCTAGGACAAGCTGCTTCAAAATAAGATTTTTCAAAATAGGGTACAAAATGGAAGGTCCCTAACTTTTTCTTTGCCTTTGTGGGAAGATGCTCATAGGACTCTGGAAAAGTCCTTTCCCTGAGATGCGTCATGTGTCCTGTGTAGCGGCACAGATTAAGACACATGGGACTAGGTTAATTTTATTCGAGGAAAATTCACTTACATAAGAAACAGATGACCTGCCAAGTACCTGCTCCAAGGATCCACACCCAGCTGCTCTCCGTGACCCGACCAGAACCAAGAGAGTGCAAGCGTTTCCCGGACCCCAGACCAAATACCATAGGCTCACATACACACCTGTGACCATACCCAAAAGGGAGAGATCAGGGTCATAGGTGCGGCTGGTTGGATCTCTCACTACAATCTAAAGAAAAAGATTTAGGCTTGATAAAAAACTATATACAAAGATAGCAGATACAAGTATGCTCTAGGAGAAGGAAGTATACTCTAGGAGAAGGAAGTGTACTCTAGGAGAAGGAAGTGTACTCTAGAAGAAGAAAATGTAAGAACACACACACACACACACACACACACTTAAGACCTATTGCAGCGAAGCAGCAAGAGCAAAATGAGAAGAGCTGCAGGCCTGCATTGCTGAACTGTCCTCTCCACACTTGAGGGAAACACACATGATTACCTCTAGTGGCACAGGACATACAGAAAAATCTGAAGAAAAAAAGAAAGATCTCTTCCCTAGTTTTAAGGCATTAGATCAAATCCCCTTGTCAAATGATGTTTTCATGAATGCCCATTTCTTCATCAAATTTATCAACAACAAGAAAAATACACAGAATTCTCTTTTTCTTTGAGTCTTCAACTCCTTATAAAGTTCCCATGTCTTATAAAATTTATAATAAATAAAACTATGTATTTTTTTTCTTTGGTATTACTTCTTCTATCATTACAGGGGCCTCAGCCATGGACCTAGCAATGGGTAAGGAAAAGAAATATTTCATTCTCTTCTCTGTGAGGAGTGAGGATTGGAGGCTAAAAATGGAAAAGATGATGTCTCTAGGAAAGTTAAAGTTGCTCCTGCTTCCAATTGCCTGACACATGAGGAAAACTGGGATGGACAGATTGCTTTCATTTGGAAATGACAACTGTATGGAAAGTGTAATTAGAGAGGGTTTAATTGTTCCCTTAAACAGACCGTTCAAACACTCACATGTATCCTAGAAAATGGAGAGCATCTGAGAATATAAAAAGATGTCATCCAGTGATGGAGACATACTGGTGAAGTTATCAACAAAGTTTGGAGATTAGGGAGTGCCCTCTTCGTTAAGAATCATGGGGACAGGGAACAAACGAAAGAATTCATGTAACTATTTACACATCTGCGAGCTCTCCCTGTACCTCAGTGAGTGAGCTTGCCTAGGAGGAGGTTTGTGAACCTAGACTATTACTGTGACATGGAAGTCTCTGCTCACTTTACATAGCCAGTGTGTTTGGACTCCTTACCTAAAAACTTTAAAACCCTAACCTGAATAGCCCTTTGAAGACACCTTGCCTACTCTCCACTCCTAGAGAGTCTGACTTAACAGATTTAGATAAGTCCCTGAGAATATAAGTTGGAAACAATCTTCTTAGCAATTCTCGTTTCCATCCATCTTTGGAAAGTACAGAAATCAACTCTGTTCTAGTTTGTGGTGTGGATCATGCCTCTTAAATAAACTCTTGTTCTTAGTTACTCTCTTTTTCCTAGTGACACTAAGCAGTAAACTGTTTCAGTTATTTGACAGGAGTTCTGGGTGACAATGTGGTACAATGATTTCCACTGGGTAGTTTTGTACTGGGAGTGAGAGAATTTCCCATGGAGTGGTCCTTGTGGGCTCCACGCTGGAAAACTCTGCAACCTCAGTATGTTGTGCCAATAGTTTAAAGAAATAAGGCATCCTTGTGTGTCCCCTTTATCTTCAAGACATTCTACCTGAATTCCCATGTCTTCCCCTTCCAGTCGGACAGTGAAGAAGAAAAAAATACTGAATTTTCCATGGAAAAACACATAAACAAAAGGAAGGGTACATTTATGTGCCTCTTGAGGAAGTGGCAGCCTTAATAACTGAGAATTTGGACTGATTTCAGTCTTACTCAAAAACAACGGCTCCCTTTACTCAGCAAAAAAAACACAATATTCAACCTTTTCATGGGAGGATTTAGTATTCTTTTCAGAGCTACATATCAAAACCCACACACAGTGGAAACATTCCCGCTCGCTCGGGCATCAAAGCACAGGGAACTTGCAAACCAAGCTTTCTCAAATGAGGCCTTTTCTTTGCATCCTCAGTCTTGCTCTCTGGGGATCGCTGTCTCAAAACCATGAAGAAGAGGGTGAGGGGCCATCATACCATTTCCATTAAAAGCAGTTGTTGATGGCCATTTTCTTATTTTCTTTCTCCTCTTTCCTATTTCGCAGTAATGCTTGCATTCCAATGGAATGAGGCTTCCTGCAATAGACCAGACAAGGCTATTCTTCCCCCTAATTCCAGTTGCTTTTCACGTGGGTGGTGGGATAACTAAGAACATTTGTTACTGGGAAGAGTCTCTTCAAACCCATTAAGACATAGTATTTTGCCATTTCTTTATGTGAGGGTAGCTTTTCTCTATGTAACTTTATTTAATTTTGGAGGGAGAATACCCGAGGTCAGCTAAAAGTGAGTCAGTTACTCCATCAGTTCGAAACAGTAGAGACATTCCCATTTAACACAGGGATCTTGTATGATTGACTTCATCCTGTGCACTGAAAAATGCATAGGGAAGGGTAGCAATTTACACATATCTGCATGTGTTTTATGGTCTTCATTTTACTCTGAGGAATTGCATACTACTGGAACTCTGAACCCTTTAACAGGCATGCCTGGTGTATCCCTTTCTGTGAGTTCAACCTGGTGACTTCTAACAAATAGAACATGACAAAATTGAAAGGATGTCACTTCCCCAAAATGTCACAAAGACCGTGACCTTTGTCTTTCTGGCCTTCCATTCTGTGGGGCAGGAGGAGCCAACTGCCATGTTTTGAGGTGCATGGCAGAGTGAAAGGAAGAAAGAGAACTGGTCTCTCAGCAACCTAGAAGGAAATGAATTTTCTTGACCACCATATGAGTGGGCCAGGAAAACAATCATTCCTTGCTAAACCTTGAGGGAGTCATAGCTTGTGAGATATCCAGAGCCTGAGAACACAATTAGACCACTCCTGGACTCTTCATCTTTAGAAACTATTTTATAATATATGAGTGGTGGCATAAGATGTGAAGTTCTCAGATAACATGTTACAGAGCATGAGTATTACAAGTTCTGCCTCCATCATCACAGACTTTTCTCCCTCCTTTTGTATGTTTACACTCAAATTCCCCCTTCTCATAAGGATGGCAGTGATGTTGGATAAAGGACACATACTATTTCATTAAGACCTTGTCTTAGCTAATTATACCTGGGATTAGCTCCACTCCCAAAGCTAGTCATGATCTAAGGTACCATGAGTTGGGAACTCAATATATCTTTTG
The DNA here is from genome assembly GCF_017639785.1 of Mesocricetus auratus. Classification (NCBI taxonomy): domain Eukaryota; kingdom Metazoa; phylum Chordata; class Mammalia; order Rodentia; family Cricetidae; genus Mesocricetus; species Mesocricetus auratus. The sequence continues at coordinate 16,919,575 of NW_024429199.1, read as the reverse complement.
AAGGGACACAATGTGACTCAAGACTTTTGTTTTTCTTGTCATAAATCAAATATAGATATGCATGAGACTGGTTTTAAATGTCTAGTCTATTCTTGGGCATTCTATTACTTTATTTTGGACCACTTCTTTATTCTTATATCAAAACTATGCTGGCTGAATTACTATAACTGTAAAATAAATCTTCATATTCCAATAATGTGTGCTATTAATAGATGCAGTATAACATTAATTTTATTGGTTGTGCTTCATTGTACCTTAAAGTTCTGTGTATGTTAGATTGTTTTCTTTATATCTGAAGAATTACCATTACTATATTTTTGGTGTAGGAATGCCAGTTATGAATTCTGTTAATGTTTGGAAGAAAACAACTTTAATCTTCCATTGAATTTTAGTGAATATTCCTTCCAAATATAGAATTGCATGTTGACTTATTATTTTAAAGAATAATTCTACCCACATTTAGATTATAATTTCCCTTTTCCCGAGTGTATATGTGTGTGTGCATGTGTGTGTGTGTGTGTGTGTGTGTGTGTGTACACCCACACTTGCATGGTTATACATGCCTAAGATTGAAGTATGAAATCATCATCTATCAGTCTTTTACTTCATTCATTGATATAAGTTCTCTTAATCAAACTCAGAGCTCATTAATATGATTACTCTAACCATCTGGTTTTGAAGATTTCTAGTCCCACCTTCCCAGACTGGAATTGAAGGTAAGTTGCCATGCCCACCTGACATGGGCTCTGTGGATACAAACTCCCATCTTCATGCTTGCAAAATAAGCTTTTTAACCACTTGAGCCATCTCCCAGACCAGCTTCTATAATTTCTACTGAAAGGTCAAACAAATTTTATCATTGCTCTTCTAGAAGTAGTACCTGTCTTTCCTCTGCCCATTCACTAGAGTTTCCCTTTCTTTGATTTCCAAAAGGTTGATGCTAATGCCATATTTAAATTTCTTAGTATAGTATCATTTTTTCCTTTTACATTCCTGGAACTATGTAAAATGGTTTGATGTCTCCTGGAGAAGAGATGACTACTGAAATACCCAATGTTTAAGGAGTTTTCAGTGCTACATAGGTCAGGTCTTCTTTTCTCTCAACTTGGGAATTCCAAATTCATGGCTTTAGGCTGTTCCTCTGGATCTCAAAGGTCTTGATACAATTTAAATGTTTTCTCAAAACTCAGGTTGAGTCTAGAGTTGGGCAAGGAGTCGAGAAAGAAGATTTTGAATTCCAGGCCAACATCACTATATACTGAAACTTGGTCTCAAGCAAAACAAAAAGACAAACCAGAAACAAAGAAAGGAAGGAAAGAAGAAAAAGAAGGAGGAAGGGATGAGGGAGTCAAAAAATGAAAGGAAGGAAGGAAGAAAGAAGAAAAGAAAGAAAAAAGTAATTTGCATTGTTATATAATAAGAAATAGGATTAGGTAAAGCTGGTTATGAATTTTAAGGGATGATTGGGTCATGAGGCCTCTCAAGGCTGAGTTGGTATACAGGTCATTTTGACTCTGCTTCATGTGTGCATTCTTCTTACCAGAAACTACCAGAACACCAGAAGAAGGCCCTACCTTGGAGCTCTCAAAGTCTTGAACCGGGAGCTAAATAAACTTTCAAGTTGATAAGTTACCCATCCTGTGGTAATGATTTATAGCAATAGAGAACTGATTAAACACATGATTTTAATGTTCTTTTCTGTATATCCTATATATACAGGAGAAAGTTCATTTATTTTATGTTTGACTGCATATGGTCTTGTGAATTTAGATAAGGTTCAAAATGTCACTCTTTTGGGTTTTCTCGCTAATTAAACCTCCCTATTGGGTTTTCAGTAGAATCTTTGTTCCGTTGTAGAATTTACATCTGGGTCATTTTTATCACATGATTTGTGTTCATTATCACCTTTGAATCCTTGTGAATAACCCTGAAGAAGGTTCTCTGTTAGTATCAGGGTTTTTAAAGGAGGAAATCAGAATTAGAAAGATTAAACTGCTTAAGCTATCCAACAAGGAATTGGGGAAATTAGGCTTCTACTCAGGGAATTCACTCAGAACTGAATTTTATAACTTAAATCACACTGCTCCTAGGAAGTGAAGAACAGGTATGTGATGATAATAATAGCTATCATCTATGCAGAAATTTTTCCAGTCAGACATTGTTTTAAGCATGCTGCATTCAATAGCTTATCCAATCTTGCAAAGGCCTAGCAATAAATAATATTATTCCATTCCACATATGTAACGTTGAGACTCAATGAAGGTAAAACTTGCTCAAGATTCACAGTTCATGCATGCAAATCAGCACTTCAGCTGGAGAAGTCTGTTCCCAAAGCCCATGCCTTTAACCCCTACATCCAACTGTCTCCCTGCTAAGTAATCTGGCAATGGCGGGGAGATAGAACACAAGCAAGGTAGTGGGTAGAGGAGAGAGGAGAGAGAGACCCCAAATCTAATCAGTGCTTAGACACAGGACCTATGCGATTTGGAGGAGGAGTGTGGTGCATAAGGGGATGGTCATCTGATACAAAGCAGGAAGAAATACGAAAAGGAAATACAAGGCTAAGGCTCATCGTGTAAATTATAGAGAGCATGTTGCACACTGTGTGGAAGGAACATTCTTTGGAATGCAGCTTGCACTACCAGAAGCCCCCCAAGAAGACCCAAGGTTGCTTACTGCTGCTGGGTCCCAGCAAGTATCTGAGGGCAAGAGATTCGGAATGCCAAGTCTCTAGTGAAGGCTTGGCTGATAATTGCTAGGTTTGAAAGATAAGTATCGCAAATGCAAAGATACGGTCAGGTTTGTCCACAGGCAAATCATTACAAGCAGTGGGATCTGAAAATGGGAGTTGAGTATGTGGAGGGAAACTATGTTCACTCGAGGCTGTAATTATCCACCATTTCCCGAGCGTTCTCAAACACATGCGCACGCATGCACATGCACACACATGCACAGGCACACACACACACACACACAAACACACACACACACACAAACACATGTGTGTATGTATGTATGTATGTATATAGTCACACAAACATACATTTTGTGCTAGTCATTTACAAAAGCCATTTTGTTTCCATAAGTGACATTAGGCAAAAATTTCCAGGCTTCAGATAGGACGGCGATTTCCATTCCACAGGATGCAAATAGGCTTCATCTTTTCATGTAACTCGGTTGAGATTCCCATAAATGCTGTGGGTAAATAGCTTGTTCCTTCGGTTTTCTTGAAACAAAACCACATGAAGAATCCAGGCACCAGCGTGGCTTCTAGGCCCCTCCCCCACCCTGGAAATGCAAAACTGAAAATGATTTGCAGCAGAAGGATTAATAAAGGAACTCAGCTCTTGCAATTAGCCCTTCTCAAAAAGCCAGTCTAATGTTCCTTACTCCTCTTTGGAAAAGCACTCCAATGTTTAACATCCTTTATAGTCAGAAATCTCCCAGTGTAAATCTTTTTAAAATAGAAACCTCTGAGGGAACAAAGAACATGAACCAGACTGCAAGTTCAAATGAGGTTCCTTCTTTAATTTCTTTCCATACCCTCTTCCTTCGTATCCCACATCATAGCTTGCAACCACATACTTATATGCACAGTTATTTACTTGTTGTCTCTGCTTCCCTCACCACTTATGGTCCCATGCTCCAAGGACAGGGGACGTGTCTGTTCACCATTACATTCACACGGCAGAGTTCACGCTTAGTGCAAAGTAGACTGTTAAGTTTTGACAGCCTATAGTGAAGGAATGGGAGGCAAGACGGGCGCTATGATTAACAGTGTACACAGTAGACATTTACTTAATGTCTGACATGTTGTGCTGGATGCCGCCAGTAAGTCCTCTGACTTGAGAATGGCCTCTCTACATTTTCCAAAATCATTTACATGGGCAAGGATGGCTGCCAGCTCCCAACTAGTTTCTTTTTTGCCAATTTGCACTTTAACAGTTACATCACTAAAGTAGTATTCCCAAGGCTAGAACGAGTCGTGTGGGAGCACGTTAGAGCTGAAGGACCAACTGTGGACTCATGTTAGCTTGACAGGGTTAGTGATGCACTGATAAAGCAATAGCTACAGACAGGACTATAGGTGTAAATTTCTCACACATCATGTGCTAAGAGGATCTAAATGCCATTATATATCAGTGTCGATTTGAAAATCCCCAGACAGATCTTGGTTTCATAATACCATTCTTGAGTAAAATGAATCGGGCATCTCTGGAGAAAGGACTGGTCTTAAGACTCGGTCAGGAAACGTACAAGAGAACTTTAAACATCATAGAGTACCAAGATAAGAAAGCAACATGAAAAGAAAATGGAGCATGGGAAGCATTTAAATCAATAATAACTGATAATTTCCCCTCATATAAATGTAAAAAGGAAATCCAGGATTCCTAGAGAAGATCAAGCAGGATAAATACAAAATATAAGCAAAACCCTACAACCAGCTAGCTAGATGTTCAAAGTATAGAAAACAATCAATAATAAAAACCCAGAAATAACCAACAGAGACAAAATACCTTTTAGACAGTAAAGTAAAGATAAGAATTCCATGTGGCTTCTCACAGAAAATCCTGACAGGAAGAAATGAAGAGCACAAACTGAAATACTCAGTGTTGAGAGGAACAAGAGCTTGATGGGTCTGGTGGTTGGATAGAGTGCTTGGGGAGCAAAGCATGAGGACCTGAGGTTAGACTCCACGGCACATCATCAGAAGTCAAGCACAGTGGTGTACATCTCTAACCTCAGCACTCGGGGTAGCAGGGACACAGGCTTGGGTAGGGGGGAGATACAACACCTTAGGGGATTGCTGGCCACCCCAGCTAGCCAAAATGTCAAGGTTTCACTGAGAACCTGTCTTAAAAAAAATAAGGCAATGAAGTCACCTGAAGCCAAACTTTGGCCTCCATACAGGCAGACATGAGGGTGTGCCCGCACGCGCGCGAGCACGCGCGCGCGCACATACACACACTAGAAAAGCAACTCCAAACTTACCATAAAATTACTCTTCAAAAGTGAAGGTGAGCTGGGTGTGGAAACACACCTGTAAGCCAGTTTTCAAGCAAAGGCTGGACCTTCATACATTTAAGGCCAACCTGGGTCTTCTATAGATCTTGTCTCAAAGATGTAAAAATAAAAAGAGATAGAGAGAGAGAAAAATCAAGCTTTTACTCTAATAAATAAGCACAGATAATGTGTTGCCAGTAGACCAGCCTTGAAACAAAAACAAAATGTCTAAAAATGCTCTTTGGGGGAAACAATTGATATAAGGAAATAAATATTTTAAGGAAAGAGCAGGTAAAGGTAATGAAAAATATGTTTATTTTAAATTGATGTAACATGTAAGAGTTTGCTCAAAAATATTAGCAATGGGGCTGAAGAGGATGGCTCTGTCATCTTGCCACACCAATATGAGGCTCTAAATTCAACCTTCAGATTCATGTAAAGACTCCGGGGACAGTGACACATTCTTTAGTCTCAGTTCTGAGAGGCGGGAATGGGAGGGTCCCTTGTTCTCCTTGATGGTCATTCTAGCCTTATTGGTGAGACCCAAGTCATTTTGATGTCCTGTCTCAAAGTAGATGGACAATATTTCTAAGGATACGGCTGTTCTTCTTCAGCTTACGCATGCAAGCACATATGCCCTCAACAAGCAAACATACACACTCACACACACACACACACACACACACACACACACACACGAGATACAATGATATATCATTATGTGTGCTATGTGTGCTTATGTGTGATTGGGGACCATAACTTCAGTGGGATGGAGATACAGGAAAGAATCAGTAATAAGTACTATGTTAAGTGGACTTGGAATGATTATGTAACAGCCCATGAAATATACATATAGAAAAGGAGAGAGATTTGTGTATACATATGCATGTGTATGTATTGGGTACTTGAGTCAAAGGAACCAGAATAACTCACACAACACTGAAGAAAAAATAAAGAAAAAGACAGTGCCTAGAGATATGCCTCAGCAGTTAAGAGAGCTCATTGCTCTTGCAGAGGACTCAGGTTCAGTTTCCAGAACTAACATGGTGGTTCACAACCACTTGTAACTCCAGTTCCAGAGGCTCTGACATCCTCTTTTGATATTTGTGGGTACCAGGCATACACATGGTGGCACACATATACATACAGAAAAACAAACCTACATTAAAAATAAAATTAAATCTGTATAGAAAAAAAGAAAAGTTAAGACAGAAGGCTGACACTCTCCAACTTTAAGATTTAGTATAAAGCTATAGCAATTAATCCAGTGTGGCACTAGCCTAGAAATGTTGGCAAAAGAATAGAAAATAAAAGACCAATGAAATAGAGATCCCAGAAACAAATTCACATAAATATCAATTGATCTTTGACAGAAGAACAAAAGTACCACAAAGAAGCAAAGATGGTCTTTGATTTTGGAAGAACTGAACACCCACATGCAAAATAAATGACTCTAAGAAGACTTTACACTGATCAAAACTTAACTCTAAGTGGTTCAGACACAAAAAACAAAGTAACAGTTATAAAACTCCTGGAAGAACGCACAGAAGGAAAGTTGGAAGACCTTGGACGTGCCTCCTACTGTTTGCATACAAGAAACACACCTCACCCTTAAAGACAGACATTACCTGAGAGTTAAAGGTTGGGAAAAAAATTTTCAATCAAATGGACCCAAGAAACAAGCAGGGGTAGCAATCCTAATATCTAACAAACTAGACTTTAAAATAAAATCAATCAAAAGAGATGAAGGAGGTCATTACATACTCATCACAGGTGAAACCCACCAAGATGAAGTGTCTATCCTGAACATCTATGCCCCAAATACAAAGGCATCCACATTCGTTAAAGAAACATTATTAGAACTTAAATCTCATCTAAATCCCCACACAGTTATAGTGGGAGATTTCAACACACCACTCTCACCACTAGACAGGAATACCAAACAGAAACTCAACAAAGAAGCAAAAGGTCTAATAGAAGTAATGACCCAACTGGGATTAACAGATATCTATAGAACATTTCATCCACATAAAAAAGAATATACCTTCTTCTCACCACCACATGGAACCTTCTCAAAAATCGACCACATACTTGGCAACATATCAAACCTCAGCAGCTACAAAAAAATTGGAATAATTCCATGCATCTTATCAGACCACCATGCTTTAAAATTAGAATTCAACAACAACACAAATTGCAGAAAACCTACAAACTCATGGAAATTGAATAATGCTCAACTGCACCATCCCTGGGTCAAAGAGGAAATAAAAAAGAAATTAAAGACTTCCTCGAATTCAATGAGAATGAAGACACAACATACCCAAACCTATGGGACACTTTGAAAGCAGTGCTACGGGGGAAGTTCATAGTGCTAAGTGCTCACATGAAGAAACAGGAGAACAGTTATACCAGAGAATTAACATCACAGCTGAAAGCTCTAGAACACAAAGAAGCACACTCCCCCAGGAGGAGTAGACGCCAGGAAATAATCAAATTGAGGGCTGAAATCAATAAAGTAGAAACCAGGAAAACAATACAAAGAATCAATGCAACGAAGAGTTGGTTCTTTGAGAAAATCAACAAGATAGACAAACCTTTGTCCAAACTTACCAAACAGCAGAGAGTGAACACGCAAATTAACAAAATTAGAAATGAAAAGGGGGACATAACAACAGACTCTGAGGAAATTCAGAGAATCATCAGGTCATACTTTGAAAACCTGTATTCCACAAAATTCAAAAATTTAAAGGAAATGGATGACTTCCTGTATAGCTATCACTTGCTAAAACTAAATCAAGGACAGATAAGCAATTTAAATATACCTATAACCCCTATGGAAATAGAAGCTGTCATAAAAAGTCTCCCAACCAAAAAAAGCCCAGGTCCAGATGGCCTCACTGCAGAATTCTACCAGAAATTCAAAGAACAGCTTATACCAATTCTTCTCAAAGTGTTCCACACAATAGAAGCAGAAGGGTCTTTACCAAACTCTTTCTATGAGGCTTCAATAACCTTGATCCCAAAGCCACACAAAGATACAACTAAGAAAGAGAACTTCAGACCAATATCCCTCATGAACATTGATGCAAAAATACTCAATAAAATACTGGCAAATCGGATCCAAGAACACATCAAAACAATCATTCACCACGATCAAGTAGGTTTCATCCCAGGGATGCAGGGATGGTTCAACATATGAAAATCCATCAACGTAATCCACCATATAAACAAGCTGAAAAACAAAAATCACATGATCATCTCACTAGATGCTGAAAAAGCCTTTGACAAAATTCAACACCCCTTCATGATAAAGGTCTTGGAGAGATCTGGGATAACAGGGACATACTTAAACATAATAAAAGCTATATACAGTAAACCAACAGCCAACATCAAACTAAATGGACAGAAACTCAACGCAATTCCTCTAAAATCAGGAACAAAACAAGGCCGTCCACTCTCTCCATACCTTTTCAACATGGTACTTGAAGTTCTAGCTATTGCCATATGACAACAAAGGGGGATCAAGGGGATACAAATTGGGAAGGAAGAGGTCAAACTTTCACTGTTTGCAGACGATATGATAGTTTACATCAATGACCCAAAGAACTCTACCAGGGAACTCTTACAGCTGATTAACACCTTCAGCAAAGTGGCAGGCTACAAGATCAACTCAAGAAAATCAGTAGCCCTACTATATACAGATGATAAAAGGGCTGAAAGAGAAATCAGAGAAACATCACCCTTTACAATTGCCACGAACAACATAAAATACCTTGGGGTAACGCTAACCAAACAAGTGAAAGACCTGTATCGTAAGAACTTTGAATCTTTAAAGAAAGAAATTAAAGAAGTCCTCAGAAAATGGAAAGATCTCCCATGCTCTTGGATAGGTAGGATCAATGTAGTAAAAATGGCAATCCTGCCAAAAGCAATCTACAGATTCAATGCAATCCCCATTAAAATCCCAGCACACTTCTTCACAGACCTTGAAAGAACAATAATCAATTTTGTATGGAAAAACAAAAGACCCAGGATAGCCAAAACAACCCTGTTCAACAAGGCAACATCCGGAGGCATCACCATCCCTGACCTCAAGCTCTATTATAGAGCTATAGTCCTGAAAACAGCTTGCTATTGGCACAAAAATAGACAGGTAGACCAATGGAATCGAATTGAAAACCCGGGTATTAACCCACACACGTACGAACATCTGATCTTTGACAAAGAAGCTAAAAATATACAATGGAATAAAGAAAGCATCTTCAACAAATGGTGCTGGCATAATTGGAGACTGGCATGTAGAAGAATGCGGATCGATCCATGTTTATCGCCATGCACAAAACTTAAGTCCAAATGGATCAAAGACCTCAACATAAATCCAGCCACACTGAACCTCTTAGAAGAGAAAGTGGGTGGTACCCTTGAACGAATTGGTACAGGAGACAGCTTCCTGAACATAACACCAGTAGCACAGACAGTGAGATCAACAATTAATAAATGGGACCTACTGAAACTGAGAAGCTTCTGTAAGGCAAAGGACACAGTCAGCAAGACAAAAAGGCAGCCCACAGAATGGGAAAAAATATTCACTAATCCCACATCTGACAGAGGGTTGATCTCCAAAATTTACAAAGAACTCAAGAAGCAAGTCTCCAAAACACCAAAGGACCCTATTAAAAAGTGGGCTGCATAACTAAATAGAGAGTTTTCAATAGAGGAGTCTAAAATGGCTGAGAGGCACTTGAGAAAGTGCTCAACATCCTTAGCCATCCAGGAAATGCAAATCAAAACAACTCTCAGATACCATCTCACTCCTGTCAGAATGGGTAAAATCAAAAACACCAATGACAATTTATGCTGGAGAGGATGTGGTGAAAGGGGGACACTCCTTCATTGCTGGTGGGAGTGCCAACTGGTTCAGCCACTTTGGAAATCAGTATGGAGATTCCTCAGAAAAATGGGAATAAACCTACCACAAGACCCAGCAACTCTACTCTTAGGCATATATCCAAAAGATGCCCATTCATACAACAAAGATGTCTGTTCCACTATGTTCATAGCAGCTTTATTTGTAATTGCCAGAACTTGGAAGCAACCTAGATGTCCCTCACCTGAAGAGTGGATAGAGAAAATGTGGTACATCTACACAATGGAGTACTATTCAGCAGAAAAAAATAATGGAATCATGAGATTCGCCGGCAAATGGATGACACTAGAAGAAACCATCCTGAGTGAGGTAACCCAGTCACAAAAAGAGAAACATGGCATGTACTCTCTCATATATGGATTTTAGACATAGATCTGGGGAGTGCCAGCCTACAATCCTATGGCCAGAGAGTCTGGGAAACAGAAACTTTATTTAGTGGCTGATCGAAGAAGAGGCAGACTCCCTTGGTTAAGTACTGAGCTGAACTCAAGAAAGCCAGTAACAGACAGGGAGGACTGATGATCAAAGGGATTAAGACTGGACTGGTTTAACCCCCAGAAACAGCTGACCAGACAAAGGTTAACTCTTGAATCCCAGGCATCTGCCTGGGAAGCCAGCATGGGACTGATCAAGACCCCCTGAATCTGGGTGTCAGTGAGGAGGCCTAGGGAATCTATTGAGCCTTGGGCAGCAGATCAGTACCCATCCCAAGTATACACACGGACTTTGGACTCCCATAGAACAATGTGAGGTGCACTCTCACCCCGAACTCTTGGGAAAGGGTCTAGGCCCTGCCCTATATGAAATGACAGACTATGCACACCCCCATGGAGGGCCTCACCCTCTCTGGGGAAATGAGGGGATAACCGGGGGGGGGGGGGGGGGAGGGCTCGGGAGGAAGGGAGGGAATGGGAGAGGGACCTGGAACTGACTTGTGAAGAAACCTTGTTTCTTATCTAAATTTAAACTGGAAAATAAAATTTTAAAAAAAAGTAAAAAAAAACCCACAAAATACATGATACATTTTTACACAAAAATAAAAATGTATATAAAGTTTCAAAAATCAATAGTGAAAGGAAGGGTTGAGAAAGGAATGAGGCAAACAGGGTCAAAAGCATGATACATGTGTGTGAAATGTCACAGCAAAATCCATTCACTCATATATGAGTGTGTGCTAACTAAAACAAAAAAACGAACAACCTGCTTAAGAAAATGGACAGATCAGGGGAGAAGACTCATCAAAGAACATCTTTGCCAAGAACCGTAGAAATACACTCTATACCCTGTGTCGTCAGAGAAATAATGAGCACTGAAACAATGGTGATTCCACAACATGCCTACAAGAGTGGCTGAAGTCTACAACATTGCAATCACAAATGGGGTGAAAACATGGAGAACATGGTACCTTCATTTATTTGTGAAAGGAATAAAAATGAGAGTTACTGGAGAAATATCTTTATCTTTTTTTTTTCTTGGTTTTCTGAAACAGGGTTTCTCTGTGGCTTTGGAGGCTGTCCTGGAACTAGCTCTTGTAGACCAGGCTGGTCTTGAACTCACAGAGATTTGCCTGCCTCTGCCTCCCAAGTGCTAAATATCTTTAAATTTTAAACATACATTTTATCTGTGATTGAGAGTCTAAAGCAGAAGGACACAAAATTTTAGTCTATTCTAAACTATATATCTTGTTCCAGACTAATTTGGGCTACATATGAGATATTGTCTTAGAGAACACAAAACACAAAAATGGATTTTTTAAACTAAGGGATGCAGTAGTTGCATTTTCTGCTCTTTACTCAAAAGAATTAAAAATTTTGTATCGGCCTAACAACCCCATCCCCACATATGTATACTTACAATTGTCAAAACATCAGCGTATGGAAGATGTTCTACAGTGGCAAGAAGATACACTGTTTCATCCAGAGAAAGAAACATGTTCAGAGCCTAGGAAGGAATGGTGGTATTAAGTTCCAATGGATACATCTACTAAACAGTTTTACTCTTAAAGAGTGCAACATTGGTGACGAGGAAACAGAATGTGGTTAAGAGCCAGAAGACCAGAGAGTTTGCTGTGACAATGTGTCTCTCAGTAATGACAAAAGCTACACTCATGAAGCTTCACCAACATGACTTCCTAAATCTGAGCTGAACAAGGACAGACATGAAAAAATGGATGGGAAAAAGCATGAGACCTCAACCCCACATGAAGAACTACAGACGCCTAAGGAATGATGAGAGCCGGAGAAATATCCCTCCCCATAGAAGAACACACCAATTAGTTATCCAACACCAAATGTTCAGCCCTAAAGACATACATACAAGTAATACTATACAGACTGAGTAGATTATATAGAGGAGTGTGTATGTGTGTGCATGGGTGCCTGTATGTGTGTATACATGCAATAATTAATGAAAAAAAGAGGCCACAAATTTTAGAGAGAGCAAGGAACTGTGTATGAGAGGGTAAGAAGAGGGGGGAATGATACGGAGAAATGTTGTGGTTGTATCAGAAACTGAAAAATAACATGGCATCTTCCCTATACTACATTTTTTAAAAAGTGGCTACCTAGCAATGAGAAGACCTGAAGGAAATTTTAATTGCATATTATTTACTGAAAGGATTCAATCTGCTATAGCTCCATATTGTTTGATTCCAATTCTATGACATTCTAGAAAAGGTCAAAATATGAAGTGACAAAATCAATGGCTGGCATGAGTTCCGGGGATCAGGAGGGGTAAACAGGATTTCTGAGAATTTTGGCAGGCAGCAAAACTGCTTGTTTGTGAGACTGAAATGGTGGTCACCCTTTTGTCAAAATCCATTGAGTGCACAGCACTAGGAGAAAATATTCATGTAGCTGTTGGGTAGTAATGAGATAGCATTTAGGTCATTTAATCATAGCATGTTGTTGTTGTTTGTGTATATTGGGGGAAGCTATGCATATGTCAGCACAGAATTACATGAGAACTGTAGAGTTTCTGCTAGATATTCCTCTGAACCTAAAGCTTCTCTAAAATGTAAAGCTTATTAGAAAGGGGAAATAAGTGAACTATGAGCAAAACAGCAGGTGATACTACTTAGATGAAATAGTCAATAGTAATGAGATGCCCTTTGATGGAAACCCAGAGGAAGCGAGGGAGCGAGCTGTAGATATTCTGGATTGAGAAAATAGCCAGGTCAAAACCCTTAAGTGACAGAATGATGGTGTGGGAAAATGTCTGAGAGGAAAGGGAGCTATAGGGATGATAGACAGTAAAGCCATGGTAAGCGAGCGTGTTGATAGGTCTTGAAGGGCTTCTAAGTCTGTATCTCATTGTGAGTGAGATGAGAAGCCACTGCAGGTACGCAGAAGTGGTAAGGTGTGGTTTTTGTTTTGTAAACTTCCCCTGACTACTGCATGCTGAAAAAGTCTGTGGTAAACAACTATGTGAAAAATAATTAGGAATAGCAAAGGCTCAGAGTGAGTGTTGAGCTGCAGAAAAAGTAGATGGTTTTGGTGGTACTGCTTCTAGAAAATGGCTGTGTAAGAGCACAGCCAAGTATGTTTCTAAGGACTTTTGCCAGAGCATTTGAGAGAAATAATAGGAAACAGTGAAAAAAAGGCTATATTGGAGGAACACAATTAATAGTTCTGTTTTGATACTATGATAGAGACAGCTCTCTGTCCACCACCACACATGCAGAGACCATATATACACAATGTTCTTTCTCTGTCAAGTAGAAATGCATCAAAAGAGTTTGACTGAACAGAGCCTATCCTTTCAAAGTCTCCTTTGTACTATATGCAGCCATGTGGACAGTACCTTCAACAAAATGATGGAAAGAGAAATTATATATGCATATATATCTTGATCTTACTTATAAGGAACATATATGCTCCCTTTTCCTTCTCTCAGTCTAGTGGAGAGGACTCTGAGGCCCTAGGATATGGTGAGCTGAATGTTGTAATGATCTCTTCCAGTTTTTTGTTTGATTTTTCCTTGATTTCTTTAAGGGACTTTTTCATTTCCTCTTTAAGGGCCTCTTCTGCGTTGAGATGTTCAGGTTCTTGCTGTAGTAGAATCACTGGGTTCCGGTGACTCCATATTGCTCTTTATGTTGTTGAATGTATTCTTGAACTGGCTGTTACCCATCTCTTTCTCCAATCGATGTATGTGGTGCCGGTACCTCTGGGTTGTGCTTGGTGCAGGAGGTATCTATGCCGGCTGGCACAGAGTGGGAGCCACCTCTGGGGCTTCTCTTGGTCCAATTGGTGCAGGTAATTGGTGTGTCTCTGGGATCTGTTGATGCCGTGGAAGATGGCTGGATTTTTTTGGAGGGGGGGCAGATTTGGACTTGCAGGTTACAGGGTCCAATGGGGGGGTGGTAGTAGAGTGATCTGCCCACAGGAGCCTTGCCTGCTGACTGGCTAGTGTAGGGCTGCAGTGGGCAACTGTTATAATCTCAGTTCCCTAAATCACTGAAGGCAAGAATACATTCACCAACCCAGGAACACGAGTTAAAGTGTTATATGAATTAGCCACAAAAGTCTACTGTGCCACTGAAGCTTGGGTTTTTCTTCTCTCCCCAAATCTCCTTCTCCTCCTACTTTTAATGATAGCTATAATTCAACCAACTACTAAAGAGATATAAATATTAAAATGACCATTAACCACGAAAGTGGAGGTCCCCAGCAGACAAATAAATCTTTGTTAGATGATCAATGACTAGCCACTGAACTGTGGAACTGGACTGAATTTGGCTGTTTAACATGTCAAAGATGGTAGAATTACATCTCCAGCTATACCATAGATGCATCTGTTTCTTTTCTTAATAATGTTATCAGATTATGTGGTGGTATTTCAAGATATGTGGAGGATGTAGTAAAACTGAGTTCTTGTAAGGTTCATTCTAGTGTATACCCTTAATCTCACACCATGTACTAGGAGCATCGCACACTGTGGGTCCACTGTTAGATAGTTCATATATAAAAGATAATGCATAATGTGAATGTATCTGTCTTGAATGCCACACATTACATGTGGGTTACAGACAATGAGCTGATATATTATAGCTGTACTCTTTCATTTAACCAACCTATCTGGTCACTTAATGAGACAGGTTTATCATCCAGTTTATATGATGAGATTGGGGTGTAGGAAGTTGACTAGCATAGCAAAGCCATAAAAGTTGTAAAAAAAAAAAAAGAGTTCCTAAATTGAAACCCAAGCTATCTGTCACATGCATGCATAGAGCTTGTGATGGAATGAAAAGAGAGCCTTCGTGAGAATGCCTGTGGACAGTGAAGCCGCTGGGCCCATGTAGATATGATGTCGTAGAGATGTAGCTGATAAACCTTTCCCTGCTATATCAACTTACTGTGGTCGTTGAAGCACCTCATTCTAATTCTACACCAGCACCACAGAATTTCAGCAAGGCACTGAAGCAAATGCTAATAATTGAGGGTCTAGTCTTTCAACCTAAACTTTCCTGTTGGCATGGATGTATTAAAGTAAGTAGGCTTGACATGTCTGATGCTGGATGTTAGCTCCTTTCCTCTTGGGATCAGTGTTTACATGGAATCTTAAAACAATCTTATTTGATATTTTAATATCTTACATGTAATAGAGCCATAGCAATTAAACCATCTACCTATTCCACCAGCTATCTGTTGCTTGTATGATTTTGTTATTTAACTGAAGACCACGTTTGACTGTGTTGTTAAGCAAAGTATTTACTGTGCTCACTGTTGAATGCTTCCTGATACTGATACAGAATTTCTAACATTGTCTTGTAAGACAGCTAGAAGGTAACATCAGGTCAAAGGAAAAGAATACTGCTGAATATTATGAAAGTCACTATGTACAGACATGCTCTTGCAGCAATTATGTCATGCTAATGACAACTTTGATACTGCTACTCAGTGTCTCAGAGACAATTCACCTTCAGCTTTGGAGTTTACCCAGGATTTGTATTGTAAATTGCCAAATGTGTATAAAGTACTGAATCTACTTTTCTCCTTAATTAAAAATGACTAAATATTTCCATAGTTAAAGCATGCAAAATTAAATCCTGGAAATGAATTGCAACTGTTAAACTCTGTCATTCCTTTTTAAGTCAAGGGTGTAGAGCCTCTAACTGCCGCGATTCACATTTTAAGACACCAAGAGGAATGGTCACAGGTTGAAGAGCACCTTGGTACTTTGACATGGCTTCTATTTGGTCAGGAGAGCATAGCATCGCTGTGGTCTACTCCCTGAAGTATTTCATTCATAAATAAACTAAAGAAGAGGCAGTAAGGAGCACATTGGACAAAGCTTACTTTTTTCATAATCCTAAGTTATTGACTTTCCTGACTGGCAATTCCTCATTATAAACAGAAACATCTTTAATGAATTAGGAGTAGCGTAGTGGTGAGTAGTGGCATTCCCTGTCCATTTAAATAAATTGCATAAAGCATGCTTCTTAAGATTTAACAGACACATTTTCATCTTAGATACTTAAATTTTTATCTTTTAGACACATTTTATTTGACCTTGGGGCCACTAATATGCTGAAACTAGGAACAATTTCAACCCTCTAATCCCATTAATTCAGAAATGGAAGTTGTTAATATATATTTTGTTTGTGTTGTTTTCTGATATGGTATTACCACATAGCCCTGTCCAACTTTGAACTCATGATTCTCCTGCCTCAACCTCACAATGGCCTGAAACACAGATATATGCCAATATACCCAATTCAACCTTCAATTAGTCAAGAGGACTCAATGGCTGACAATCGGAGTCTAAAAGACATGAATGAGGTAGAAGAGGAGGGGTGGCTAAGACAGAAGATGAAAGATTCCGAATTTCCTGTACTAAGGTAATACTTTATATTTTATCTATTTTAAAACTATAAACTCAGGTCACTGGGAGTACGACTCAATGGTAGAGCTTGCCTAGCATGTACAAGACCATGGGTTTGATCCTTAGTAATACGCAAATGAAACGTGCATGCACAGAGAGACGGAGACACAGAGAGACAGATACTCGGAGAAGAGGGGAGAAGGACTGTTACATACATGGTAAAATCAAGTGAGGCATGATATGTGAGCGCTCCTCTCTATTTTGAATTCTGATCCTGCCTGATGAAAGAAACCACTGTTGATTTTCTAACTTTCCCAAGAGAATACTATTTATATAGTTATGACATAAAACCTCTATCCTTTTTCTAGACATTGTTTGGTGGCTTGTGTTCACTTCTACTTCTCTCTCACATCTTTGCCTTCTCTGCTATCTTGCTTCAGTAGCTAGGCAGTGAAATGTGGGTGAGCACAGAAAATTGGTTCAACCATACAGTCGTGGGTGGACATGTCGGTTTTTATGATTCCTTTTTCAAAATGTGCTGTAGTATCTTTTGCGTGAGGCAAAGGGATATAGAGTCACTTCTCTATGGATGCCTTGAGTTGGGTCTTTGAATCCTCTTTGATGACTTCTACTTAAGTATGGTCTTCCTTTCTGTGGCCTTGGTAGGGGGCATGGACACAGACCCTTTAGCCCCCGTTGAATCTCATAGCACATGTCTTCTCCTCAGCACAGATGTTCTTCAGGGAAGTACTGGAGAAGGAAGCAAAGGATTAAAGCTGGACATCTTTGTCCTCAAGTTCAAGCTCAAGGTGGTTCCAATATGATCTATACATCCTGTTCCTTAGCAAAAATCAGGCCACTGGGCAGCCAGAGGCGTAGGCAGCTCCTAGGAAGACACTGGCATGGAGAGGAGCGTGATTTGGTGGAAGACCATTCAGAGTTCCCCTGGAGGAAAACTGACTTCAACAGTGACAGCATTTTACCACAGAGTGACTACATTTTCAAGGTTATCTTATGTGCGTATAAATTCTGATTTAGCATGTTATCTTCATGTCCCATTATCATATGAATATTTTTTTATTAACACTCTTTGATTGGAAGAAACAAGATACTTTAAGAATTGTAATGTTTAATATTAAATCAAAAAGAAACAAAACAAAAAAAATCCCGAGGAGGTGAAAAAGAAGCAGAGTGACATTGCTTTGAAAGGGTCACTGGAGAGTTTCCACAAAGGGATAATCGATAAACTGAAAATACAGGAAATATTCTGGGCTCATCTGAGGCTCTTTTGCATTTTTTGTTTGCCTGTTTTGGTTTGTTGAGACAGGGTTTTCCTATGAAACAGTCCTGGCTATTCTGGAACTCACTCTGTATGTGGACCAGGCTGGCCTCAGACTCTCAAGATCCACCTGCCTCTGCTTCCTGAGTGCTGGGCTTAAAGGTGTGTACCACTCTTTTGCATCGTAAGACAGTAAGACATTCTCTGTTGAATGAGGATTTTCAGTTGGAAATTCATAGCTGGGGGCCGAGCAAGGCCTAAGGAACCATCCTGTCTATGAGCACTTGGGCAGGTGCTAGGAGTGGTCTGCTTCCCCTTGGCATCCTAAAGCTTCTCTGTAAGTCCATTATCCTCTGTTTGCTCCCCTCCTCAGTTTCTCTCTGGACCACTTGCCATCCTCATTTTGAAACAATATGTACACAAACTGAAAACCTATGGGTCTCAGATGTTCTGCCAAAGCCGGCAAAGGCTCACTTTTCCCTCAGGTCACCTGCTCCCATCCTTTTCTTCTTTCAATGTTGAGCTCATTCCTTAAGACTTAATCATTTCATTCCTTTGCCCCACCCACATTATTTCCTCTAGTGAATCAGATATCTTCTCGAATGTTAGTTTCTCCAGGAAGCCTGTCTCTCCCTATTCTTCTATCTGCTTATTCTGTGTAATATTTATTAAGCTCCCAAAGAAGTATTCTGTTAAGGCGTTTGTTCTCTGGTTTCACCACTGAGTTGTGTAATGTTCCTGCCAAGCTGTTATCCATATCTATGCTGAATCATCTGACCCAGTGTAGACCATCCATAAATGTTATATTTTGTAGGAAAAAGAAAACCTATTGAGTTTTATTTTCACAAGAAATGGAATTAGGTCTTTCTTAAACTGCCACTGGCCCCTCAACAGTTTTCTAAATCCTCCCCTTCTGTTATTCACAGTTCTTCCCTCACAATGCTGGTTCCCTTCTCCTCAGCATCCCTGTTCTAATTGCTTCCTCCATTTTCCTGGAGACCCAGAAGATAAACAATGCAGCCTGGAATCCACTCCCTAAGGGAAACCTTTCAAGCCTCCAAACCTTTCAAACCTTTCAAGCCTCCAAAATCAGCACATGCTCTGGGTCCACACTCTGGAAACATGTTGAAGGGGCCTCACCTTTCAACCCTCAAAACACTACTTGCATGCACTGAGAACTCCCTTTAAGACAATGGAGAGTTCTGGGACCCCTGGAGTCATGTGGAATTCTGTTTTCCATACTTTCCTACCACATTTCTACCATCCAGTATTTCCTCTTAGCCCGAAGCCCAATACATGTGGCTCAGGAAATACATAGTTCTAGTGAAGAAAAGACAAGATTTATGAGGGAGAGGTAGGCTCTGACAGCAGTGAAATCGAGAATGTGGCACTGTAATAAATAAAGGTGATGAAAAAAGATAAATTAATAGAGGGAGAGATAGGAGGGTTTTAGATGACTACCAAAATATAGCGGAATAGAAGAGTGTTACCTTTGGATTAAGACAGTAAGCAATGTAGTGAAAAGATATTTGGATCCCAGGCAAGGAAAGTGTAGAAGACAGATAGTATATAATTATGATATGATTTTAAAATTGCCATAAATGCAAGGTCAATCCAGAAAAATTTCACACAATATTCCCAAGCAACAGATGTCAACTTCACAGATGAAAGAGAACAAATAATAAACTATCCATGGTCAAGGATAACTCTGCTCTGCTCTCAAAACTCAGAAAAAAACAGATTCTAAATAATAAGGCTAAAATAATAGTATCAATAGCTGGTCCTGGGCAAGTGCCAGCTTGCCTGGATAAATTTAGGCAGCTTTTAAAAATAAGATTATCTGGGCTCCATCTCTGGCATTTCCCTTTCAGGAGATCTAGAGTAGGAACTAGAAACTTGTATTTTTCAAATGATTCCAATGTGCAGCCTGAATTATAACTCTCTTACCCTGAAACCAGATGCATTGATATCAGTCATTAATGTCCCATGCTCGGTTGTTGGGGCTATGTCAAAAAACTATACATCTACATGTCGAAGCTTTTGTTTCTTTCCAGTTGATCAACTTAACGACAGGTAAATTTAAGCCAGTTTGGACCAATAGAACACTGCATGGGACTTACTTGAAACTTCTTGGAAAGAAAAGCAACTTTCTGTCCTTCCTGCTGTGTGCGAAGGGGCTGAATTAGTCCCACTCAGTGCTGATGGCCAAGGCATGGCCATGAGGCAAGATAGACTCATGATGTTACCTATGCTGTGGATATCTCAGTGGAAATGGAAGCAGCCAGGGTCTCACAAGACATTTCTGAGTCACCATATCAATGGGCTCTGGATTTTAAGTTACATGTGATCATATGCTGGGGACTATAAATGTGGCTGTCATAGGAACAGTATTTATGAAACACCAGTTTCTAAGATACACAAAAATTATATGCTCTATTTCTCCATTAAGGAGACAGGTAGATATAACAGAGCTTTACACGTTTTCAGCAACTGGGGCAACCCAACCGTTCAAAGACCTTGTAACACTTCTAGCTAGGAATACTTAGTATACAGAAAATATTGTCATTATGACAGATACAATTTCTAAAAAAGAAAAAAATACTTGTGGACATAAGCTAAGTCTTGTGATATTCAGCAGCCTCTCCAAGGCTCAGATGATGAACTTCTGATAGTCTAATAGTAGATATGATAACCTTGATATAACAGCAAGGAATCAACAGCAATGGACAATTACAGTTAGCATTTTGGGAAACACTGTAATTGTCTTCCTGAAATATCCTTCACATTCTGCTACGACCATGATCGTTCCTCAAGTTCTTGCTGAAACCCAAATTTCTTAGAACAGGCTACTTAAACTCCAAGTGGTACACTTCTCTTCCTGATGACCAGAGCAGTTGTAATTCACATTGCTCAGTCAGCAGCCATGGTCACTGTACCATCATTTTTTCATTGTCTATGATCTGATGCTTGATAATGGTGCAATCATATTTGGCATGTTTTTTTCTCTTAATACTTCTTGGACCAACTGAGAATCAATAGCATAGCTGTTGCTTTTATAGCTTTTTCTGGTAAATACCAGGTGTTGTGCTCAAGTCCACGAAGATCCTCAAAGACCACAAGGGAGGCAGACCCACTGAACTGTAAAAGCAAGGTTTTATTGTCCATCCAACCATGGCAGGCACCCTGTCTAGCAAGCTAATGCAGAAACCTCCAGAGGGAGTGAAGTTCCCTGTCTACTGCTAGGTTTTGAAGACAAAAGTTACAGGATTACATCAGTAGGTACAAGTTGGTTTCTGAGTGGTTGACATTTGGGAACAATTAGGAGAATTTCTCAAACTCATATTTTGGCATGAAATACCTATGTACCAATTATTTTCATTGGTCAGTGCTGAGAGGGAACATTCTGTGGTTCCTATGGTTTTGTTTTGTTACTTGCAGGTGGCCTGTTGTTCATAGATACCAATAATTTTCAGAACTGTATCTCGGAGACTTACAGGTGAGATTTTGGTCATCCCCTAGAGATTTTTGTTTTTTGTTTGCTAGTTTTTTTTTGTTTTTGTGGCCAAACAGTTCCCAGAAACCAAACATCTAGGAGGCTATGAGGGATCTGGAGTTTCTTTGTGTTCAGTTTTGGCCCAAGGCTCCAGGAGGCCAGGAGATCTGGAGTTGGTACTGTGTGCTGAGTCAGGAGTCTACATGTCCTTTCTGTAGCCTGTCATGGCTGCTAAAGCAGGGGCTAAGTGAGAGTCTGGTCCATTCACCATGTGACTCGTTTTACAATATTTTCATAGCTTCCATGCCTGGAGCACCTTACTTATGGACTACAGAGGACCCTGCAACCTCTGGAACAAAGCAGTGGATAGGTAGAATGAAAGGTTCCAAAGATTATCACATGGGAGGAGATGCATCTTAGTACAGACACAGTTCATGGCTATAGAAGAGGAGAGTTGAGGAGGCTTTTCAAATATTTTGTTCAAAGACCTGATGAAGGGTAATTATGCCAAAGTTAACTTCATGCTTGGGCAAATTGTTCTGTTTTGATAGGGGTTGATCTGAGATAAAGGTAGATCTAAAACTCTGCTTCCAAATCCATGGTACAAATTTCCACTTCCCTTTCAGGCTACAATTGGTTGGTGATTCCACACTTACATTTCTCAAACTCTGTAAAAGGAGTTCTTAATTGGTCTAGTTAATAAAAACCTAGGGTCAGATATATAGGAAAATGCTGAGAGATCAGAGATAAGGGGCAAGCCACAGCCACACCTTACCTCCTTAGCATCTCAGCAGACAAGACAGTTCCTGTTTCTCCCAGTTTATATGCTGTTTCCCCCCAGCTATCTCACTTCCTGTCTGTCTGTACAGACCTCCAGACCTCTATGGTTAGCTAGTGGCAAGCTCTATCCTCTGACCTTCAAACAGGCTTTATTTGTACATACAAATCACCACAAAACTCCTGTTCTCCAACAGGACGAGGCACCTAGGCATCTATACATATCTTCTGCTAGGGCATAAGCTCCTCAAACTAGTCTCTCCTATTTTGTGCTGGGTAGTGGTTTAAATATGGACTCTGGATTCAGATCATCTGTGTGTTCCTGATTTTGGTGGTGAAATGTGGGGATTAAGTGAGAAATGTGTATAGAACACTCAGCATAGTAATAACTCATAAATCAAAAGAGAGTAGACATTACAAATCCTATAGAGCAGAGCTGTGCAGTAAAACAGAGGGAGCTCAAGAAAATATTTCTTAAGTAAATTGGATTTATAAATGAATGAATAGGTCTCACCAGAGTGCCTCAGAGATAGATTGTTACACAGGACAAGACATAGCATGTCCAGTACAAAGGATGGAATCTGGCATGGCCAGATGTCACTGCTTTCAAATTCCCAGTCATGAATTGTCCTTCTACCATGAAACAATCCTGCAGATTTTATTTGGTTTACTGTCTTTTGAGTTTTATTCTGTCCCTAAGTATTTTGAGCCTTTGAGGAATTGTTTGGAGGATGACCACCCAGTGTTTTGTAATGCAGACTTGGTTGTGAGAAAAATACTACGCATTTCCTCTGTAAGCACTTGAGAGAAGCCCGGCATCGAGTTGACTCTTCATGCACCCTGTGCATATTCAGGGTTACTGGTGGAACTGTATAAGTTGAAATTATAGATTGTATGCTTTATTATCAAAGCACAACTTGAATATTTCAAAGGCCACTCTCATTATTATACACATAGATACACTTGTGTTCATCAAAACTTCCCCAAATGTTTTCCTTCATTTGTTTTGTTTTGTTTTACTTCGCTTTGAGATAGACTCTCTCTGTTGTTACTCAAGTTAGCCTCAAACCCATGGTTCTCCTGCCTCTGACTCCAGAGTGCTGGAATGATTTGCAACAACATGCAGGCCAGCGAGTTTATTTATAAGTTTTGAGGGATATTGTTTCCTACAGCAGAGCAAAAGGCTCTCTGTGGGTTTGTTTGGGGCTTTTGCTGTTGTTTTGTTTATAAAATATCCCTGGAAGCTTCCTGATGTCTCTTTAGCCTGATCTCAAATTTAGAACTAAGGTTCTTCAGGGGAGGAAGAGGAAAGTGGTGCCAATAGCAAGCTCTGGAGAACCTGACAGTTTATTCAGTAGCCGAAAAAAGATCCTTGGCATTGGCATGATGTTTTTGTAAAACATAAAATGGATTCTTAAGAGTACAGAAAATCCCATCAGACAACAGCAAGCAGCGGGAAGGGATTTTGTGCAAAGTCAGGCACATAAAACGCTCACTTCCTGATGGCCCTATGCATCTGCACATAAGTTAGTGGATGGCTGGGCCTGTTATCCATTCTCTACACATCCACCTTAGAGTTGGCAAGTCCCAAAGAGCCACATGGCATCCCCTCTGGCTCGCACAAAAGACACAGGATAAGTGCAAATGACATGAGCAACTGAGAGATGTTCCAGTGACCTCTCAGAAGCCGAACTGAGGGTAGAGCACTTGCCTCTGAAGCATTAGCCTTGAGTTCAGATCTGAAAGCTGGGTGTTGTGAATCACCTGTAACTTCCACTAGGAAGGGGGTAGTGGTAAAAAGTTAACACAACTGCCGACATCTATAACCCCATCACTAGGGCAAGAGTAGAGACAGGCAGATCCCAGGGACTCACTGACCAGTCAGTCAAACCGAAACTCAAGCCCCGAGGTCAATAGGAAACCTTTTCTCAAACAGCAACCTCCTGCTCTTAGATAAAATAGTCAAGAGTAGTAGAGGAAAATACCCAAATACTGACTCCAGGCTTCTGCACGAATGGGAGCATACACACACACACACACACACACACACACACACACACACACACACACACACACACACACACGGGGTGGGTGGGCAGAATTAATGCAATGGAAACCAAATACTGAAAGGAAATATTAACAGCTTGAGATGATGACTATAACTCCTGGAGTTATGCACCCTCCATGCTCGCCACTTGAAACACTTTAGCAAAGAAATGTAAGGAGAAACTACACACATCTTTTAATGCTCTCAGCTGAAAAGCAGCAGAAGAGAATGCTAAAATTTTCCTCTTAATTGTTGGACAAAGGAGGGATGTCGTTCCATAATGTCTATCGCGGTCCTCGGTTTGGCATCTGTGGCCATTTGCTGGGAGCTTTGTCTCCATGTGAGGGATGCCACATACCACCCCGGTTCCCACGAGAGCCAGTGGTCTGTTTCCTCTTTGTCTTCCTTCTGAACCGCCACCGCATGCCTTCCACCTCCTCAGACGTGCTGTCTTGCATTATCCAACTAAAAAGATGCTTTACCAGCGCCAGCGTCTTCAGATGTGGTTCTCTCAAATAGCATCCTACCGGCAACTGAAGAGTAACCCAGCATCCATCAGTCTCTGATGAACGAGTAGCTGAGGGAGACAAGACTGCCTAAGGCTTAAATAAACAACAATAAGAGCATGTGCAGATTCCAAACAAACACACACCAAATTTAATTTTAAAAAATCTTAAAAATCCTTACTGCCGCAAAACACAGCATTAGCAGATGACGCTACCGGGCTTTAAATTTTCATCTTGAATTATCTTCTAAGTGTTTCCTTGAAGACTAGGGTTCCTAATCTACACTCCCAAACGGCCTCTCTTGGGGGCAGACAACTATTGGACTTGTTAAGAGTACCCCTCTGGTAGAACCAGAGAATGTTTAGGCTCATGTCCCCTAGCTACCCCACAAATGCCGGCTCAGCCCCAAGGGCTCGGGGTTAGGAAAACTGACAGCCTCCTGTGGTAGGAGTGCTGAGGGCCTCCTGTACTGAAGGAATTAGAGAAGAGCCGGAAAGTCTGTGGTCCCTGCAGGCAGTTAAAGACTTCATTAATTCAGTACTTGACACCAACGGTGTAGAAAGAACTCTGGTCCCATTTGGCAGCTCCACCGAGACAGCGATATCTGACCTGGTCCTGGAGAAAAGCCAAGAAGCTTTGAGACAGAAGCAGAGACCAAGACGACATTCGGTAGCACACTAGCCTGTCCTCAGAGGTGGCAGGACAAGAGGCAGGAGCCAAGAAGGGGCCAGGGTCACTGGAGTCTCCAGGTGCATTGGCCTTACAGAGGTCCTCCATGTGGGAGAGCCTGATTCTCTTTGATCCTCAAAAGGGGACATCAAAGAACAGACAGGCTCTTTTCCTCTTGGCAAGAAGGGAGCACGCAGCTTTTGCAGGTCTGCTTCCCACAGCCTGAGGCTGAACCCGGAGCTGCCCACAGCTGCCCCTCGCCTTGCCCCTGATTTTCCATGCCCGGCCCCGGTGCAGATGCACTGACTGCTTCCTCCACAGGGAAGGAAGGAACCAGAGGACCCCGGGGGCGGGGAGATGCGCACAGGAAGAGCACAGGGGCCTGCTACTGCTTCACCGTGAGAGTCCTCCCTGAGCAGGTGACTCCAGGGAGGGGCGGAGAGTTCCTCCACTTTGGCATATAAGGGAGGAAGGAAAACAGAGTTAAGTCTCCACATGGACTTCGGCGCATACCAGTTTTTCATCTTGCTTGTGACTGTAGTCGGGCTTCCTGTGCTTGACCCCACATGACTCGGTTCTGTCGGGAGGCAGCTGGTGGAGTAAGGCCTGTGCTGCCGCGCAGACGCCCAGGGGTGGGGGTGGGAGGTGGGGGCCTGGAGGTGGTTGCCCTGACTCCAATTTCGTCTGCCTCCGGGTTAGCAGTGGCAGCTAAAGGTCCTGTGAAAAACGTCTGGCTGCCTCTGTTGGCGGTCCTCCAGAAAGAACTGTTCGCAGGCCTGTTCTCAGGCGGCCTCGTGCCAGGGCGCCTCACTGGGAACACAAAATGCACTGCTTTTCTTTTCACTGACCTCAAAGAGATCCTTTTATGGACAGGCCCAGGCCGGCCTCCCCCTCTTAAATAAAAAATAAAATCCCCGTTGAGAAACTGACCTCCAGTGGCCTGGGCAAGGCAACAGGTGACCCCCTCAGTGAGTGGGCGGGCGTCAAAGCAGCTCTGTCCCTGGTCCCTCGTCAGAACCGAGGACAAAGGCAGCTCTCAGTCTGAAAGGACACTGGCACTGAGTCGGGATGGACAGTGGAAGTGGACCAGTGGCAGGGCCCTGGGTCTCGAGCTTCCCAAAGAATCCCTGCTTGGTCTCTGATCTTTAAAGGCTCCTGGGAGTTTGCATATCACGTTAGCAAACAGACTGCATTGAGGAAAAACTCCTCAGCATTTTCCCTAAATGCCTCGGTGAGGTTAGCTTAAGTGCTGAACGGTATGACTACTTCCTCCGCAGATGGTTGCAGAGAGGAGATTTCACGTGATCCCAGAGTCTCCCCGCATCCCTGACCAGGTGGGAAATGATACCCTAAGTTACAAAGATTTTTCTCAGAGGCTGTGGTGTGTGAGATTATTTCCAGTCTCACAGAAAGTGTTAATCTGGTATTGTTCACTTAATGAACTGTCACGAAGCATTTTAACATAATGAAGAATGAACTACGGCTCACATGTCAGTATCTTGATTGTCATATAGATCCTGATTTAAAGAATGGACCACATTTGCATCATAGAACTGAAAGCCGGAGACCTTTGTTATTTGGAATATTAATGGGTTTAAGTCCATCATAATGACCTTTTTATGCATGTACTTAGATTTATATATTTATTTTATGCTTGGGGGGGTAATGGAAAAGAGAAAGTTACCAAAAAGCCCTGGCTTCTTTTTCTATTGGGAGACTTGAAAGAGACCGATCACTGGTGGGCTTGAGAGAACTTGTGTTCTCAGTTTTATTTTAGCACAATTCTTTTAGATTCCTTACTAATTTAATATGTGTTTCAAATTCCTATGGCATCTAGCAGTAAATCAGCCATAGGGAAGACAGGGAAACCATGCTGACTTCTCCCGAATGGGATATAGGACTTATGGATTTCTGTGTCAGTGAATCCAAGGAACTGACTTGGAGCTAACCCAGAGGAAATAAAAGAAGGAGTCCAGCTTCAAGTTCAGCTTGTTTGACGCCTCCTATTTGGCTCTTCTAGCCATGGGGAAGGGTACTAAGGGAAACTCGGAGTGAATTAAGAGTTCACTGAGAAGTTAAGGCATTCGTTTGCATCAGCATCTGGCCCTGGCCTGTCAGGGCTGGTTAACCTTTGCTCAAGCACAGAAATTGTTTCTCTCGAGGCCTGTGTCTATGAAACGGAGGCACTTCAAGCGCAATTATTTCAGAGCTCTGAGTCAAGAATAGTATGATAGTGATAGTCACTGCCGTGGGATCGTTGTTCACTGTATGCAAAATGATTTTTTTGTGCACAAAAGAACTTCGAAAAGAAAGGCTGAAGTAAAAGTTGCTGCTCTGCCTGTTGGAATTCCACCTCCTCTAAGAGCAGGAGAAATCACACGGGGTGTCAAGGGGATTCAGACCTGTAGCCAGAGCTGCCTGGGACGTAGAGAAAGGAGAGTCACAAGTTCAAGACCTACCTGGGATACACAGGGAGTTTAAGGCCAGCCTCAGTACATCAGTGAGACACTATCATAATAATAAATTGCTTTCTTCGGAGCATTTTATCACAGGATCAGAAAAAAGAGCTACAAGCAAGCCTGATGGTTGGGACATGAAATGAGTATAGCGCCCTTATGGGAAGTAAAGACAGCTGGACAGAAGCAGACAAAAAGAGAGTTGTCCTGCTGCAATACATATCTTGAAGTTCAACTCCCATGGGTGAAGTATTTTTAAAGTATATGGAGAGAAACTATAAGATTTGTTTCAAGTAGAAGGTCAATGTCATGACTTAGACAAGAAAGATAAAAGACATAAAGTGCCTAAACTCATTAGTTAATAGATAATAATCACATATGAATAGCATGCAGCTTTGTAGCATAGTTTTATTAATACACACACACACACACATATACTTTTATAGCTAGCATGCCAAAATTTAAGTGTGGAAAACAAAATTGGCAAGTCTGGCACTTGGAGATGTTATTTTGTGGTGGGACACATGTCTATCATGAGCAAGGCATGAAGTTTGACCCTCAGTATCATGGGGGAGAGAAGAGAAAAAGAAGAGGGGAAGAGAGGAAATGGAAGGAGAGGGGGAAGAAAAAAACATGGCAGAGAGGGGAGGGAAGGCAAAGGATTAGAAAGGGAAGGGAAGAGAAGTGAATTAGATATGGTGGCTCACATTTTTAATCTCATCACTTGAGAAACTGAGGTATAAATATTGAAATGAATTCAAGGCCAGACTGAGTACATAGTAAGTTCTAGACTAGAATATGACCGGGAGTTACAACTTCAGTTAGGCTGACCAGCCAGTGGACCCCAGAAATCCTTCTGTTTCTACTTTGAGCTCCAGGATTGCAAAAATGTCCCACCACTAGGCCTGTCTTTTTGTTTGTTTGTAAGTATGGGCACCAGGGAATAAAATTGAGGTCCTCTTGCTGGAGAAGCAATGACTTACTGATTGATTTGTCTCTGCTTCCTGATGCACCAGGATCAGCATCTGCCACAAGCTGCCAGAATCATAAACTGACTGTCCCACCATGCTTTTGACATCTTGGTAAGTAAAACCCTGTGAAACATGTACCCAAAGCAGTCTTGCTCTTAAATTGAGCTATGTTATGGTAGTTAATCTCAACTGTGGACTTGATGTGATTTAACATTCACCTGGAGACAAACCTCAGGGTGTGTTTAGGAGCACATTTGCAGAAAGGTGTAACTCAGGTGGGAGCACTGACCTTGAATGTGGGTAACATCATCGCATGGGACAAGGTCCCATGAAGATTACAGAATGAGTAAAGCTTTTGTGTCTCTGTCAGTCGAAGTATTTGCAGAGGATTAGGAGGCAAGGCATTGTTTGGTGAGGTGGGCTTTTGAAACCTCAAAGATACCAGGCCTAGTATCTTCCTTATCTGCCTAATGCTTGCTGATCAGGATGAAGAGCTCTCAGCCCCATGCCTGCTGGCCACCATGCTTCATGCTGTGATGATCATGAACTCTAAGCCAGCTCCCACTTAAATGCTTTCTTCTATAAGAATTGCCTTTGTCTTGGACTTAGCATCTCTTAACAGCCATACAACAGTAAATAAGGCCATTGACAACTGAAACACTAACAACTTCACCTAGCAATAAAAGAGGAAAAGCAAGTTTGACATTTGGTTTGGGAAATGATAGTTTCAAAATTAACCAAACAGGCAGAGAGACTCATTGGCCAGCTAAATAAACATTTCCCAATTAATTAACCTGTAGGTCATCTTTTGTATGGGATAATACAATTAAGAAGTGAATCAGATCCTCCAAATAGGTCATTGTCTTACAGATAAAGAGTTTGAGCAGTGTTTTAAGGACAACTCTATACTGTGGATTCAATATTGGAACATTGTGGCAGCCGGCCTTTTTGTTGTGGTAACAAATACCCAAGAGAAATATAGTTCAAAGGAGGAAAGAAGTTTTGGCTCAGGACTTCAAAATTGCTGTCCATGGTCATCTGGCGCCACTAGTATGAACCTGAGGTGGAAAAAGGCAGTGTCATGGAAGCAGGCTGTGGTAAATGATCACTGCTCACCTAGTGAGCGTAACATAACACCCAAAGTCACCCCCACCCCGTGATCATTTCTTGCTAAGCCACAGCTCTTAGTTTCTACCACCTAGTAATCAAATTATGAACATACTAAATTATGAATGCATCAATGGATTAATATTCATGATCAAGGAAGTCCCCAAAACTCAGATTAGGACACTGCACTGGTGAGGGAATGTCCTTCTATATGCTGTGAATATATGATGTTTTTATTGGTTGATGAATAAAGCTGTTTCAGCCAATGGACAGGCAGGATATAGTAAGGCCAGAAGTATAGGCAGGGTTACAAGACTAGGGGAACTCTGGGGAGAGAGAGGCAGAGAAATAGTCGAGGGAGAGACACCATGTAGCTGTCAAGGAAGAAAGAGACCCAAGTATCACCGGTAAGCCCAGACCATGTGGAGATACACAGATTAATAATTAAGAGAGAGCTAGACAATAAGAAGCCTGAGCCATAGGCCAAATAGTTTATAATTAAAATAAGCTTCTGTGTGTTTATTTGGAACTGAAGGGTGGTGGGACCAGACTGGAAAGTAACTTCTGTCTACACTGTACTAGAGACCAAGTCTTCAATGTATGAGCCATTTGAGGAGACACCTATAACTAAACTAAGTCCTGAAGAAGTATTTGTGGGTACAGATGTCAAAAAAGGGTGATTTGAGGTCACAGAGATAGATGGTGTGAGGGAAAGAGAGAGGGAGAATGATGAGGAAGGAGAGAGAGAGAGAGAGAGAGAGAGAGAGAGAGAGAGAGAGAGAGAGAGAGAGAGAGAGAGAGATTAAAGAGGGGGAAATCCCCAGAGTGGATTGGGCTTCTTGAGGGAAATCCCCAGAGTGGATTGGGCTTCTTGAGGGAGTCACACTTTGATGCCTAGCAATCTATGCAATTTTGGTGCAGCTTGAATTTACATTGTTTAAGGAATTTAAGAATTTAAAATATAAAATAAATGTTTAGGTATATCCATCTAAAGAACTTCCTTAATAGACTATTAAGTGGTTTATCGGGCCCATTGTACAAGTTTACTAGCTGATAAGATTAATAAAGAAGGGCCTAAAAGATCAAAGGAATTGATACTACACATATGTCACCTGTTGTGACTGTGCACACGGTTTAAATCCTGGACAGGAAACGCTCTTTATTCTCAACCTGCAGGAGCAAGGGACCAGCCACTCTCCCTACGCACATCCCCTTAATTTGCCAAGTGTTTCAATCCTGCTTGCAAAGGATCGTACTTAAAGAGTTCTGGAGGCAGCCTCCGTAAAGAGTGAAAAGGTGGGAGGCCCTTGGATAAGGGCTCACAAGGGGACCTGCTGATCAGTGGCATCGCTGAGTAACAACACATTAGTCGCGTAGAGAAGGTGGGGCATGATGGTGCACGCCTGTGCTCTCAGCATTTCTCAGGTAGAGGCAGGAAGAAATATGGTGAGTTCTAGGCCAGCCTGGGCTACACAGTGAGGCCCTCCCCATCTTTTGTTGCTGGTGTTGTTTGTTTTTGTTTGTTTTTGACACAGGGTTTCTCTGTGTAGCCTTTAGTGCCTGTCCTGGAACTTGCTCTGTAGACCAGGCTGACCTCGAACTCACAGAGATCTGCTTTCCTCTGCCTCCCTAGTGCTGGGATTAAAGGCGTGTGCCACCATCGCACCCACCTCATTTTAAGAAAACAGAACCCCTATCTCCTTTCTTTTAATGCCTTTGCATGCATCCAGAAGGGGCCAAGACTGCATCTGGGCTGGCAGCCAGACTTAGTAATGTGTAAGAATCTCCCAAGTGGTACTGGTTCTGAAGTCATGAAAAGGTCATGGAGAGCCGCTAAGGTTTGGCACTGTGAGAGATGATGTTAGAGATTCTGGGACCATGAGATGGCCACCAGGAGTGGAATGGAGCTGGAGCTGGAGCTGGTCTGAGCCTTCCAGACTAAGCATACTGTGGATGTCAGCCCTGGAGAGGTGGAACTGCCCAGACCTTTGGGATTAAGAATATTTTGAGTCCCAAATACTGGTCATTGAGCCACAGGATTTGATTTACAGTTGCTTAAGTGTGATTGTTTTCATACAATGGTTCTTCCTTCGGAGGGTAAAGGAATGTTCACATGTATTCACATGCACACAAGCATGCTTGCACCATATAAACAGAGTTCTATGCCTGAATCTTCAGAACCCACATATAAACCTGAATGTGTTAGCATGCAGTTGTAATCCCAGTACTCTTAAAGGAGATGACAGGTAAAGATGGGAGAACCTGTGAGAAGCTCAAGATATAGCTAGCCTAATGTGCCCTGCTGCAGAAAGCACAAGAGACAGTGGCTCAAAACCAAGGAGGAGAGGTAAGGACTGACTCCTGAATGTTGTCCTCTGATTGCCACAAATGCAGCATGACACATATGTCCCTACATTCATGACACATCACACACACATATAAGTGTGTACAGTATACTTTCTCCCACATCTGTAACATACCACACATGCACAAAGAAGGAGAGAAAGAAAAGAAAATTATGTTTGTGGGAGGTAGGAACCAAGTAGAAAGACACACGCACATACAGACATATATATGTCTCAACACACACACACACACACACACACACACACACACACACACACTAAAATCCATTTAATTGCTTGCTAACCAAAAGGCTAATTTAGAACAAGAGTTGAGAACAAGGTAGAGCTGAGATTCAACACTTGCCACGTGATTCCAGAAGTGGGGTCAAGTTCAAGGTAACCTCCAGCCTCATGAGGAGTTCAAGGCCAACTTGAGTCAGACAGACACTAGAGAAAAAGCAGGCTGCTCCAGCGACAGGGTTGATATGAGCTGTAGAAAATGAGAAATGTGTTTTTGTTGTTGGTTTTGTTTTGCTTTGTTGTCGTTTTATCACTTTCTGAAAAGGTTTTTCTAGAAACAAATCTATGGACACAGAAAGTTCAGCTTGACAGAATCTTGTATTCTCACACTTGTTTTCACAGAAAACACTGCTGGGAAATTTTGAGCACTTGTAAACTTCGGGGTGCTTCTCCATTTAGTGCTTAAAGAACTACAAGAAGGTCAGTTTCACTCTTGAACCTCTGTCCCACACAGAAGTCACAGTGTAGAAAGGTCAGCTTTTCATTAATTCTCAGGGTCGTATAGTTTAACAAACATCAATAATCAATACCAGACAATCAAATTTGAACTTCAGATAAATAATAGAAATTTTAGTATGGTCACTGGACTTGTCCCTTGGGTGGAATATACTTACACTAAAATTTTATTCTCTGTTTATTTAAACTTCAGATACAATTATTTATGTGAATTGCTGTGTTCATACTGGCAACACTTTTGGTTTGGATAGGCCCCTTTTCTTAAGCTAATACAGTGGGTATGGGCTTTCTTCTTTTTTCCTTCCTTTCTTTGTTTCCTTTATTTTTTTTCTTTTATTTTGTGTGTGTTTTGTTTGAGGGGTATTTCTTTTAGCTCTTTTATTCACTATCACAGCACACTTTTCCAAAGGTTTCTGTTATTTCCCAGCTAATTGTCAATGACATCATTAGCATCACCATAGCTTTAAACTGAAAACAGGATTAGAAATACTGACAAATTACAAAGACAAGAGGCTCCTGAGGAAGTTAGGATCGAATTATGATCAAGAAAGGAAAGGAAGGAAATGCCAACCTTGGTTTAAAGATAATGCTTCCATAGTGAATGCTGTGTGAAGGATCCCAGCAGGCGCAGAATACCCATGGGAGGCCCATGGGCACTCAGCCTCACATTTCACAAATGGAGAAACTCAACACAAAGGGAGTTAGTGACTTCTGGGGTGGGGGCAGGAAGCAGCTGTGTAAAGGGATGGGGTAAAGAAGAAAAATAAGTATTCTGAAACCCTGGCTCTCATAGTACTGGGTGGTGGCAGAAATCATTTAACACAGGGGCATTGTCTTAAAATACCTGCCCTTTAAGTCACTTGTAACTTTGCATCTCTATGAGCACAAATAATGAAATTAACATGTTCTAGACATTGATCGGGATTTTAAGAACATCTATTCCAATCCCTTCATTATACTGGTGGAGGACCAAAGACAACACATGTGGTTTTATGAAGTTGTGTAACTTGTAGGAATCTACCTCTATCTAGAGCATAGGACTTCTCCATTTCGATGTGTATGTCTGACTGCTTTTAAGTTAACCATTGATCCATTGGCTACATTACAAAGTCAATAGGAGTTTCTGGCTTAAAACCTGTGATTTTTTTGCTCACCTGTCATCACAAACACAGTCCACACTCATGACAAAAACACAGGTCAACAAGATAAAAATATAACAACTTTATTTTATAGAATTTTAAGTGCAAAGAACTTTCAGAATGAAGACTCAAGGATGTGAAGTGAATGGTCCATTTTTTTCTTAGATTCAATAAAGACAGGATGACTAATTAGAAATTTGATTTGACAAAAGGGATGACCTCATGACAACAGACTGAGAAGGAAGCACAGCAGATGCAGTTGAGTCTTACTGACACCTGTGAGTGCATACCTCACCAGGTAGAGCATAAGGCTCTTTTTAGAACAGAAAGCAGGTCCTTAAATGTGACTTGGGAGATAAGAATCCAGAGATTTGCTGTCACAGAAAATTTCTGAGGCAGCGGCTCTGGATTCTTGCCTGGTGAGTTTGAAGGCTGAATTTAACACACTATGTCAGAGTGAGTTTTTAGAAAAGAATTTACAATTGGTTCAGAGCTGGAAGTTTAAAAGACAGCACGTAGTAGAGCTCAGTACAGCAAGAGCATGTCCCATAGGCAAGGTCCCAATCAACTGCCAGTCTAGGACCTTCTTGTAGGAGCTAGGCTACATTGAGGCACAGAGAGATGAGACAGTCATGTCACACAACCATGATGTATCCATGGGCCTTTTCCTCCTAGTGACTGGGCTGGGGATTCTGGGATACACCCATGTCTCTCAGTGGAATGTGTGTCCAAAGACAAGAACCGAACCACTCATTTTTGAGGTACCTGTCCCTATCTCCTGTTTTCATCACAGGAAGAGACAGAGGATTCCTTCATGGCTAGCTCTTATACAGAAGATTGGAGGGGGAGGAATAAAATAACATTTTAAGGTTTCCTAGCTGACTTTGGAGAAGAAAGATTCTAGTTTTTATGGCCCACCTGATGAGTTAAAGTTCTCTGCAGTCATGAAGAAACTCTACACAGAAACCAAAGCCTGTTGGCACCCTGATCCTAGACTTCCAGCCTACAGAGCTATGAGCAAATAAATTCATCTGTGAAGGCCACACTCTATGGTGTTTTGCGTTGTAGCCCAAGAAAATTAATCCATTGAGAAAATCCATCTGCTTTGCCTTTAACAGGAATCATTAACACAGTTATGGACAGAAAAAAAATTGGAGTTTTGCACAAGTTAATCTCTTTCTCTCTGGAATCATAAAATCCTAGTGAAAGGAGAGCAAAGACATGAAGCAGTATAGAGTTAGGAAACCCTCTTACCCTACAGCATTCCCTAGGAAGGACATGTATATACATATTTAAGTCTGAACATTAATTATATATTTAGCACATACCTTTATGTACATATTAAGTCTTCACTGGAAGGTGTCACACCTTTAAAACACTTGTTATCATCTCCTAAGGATAGACTTCTGCTTTTTCCTGTCATTTCAGCTCTTAATTTTCCTCTTCTCCATCCTCTTCTTGGGCTGAAGTGTTCCCTGAATTTCTCTCTTGTTTCTTTGCGTAAAAATAAGCTCGTAAGGAAGAGGCATCCCCCACTAGATGATGCCAGTGCAGTTTCAGTAAGAGAAAAGAGAGGAAGACTTCTTCCAAATGGTTCCTGTTTCTCTCTCAGGAATAAAGAAGAGCCCTAGCAAATCATTTTACCTCTCCCATTTAAGTACTTAGAAGACAAAATCTGTTTAATGTATGAAAAGAGTATTCTTTTTTTAAAAGACTTTGTTTTGCTATGTAGCCCAGGTTGGACTAGAACTCAAATCATTCTTCCCCAGCAACACCATCTACTGAAGCAACTATCTTTTTTGAAAACAGTGTGTGTGTGGTGGGGTGGTATTCATACAGACACATGTGACCTTGCATGCATTTGTGGAGGCCAGAAGTTGATGGCAGCTGTATTCTTCTATCATTTTTCCAGTCCTCCACCCCTCCCCACTTTTGAGAAAGTTTCTTACTCAACCTGGAGTTCACCAATTGCCTAGATAAGCTGTCCAGCAACCTTAGAGATCCTACTGTGTCCACCCCATGGCCAGTACTAAGTTGAAGGTACCCACCCACCATGCCCAGTTTTTTATGCAGGTGCTGGCAATCTGCACTCAGGTCCTCAAGCTTATGCGGCCATCACTTTCTCCACAAATCTATTTCCTCAGCCCTGGTTATTCTTTTCTGATGTTCAAGTTTTCAACTCCGTAGTGAGTAGGGTACTTTGCTGATTGGCTTATGAGTTTCTTTGACACAATTCCAGTAGTCTAATATATATTTGTGCTTTCTGATATGAGATAGCATAGACTTATCAGTACATCTTACCCCACGTATAAAATCAGTTACTTCCATAAGTCCTAGTTGCTTAATGAAAAATTAGTATTTTGCTTTCACAAGAGAAGATGCATATCCAAACTATTACCAATATTAAGGAACTAACATACTACTCTAGTAGTTGGAAAAAAGAGAAAAGCATCAAGCACAAATTGGGCTTTGGGGCAAGACAATAAGAACATGTGTCTCTTGGATTCTTGGCTATAGAAGCTGAAACTAGAATACTGCCATTTCACAACTCTCAATGAAATACTTTTTCTTTGACATTTCCATAAAAGGTTCTATTTTTGGTTGGAGATGCTTTAGACACTGAAATTCAAAGCTGTCTCTTAGAAAACTTCTCATTCACTCATTTTCATGAGTGTCACTCATGTCTACATGAAATACAGGTGCAGTTTTCTGCTTCTTTTTCTTTTATTAGTCCTTTTGTTAGAGGAATCCATGCTAACTAACCTATGGAAGCTACTCTTTCTTGTACCAATTACATTTCACATTTTTCTGACAAAGTATCAGACATCCAACTGGGATATAGCTCAGCTGGTATAATGCTTGCCTAACGTGCATGAATTCCTGAGTTCAAATTCCAATATCACATAAATTGGACATGACGGTACACTTACAATCCTTGTACTCAGAATTGTATAGACTAACTCATATACTTAGTTTTTTCAACATAGGTGGATGCAGCAGACTAGTAACCAAGAGTTATATTTATAAAACTGAGCACATGTATATTCACTGGGGAACATTATGTATGACCTCATGAGTGAAGACCACATTACGAATGGTATAACTGGCATTTTCTTAACTGTGGTGTGTCTCTAGGATGGTGCTACTTGATTGTGTCTTTTGATATAAGCTAGGTATTAAGGCTACTGGGAGATTATATTAGCATAAAGCATGGACAAGTCAATGGTTCAAATCAGGAGTCAAGTGCAGTGGAACAAATTATTCCTTCAATTTGCCCTTACTCCTCAAAGGCCAGGAGTGGAAGATCATATAGTACAGTTCTATAACCTTTCCTATGCTGTGGTGGTTTTGAGCCTGGTTATGGCTTTTAAAGATTTGAGTTGAGTTAGCATTCAGGACAGAGTTCTCTCCCTCTTTGTCTGAAGGAGAGTTGGTAACTTGTCTCAGAAAGCACAAAATAATGAAGACATAGTTTCATTAAGGAATATGGCCAGTTGTTCTGACCCCTAGATCCCTGCCTTGTAACCATTTCTCAGAATTAATAGACTCTCCCTATTGAAAGTGTAGATTATTGAGTCTCTCCCCAGACATAGTGAGTCAGACCCAAAGGACTGTTGCCTGGCATGGCATTGTTAACAAGCCCTGAAAGTTTCACACAGACTGAGAAATTGAGATCCATTCCTTGAAAGAAATTTGCTCCTGGCTATACAACTTGCTACATGTGTCCAATCTATGATTAAGCATGTATACCACCTACATGGTGGTTATTTTATACTGGGCAAGCTAATTCACTGTTTTGAGAAAAATGAAGAGAAAGTCAGTGAGTTGTGGTTACTGGTAAAGGCAATTGTTGGCAACCCTTATACCTTGAGTTCCTTCCCTGGTACCTACATGATGGAAGGAAAAATTGATTCCTGAAAGTTGTCCTATATACACACATTCATACATACATACATATATACATACATACATACATACACACACACACCACATAAAACCAAAAAAATTAATGGAACAGACAAATCTTTCTAAAATGAAGTTTCAGAGTGCTTCATCTACAAGAATTCCACCTCTTAGCTTTTACCATCATAAATGAGTTTGTCTATCTCTCTGGTGTACATATTTGTAAGGAAACTGGTCCTTCTAGAACTATGGATCTGATTAATGAAAGAATAACTTAGTACATAGACTCTGAAATCCTACATGTGCTTTTGGAAAAACAACATTCTAAAATATTTGTTTGCTATAATTGAGAGTATATACCAACTGTACCACTCCCAAGCATATACCCAAAGAACTCTATATCCTATTAGAGATACTTACACATCCATGTTCATTGTTCATTAACAGTGGTTAGGAAAGACATCAGTTTGGGCATCTATCAACTGATAAATATTTAAAATGTGGTACACATACAAAATGAAATTTTATTCAGTTGTAAAGAAAGACAAAGTTATGTAATTTTCAAGAAAATTAATGAACCTGGAAAATGCTATACTGAGTGAGGTAACTCTGCATAAGAACAAACCCTGAATATTTCCCCTGACATATGGGTTACAGACTTGCCGAATAAATAGAGACATGCAGGAGACAAAGGAGTTATGGTGAGGTTGGTGGAGAAGAGGCCTTAAGAGAGATGGGAATAGTAGGAAGCATGTGATATAAAAATAGAGAAAGAGATTACTGGAGATGACAAGGTTTAAGAGGGATGTGGGATCATGGAGAATATGGCGTACAGGAGAATGGTTAAACAAAATTATGCATGTAGAAAGAAGTCACACAGAGAGCTATTACTTTAAAAACTAATTTTAAAATATAGTTTTAAAAAAGACTTTAAATGGGGGTGCTACACATGAGTGGATAATGCTGATACTAGAAGACATCGGGTACAAGCTAGTTTTATGTCAGCTTGACACTAGCTAGAGTCATCTGAGAGGAGGGAACATCAATTGAGAACAGTGCCTTCACAATATTGAGTTACAGGCAAGCCTGTAGGGAATTTTCTTAATCAACTGAATTCTGACTAGATCTGAGTTTCACTCCCTAGTGTGGAGTTCATGCCTGCTATTGTAGGCCTGCTCAAAGGCACATGACTTGACAGGTCATGGGCATGGGCACTAGAGGTAAACCTACTACTTTTGTTTGGCTAAAAGGACATGCTGCCAAACTTCCTACTAAATATTTATGTTTATATGCATAGACAGGTGCTGGTAGAACGTAGGACAGTAGAGGCATTCTTGCCTCAGGTGGACAATAGCCTGTAGGCTAAGCTCCTAGAAAATCAACATCTACCCAAGCCACCTTGGGCCAGTGACTTCTGTTTCCATTGTCTTGTGAACTCAAGTAGTGAATTTCAAGCACAACGGGAGAGTCAATGTTTATAAATGAGTTTAATATAGGTTTATAGATTGAAAGTTTAAGAGGCATGAAGCAAGCAGAGGTAGTGTATTATGAGACTGAATCTTAGGAAACAGGTTGCTATTATGGGTCCATATCTGTGGTTTAACAAGGTTGTTATGGTTGGGGCTATAAGAGAGGGGCACAGTAATCAAGGGAAGGATTTATTGTGAATGAGAGAATATATCCAGAGGCATCTGGAAGATTCCAGTGCAGAGAGAAAGAGAAATAGACTGGATATGACTAGGGCTAGGGAAGCAGGAGACTGGGAAAATGGTGGATATAGTAAGATAGCAAGAAATAGATACTAGAACATAGTCAAAGAGAGAAGCAAGAGGAAACCAAGAGAGATGGGAGGGGAGAGGGTAAGAGAGGGACTAGTGAAAAAGTAGCAAGGGTAGTTGTTAGGTAAGGATGAGTAGCTGTAGAGAGGGAATCTCCTGAGCTAGAGGGATTTTAGGATAGAAAAAGAGATGGGAAGGGCAGGATGCTAGCATGGAGTTTGAAATGTGTAACAGTTGAAATACTGAAGGGCCCTGGAGGCCAGCATAGGCTTCTATATTCTGTTAGGTGCCACAGGTATATGTCAGTAGAGCTTATATCCCTTTCACCAGAGGTAAGGGACATGTCTCCTTTTGGGGGATGGAAAACCTTGTTCACAAGTTCCTGAGGAATGTGGGCTTTGCTCTAACCACTAGAAAACTTCCTATAGTCCAGCTTGAGCTCATTTCTGGATATATTGACTGCCTGTGAGACCTAACATTCCAACCTCTTATTGATGATAAGTGGCAACATAATTTCTGATTGCTTCACAGTGGAAGTTGTTGTGAACCCAAGAAGATTGGAATCCAGGTCAAAGGTGGGGAAGGGGAAGGGAGTCAGGCAATGGCAGAAAATTTGGGGATTTCATCAGAAGCATCTGGTTTGCTGACTGAACCTGAAAAAATGGGGGCAGCCACATTGGCTGGCCTGGTTCACATAAGCTTTCAGCAAGTCCAAGGCTCACCTGGTCCTGTAGGACCATCTTGGGGCTGATGAGCTGCAGGCTGCCATTGACTCCCTGGTGGTATCTATTAGCTGAGTTGAACTTCACTGTTGCAGACATAGGCTAGGCAAAAGGTGTTAGCATGACCATGGTCTGAAATCATTGTAGTAAAAGCAGTTAACAGGTATCTGTAAACAGCTGGAGTAGACTCTCGCCTCTGAACCAGAGCAAGTGAAAAGTTATCAACATAATGAAAGCATAAGCATTCATTTGCAATATAATAAAAGTTGGTTCTAGGTTCGACCCATGAACAGCCTTCCTCCATCCAAAGGGTTGGATATATATAGACTGGACAGAGATGTTTTTAGCACAATGGGAAAGCACTTTAAGTTTATATTTAGAAAACAACCAAAGGAAATTCAAAAGAGTTTGATCCTGTAACCATGATAATAATATCCAGTGTTTTACCAAGGTTAGATTAATAGTTTATCAGAATTTCATACACATCATCTTTGTAGTCTTTTTTTTTACATACCTTAAATCACTTTCTCAGACTTTTCCAACTTCCACAAACTTTAAGCTTTTTCTCTTTCTTTTATCTAGAAACATCCAGTCATTTACCATGAGACACAGGTACTTGATAACTGAGCTAAGTCATTGAAAAGCAAGTTTTTTTTAAATAAAGGAACAGCAAAAAGCAAATTTTTAGTAATAGCTTGGGCTTATCTTTTATTGGAACCTGTTTTGTGAGTTTATCTTTCTCAGCAGGAAACCTGTCAGCAAGGTGAACCTGCCCAAGAGTTTGCCTTTCTCTTCCCTTTCACTTTGGGAGACCTAGGAAATCTAAGGAAAGCAAAACCTGGTTTTTACATGTGAAATGGATTGACCAGGCAACCTTGTTGGGAGGAGCTGGCCAAGGTAGGCTTACTGGTGCTAACTTGTCTGATAAGGCTAGGACTCACCATTCAATGCTATCACAGATCTCAGAAGGATAAATTTGAATAGGAAGTATAAACCAAACAGCATTGTTACCAATTAAGAATGACAGAGACTTATTTACTACCTGGATAGCCAGCATGGACTTCTCCACAGTGATCTTAGTGGTTTTGTTGAGGGTAGAGGTCCGCAGCCTTTGCTGCCACACAGGAAGGTGTTAAGTCTTTCAGCTACCACACATGATAGCATCAACCTTTGGTTGCCAGAACCAGAAGATCCGAGAGATTTTCCTGTCACGTCTGCTTCTCGGCCTGTGTCCAAGAACGTGCAGAGGGTGTCGGGGATTGACAACACAGAGACTCATTCAACGATGTAAAGAAAACTTTAAACAGGCTCCAAAAAGGCTCAAGAAAACTTCCTAAGAAAGGCTCCCACCAGAGAAGCTTCTGCTCTCTCCTCTACCCTGGCTGGTTCTGCTCTGACACCAGAGGTGGATGTGTGTGGGTTTTTGAAGGTGCGGTTAGTCTTTGGACAAGGTCGAGGTCAGGGCGGTTTCCGTGGGAAGGCCTTTTCCAGGAACTTATTGTATCGTTTTTAGTAAACATGTTTTTACTAAACATTGTCTTACAGCTGCCTACTCCCAGGCAGAAGGGGAAGTGGGTCTCTGCTCAAGGTCTGGTGTTCCCACATTTTCCTGTGGAGGAACCTGGGAAGGTAGAATAGAGTAGTCAGTGCAACAGTGTCTACGGTTTGGGCAGAGCCCTGGTAGTGGGCAAGGAATGGGCCAGTTCTTTGATAGGTGGCTAGTGTTCCTACACTTGAAGCAAGCTCCAGGTGGAGTCATGGCTGCCTGTCTTCTTTGGAGATAACTGCTGCTACTAGCATCTGGTATTTCCATCCATCAGAGGAAGTCTTTCTCATTCAACACCCAAATGCCATCGTCAACAAACCTCTCTGAAGAGTTATGGGCCATCATGTCATGTATTAAACATACCTGATTCTAAGCAAACTATTTTTGTTTTAGGTACTTATTTCAGGCTTAATCTTGACAATATATGCAGAAGCTTGTCCCTGTAAATGAGTTACATTTGTGATTAGCATGACTACAAGCATAGTAGTCATAAAGTTCTGAGCACATTAAAAAATTTGATCATTTATAAGGTGACTGGTTGTTAATTTGCATGTATTATCTTTAACAGTTTACAAGTTAGTAGCTTTTATAGGATTAAGATTTTATAGTTTTATCCCTGTAAAGTTTGGTCCCTGTAATTGAAAATCCTTTAGAATCAAAATAAAACTTTAAACTATAAATATAGTCCATAGAAACACTTGGAACCCTATTTCCTTGATCTTTTCATAGTTTCGAGGTTTCTTATACAACTTAGTTTATCCAAATAGCTAACTCTTAACAAAGTTAGTAAAGACAAAGATGCTAGGCACACATATTTAAGTCAGTTTTTTGCTAGCCTGAATAGAACTTAGGAATTTATAAACCTTAAGCATCAAACTTATGTTGTTCCTTATCTAAAATATCTTACAAACCCGGTATTGAACACAGAAAAGGCACAAGTGGTTGGACATACAGCTCTAAGTCAGTTTTGTTAAGCTAAGTAAACCTTTACAAACTTAGTTCTTTTAAACCTTAATTACTAAAAATTTGTTACTAATAAGTTCTATTTTTATAAGCAAGAATCGAATCCAACTTATATATACTGTATGTTACAGCAGATCAATTTTGCTAAAGAAGGGTTGAATCTAAGTTACACACAAGTGTGCTGTAGCAAATTAAGATTACCTATGTATAGATTTTTTTCTTACTACCAACCCTTTCTGTTATAACTTTTAAGTTAACATTTTGTAACAGATTTTTTAAACCATACCCAATAAACTTACAAATCTTGAGATAGAGTTTACACGAGGATCTTATATATCCTAAGATAGTTTATACTTTAGCAAAAGGTTTTATAGATATATGAGAAGGTTATTTATAGAGTTAAACATGTGATTATACTTTGTCATTTTTGAAGATAGTAAACAAAAGCAAGAGAAGGAATATGAGATAAGCAGCAATAATTTTTATTGGGAAGAGTTTACTTCTTAGATGTTTTAAAGTACA
This sequence comes from Mesocricetus auratus, assembly GCF_017639785.1. Lineage (NCBI taxonomy): Eukaryota > Metazoa > Chordata > Mammalia > Rodentia > Cricetidae > Mesocricetus > Mesocricetus auratus. Next base: position 16,875,840 of record NW_024429199.1, on the reverse strand, counting down.
CAGTGTCTTTTTCTGGGCTGTTGTGTAATGGGGAATTCTTTTGTACATATGTTTCTCTTATTGGTTGATGAATAAATCACTGTTGGCCAATAGGGAAGCAAGATAGGCAGAACTAGGAGACAAAGAGGATTCTGGGAAGTGAAGTAAGGAGAAGTCGCCATGATGCATGAGTCTGGTGTTCTCAGTAAGATAAGACCTTGTAGAAATGGGTTAATACTTAAGACAGAGGTAGTCAATAGGAAGCCCTAGACCAATGGCATTTATAACTAAGAGTCTCTTTGTATTATTTGGGGCTGACATGGCACTGGGATCAGGCTGGCAGGAAGAGTTATAACATAATGGTACTTACAACATGGGCATAAGAATTTCCACTTACAATCTCACAAAGGAACAGGGGCAAGCACAGCTTCTTGGTAGCAACATTTTCTTGGTTGACCTCTTTCCCAGGCATTGAGGGACACACCATGACTTCTTTTTAAGAGCAGCACTCTGATTTGCATAAGCGGCTAAAACTGTGGCTGTTAGTGAGCAGATAAGACTCATGTGATTAACAAAGATAAAGGTTTACAATAAACAAAAATATACATAGGCATCAGGAGGTGGCATGCACTTTTAATCCCAGCACTTGGGAGGCAGAGGTAGGCAGATCTCTGTGAGTTTGAGACCAGCCTGGTCTACAAGAAATAGTTCCAGGACAGCCTCCAAAGCCACAGAGAAACCCTATCTCAAAACCTCCCTTGGGAGAGAAAAGAAAAAATAAAGTAGCTGGGCAATGGTGACACATGCCTTTACTCCCAGCACTCCAGAGGCAGTAACAGGCAGATTTCTATAATTTAAGGTCAGTCTGGTATACAGAGTAAATTTCAAGACAGGCAAAATAAACAGAATAATCCTGTCTCATAAAAGGAAAATATAATACTAAAAAAATTGAGTTACAATAAATAAATAAATAGATAAATAAATAAATAAATAAGCTAAGGAAACATGAAAAATACACAGTCTGGATACTATATTCTATTATGTTATCTTTAAAATTTTTAATTGCTGAGAAAGGAGCAACTCCTAAAAGACATCTAATTATAATGCTGCTAAATTAATCCAAGTATATATTTTAAAAATGCTTTGACTTCAAAATTTAAGTCTACGGACAGGTTACTTGGGAAAAGAGTTTCTTCTTTTGGTGCCAAAGAAAATAAAAATGTGTGGATTCCTTCCAGACTAATATGGTTTGAGGAAGCAAGACCCCCCCTAAAACAGTGGTCTAGCTGACCCAACATCTAAAACAGCCAAAATGATGTAGCCTTACAGACTACAAAAACAAGGACTTGTCCAGGTTTCTGTGTCTTGTTATGATCCCCAGGGTATAAACAGCACCCCAACTAGCAGGAAGTAATTTGGAGAAAACCATGCCCACATTCCCAAATGCTGTTTATAAATGTTTGTTTTTATTTAAATGGGGTTGGGGTTATAAATGAGTAATGACCACAACCAATCTCTTTTCAAAGGTAAAAGGGAGATTATGGTATAGAAATGAATGCTTTGTATTAGAATGGAATGTCATTTATTGATACAAATTTAAGGTCAATTTTGTGATAAGTATATTTCTCCTCTTGTTTAGGTATTGTGCTTGTATAGCTCATTTAAAAATGTAATGTATAATTAAATACAGATTATAGATAGTTGCCTATAATAGTCAAAACTTATAGTTAGGTTACTTAGGTTTTCTAGGTATATAAAGATTTATTTCAATTGGATAGTCATTCTTCAAACCTTTCAAAGACCTACAGAATATGACATTTAAAATGATTTAGGGTTTTTTCTTGACAATGAGACAACTGTTCCTGGCAACACCAACTGTGTCAGAAGGAAAGATGGACAAAAAAGAAACTCTTTATGGAGTTTGCGTCCAATATGGCAAGACTACCATTTGGGCAAGAAACTGCTCTCATCTGAACTGAAACTGCTCTCATCTGAACTGAAGCAAGATAGGCAGGATTAGGAGACAAGGAGGATACTGGAAAGTGGAGGCACAGTGAATCACAACGTAGGATGCAAGAGGAGTAACATGTCTCCCTACATTTCTCCTGTAGGAGAAGACCACGTGGAGATACTTATATTGATAGAAATGGGTTAGAGCTAGCCAATAGGAATCCCCAGACATTGGTCAACAGTTTCATAATTAATATAATGTCTCATGTGTTATTTGGGGCCTCTGAGGTGGCTGCAGAACTGGGTGGGAATCCTATAACAGTTATGCTTTGCTCTCTGTTTACCTGCCACAGAACCATGTGGCCAGTCTGATCCAGGACACAGACTCTGTATAAAACTGTTTAAATAAACATGCTTGAATCTACAGATAACAGGCCATAACCCAGCTCCAAATCCAGCATCTTATAGAGTAGAACAGCATGTGACAATGTTTAACGGCATCCATACCCAAATAACATTTGGGACTGAACTTAGTGATGAGAGGGAGAGACCAGAGTGAGCAGAAAGTAAAGAAGGCTTAGAGATAAGAGATTTGGGGATCGTTCTCTGTGCAGTGGTAGAAGATTTTACAGTCTGGGAAAATTTGGAAATGGAGTGTGTCATCCACTCGTCATTGAAGTTGATTATCCAGTTTATACTGAGGCCAAGCCTTCTGGTATAAGACAGTTAGCCTTTAGTGAACTCTATGAGTCTGAGGAGAGAAGGAGATTCAAGAAGGAAGGTATGTAGCCTAATAAGAGTCCTTGGAATTCAGCCTCCAGCAGCAAGGAAGAGAGAGAGGGCAAACTCCAGGACAGAACCAAGAGACAGGTAGAGGAGCAGCCAGGAACAGAGCAAGTGTAAGATGGGAGAGATTTCAAGAGAGAAAGAGCAAGCTCCAAGAGTGGAATGAGAATATGTATGGAGGGAAAGCAAGAATGGAGAGGATGGGTAAGCACCCTGGTAGCAAGAATTTCAATTTGGGTGTTCCCAAACAGACTGAGAGACTTTCCATAGAGAGATGTCCCAAAACACAATGGAGAGGCATCTCTTTCCACATGGAGGGTGTCCAGTGGGACCAGAGGAGCTGCCTGACACACCATCATGACCTTCTCAGCTCCAGAATCTGAGAAAGACTGAGACTAAGCAGGCAGCTCTAAGAAGGCACCTTCGAGAGTAGTCGAGGAGAGACAAGTGGTTAGAGCAGATGGAGAAGAAGCAATTGGAGAGGTTGTAGTGACCAGCTCCCCATTTTAGCAGCTATGACAGGCTAACATGTGTTTGCATGACCTTGCCACTTCTGTCCTGATCACTAGGAGGTCAGATGCCCTCCTCGTGGCAAGGAACCAATCAGAAGTTTGCTGGCGAGCTGTGCTTTATGGCTCTGGGTGTGCTTTACAGACAAGTGCACAACAGTGACGTGCCACCCTGGGAGGGCCTATGGGCCTTAACAACCAGTTAACCAATTAACACTGGGCAGGTCACCCAAACCTGGAAGTGCACCAATCCTGAGGCTGTTTCATACCTCTAGACACTCCCCTTATGCTGCCCTTGAAGATTTCTGCAGTGACTGGATGAAAGTCCCTGAGCTAATCGGGTTAGCTCATTAAACAACTACAATAAAAGACTCTTTGCTCTTGCATCGAAATGGGCCTCTTGGTGATTTTGGGGGGTTCAGAATTTGGGCACAACAAAGCAGGCTCTAAAATTTGGAGTCAAATATAGTGGGTGTGAGAAGCCAGCAGAAACAAATGATCCATACCTAAGGAGAGTCAAACCAGCAGCTTGGTTCAGTTAGGAGAGGAACAGGTCCCTTGGGAAAGGGCCCATTTGTACCCCTCCCAGGTGTTCAGTACCATATGTATGCCAGGGGGAGAAGGAAAGACACTGGTGACATGAACACTTCATTATGAGGGGAACTTATCTCTTGTTCATTATGAACAAGAGAGGAAACTATCCAGAGGCATCTGGAAGAGTCCAGAGCAAAGAGAAAGAGAAACAGACTGGGCACGACCAGGGCTAGGGAAGCCTTCGAGTGGGAGAGAACAGTGAAAAAGTAGGAAGACAACAAGTGATGAAGAACAGGGCACAGTGAGTGAGCATGACGCAAGAGGAGAACAAGAAAGAGGGGACAGCAAAGGAAAGAACAGTGAGAGAATAGCAAGAGTAGTTGGGCTATAAGAAACATGAGCAGTTGTGGGGAGGGAAGCCACCAAGCTGGAGGGATTTTAGAAAGACAGACTATGACGCTAGCATGGACTTCAAAATGTATAACACTTGTGATATGGAAGGACCCTGGAGGCCAGCATGAGCTTTGATACGCTTATAGGTGCCACAGGTATATGGCAATTGGAAAACCATATGTCCTTTCTGCCAGAGGTAACAAAAATGATGCCCTTTGGGGGACAGTAAACCTGTTTCACAAATTCCTGAGGAATGCTGGCTTTTATCTAACCCCCAGAAATCCTTCTATAGTCCAGTTTGAGCTCATTTCTGGATATATGGACTGCCTATGAGAGCTAACAGAGGCATGGGAGTTGAGCTGGTCAGTCAAGTTGGCCCACCCACAAGGTCTTCATGTACCTTAGTTTCAGTCAAGTTCTCACATGTAGCTTCTAGGCAATGGTATGCATTCAGGTCATGCAGAAGATGTATGGTAATGAGATACCAGAGTAAGAAACAAAGCCCTCAAACATTTCTGGCATTTCTGGCTTCTGATCAGGACAGAACCAGAGACATTCCCAGTTTCTTGCCAAGGACAAAAACTGAGGTGCCTGTCCCTATGTTGCCTGACTAATTTCTATTACTGTTCTCATCGGTGCTGTCCTCAGCCTTGACCAACAAAGCTTCTCTTTGAGGCAAACTGTAGTGAATGTGGAAATTTATGGTTGGCCGTGTTGCTGATAACAAGTGACCTTAGAGTATTCAGCTTTAGACAGGGCACCCATATTATCCCCTCCATGGCTTAGGAAACATTATGGAAGAGGGGGTAGAAAATATGTAAGAACTAGATTATGTAAGAAGAACCGTGAGTCTTAGGGCACGACCTGGCAATGGCATTCTTGAAGGAGCTGTGGTTGCCTCCATCAGGCTTGCACAATACTGAGCCTGAAAGCATTCAGTCGCAGATAGAGGAGGGGCTCGTGGGGCCTTTTCCAATTCAGGCATATTAATGGAAATCTATGATTCCTGGGGAACAGGAATCCATTGTCTTTGGTGACGTAGACACGGGTGAACTACTCAGGCTCCAGTGGAGAACCTCACACCAGAGTGAACCTGGCTGAACCCAGGAGGCCACAAAGCAAAAGACAAATGACCAAGATGTGAAAAGTGAGATGGGAGACTTGGTGGAGGAAGTGGGAGAGGGTTGGTGGGGGCAAGAGGGAGACTAGGGTGGGGATATGAGCATGATCGGAATGTATTATATGAGTATGAAATTACCAAAGAATAAATGAATTGAAAAGAACAAAAACTAGCAGTCTTTAAGGTCATTGGAGGTGAACCTCTTCCTCATAAAACCATAACTGGAACTCAACATCATGTCTCATCATGGGTAGGGATGTGTCATTCAAACTTGGCCAGAGAAAATAAAAATTACTTTCCCATCAAAGGTTTTCTAGTTTTTAAAAAAGGGATGTACTGTTGCCTTGTCTCTTGAGAGTTAATCTAAGTAAGACAGGAAACTGTGCCACAGGAAAGCTTTGTATTACAGAAACTTTTTAAATAGTATTAAGCCTACCTACACATGTAGGTTGGCACAGGGTGTCTATGGCCTTTGATACTGTATTCCTCTACAATTGTCTCAGTAGCTTTTGTCCAGTCTCACCCTTGAGAGTACCCTATATCATTGTGTAATAAATTCTGCTTGTATTCTGTACTCTGTGAGTCTTGGTTGAATTCATTCTGTGGAAATCACAAGTGAGCAAGAGCCTTATAACCCAGGGATGAAAGGGAGAAGGACTTTGCCACTATTTGTAGGCACTGTGTTCCCATCACATTGCTGCATATCCAGCTGCTACTGTGAAAAGAAAAAGAAAATTCTTGAAGGCGCTTACCAACTTCAAAGTAACCTTTGAATTAATTAAATTTGACCTTATGCATGGGAAAATAGGTTGATATTGAAAGAGTCCTACTAAGTGTGGAAACAAACACCTTAGAAAACCATTAAGGCTAGAAATGAAAGCAGAGACAGGACATGTCAGCTACTCTTTACATAATACTGCCTGCAAGATCCTGCCCACCACCCTCTGCTCCTCATCCCTCACCATTAGCTATCAGTGTAGAGATAAGGACAATAGCTTTGCTTTTCTTCACTTCAGATGTGGCATTTCCTGGCTTCCTACCCCTTTCCTTCCCTGCTGTCCTGGATCCTCAGGGTCTGGAGTCTAGAGTAGACATGAGCAGTGGGGTTCCATGGAGTGCAACCAGGAAGAGAGTCACTGAGCCCCAGGCTGGTGATGGTGTGGGCTTACAGGGAGAATCAGCCCAGAGGCTACCTGTGATTGCTAATGAGCTTTCGGGTGGCAAACCTGTCTCATCAAGACCCTTTGTTTTTCCAGGCTGCCCTTTGTTGACTTGAGGCTTGTTTCCCTTGTGGCAGAGACCCTCCTGTTTTCCTTTTCTTTGGAGACTTCGTGGGAGCTAAATTTAAACTTGATTAACAGCTTTTAGTCCGAGGAGGGTCAGAATACTGCTTTCTTGTTAAATGTTTTTCTTTCTGGTTCCATTTTGTTTTGTTTTAAGACACAATAGGCCCTCACAATGAGAGGCCTTTTGGTTCTGTTGCTATGGTGTAAGAAGCCAAAAAGTAGCATCAAGTATTGGGGGTTTTGATCATGACCACAGGGGAGAAATTAAAAACTTTTTTTTTGTGAAGACTATATGATTGATAGCTATGTTCCCATACTCTCACAAACATCTTCAGTACTAACTTTGTTTCCATTTTGCTACTGAGTAACTTCAAGTTAATAGAGAAAAGCTTGAAGTTAATTGCTGATGGAAACTTCCAGACTCCCCACACATCTTGAATCTCTATTAGGAATCCCCTTCCCCACTAAGCTTCCCTTTCTGGTGTTTCTAAGGTGTAACTGAACCATTACTTCATGAAAATGGAACTCTAGGCAAAGAAATGTTAGAGACAGAAAAGAAAAGAAAGAAAAGGAAACAAAAGAAAAGGAAAGAAAAGGCCAAATGAAAGCAGTGTAGCCAGAAGTTAACAGACCTAACCAAGGCCAGGGCAAGTGAACTTGGGTTCTCATTCATCTTGTTTTTATTAAGGGTTGAGGTGGACTCAGAGCCACAGGACCTTCTCAGCATAAAAACCAGGCCTGCACTTATGCAGCAGGAATCTACCTTTAGAGCTAGTTGAAGAAGGCATGACACATTTATTGCTGTTACTTTAACCTCATCATCTGCTAAGAGTGACTTTGTGTCATTTCAAGCCCAGAATGTGGGCTTGAAATGGAAACAGCTAACAGCTTCTCCCCACCCCACCCCACCCCACCCCTCACCACCCACCCTGGACCCTTCACCTATTAATTTTGGGTCAGTTAAGAGCTGTGCTGCCATTGGTCCATCTTTAGCTTGCCAATTACAAGCCTCAAGCTGTTCCATTGTTCATTAACTAAGCAGCTTTGAATAAGTTTTAAGTAAGCATTTGAGGACTGCCAGCCTTTGAAGACTGAAGCTGCAGGCAGAGCAAACAGTTGTTATTGTTTATTAATTTACTAAAGATCCTAGAGAAAGAATCCTGCCTTCACAGCAGAAGGACAAGATGTTAAACTCTAGAGCTCTGCATTCCCTCCACTTCTTCCACTTTGCTAGAATGTTCTTTGTCCTACTTCAGTGACCATACCCTTTTGCCTCCAAGGCCTGTGACTCCCCCCCATGGTCCATATATACTCAATTCTTCTTGCTTGGAGTGAAAGCATTAGTTACTCTTTAACAGTAATGGGCAAAATCTACCTTTAGCTGGAAGCCAGCCATTGTCTCCTCCTTCAGAGATAACCCAGTTGGGCAGTTCAATTACCTGGTCAAAGGGCCATTCCCCTCTTCCTCACCCCCCCACCCCAGAGAACCAAGACAGGTCTGCCTTAAACTATGCTAAAGAAGTAGAAGGAATAATTATCGTCTAAAGGAGATCATGTGTGTTTCTTTCTCAGAATTCCCCTTCCCTACCACAGACATTACAGAATTGCCACGAGGTTCTGCTGGGACTATCTGCTTTCCTGAATCCTGACTCTGTAGCCTAACTTTTCTTTTTCTTCCTTTATCTCTCTTTAAATTTCAATGTACTTTCCCTAACACTTTGGACTTACCTCTTTCTCTGAAGCTCCATTACTTGTGGACACAGCCTCATGGACAATCTCCCCTCCTAACTCAAATGGCATGTCTTGCTTGAGTCATCTCTATTTCCTAACTCTGGGCACCTGCTGGGATTTACAGCATCCCTGCTTTGAAAATTTTCTTTTAAACTAGAAGAAAATTACCCTCAAGCTTTCTCCTGAGTCCATTCTTAAATTCATGCTAATAAGAATAAAAATCCCAAGAGGGGACCGAGATACCCCTGATAATGTTGGCAACTCTGAGAGACTCCCTCAAATGTTTGGGACACTCCCTTCATTGCTGTGGCAAAATACATAAAAAAGGACAGTTTAATGGAGGGTTTATTTTGGTTTACAGTTAGAGGAGAGAGAGACTGTTCATCATTGTGAAGAAGTCATGTGGTAGGAGCTAGTCACATCATTTAATCTGGAGTCAGTGAGCAGAGTGATGAAAACTAGTACTAGGTTCACATTCTCATTTTTATTCAGTCCAGGACTCCAGCTATGGAGTGGCACCCACATTTTTGGAGAGTTTTCCAACCTTAATTAAAATAATCTAGAAACTCGATGGTGAACATGTATAGAAGTCTGTCCCCACGATGACTCTAAATCTCATCAAGTGCACAATAAAAATTACCCAGCACAGAGATCTTCCTTCTAAACTCCTAACTTACTATTGATGCTTCTCACCTTCTTCAGTTTCTTGGGTGAGGGTATTACACCTTTTGATCTTTCTATATTCCATATTTGATACTTGAGGGAGTCCATGTCATGAGATGAGAGAATATTGTGTAACAATTGTTTTCATCTCTGTTGTGTAATTTGAATTTCTGGTATGGCCCTGAGGTAACAGTTACACATTCCATGTTTTAGAAGGACAGACTGAGTTTCAGAGAGGTTACAAAAGTTCTCCAAAGTCACATGAGCACCAGTGCCTGTCAAAGCTAGGTCAGCTGCTAGGTCCGGTTCTGTATGGATATCATTATATCTTCCACTGGTGTATACTGACATTGCTAACTCATCAATGAATCCATCACAATACCTAAAACAACAGCAAATAAAGCAAATGACTACTAAACCTAGAAACTAAAAACCAAACTAGGCAAAGCAAGATTAATTAGACTGTAAAAGGAAAGTCTATTACACACTAGAAGATATTACCTCCTCACTCATTCACAATTTGACCTTTGTAGCAGAGGCATGGAACTAAGCCACAACAAAACTTAAGAGAACGTGGACTAGGAAGATGACTCACAGGGTAAGAGTACTTGCTCTGCAGGCATGAGGACCTGGGTGAAAAGGCAGGCACGGCTACATGTGCTTATTATCCCATCATTAGGGGGGCAGAGACTAACAGAGCTTGCTTGCCGGCTAGCTTACATAAAATTATGAGCTTTTGGTTCAGTGAGAGACCCCATTTCAAAGCAATAAGGCAAAGAGCAATGAAAGAAGACACCAAACATTCTGCTTCAGCCTTCATATGAGTACAAATGGGCATATGTGCATACACACACAACAGATTTTTATTTAAAAATATATTTGGGGTGAGGGTGTGTTAATCAAGGATAAGGATATATGAAAAGGTCTTCTAGAAACACACTATTTTAAAATAGATGTTTTTAAAAAGGAGTTTGAACAGAAGTATCTTACATTGGTTAACAAAGTTTCCCCCAGATAATGTGGGTCATTAAATGAAAACCTTAGTTTCAGGTGTGGGATGCCTCCCTATGAGTTATTGTTGATCAGGAAGCCCCAGAGGCTCCCAAATCAATTCAATAGGTTGCCATTGTTCTTGATTGCCCTCCAGAACTAAAGGGTAAGACTCTAGTGTTGTAGACAATAAACTGGTTTCAAATACAGGGAAATCAATCTGAGGCTGGTGTGGAAACTTCGTCCCTACTGGCAAGCTTTCATAGTGTCTGGAAGGTGCTATACAGGCCTCCGGGACAGAAAAAGCTCTCATTTGACTTATTCAGTGTTGGACCCTGCATGATAAAATATTGTGCCCGGGGTCCAATAGTTCCATAACTGTTTTCTGGGGTGGGGGATCAACTCATTTCTGGTTTGAGTTCAGACCTGCTCCATAGGAGGAATTTCATGCCTTGTACTGTAAACCTGCTCAAAAGCCTATGACTTGGATGGTCACAGGTCTGAGGGAAGAAGGAAACCTACTACTGTTATTTTTCTAAACAGACGTTATCAAACTGCCTTCTAAATATTTATATTTAATCCTGCAGACTGATGATTACCTCAACCTTTGTCAGAGAAGCGTTTTTTCCCCCAAAATATTTTTAATTGAAGTAGAACTACATCACTAGAATTAACTTTTCCTAAAGAAGGTTTTTGTGACTGGACAGCACTCAGTTCAGAGATTCATACATTGTCAAAGTTCTGAGAATTAGTAACCATTGAACACTCATCTCTACATGAAAGATGGATGTCAGCTTTCCTTCCAAAGGCTTAGGAAACATCACAGGGGTGGAGGGCACAGAAAGAATGTTAAGAGTTGGAAGACAGGAAGAAGTGCTTTGAACGGTGGCTTCAAAACATTACGTGGTCCTTGTGGTCACATATTAACATCAACTATGTCTACCTGCACAAGACCCACACAAGATCAAGCCAAGAAGCCCACAACGGATGGGGAAAGCTCACGGAGCTCCATCCGTAGCTGAAGAGCTTTCGGCAATCGATGGCTTCTGGGGATGGGGGAGTTATTTTTCTTGGGGAGTATAACCACTGGTAGGCTGTCCAATATAGCAGCACTAATTGGACTTGGTAAGTTGCTGGGGGAAAAGATGGCATGAAAGTGGGAGAGATACATGATAGGTCGTATCAACAGAGAACAGGAAGGGAAACTGAGGGTAGATATGATCAAGATATATTGTATATATGCATAAAACTGTCCAAGGATATGTTTTTAAAAATGTTGTAACCTTAGAGAACAGATATGAAGCAGTACACAATCCTGCATGGGGATGACTATTGAAAACACACTTGTAAGACTCAGGTGAAAAACTGCAGAGTCATATTCCTTCCTACTGTTATTACCAAATTAATAATCCCAGCATCAGATTGTAAACAATTTATGGACCCAAGGAAATAAGAGAGAAAGAGCAGAACCTGGTAAAGTTTAAGATGATAAAATGCCCATCTGGAGGTTTGACTTGCGTAACTGAGGTCATCTTCCTTCTGGAATATACTCCCTAACTTTGAATATGTATGGTCTTTCAAAGATCAACATTAATAGATGGAATGAAGGAGACTGACTACTACTACTACTACTAATACTAATACTACTACTACTACTCTCTCTCTCTCTCATTGAAGATGGCAGAATATATAAGCAGTGGGCATGCCAACAACTATGCCTTGGCCTGGGTTGTACTCCTTAATGTTTACAACTTCCTGGAATACTCAACACTTTCTCTGTCTCAGTTATCACTTTCTTTTGTTATTACCTGGGACTTTTTTGCTCATCTTTTCCCAAATAAATGAAGATTCAAGGTGTCTCTGGCTTATGTCTATCCAGTATACTTACCCTGTCTTGATCATCATCTAGAAGCCATTACTCCAATGCTTACTCTTGGTCCTTGTAGTATGGTTGAGATGACTTCCCAGCATACCTCTGAGGGGAACAGAGAACTCAATTAGTAATTTAGAGGATTCTACCCCCTTTCTACTGGGCTGGGTTCAAGGGCCACTCAGTAATCCTCAAACGTTGGTTGTAATTCTTGGAAATAAGTTGTTTCTTCAGTATTTGATGCTTGGAAGATGTAGGCTTGAAATTCCTGTGGACATTATGATGTCAAATCAAGACCTTAGAAATTACAGTGATCTCATTCTGTAATGTAGCCAGAAAGTTGTCTGTGTCCCTTCCTGTCCCACAGCCACTTATAAAATAATCACTCAAGAGGTTAATATTAACTATAGTTGTTTGGCCAATGGCTCAGGCTTATTCCTAGATAGCTCTTCCATATAAATTAACCTGTTTTTATTAATCTGTGTATTGCCCTGTGGCCTGTGGCTTACCTTAGGTAATGCTCTGGCATCTTACTCCTCTGGCAACTGCTGGAATCTCTTGACTCCACCTTCTTTCTCCCTGTGTCTCTCTTTGGATTTCCTGCCTAGCTATATTCTGCCCTACCATAGACCAAAACAATTCTATTCATCAACCCATAAAGGCAACACATATTCACAGCATACAGAAGGACATCCAACATCACTGTAATCATGCTGATACCACCCTACCCCATATAGTACATCATAGATTAAACACTGACTTAGTTAAATTTAGGTCTTATATCTATATCGATTCTTATGTGTGTTGGAGAGTGAATTAGATACCTCTGCTGGCTCTTAGGTATCTTGAGATTACTCTTTATTTTTCCTTCATATGCCCTGTGTCCTATGATTTGTGGCTTTGAAAGAATGTTGACCATTGAACCATCTCCATTGTGCAATTACAGAGAAATTCAAACCATAAGGAGAGTGAAATGTCTAAGCATCCATGACTATCAGTTCAATTGTGAATCTAACTAATATGACTATGAAGTGATGTTTGTGTATAGAGGATGCATTTATAATAAAGCTACCATTTTTATTCCATTTACTTATTGTAAGACAAATATTTATATGACACCTATAAACAGTAAAATAAGAAAAGGAAATGAAAATCCAAATGCTAATAGCCATTGCCTTCTTTATGCTTTTGTTGCAAATGTAACTATTATATTTATAAGCATATAAGTTACCTATTATTGTAGAACTCCCACGAAAACTTCAAAGTTTAGAAAAGTAACCACTTTTCTGTGGGCTAGAAGTTTGGGCTGACTCTGCTACATGATTCTTTTGGTGTGGACTGATTTCAGTAATGTGCCAGCCACAAGCTAGCATATGGGATGGCCAACAAGTGCACGTGCCTTAATACAGCACATGCCTCTATGGGTTTTGTTGGTCAAATCAAGCTGTAATGAAGGGCATAGACATCAGGATTCTCTAGGAAAATTCCATGGTAGGCATGAAGATGAGCCATCCCACAAGAGCTTTGCTATCAGGAGGAATGCTTTTATATCCATGAAGGACATCATTCACCATCATGCCCAGGTTGCTAAAAATCTTTGCTTGTTCAAACCTCTTACATAAAAGTAAAATAATATTGCATGGTAACCTATGAATAAATATATAAATATTTTTATACTGCATTGTCTGGGGAATAATAACAAGAAAATGTCTACTCATGACAAACAGCTTTCTCCCAATATTTTCCATCTGACGTTGGTTGAATGTACTCATGAGGAGTTCATCAATACAGAAGGCCAACTGTACACATGAAAACCATGACCTTTTAGATGACGAAGACTGTATGACAGTGACCGTTGGATGCCATCAAGGAGTCAAAGTGAATGTGAAAAGGCATCCTAACCACTTTCTTTAGGGCTTGGGATTGAGAGAATGAAAAAAAAAACTCGACAAGGAAGACTGGGGAGAAAGTTTACCCAGATGAACTCTTTTGTTGAACAAGTATGTATGGTGAACAGGTGAACATTCTTAAGGCAAATCCGATGGGGATTCTAGTCAAAGATACGGGATGCTGTCTTCAGCTCTGTCCCACTTCACACTTTAGTCAGGGCTTTATGATTATTGCTTACTAAATTTTCAGGTTCTTTGAGGCTCAAAGTATAAACATTTCATTTCCAGAACCTAGGAGACTTTTCAAACACTTAGAGAAAGTATTGAAGCCAAAATTTAATTTTACAACGAAATGTAAACAAAATGACACGGAATGAATGCTATGGTATGAGAGGGTCAGTGACAGAGATTTTAGCTCACAGTTCATCCTCAATAATCAGAAGTGGAATATACTTTAGGTTCAGTTAGCAAATCCACGTAATACACAAATAAAGAAACCAGAGTGTTGCACGTGGGAATCAAGATTCGCTAGACCCAGTACAGGTTAAAAGGTTTATTCGGAGAGATAACACTTACATAAGAGGCCGGTGGCTACCGGAGGTTCCAGCTCTGAGGATCCTTCCAGGCTGTGTTCCGTGACTGGTCAGCAGCCAGAGAGCACGTGCACCTCCCAGAAGCAACCTAAATCCTCCCCTCCTGTACACACCTGTGACCACACCCAAACAGGCGTGGTCAGTGCCACAGGTGTGCATAGTTAGATCTCTGGCTATCCTACTCAGTTCTTCCCTATTTCTATTTAGGACTTATTTAAATGCTTCTAAAATATTTTTGTGAGCATTAATTTTAAAAGTAGGCGAAGTCTGACTACCTTAGGTAGAATACTACCTGGATGGCTGAAGAGACAACAGGCAATGAGATTCCAAAAAGCAAGGTTCCCAAAATAAGCGATACAGTAAAGGCCTAGACACTATAGCTGTTTTCAAACACATGTTCTTCCCGGGAATAAAGTATGAAAGTAGGCCCAGGAGATAAAACCGCTATTTAGTATAACATTTTTGAACAAAAATACTTAAAGGACAATCTTACTGTACTGCTGGAACAGGGTTGCTCTTCCTTGGAAAGGGTTTGGATATCAGTGGAAATTTAAGCCAATGGCCTTCCTTTTCTAAGTTCCTGGGGGGCCACAAGTTCCCTAGACCTCATGCTTTTGCATATTGGCAGCTATTGATATTTTAATCATAATTTAATTTCATTAAGGTGCACTGGTATGGATCAAAGAGAGAGATACCTTTAAGTGATAGAATATCTGTTCACAGTTGCCCATAGGAAAATAAGTCACGTGGGCAAACCCTGAGATGTCATGAGCCTGGAAGGGAAACACTCAAGAGTAGACAAAC
This sequence comes from Mesocricetus auratus, assembly GCF_017639785.1. Classification (NCBI taxonomy): domain Eukaryota; kingdom Metazoa; phylum Chordata; class Mammalia; order Rodentia; family Cricetidae; genus Mesocricetus; species Mesocricetus auratus. The sequence continues at coordinate 16,860,743 of NW_024429199.1, read as the reverse complement.
ACCCTGCTTGTTTCTGAGGAAGCAAAAAGCAAAGCTTTGGAGGGTACTCGGGCATTGATTAGCTAATTAAAGCTAAACTCACACAAGGAATCAGGTGATTCTCTCACTAATTATTTACCTAACATCCAACTTGAGGGTTTTAAGGTATCAAGTTACAGAAACGATATAAAGCCAGATTCATTCAGATTGCTTTGGCTCAGAATTAATCTTTTTCAGTTTGTACCAAAAATAGTCTTGGAAGCTGGATATTGTCTCTTCTTCCAGAAGTTATAGGTTCGTTTCTTGTTCAGTATGATGACAGTGGTGCCCCCTTTCATAGCTGATGACATCTACAGTTACTTCCCATTAGAATAGTGGAGTTCCAAGGTGCAGGACTCTCCCCTCTAACCCACCCTTAGCACATGCTGTCAGCAAACTATTGAGTTGTCCAGTGAAGGATGAGGCTGAAGGAACCAAAGAAAATGCTGATAGTTTTCAGCCACTTGTATGTCTTTGATTAATACATTTTCCTATGCCCATATTGTCTGCGTGGGTACAATAAATGGTAACTGGCTTACTGGTTAGCATAAGAAAAATCTGATAGCCTTCCCACTCCTCTCCAGTACACATTGAGCCCATGATTCTAGGTTTTTATGAGTGCGGAGATGATGTCAATGAATACAAGGTATTCTAAGGGTGAGAACTTGAGTATCCAGGAGTATGGCACAGAGGTGATAGAAAGGGGTATTTCAGCTTGCTTCCAGTTGTTGTGATTAACACCATGACCAAAATCAAGTTGGAGAGGAAAGGGTTTATTTGTTGCATAGGTCATTGTCTCTCATGAAGGGATGCAGGTTTGGAGCTCAAGGCAGAGAACTGAAGCAGAGGCCACTGAGGAGTACTGCCTACTGACTTGCTATCTGTGGATTATTCAACTACCTTCCTATGCAGCTCAATCCTACCTATCTAGGGGTAGCAAAGTAAACTGGGCCCTCTTGCTTCACATAGCAATTAAGAAATAATGAGTTGGGGCCAGAGAGATAGCTCTCTGTTCAAAAGCACTGGCTGCTCTTCCAGAGGATCTAGGTTCAAATCCCAGCACCCACATGACAGCTCACAACTGTCGGCTGTCTGTAACTCCAGTTCCAAGGTGGTGCCTAACAATCCCTTCTGGCCTTCGTGGGTACTGCACATGTGTTACGCAGACATGAAAGCAGGCAAAATAGCCATATACATGAAAAAAGTAATAAAAGTATTTCTAAAGAAATAATGCCTCCACAGACATTGCCACAGATGAAGATGATCTAGGCCATTCTTTAGAGGAAGGCTCTCTTCCTGTGTGACTATAGATTTGTGTCAAGTTGCCAGCATAGGGCAACCATAGCAAAGAAGTTGGACTTTAATTAGGATGATTCCATTCAGCCCCCGTTAGAGCCAGTTCTGGTTCAAATAGAAAAGCTTTACTGCACCATGGATGGGGGCTGCCCAGCAGCTCTTTAGCAGCAAATTCTGTTAATTCAAACTTCCACTGAATAAAGGTATTCTGTTTTGGAAATAGAGCTAAGCTGTGCTATGTTTGAATACATACAATAATTAGCTGTATTACACCAAGTTCCTTTTATTTTATATTATACTGTAACAAAGCATCTGAAGGCTTAGCCACAAATACCTATTAATTTTTATGTCAACACTGTATCATGTTTATTTGCCATGACACATTCTCATTGATGTGGTTGAGTGAAAATACAATGTAAATATATTTTAAGTATCAGTTTTTCTAGTTATACTGATTTAGAGAACAATTTATTTCCCCAAAATTTCAGCAGAGTTGGCACAACTAGGACTAGTTATTTTTAGAAGTTCTTTAAAGAGAAAGAGAAATAAAACAAGTTCATGCAGTTATGTTTTTTACAAGTTGAAGGGCATGAAGCATCACATGTACCTGAGAACTTATTAGTGTATTGGCTCATATGTATCATGCAGACACGTTGATGTTGGGTTTACTAGGTGGGTTCAGGAGATGCTGTGGAACAGATAAGAGGAGCTGAGGTTGAGCACGAACACGCTCACTGGTTCTGTTTCTCACCTGAGTGGTCTTAGGGCTGATGTAAAGAACTGGTGTCTCATACGGCCTTGCTCTCTGCTAAGAGGGACCCAAGAATAACTCTCAGAGTAGAAGGGGAGCAACGAGTGCCCCAACCTCTTTGTTGACAAGGAGACAGCTGAAGACTGTAAGGTCTAAACATGATACCTAGGATTAGAATCCTTAGTCTGAGACACATCACATAGTACACCAAAAAAGAAGCAAATATACTTGCCTGGAACTAGGTTAGGAAATATGACTTTATTGTTTATATAAAAAAGCATTCTGAGAATGTGGCATACTTTCCATTTATATCGGTAGTTTACTGCTGCCTTGAGTATGCTGCATTTATTCCCTCTTTTGCTTTTTCACATTTCTAGATGACTATCCACATTTTCTGCATAATCTGTGATTAACAGATATCCACAGTAAGAAGTTATAAGACACAATGAATGTATTAAGCACAATACAAAACTAATAGTAAAAACACCTTACTAAGTAAAAAGTTATCAGGAACTGTGTGTGAGTCATCTGCCAAAAAGGCATAAATAGTCCAGTCATGATGGTATAAACATTTAATCCCAGCACTTGAGAGGCATAGACATGTGGATGCCTATGAGTTTGAGGGCAGCCTGGTTTACATAGAGAGTTTGAGGGCAGACAAGGCAATGTAGAGAGATCCTTTCTCAAAACAAAACCAACCAAACAAACAAAAAGGCATAAATGTTTAATGAGATACAAAAGAATGTTTTACTCTACTGAGAAACTCACCATACTTTAAGGAAAATCGAATATGACAAATATAATGGTTATTCTAAAATTCATTTGTATATTTATCCAACTTCAAAAAAACCTCAAGTGCTATCATTTTGGAAAATTAAGACTATTTCTAAATTTTATTTAGAAACACAGCGAGTAATAATTTGTAGCAAAAGAGTAAAAATAAACCAAAAAATAGGAGAGGTGAGGCCAGCATAGGGTAATACACCTGTAGTCCCAATACATGGAGAGGAAGCTGGAGGGTTAAGAGTTCCAAGTTATTCTCGCCCACTTTGAGAGTCTGAAGCCAGCCTTGTCTCCAAACAAAACAACAAAACTAGTAGAGGAGACATTTTATTAAATATTTAAGTTCTTTATAAAAATTTAATTAAATCAGTGTGTTGATAGAAGTAAATTTAAGTATTATATATACATGCACAAAATGAATGCAAGAATGGTATCAAATGATATAAATACATTTTTACAAACTAAAAAAATGAAATGATCATTTAAGAAGGACTAATAGAAACAGTTTTATAAATATATAAAACTATTGAAAGCATATATGGACAAAGCAAGCATTGTCTTTCCCAGGAAAGCCTATTGTCATCTTTGAAGGGATTGTCATCTTTGAACCTTGAACGTTATGTATCTAGAAGGAAATTCAGGACTACCTTAAGTTATGAGTATTGTTGGCATAAAGGGAGATATAGTATAGCCATGAAAAAATGTCATTTTAGGTATTCATGCTACCCTACCATGGTCATATATATTTCAGAGTCACTTTTCAATTGTAGTCATCCAAAAAAATTACCGTAAAACATAGAAGTGCAACACAAAATTTTTTCTCTGTTTAGTACTTCAACCTTTTAAAGAGTGTGTGTTACAAAACCAGACTATTTTATTGACATATTTTTTTAACTTTTTGAAAGATAAATATAAATTTATATATTTCTGGATAGCATTATTAGACACTATCTGATGAAAATTTTAGCAACATTTTCTAAGCTATCAATATAAAGGAAATAAGTTAAGATCAAAAGTGTATGAAAATAGAAGAGAGGTCTATTAAAATAACAGAAAAGATAAGTTCTAGTGAATTACCGTGAACTATTACATACAGCTAAACTTTTACACTTAACTATTGTCCTAGTTAGCAGCAACTGTCAACTTGACTCAGTCTAGGATAATCTGAGGGAGTGTCTAATTGCTATGTTGTCTTGACTGATGATTAATGTAGGAAATCCCAGCCTACTGTGGGCAGCACCATCCCTAGGCAGGCAGCCTAGGCTGTATATGAAAGCTCGCTTAGCCTTAGCCAGCAAGCAGCATTCATCCTTCAAGCTCCTACTTAAATTCCTGCCCCAACTTCCTTCAGTGAGACTGTGACCTGAGCGTGTAAGCTGAGTTAAATCCTTCCCTACCCTAAATTGCTTTTGGTCACAGTGTTTATCATAGAAAAGCAATTCAGAACATCTGTAATCTCGGTGCTTTGGAGGCTGAGGCAGGAGGATTGTGAATTTGACATCAGCCTGGGCTACATAATGAGGTTCTGCCTCAAAACTAAGTAAGTAATAAATTAATATATCCAAATGCACAGCATCATTTAATACTCTTTTTTAAATTTGGATTCCCTACTAAATCTCTTTTGACCAGAAAAATCTGGCCATTGATTTATTAAATCCTATTAGGCTTTGGATGTGATTCTTTAAATTATATAGCTTTTTAATTAAAAACAAAAAGGGAGAAATGAAAATTTGAGCTTTGCCTTATACCTAATTGGACCAAGTCATCCACCTGCTAATAAGCAAGAAGCTAAAATTGAAACTACTCTTCCACTGCAGTCAACAAACTCCTAAAAATAAAACCAGAAAACTGCAGATTCACATTGCAGTGATTTCTGCCTTTTGTAGCCCATTTCCACTGAGACCATGACTTCCCTCCTCTTCCCCCTCGTCACTGTGGTCACCACGCATTTATCACTGTGGCAAATGCTAACCCTTTGCACCATACTTGGCTAAATATTGTTTGTTTTAGGAACAATGCACAGAGGACAATTATTCCACTGTGGTTTTCATCTCAGGGAGGGAGGAGGGGGAAGGATGGACCCTAAGAGTTGTTTTGCAGCGTCTTAGCCCCTGTCAGGAGGCAGCCTGGGTTTCAAAGGGCCCTGGCTTCCAGGAGGGGACCCTCCTCTGGCTCCAGCTGGCACTGGGGAGGTAAGAACAAATGGGTACAATTAACCTGGATGGTTAGACCCCAGGCAGGGAGAAGGCTGGAAAGAAGACTCCAGCGCCCTGAGTTAATTACATATAAATGGCTCACAAGGCTGCAAAGCCTGCTCTTCTTAAGAGTCCCTGCAAGGGACTGTTCCTGGTTAGGATTTATGCTGACTCCGTATATTCCATAAATGTGACATGGATGTCAACTCAAGATCAATCAAAATGAAAAGAAACTCGCTCTACCTAAAATTGCCTAATATGAGTCAAAGAGAACCCACTTCAAATTTATAATGCTAGAGAGAGTTTGGTAATAGATCAGAGAATTCGAGGTTGGGGAGACAGTGCATCAGTAAAGCCCTTGCCATGGGCGTATAAAGCCGTGTGCTCCCATCCTTGCAATCCTAGCAGTGGAGAGGTATAGACAAGTGGGTCCCTTGGGTTTGCTGGCCACCTGTCCTAATTGTGGAGTCCTAAGTCCCACTAAGAGACTATCTTTCAGAACAAAAGGTAATCAGCTCTTGAGGAACTTATACCTGAGGCTGACCTTTAACCTCCACAAGCTCACACACACACACACACACACACACACACACACACACACACACACACAAGACAGACACCAGAGGTCTAATCGGTTTCAGTTGTTAACTTGCTACAACATAGGCTTATCTGCCCATGTCTTGATTGATAATCAGTGTGGAAGAGCCCAGCCCACTGTGGGTAGCACTATCCCTAGGAAAATAGACTTGGGCTGTATAAAAGCCATCTGAGCATGAGTTAGGGAGTCAAAAAGGCAGCAAGCAGGGTTCATCATAGTTCCTGCCCCCAGGTTACCGCCCTGACTTCTCTGGATGAGGTATTATGATGAGGAAGCATAAGCCAAATAAGCTCTTTCCTTCCCAAGTTGCTTTGCTTTAATAGAACAAAGTAAAACTAGAAGGGGAGATGAATTCACTCTAATTTAAAAATGCATCAGTCATAACCCATTAAAATAATCTCATGCCACACCACTGGGGTGTGATCTCCAGTTATTAAGAGAGAGGGAGAGAGACACAGAGAGAGAGAGACAGAGAGGGAGAGGGAGGGAGAAAATGGGAGAGAGGGAGGGAGGGAGGAAAGGAGGGAGGGAGAGAGAGAGAGAGAATAAAAGAAAGAAAGAAAGAAAGAAAGAAAGAAAGAAAGAAAGAAAGAAAGAAAGAAAGAAAGAAAGAAAGACAAAGCAAGCAAGCTTGGTCTTGGACCGGAGAGATGGCTTGGTAAATTGAGACACATGCTGCCAGTCCTGACCAACTGAATTCATTTCCCAAGACCCACATGGTGAAGGGAGAGGGTCAACTCCCACAAGTTTTTTGTGACCTCCACATGTGCACAGGGCACACCCACACACATGTACAGTGAATATAATAAATGTAGCTTTTAAAATTGATCTTATGGGAACCCATTTATGAGTGGGAAAGGTTTCAAGCCAGTCCATGGGGCCAGTGAGCAGCCCAGATGCATAATTCTTTAAGGCAGTGTGGCCTGGGAAACAGGAAGCATAAGGTTGCTTGGCCACCAAGGAGGGAAAATCGTATTTTCTGCACCAGCATTGGGTTTCATGGAGTCAAAATCTGAGGTTCGGCAGCGTGGGCTGTATTAATGCTCTCGCCCATTTTTTCCCTGCCATCTATTAGTGAAATTGGGACAGGTTATCAGTTTCCATTGCTACCCGTGAAACAAGGGACAAGGGGCATAGTATAAAGAAAGCCACAAAACCAGCTTAGGTCCTGGAGTCAGGCAAATGCAAACCAAATCCCTCCTCTATCATTTTCCCCAGTGGTAATGGCAGCTCATTTAAACTTCCTTATAGACATTTCTCAGGAGAATTCATTGTAGGACTAAGCACTTAATGTACAGTACGAGGCTCAAGAAGTTCTAAGGTTTGCTTTATGTAATATTCAATTACGGCTCTGCCATTGTGTGACCTATTACCAATCTCATGGCATTCAGAAGCCAAAGATGCTGTTGCTTTCCTCTTCTGCAATGGAAAAACTTGAAGGAGCCACAAGGTGTGCCTCCAAGCTCTAGAGTCTGTTGATTAAAGTGCCCTCCCACTGGGAACTTAAGAACACCACGGCCAGGCGAGGGAAATGTATCTGGCAACTAGATTTGCTGAACATGTCTCCTTTGCGCTTTCCTCTCTCAGCCCAGAGGTGAGTTTCCTTGAGAGACTTTGGCCATGGTTAGAAAAATGGTTCCAGAAAAGAATGCCTCAGGATCTGAATAATAAAATCTGAACTTGAGTTACGTGCTTCAGCAGAAAAATGAGCATGCCACACTGGCACAATGGTGTCTGTGTGGAGCAGAAATCCTGAGTGGGCATGCTGCATGCATTGGGGAGGGTGGAGCTCTAAGGACTTCCAGGTCTGCTTTGCGTGGGATCTTCCATTCTTTTGATTCTACTGGGGTTGAATGAGTATTTCTCTTTGAAAGAGTTTTCAGACCTCTGGGTAATCAGTAGCTCCAGCATTAGACAAAGGAAACCAGTCTTCCCTATTAGAAAAATGACTTACTATTTTTATCCGCAGCATCGTTTGTAGCTTAATGATCTGTTAGTTACTTTATTAACCCTTTCAATGAGAGTCCCAGCACACCCTGAATTTTCTTCCACTTGTCTTCCTTTCATTCTCTGTTGTTTCCATCCACTGCTTAGAGGCACAGCCTTTGGCTTCTCTGTGGTGGGATCAGTGGTTTCTGCCTCACCTGTGCCAGTGGAACCTGTTTTTCTCCTTTTTTTCCCACTTTCACTTTAGTTAAGTGTTTCTTGCCTGGACAATCAAAAACAGTATTCAATAGTCATTAGAACTGCCTTTCCCCTGATTTCAGTGTTATCTTTTGTAAGACCTATAACCCCAAAACTTTCTAAGTCATGTCAATGAATAATCACAATGGTGCTTTAAAATATGCTTTAAAATAAGTAATCGCTAATCAGTGCTGAGAGAGAGAGAGAGAAACAATACAAATGGAAATGACCTCACTAGCTCTAGAATTCACTTACTGATATTGTCTGAATTCTATCTTACAAGGCTTCAACCTGAAACCATGATGTTGGTACTAGTCTGAACCCTGCTGTAAGACATAGATGCTTACAAATCTGAAAAAAGTACAAAAAGATTAATATTGGTTAACAACAGACAGAACAACATTGTAATACTGTAACAGAAAAGGCAAAAGTGAAGGGAGTCCCATGATTCTCCCCAGATACATAATAGTAAAAACACAAAGAGCACACATATCTACAGGAGGATAACAGTGCTTGATGCCCCCCCTCTCTGTGTGTGTGTGTGTGTGTGTGTGTGTGTGTGTGTGTGTGTGTGTAGACTGAACCCAAGGTCTTGTACATTCAAGTGCTCTATCACTGAGCCAAATCTCCAGCACTTTCTTTCTTCTTCTTCTTCTTCTTCTTCTTCTTCTTCTTCTTCTTCTTCTTCTTCTTCTTTTTTGTTTTTTTTTGTTTGTTTGTTTTTACGAGACAGGGGTTCTCTGTATTGTTTTGGAGGCTATCGGTCAAGCCCGGCTTCGAACTCACAGAGATCCGCCTGCCTCTGCCTCCCGAGTGCTGGGATTAAAGGCGTGCACCACCACTGCCCGGCTCTTCTTTTTTTTTTTTTAAGTTTTTATTTTCCAACAGGATCTCACTAAGTTACCAGATTGTCCTTGGGTCCATAGTATCTTTAAAAACCAGTTGACTCCAAAGCAGCAGTAATATCATGGAATTTATAATATATATAGCAAATACTAACAACAACAAAAACAAAAAGGAACTGAGAAGTACTTTTAAAATGCTCAGCATTGTTAGTCATCAGGGAAATACAAACCAAAACTACTCTGAGATTTCATCTTATACCAGTCACAGTGGCCAAGATCAATAAAACAAATGACAGTTCAGTCCAGAAAGGATGTAGAGTAAGGGGTACACTCATCCATTGCTTGTGGGGGTACAAACCTGTAAAATCACTGTGGGAGTCTTTGTTGTGGTTCCTCAGGAGTCTATCAATTTCAAGATACTACTGCTGGGCATAATCCCAAAGGACTCTCCATCCTACTACAAAGGTGGTTACTTAACTATGCTCATTGCTGCTTTATTCATGCTAGTCAGAAACTGAAAAAGACCTAGATATCTGTCAACAGAAGAATAGATAAGGAAAATGTGATATGTTTACACAGTGTAACATTAGTCAGCTGCTGGAAACAAAACAAAACTAAACTAAAATTAAAATTCTCCGGTAAATAAATGGAACTAGAAAAAAATGTCACTAATGAGGGAACCCAGATCCAAAAGGACAACTGTGGCACGTATTCACTTACATGCCAATGATAGCTATTAAGCCTTTATCTGTGTAATCACAGAGGTTAGATACAAAGTGTGGGATGGGGGAGGTAGTGGATCTTCCTAGGAAAGGGAAATAAAATAGACAGTTATGGATGGACATGGGCAGGGACTAGAATGGGAGGATCAGAGAAAAGAAGGGAAGTGAGGGAGGGAATATGGGAAAGGACAGCTAAGACTAAGGGACATTTGAGGGGGTCTTATAGAAACCTAATACATCAGAAGCTTCTTAAAATATACACATATACATATAAATCTAAATGGAATCATCAAATAACAGGGGAGACACAGCTCCAATTAGATATCTCTTGTCACCAAATGAAACCTCCAGTTCCAAGAATGGGTTACATCTAATGGAGCTGTTGACCAAGGGAGCTCAAGGATACAACCAAAGAATCCAAGCTACTGGTAAGACTATTGGTTTCTTGCCACAAATGAATGGTAAGGCTCTATTGCTGAAGGCAATACCTACACAGTTCATTAGACACAGAGAAGTCAAATTGGTGCCTACCTAGAGCCTCCTTCCCTACTGACTAGTGTTCATGGTGCAGGAAGATACTGTGCATGTTGCCAGAGGAACACTGGAAATACTAACACAGATACAAATCCTGTGATCGGCAATGATGACCTACCTTCAAGACAGGCTGATATAACAGTGGCACAAAGCTTGTGGGAGTAACCAAGCAATGTCTGATTGCTTTTAAGGCCCACTTATGAGATAGAGCCATGCCAGACACTGTTGAGGTCATCAAGAACATGAAACGAACTAGGCTAGGAACCGAGGGTAAAACCAAATGCTACCATTCTTCTAAAGGATCATTGTTATAGAATGACTCTTGATGACATTTTATTATACCCATAGATCAATGTCTTACTCAACCATCATCAGAGAAGCTTCCTCCTGAAGTAGGTAGGAATAAATACAGAGACCCACAGCTAGACATTGAGCAGAGCATGAGAGATCTTGGAATGATTAGTCCTAAATGGGACATCTCCATCAAATCCCTCATCTGAGGACTCAGGGAACCCTGCTGAAGAGGAGGCAGAAAGAATGTAAGAGCCAGAGGGGATGGGGGACACGGAGGACTGATGGACATATGGCCTCACAGAGACTGTGGCGGCAAACACAGGACCTGCAATGATCTAAACAAGATGGATGCCAGTGCTGAGGGGGAATGGACACAAGCTACCTCCAACTGATCACTAGTTACAAAAATTAATTTTCTCCCATGGAGTCTCACTGATGGACCCCATGCCCAGCAGTAGAAGGCCAACATAAAATGAACTTAATGGCGTTTTAGTGGGCTCCTTGTCTCACAGTGATTTGTCTGGGTATTATTTTTATTTTTTATTTTCTTCCTTTTTTCCTCTTCCAGGTCTTTTGTGTATATACTATTGTTTCCAGTGTTGTGCTTTTATAGGGGTTCTGTGTGGGCAAATGTGTGTTTGGTGTCTATGGGTGCTTCTTGTACTTTTTCTTTGGCCCTTTTTCTTCTGTAATTTTCTTCCATCCTATTTCAACTTGTTCATTATTATCTTGTCTTATTTTATCTTATTATTATTTTTAGATCCCCATTTTTATTCTAATGAGGGAGAGAAGGAAAAGGTGTGGATTTGAGTGGGTAGGGAGGTGAGGAGGAACTGGGAAGATTTAGAGGGAGGGAAATTTTAATCAGAACATATTGGATAAAAAAATCTACTTTCAATAAAAAAATAAAAATAAGGAAATCTTACATCTGCACATTTATTTTTGACTAGAAAATATTATGTTAAGTAAAATAGTCACAGAAAGACAAATACCAGTTAATTTCACTTATATATGAAGTACAAAAATCTGAACTCACAGAAACATAGAGAAAAATGAGAATTTCCAGAGTCTGGGATGGGAGGAGGGCTTAGGGAGATGTTTGTCAAGAACAAAAGGTTTCAATTTGACAGAAGTGATAAGTTCAAGAGGTCTATTATACATCATGAAAATTACAGTTAATTAAAATACATTGTATGTTTGAAAATTGCCAGGAGGATGGATTTGGAATATTCACTAAGAAGAAATGAGTTAATGAATATGTTAAATAACTTATCTAGGTACTCCACAGACTTATGTATAACAAGATTTATGCAACTCATCAAGTGTGTATGTGTGTGTGTGTGTCCTGATATTAATAATACATAAGAAAATTTTTAAGATACGATTTGGAAGAGCAGAAGTAAATGTGCTGAGATCAGACAAAGCAGACTTCAAAAATGAAAGTACTGGAAAGGAGGAATGCCTCACAATTATAAAAAGATCAATTCATTTGGAAAAGACAGAAATCATAGATGGCTATTATTTAACAGCAGATCCCTTAAAAATATGAAGACTGGCAGCAGGAGAAATCAATAAATACATGATTATACTTGAAAAGGTCGTCAGTATTTCTGTCTTGGTAAATATAATGGTCAATCTTAATAGTCAGTTTGTGATTTAGACTCACCATGGAGACAGACCTCTGGACATGCTCCCGAGATGTCTAGACTAGGTTAATTACGCTGGGAAGAACCCGCCTAAACATAAGCAGCACTGAATAAAGATGAAACTGAGCTGAGACCGGCTTTCATCCCTCTCTGCCTCAAGCTCCTACTAACAAGTCATGACTTCCGCACCATGACGACAGTCACCTGGAACAGGAACTAAATTCACCCTTATTTAGTTGCTGTTGCCAAACTTTGCGTCTCATTTTTGGTCATCTTTTTTTAAAGATTGATTTATTTTCTTTAAATTAAGTGTAAATGTGTGAGTACATATACATATGTGCAGTGCTCCCAGAGGCCACAAAGAGTGTTAGGTTCCTGGAACTTGAATCACAGATGGTTGTTAGCCACCTGACGTGGAAGCTGGGAACCTCAGTCCCCTGTAAGACAAGGAAGTACTGTCAGCATTAAGTCTTTTCAGCCCTTTTGTTTTCCATCATTTCGTTATCCATATTGACCACTATATCTGAATTGATTCATTCTCTTAATTTTAATGCTACAAAATAATCTTTTTTCCTGTTAGTTTCTTCCATGTTGTTACTTGTTCATGATTTGTTTTTCAGTTAAACATAAAATTGTGCAATTAGTATTACATTCTATATTAATACAAAATGTCCTGAAGGACAGATCCAAATATACTGGTTATGACACTCAATGGATATTTGTGTTATAAGTGAATAGTCTTTCTTGTGTGTGTATGTGTGTGTGTGAATCTGTATTCTATACTTTTGATAGTCAGTAAGAGTCTCAAGATATAACTTAGTTGGCAAGGTGCATACCTAATGTACATGAAGAGCTGCATTTGATTTCCTGCTCCCCATAAACTGGGCATGGTGGCACACCCCTGTAATGCTGCACTGAGAACACAGCACTCTGGAGGTGAGAGCAGGAAGAGCCGAAGTTTAAGGCGATCCTTGGCTACTTAAGTGAGTTCAAAACCAGCCTGGGATACATGAATACCTGTGTCAAAACATACAATGGTCTAAAGCTCTAAAAATCAATTATGCAAATTATTACGATTATTATGAATATCAGTGTGCCTCCCTCTCTAGCTCACCCATGACTATGCTTTGAAAATAAACCCACATACTTTATCCCAGTGCAACAATGTTTATTGGTAGTAGGTGAGTAGGTCCTAAGGGCTGTGCCTCGGTGAGTAAGTTGATGTCATTATGGGAATATGGTCTTCAGTTCAAGAGATGATTGGTTGCTGAAGCGAGTCTGGCCCTGTATCGCTCTTTCTCATGAGGACGCTTTCCACACAATCTCATCTGACATGTTATGACACAGAAGACAGCCTTGATCAGATCCAGTCCATTGATCGTGGACTTCCCATAACAGCTTCTCAAGAGCCATCAATCAAACTGTCTACAGTTATAGCAGCAGGACATGAACTATATAACATTGATATTCTCTCATTTTTCTAAATTTGGTATAATTGTTTATTTACAAATCAGAGACTATAACAGTTGACCAAAGAGACATTAAAGGATTTTTTCTAAAACGAATTCTAGATGTTTGACAGAGAGCAAAAACACTAATATTTGAGAAATAACTTCTAAACTATAAATGTATTACATTGAATAAGGGATTTTAGAATATGAACCAGGGACCTAAATACCTTCTTGGTTTTCTCTGTACACACACACACACACACACACACACACACACACACATACACACACACACCATCTCACCACTGTTTGTGGGTAAGCAAAGTCACACTGCTAAAAGTATGACAAATACAATGAAAATGTATCTCAGTAAAGCAAGGAAAAGTCCATGTGACTAACATAAGAGAGTGATTATCTTCCCTTCATTAAAAAAGTAGGCAGAGAACATGGCAACTTTGAGTTAGTGGCCATTTATTAGTCATATAATATGCACCTGGTAGGCATGAATTTTTATATGCGTTATATGAAATCATGTATTAGATAACTATCCTGTCTCCATTTTTCAGATGAGAAACTGAAAATGTAACAAACGAGAAGGAAATCAAAAGCTGCAATTAGAAGCTCTGTTGTTCTTTAACAGTTGCTATGGTATGTAGAGGATGTTTAGCCAGATTTATGCCCTTTGCATAATGATAGGAAAGCTAGGGGCCAGAGTTCTGTTGTGTTTCAGACAGAACTGCCCAAAAAAGCAGAAGGAATCCACCTCACTGTAGAGATGCAATCACAAGGGAAGAGAACGTGGGGAAATATTTTACCCTGTTGTCTTTGTCTTTTCTACTCTACACATCTGTGGATAGAAATTTCATTATGGGAGCTCAGGAAGAGATCAGCTAGGAGAACTCCCAGTGGCATGTGGATCCTTGTACCATCCCCTGTGTTTGAGTATGCGCTGGGCATAGTAACTTGCTTTGACACATGGAAGAGAGCAAAAATTGTATGTTTGCTTCCTGGGTGAGGTTAAAAAGACAGTGATTTTCATGAATTCTCCACTCCTCTGCTCAGGTCCCCTGAGGGAAGCCATCTCCCAGCCAGTGAGTTCACTCGCTGACTGGTCCAGTTAACAACCAATCAATACTTTGACAAACAAGGTCACATGGCATTACAACATCTATGTAAATGACCTTGCCCTTGTGGTAATCTTGTTTATACTCTAACAAATAAAGCTCAGCTGAAGATCAGAGGGCAGAGCTAGCCACTAGCTAACCATAGAGGTCTGGAGGTCTGTACATACAGACAGAAAGTGAGATGGCTGGGTGAAGAAAGGAATATAGGAGGGATGAGACAGGAACTCGGTCTCTTTTCAGTCTAAGGATTTCATAGAGAAAGAGCTCTAGTGGCTGGCTGCTCTGCTTCTCTGGTCTTTCAGCTTTCACCCCCTAATATTTGACCCTGGGCTTTTATTATTAAGAACTATTAGAACTAGTGTTACAAACCTCTCTCTACTTCCCCACTTGAGATGATTGCCCAGCAAGCTGACATCTGATGTCTGTCTTATAAGAGGGCAAGACACTTGTTATCTTCCATAAAAGCTGTTAGCTCTTTTAAACTGATGGATAACAAAACACCAATTCCTGATCTCACTTTGGGAAAATGAGTCCACTCCCTCCACAAACTAAAATCCCTAATCCGATCAGACAGGTATTGAGAAGTGCCCTGAAGAGGATGCGCAGAGCAAACGGCATGGTTCTTAGACACTTGTGCAGACTTAAGGGAAGGTTTACTGGGCTTTCCACATTCCTGCCTTCAGTTCCTGGGTCCATCTTACAGGTTGCAGATTTTCCACTCTATGTCCCAGCCCTGCGTTGGCACTTTCTGGTTTCTTGATGTCAACCCTGGCTGATGCTTAACAGTCCACTTCTTGGACTACAAAATAAATCCAGTGCCATGATCATAGCCTCTGTGGGACTGCTTGCTCCTTGGTTTGTATTGTACTCACATTCTTCTCATACACACTATAGCGTCATCTCATTGCCCTGTACCTACAAAGGAAGCGATTCACTTTTAATGGGTTGCAAAGTAAAACAATGTCATAATTTCCAATAAAATTGGAACAATGTAAGTATTGTCTATTTCCAAAAGGAAGGGTTTGGTTTTTGAAAATGAAAAATTTAAACTAATTACAAGTCATATGATAATATGATCATTTTTGGCTCCACCCTAATAAAGTGATATTTTTTCTAGAATAAACTGGGGGTGTACTTAAATAATAAAAATAGTTTGCCATATTCTCCCTCACAAAATAATTTTGCAAAACATGTTCATAGAAAAGATGTGAAAGGTAGGCTAGTAGGTTGAGTTTTGTGAGGACACAGAACAATAAAATAGAAAGGTTGGAGAAGGTATCTTTCATAGCTTTTCTCTCTAGTTCCCACTCTCCCTTGAAATAGCTTTTCTTCCCTGCTTCTCACAAAATCCTTCAATCTATGAATACAAAATGGACAAAAAAGGCTATATTATATCAGTCCTAATTTTGCACTTCAGACATAGTGATCTAATTGAATACATCCACATACAGGGAAACACGATTCTGCACATTCTGCACGATTCTGCTGGCAATCAAATCCAAAGTTTTGTACCTGATGGGCAAACTCTGTGCCACTGGGATGTGACCCCAGTGACAATACTGGATATTTATATGAGTAAAATAAATAAAGAATAAACTAAGAATAAGAATGCTGTGGTGGTTCCAGAAGTGGGCTCATGAGTCCATAGTGACTTCACATCTGTTATTACAATGTCTGATGTCACAGACAGTAAATAAAGGGAAAAAAATCATTCTTACAGTTTCCAATATGCTCTCTTTTCTCTGTTTGCTCTTTTCTTAGATCTATAAGTCCATTATTGTTGTGACAGTGTCTGAAGCTTCCCATGGGAACTGTGGGAGGACATGTTTTTGGAGAAGTCATTATTCCATTTTATGTCTCCAGTAGTATTTACTATATCTATAAACAATTTTTGCCTTAAAAGAAGAAACCATAGACAGAAATATGAGTATTAGGCTAGTTCCGCCAGTCATATATTGAATATGAAAAGAATCAGTGGTCATGTATCCTAACAGGAAACTAAATAGATTCTATGAATAACAAATTACTGGTTTTTAAGCAATACTATTTAAAATCTCTACACTCTCTCAAGACTCTCACAGATGAATAAGTATGTAGGTGTATTCATGTCCTTGAATACACATGTATATATGTTACAGATTTGTATATATGACATATAGCAGTATATATTTTAAAAGAAGTTATTACATGTAGTCCAAATAAAATGACATTGTTCTCTTAGAAAGAAAACTTACCAACATCCATATTTTGTATTAATTCCAACTTTTTTTCAAACATTTAAGGATTTCTTTAAAAGTATTTATTCCCTGGTTCTAGAATTTAAAATGTATACAATATACATAATATATATATATATATCTTTCTCTTAGATTTACAATGAACTTCTTTAGAGGAAATAATCTCCTACAGATACATGATGGTCTAAGGCATTGTTGCCTGACCTATAGTGTTCAAGAAAGTTAAGTCACTTGGGATCAAGATGGGCCTGGGAAAGCATGTGCAGGCCACAGAGTAGCTGATCAGTACTTTTGCTTGTCCCGGGACTGGCTGTGCATTTGAGGAGCACATCCCTGTGACACCAGACTTTCCTATCTCCCCCATCACACCGCAATGACTGCGAACTAGATTTTTCCCCTGCTAATATGATTCGGTATTTGAGTCTGGGAGTGGAATTGTGTTCTGCTTTAATCAAAAATAAATATGAAAATGTTCTCAGAGAACTCAACCCAAAAGGAAGTTGATTGGGGGGCATCTCCAATGAGTTGTTTACCTTGATCTCTGAGTGAGTTTCTGCCTTTTCTAGAGCCTTAAGCACCTTCTAAAGGAAGAGTTGTTTAGTCTGGAATCTACTTCTAAGGAAAGAAGAGATCATTCAGGGTATAAGGTGAAAACTCACTAAGATCAGAAATGTTTTCTGTGAAAACTGCTTTGAAGCTGCGTGTGAGGTTGGCGCACATCTGAGCATAGTGTGTCCTCTTTTCTCTTCTACAACCATATCAACCTCCCAAACACAAGGAATTCCCACACTCTGCAGGGAAAGTTTTATATAGTTATTTAACACTTCACACGTATTATCTCATTTTGACACTCTCCACAACTCTGTACTATTATAACCTTCTGCAAGTAAAGAAAATATTGTGCCCACCCCCCCAGAGAAGCCCTTGTATTTTCCTCATATTTTATTTGAGCAAAAATACATGATGAAAATCACATCTGATTTTCATTGAAATTTTTTAGGCAGTTAGATGTGGGTATGAACTAGGGAATGTGTTTTCTTTGAATTGCGTGGCTCCTCTATTCATTTCTTCATGTTCTTTTTCTTTCCTTAACCATATGTTTTTGCATTGTATTAATGAAAAATGTGGGCTTCCTTGCTGGGGGGATTAGACTTGAGGGAACTTGCATGTGGAGAGAAGGAGAAAGTCTGCTGTCTTCCTATGGAGCTATCACATTTCTTGGTGCCAATTGTTGGGGGAGAATAGCACCGGCCATCAATTGTTAATAACATTACAGGAATGTGCTTTGTTTATTGCCTTTTTTATTTGTGGAAAAACAATGAGATCTATGTTATCAGAAACTGCAACAGTAGACAAAAGTTAGTATGTCTCGAGCAATATGGCATGGAACTTACTTCTAAATTCCCCAAATGCAGAATATTCATTAGACCCGCTCAGTGCTGAGACATGCGAGAGGCAGTTACAGGAAATAAAACATCTCTGTTTCTTTTTGGAGGCTGTGGCTTTAAGCTCGTAAAATCTCTCCTTCAGTTTACTGGATCCATCCTTTCTATATTTTGCTATCCTTAACTAACTCCTCTTTGTGAGGTGACTTGAGAGTAAGTGAAGGGGAAAAGGTGTAATTCTAATGCTTTTCTAAAACACAGTCTGTCTGCGCCAAGTGCTAACAGTATCACGGCTTTCTCACCTCCGCGAGGCAGTCAGTTCACTCCCCAAGCTCTCTGGAAAGGGGGAGAACATCTTTACACAATGATATCTGACCCTTGCTTTCCAGATGTCATTAGAAATGAAACCAGATGTTCTTTCCTCATGGCTCAGCCAGCCCCTCTCACGTGGAGAAGTCTGCCTGAACAGTGTGGGGCCATGCATCCCTTATAAAAACAGAAAAAGAAAAAATAAAAAGGGCACGAGATAAAATTTAATTATCTCCTGCTTTACCCAAGCAAGGAAGAAGAACTGAGCCACATTGTGTGGCATGGCAAAATACTCCTCTGGGGCATCCATGACAGATTCTCTTCCTCCAGGCCAGTATCACTTCTGGATGTTTGCTGGTGGTGATGGTGGTTAGGCAGCAAGATCTCCGGTGAGGCTGTGGAATTTCCAGTACAGTGAGTCAACCTAAGATCCTGAGATCTGAGATCTGGTTACACACACACACACACACAGACACACACACACACACATACACACACACACACACACACACACACGCACGCACGCACGCGTGCGCACGCGTCTTGACTTTTTCCACAGTCCATACAACAGCACTAAGCTCACTGCTTGGTGTTTGGAACTAGTACTATCTATCCTCTTGACTGATACTCAGTTAAACTCTTTCTTCTACTTTGGGTTTGTTTACTCACTGTGAGTCCTAATCACAGCCTATTTCTTCGTGCTCTTTCTCCTTGACATGATTTAGATCCATCCTTTTCCCTCTGTGGTTTTCCCTTTTCCAGTTACCGTTGCTTTCCAAAATGACTTTACACATCTTCCCTTGTCACTTACAGTGCAACTGCATCTACGACTAAGTTTATGACTTACCTTCCCTATTTATTTACTTAGACATGGTCTCTAGTCCAGGCTGGCTTCAAACTCCCTATGTAGCTGCTTGTCTTGAACTCCTGATCCTCCTGCTCCAGGCCCCGCAGGGCTCTTATTACAGCCATGTTACTGCCCAGTTTATCCAGCACTGAGCATCAAACGAGGGCTTCTGGCCTGCTAGGCGAACCGTCTGCCAACTAACCCACATTCTCAGCTCACTTTCCCTCTTTACATAGTTCAGCACTGCTTAGAGGTGGTGGCCTGCTGCCTTTGCTGTGGACCATATATCTTTCCTGGCTTTTCTACCACATGTGGGATGCAAAGCCTAGGCAAAGTCAAAGTTGCTTTGAGAGTTGGAACTGTTATAGAGGCAAAATACTATTGCATAGTGACATCGCTTATTTAAAATAACTTGGCCTTTCTAGCTATTTTGTCATCTGTTTTCTTCCAGACTAGCTTTCTCCCTGAAGGAGCTGGTCAAGAAACAAAACCATGTGCCAGGAGGAGAGTGAAAACTCATGTATGACTAGCTCTTCAATGAATCAGTGAGCTTCTTGCCATGCTAGAAGGCCATACTTAAGAAACCAGATTCTTCTCTCTCAAGCCAAAGTAACCAAAACTAGAATGGCATTCCAAACTTACTTATTTTGACTGCTTCAAGGCAACTCATGAAAGTACAAGGCAATGTTTCCACTATCCAGTATATAAAACAGCATCTCACCAGACCCCACGCATCTTAGCTGGGGGGTTTGCTTGCCTAAATGATAGTATCACAAGGTAAATAACAGGCAGAGTCTTGTGACTTCTGCACATTGAGTCTCTTTTGCAGCCAATTGACATTTTTACTTCCATCCTCCTTTTGCCCTGCATGCTGAGGACTGATTGAATCCAGGGACTCATGCAAACTAAGCAAACACTCTGCCACTAAGCTACACTGCAGCTCCACTTCATGTTTTAAAGTGAGAAATGTTCATCATTGGACCACTTAGCCCGTGATGAATGGTCCTCCCCGCTAAGAGGATCCTATTCACATGGTTGTCAAAGCAAGGATGCTTGGATAACTACAGTGGCAAATAGGAAGGGAAGAGATCCTGCAGAAATTAGAGGTTCTGCTATTAGGAAATGAGATCTTCTGTTTCAATCTCTGGTCTAAGTTTACTGCCAAAGGACACATGATGCAGCAAGACACGGGACGTCTTCCAGGCTCTGGAAGGAGAGAGCTTCTGCCCCACGCATGCAGTGATGCCTGGTTACTGTCCTTAGAAGCTCACCGTTCCCACAGCAAAAGGCTGAATCCTGTGGTTATCTCTAATCCCAGGCCGTAAAAACACATAAAACCATTTCCCGAATTCTACAGGGCTTAGCCATTATATTTTAAAGATGAGTTTGGTCTGATCATCAATGGCTAAAATGACAGAAAGAGGAGGACAAGATAAGAGGTGGAGGGTAAGTGATATTCCTTAGATTGTGTCTCTAAGATTAAACCATTACAGCAGGCCTGTCCTCACTCTCTGGGTTTCTTTCTACCTTTGCATTCATCAGATGATCTTTGATCATTTCTGCAATGGAAACATAATATCAAGCTTTAAGATGTTACTGCAGACATCATTTTCATATTGTCATTGTCTGCTTTTTAGCTGTCACAAGGCGTCCTTTAATAACCAAATGAGCATAGAATCTGGTTGCTTGGCAATCAATGTCTATTACACCTTCGGTTGGAGATATCGTTCAATTCTACATTTGCTGTTTGCAGAATTGGCCCCAAGGGGGCGGGGGAATGGTGAAGAGATGGCTCAGCAGTTGAAAGCCCTGGCTATTCTTCCAGAGGTCCTGAGCTCAATTCCCAGCAACCACACGATGACTCACAACCATCTGTAATGAGATCTGGTGCCCTCTTCTGGCCTGCAGGCATGCAAGCAGACAGAACACTGTATACATAACAAACGAATATTTTTAAAAAAGAATTGGCCCCAAGTATATTTGTTAGCAAAATGAGACATGCTTAACTGCCCTCATAATTGAGACCACTGCACATATTTTTGCTACATCTATTCAAAGCAACAGTATGCTGCAGTGAGGATGACTGTGTAAGTTAAATCACCATTTTTTAAAAATCAGAGGACTGAGCGATGAACACAGTAACACTCTAAAAATATTAATTTAAAATTCTGAACACTGAATTTAAAACGTTTTAAATATTAAATACTAAGTTTAAATACTAATTTTAAAATAAAAGGAGAGAGAGAAAAGAAGGGAGGAATGAAGGAAGAAGAAGTCAGAGAGAGGGAGGAGGACCAGGGAGATGAAGAAAGAAAGCGGGGATGGCTGGGGTGGCAGCTGGACCCCGAGGCATGCAGTTTGGGGGTCTTCTAATATTTGGAGAGTTTTGTAGTTTTGGCAGGTTGGGTAAAGCAAGTGAGTTTTAGATAAAGCTACTGAAGGCTGGGTAGTTGAGTATAGTCAACATTATCTGCATGTGTGTAGCTGACTACATGGAATTGGCCTCTCCCACAGCGTCTTCTTACATGCCCGTGGCTTCAGGCGGCACTGTGCCGTGTTATCTGTCTACACAACTCCCTGCACCGTGAGTCCCAGAAGGGCACGACCTCCTCTCTAGTCACTTGTGGATATCAGCATCCAGCTCTGTGCCTGATGCACTCCAGGTGATGAAGAGACGAGCACTAGCTGCAAAACTGCCAACTCCAAAATAAGAACTGTAACGGATCTTATAGCTTCTAAAATGAAGACACTGGAATGGGTGAACATGGTGTTTCCCTCACTAGATTCCTTTTTTTCAAGTCATCCACACATTTCTTAGAGGCAAAAAGGTGGTTTAAATCTATAGCAAGGTTTATTTATGTACTTGGTGGCAGGTGCATTACCTAACACAGTTTCTTTGTAAATGACTTTACCGTTAACAAATGAGAAAACAGTAAACTTTCTTGAGCCTCCTGCTTTAAATTCCAGGAATACTAAGCATGGATATGTTAGCATTTATTTGTTGCTGACACCACCTCACACACATTAAGTGCTTTAACAAAAGGAGACCGGCAAGTAATTGTACTCTTTCACAATAGTGTCCGTGTTTTCAGTATTAATCTAAACTGAACTCAAAACTGCTGAATACTCTATGTGATCAGTTTAAATTTAGACCTAAAAGAAGGAAATATGAAAAATAAACTACAAATAAAATCTATACTCTTCTGGGTTTGGTTACTCTAAAAGACAAATTAGCATTTGGAACTTAATTAAGTAAACAAATGTCTTTCTTCCTGATTAGCAAATGTTATCCGGTTTTAAAGTTGCGTTCTTCAAATTAAAAATTTGAACTGTTTTGGAATGGAAAAAAAGATAGGAAGGGAGAGAGGGAGAGTAAGGAAGGAAGGAAGGAAGGAAGGAAGGGAGGAAGGGAGGGAGGAATGGAGGAAGGGAGAGAGGGAAGGAGGGAGGCTTAAGTTTAGGAGATCTTGTTTGATGTGCCACCACCTTTTTTTTTTAACAAAGTGGTTTTAATTGGCCTTCCATTGGATTTTTAGAACTATAGATTACCGTGTAACTCACAGGTGAGTTTGGATACAGATTTTTGGATTTAGTTACTAGCTAAGGACTTCTGATTAAGTCAGAAGGGACGCCTAGATCTTTGGAGACCAGCAGCTTGGTGGGCAGGGATTGCTTTCAGCTTGTTTTTCACAGCTACACTACTTAGATCCCTCTAGGATTTCCCAACCTTTCTAATCTTACTTTGGAACTAGAAACTTAAGGGAACACTGTGTCTCTTCAATTCTAAGACATCCTTCATAAAATACTTCACTAATTATATGCAACTGAAAGGTATAATTTGATGATTTGATGACTTGCCATTGAAAGGTGCCTCCTAATTTTGGAAAGATTAGGATTGGGAGTGGGACATCCTACCTGAAGTACAGTCCAAATTCAGACAGTATAAAGCTATAGAGATTAAATGGGTGGGTGCATGTAAATGGCTAACACATTGTAGAATGCAAGTTCTTGCTAACTATGAACTATTTTTTCCTTTTTTTGTTTTTGAGACATGATCTCTCCCTGTAACCCTGGCTGTCCTGGAACTCATGTAGACCAGACTGGCCTCAGACTCATATAGATCTATTTGCCTCTGGCTTCCAAATGCTGGCATCAAAGGCGTGTGCCACCATGCCTGGATTACTGCAAACTATTTTATTGTTATTAATATTATCCTCAATTTCAGGAAAGGCTTACATTTTGAGTCTAACTTCACTAAAAGTAGTCTATCTTCTTGACCAGGGGCAGGGTATGAGACTGAAGCAAGCCACATAGAATGGAGACTGGTTATCTCTGGTCTCTCAGACTTCTGCAGTCGTACACATGTCCATTCACATATGTTTATGGCAACAGTCACTACGTTTAATTATAAAGCCGTCCTTGCACTAAATCTACACTAGTGTTGCTGCTGTTACTAAAATATAGTTTAGGCAGAGGCAGGCGGATTTCTGTGAGTTTGAGGCCAGGCTGGACCAACAGCCTCCAAAACAATACAGAAAAACCCTGTCTCGTAAAACAAAAATAAATAAATAAATAAAATATAGTTTGCTCTCTTTCTCCTCTGCCTCCTCTTCTTCCTTCTTCTTATTCATTTATTCAAACCTGATATTTAAATACCCCTCACAGTGATAGTAATCAGGTTATAAAAATTTCTGTGACCTTTACAGATACTCAAAGTTATTTGGGGACAAAACTAAGGAGTTGGAATTAATTTTAGCTTAATAATTTATTTTAAATTGAATTCATAATAATAAGTAATAGTAAATAATCACAAGAGAAAATAAAAACAAACTCCATATTCTCACCCCTCCACAATTATATGTTTAGATAAAATAGAATGGATCTGAGTGAATGTAGCTAGTTTTCTTGAATAATTTGTACTTAGAAAGAACTTGTTCCTTAAAAAGAAAACACTTTAATATTAAAGATATATATTAATAAAGGGGAATATACTGTGGTTATTTCATTTTAGCTAAGCATAAAATAATAAATATTGTCTTTTAGGCAGTAATATTTTTAAAAAACTAAATCCATGAATTGCCAAGTTCCACTTCTTGGTTGTATTTAATTTTTCTGAGTTTTGTTTCTCATATGGAGTCGCTAATGCATTAAAAATTTACAAGAGTTTAAAGTGAGAATGAAATTATTTATCTGAATAACTGGCCTGCAGGTAACTTTACAGAATCACTCCTGTCATGTTTTTAACTAAAAAATGTTCACTTTGTGCTGTCAGCCTGGTGATGTTGCTGCATTCCTTTAATCCCAAGATTCCAGGCAGGCAGATCTCTGAGTCTGAGACCAGTCTGGTACACAGATCGAGTTCCAGGACATCCAAGGCTATTATACAGAAAAATCCTGCCTCACAAAACAAAACAGTGTTAATCAAGTAAAAGGATGTTTATTCCAGTTAAGAGGGGTCTTCCTCTGTATTCAGCGTTCTTCAGGACAGTGTGCATCAAGGACTGTGAGAGACCCCGCCCAGGTATGGAGGTAGACAACGCATCCCTCAGAGTTCTTCGCTCTGGGGTTTGTAAATGGCTTTCTATCCAGAGAACGCTGTCAAAGGCCACACTGAGTCTTTTTCTTCTTGAAACCACCTGTGAGGGGTCCTCAGTAGCTAATGCTCCTTTCACCCAAAGGCAGTGAGGACTTTTGGAAAGCCCCAGGGACCCACCTGTCCCACCAGGGTCACGCATCCAACAATCGCTACTCCTGTACAGACAGTGTCAGTCCCACTGGCCCTTACAGCAATCTCTGTCACCCACCCCATCTGACATGGACCTTTCTACAAGTACCAGGGAGGGTCTGGCCTGGAGAGCCCTTATCGTTTTTAGATTGTTGTAGAGTGCCGACAAGCTGTGGTGTGATGCTGTCACACACACAGACTGGTCACGTTTCCCCAACAACAGAAAACAGGCACACCTGTATGCTTACACGTACTGAATTAAAAAAAAAAGAAAATCCAGATTCCTGCATGAAAACCAGATACAAATACACTGAGCCACTGGTTTGAGAGGTAAACTTTCAGACAGGAACACACAGATTGACAGTTTGGCCTGAGTTTCTAGGCTCAAATAGAAAACAGCCATGAAATTTTTAATTTACCATAAGTTTTATAGATAATTTAGGTAGATGTAGAAACGAACTATTTTAGAGTTCTTTTCCCATCTTATAAAACTTCAATGTCTGACAACAGAAGGTTGTCTGTCTTAAAAGAAAGGAAATCGTTTAAGTAGAAACACAGTAAAATAACTATTTATGAATTTATTTATTTATTTTGTGGTGCAGGCTCTCAAACCCAGAGCCACGCATACAGTAGGCCTAACTCCTCCACAGAATTGTATACCTCCAGCTCTAAAACAGCAATTTTAAATGGTATTCCTCTGTTTTAAATTTTTTTTTGTTTGAGCTCCTTGGAGCAGAGATGTACTTCACATGTGGTAAAAATTAGATATTCAAACCGTCACTCACAGATTTGCTTGGGGCTTCTTCCTTTTATATCCTGGTCGTTTTGAAAACTTATAGATTGTCGTCATCTGAATCTCTTTATAGATTTAAACTAGGAAAATGCCATCACTTCATGCAAAGCAGACATGCTCCTCTACTCCGCAGAGCGTGTGGAGTTAGAAAAAGAACATGCATCCAGGTTTTCTAAGACCTTTTGCATATTATTTGGATACACCTTCAAGAAAATCTTGGAAACTTTTGTATTTTTTAACTAACTTTCCATGCACACAAATAACTATCTATGATTTAAAAGTTACCGCAGAAACTGGACAGTACTCCAAGATGGGTGGTGTTTCTTGTCCTAATGCCTCCACCATTTCTGTATTCTTTAATTTGTATTATTTAGCTGATTTTTCTCTTAATGATGATTTCCTGAGTCTACCTTTTGTTTCTAGAAATGCTGATGGTGTCAGTCTCCTTCCTTCCAGGGTCGCCTGCCCTTGTGGATGAACATTTCTTTGGCACTCTGATACAGAAGCTTTCCATCATATCTTAAGGCATCCTGTACCCCCAGAGCCATTCAGTCATTGCTGCACTCTGACTAAAGCCTTCTTCTTCTATGCTCCATTTTTCTTTTTTCCTCTTCTTCTTCTTCTTCTTCTTCTTCTTCTTCTTCTTCTTCTTCTTCTTCTTCTTCTTCTTCTTCTTCTTCTTCTTCTTCTTCTTCTTCTTCTTCTTCTTCTTCTTCTTCTTCTTCTTCTTCTTCTTCTTCTTCTTCTTCTTCTTCTTCTTCTTCTTCTTCTTCTTCTTTGTTTTTGAGACAAGGTTTCTCTGTTTTGCTTTGGAGCCTGTCCTGGCACTTGCTCTGTAGACCAAGCTGGCTTTGGACTCACAGAGATCCGCCTGCCTCTGCCTCCCGAGTGCTGGGATTAAAGGCGTGCGCCACCTGTTTTTCCATTTGCTATCATTAGGTAGTTGTAAGACTTATATCTTTTCAGGATTCCTGTTTACTTAGGATTTCTGGATATTTGCTCAGCTTTGCCCTCTCTGAAACTCAAGCTCATGTGTATTAGTCTCAAGGTAGCTTCCGGGGTGGCTTTCCATGTCGCGAGTGCCTTTTCCAGGCTGACTTTCCATGTGCTTGCTGCTTCATTGCCTCACCGGCTTCCCACTTCTGTATCTTCCCACGGAAGATGTCCACTGAGGTGAGCCACCGAGTTCATCATGTGCTTTCTCCCGACTCAGATTAGAGCAGCTACGACTGAAGTCCCAGTAAAGTGAAGCCCTGGACTTTGGTCTTTCGCTTTTCCTGTGAGGAAAACTCATTAAGATGCTTTGCAATTTGTTCACTGTAACTTCATGATGATAAAACTTTTCAAAATGCCGTCTGTCCCATTATGTCAAGCTAAAAATAAATTTGCAGGTATAACAATATACATATAGGTAAGAATGACCAAAGAATAGAAAAAACAAACTTTTAACTCCGTCTAAACAAGAACTTCTGTGTGGTTAATAGGTGTATTTCCTGCATGGGGGATTTTAAAAATAAATGTGTGGTAAGTGAATGTATTTTCTTTATCGCCTGAACTTAGTAACATTTCTCTGTCACAACGTCTCCATGTTCTGATGAAGTGACTGCGTGGCAATAAAGAACTATTATTATAGTAGTGAGGCTGCTCTTGTTTAAAAACCAAAAGCATTGGAAACAATTTACTTGGTTTATTCTATTATTTTATGCATTGCCCATGAGGTTCAATCAGGGGCAACTATACGTCTTGACAGTTCCTACCCACAGACCTCCGACCCACGTGTGATCAAGCACATCCAGTGTAACTGGGTCAAACAAACTTCTTTAGGGAAGTGAAAGCATGTGGCTTATTATGTCTCATAAACAATAGCCTCCAGCATTTCAGGAGCTATCTGTACTGGGGCAAGGGGCTTACAGGTTAGAGGCATTTTTATTTCATGGATCTCCTAGGCACAGTATTTAAAACTTAAAACATAGAGTTGCCTCTCATAACACAAAGAAAAGACTTTGATATGAAATGAATAATCACAAGAGTACATCCTATTTGTCAAGGAGTAGAAGAATCAATGTGGAGAACTAATAAATAATAAATAAATAAATAAATAAATATGATAAAAATAGACCACAGAAAGTCTCCCAGGATGAGCACTGGAAAAATGAGACATAGGAATCAAAGTAGGACTAGGGGAGCTGTGGACAGAATGGTCCATCAGACGTTTCTCTGGGTGCTCTATTAAACAGGGACATTCTACATACATCCTGGATTCAGAAGGACAGATGGGGATGTAGAGTTATTCCCACGTTTTATCTTGCTTTTGAATTGTAATGTAGGCACAGCTGCAAAGGCCGTGGTGCTGCGAGCATGGACCAAGGTGCTGCCACAAGTCCCCCTCTAGGTCCCTACCCGAACTTGGAGCTTTGAGGCCCCTCACTGGGTCAGGATGGGTGAACCCCGACATTGTGAACTCGTTCAGTAACATCAGGAGTGAAGGCTGGAGAGACCTGCAGGGTATATGGAAATGGGTCTCTGCCGTCTTTGCCTTTTTTTTTTATTCTAGCTCCCCCTTGTTCTTTTCCCATCTCCCAGGCATCAAGCACGCCATGTCGCTCTCATAAACCGACATTTACATTTTGGACTCACATCATCTACCTGCACAAAGTAGCTCATTTGAGTTAAACCGCAGCTAGTGCGAGAGCCAAAGTTACCTTTTAAGTTGTAATTACTGTGCCTAAGACATCCATGAAACAAAAAAAAAGCTTCTGATCTGTAAGCCCCTTGCTGAAGGACAGATAGTTCCTCAAATGCTGGAGGCTATTGTTCTTATAGGATATAACAAGCCGCATGCTTTTGCTCCCCTAAACAAGTTTGTTTAACCCATCTACACTGGATGTGCTTAATCACATGAGGTATGTGGGCAGGAAACACATCAGAATGTATGCTTGTCCCTGATTAGATGCAGGCAGGAGATAGGCAGGCTGGAAGGACATCAGGATATATGCTTGCCCCTGATTGGACCTGATGGGAAATATGGTGCCCCTGTGGTTTTGTCCTTCTGTTTTTTGTTTTTTGAGGCAGGGTTTCTCTGTGGCTTTGGAGGCTGTCCTGGAACTAGCTCTTGTAGACTAGGCTGGTCTCAAACTCACAGAGATCCGCCTGCTTCTGCCTCCCAAGTGCTGGGATTAAAGGCATGCACCACCAAGGACCCACTGGTTTTGTCCTTTTTAAGCCTCAGCAAATATGACTTGCGGTCATTTCCTGGGAACCCAGGAGTGGACCTGGCCAGAGCATCTTCCTGACTAGTATTTAGTTAAGGCTTCTTTCAAATTTGGCTCAGAATGGTGGCAGTGGTCTTATTCTCAACCGGTGGGATTAACAGCGTCTGTAGAAATTTAATAGGTTTAGTATCTCCACTCCAAAAATAATTTTGACAAAACATCTTTTCTTGCTCTCTCTTCTTCATTTTCACAATTGCGTTTCAGCCTTGTACCTTTGACCACCATCTGAACTTTCTCTTGTTCCTCTAGTTGCTGGCAAGCCCCATTTTTTGGCAGCTTCGAGTTTGCTTTCTTTGGAGTCCGTACATAAGAGATATCATCCAATGCCTGTCCTTTTCTGCCTTATTTCACTTAACATATGGTCGTCAGGGTTCATCTATGAGGTCTCTTCTGATACGTCTCATACACGGTTATACTTTCCTGACCGAACCCGCCAAAAACCTCACTAATCTGCCTGACAATTTTGTAATACTTATTTAGCCTTCTCTGGCAACTCTATAATTTCCAACTAGTCTGAACTCAGAACATTTTTAGCTGTGAAGTCAAGCCGGAAGTCCTTCTCCTTTTCCAGAACGCCCCCCCCACATCATCATCATCTATTTTGCTTCTCTTAAAAGCTACCTCATCTGTATTTACTCGTGATCCTTTTCTTGCCTTGGAAACATCTCAGAATGACTCCAGGTGCCAACAGAGTCAAAGTCCCCACTTCGATTCATAGCTAGGAATCTGAGCATCCACTCTGGCTCCCTCAGACTGTACACGGTAAAGGAGTTTCTTTTCCCTCCCGTAACACTAAAGGGACCCTCGCTGCTCTTTATTTATGTCACTTTCTCCTTGTGGTTTTGGAGCAATTAACTTGTTCGGTAGCAGCAATTACACAACACCCGTAGTGCGCAGGAACAGTTCTCAAAGTCCAGGCTGAGCAGAGATGAAAGTGAGAGTGTTTCAGAAAATTTTATGATAGGGGCCTGGTTGGGGTGGGGTGCACAACTAACTCCTCGAAGCGTCTGTCTCACAGGCAGAATGTCCTTAGTTCACATGTCCGGAACTCAGTAAAAAAGACTGGGATAGTGACACACTCCAGCAGGAGGCATGGGGTGGATCCCTGGAACTCGTGTTCAGTGGAAATGTAGTTAAATGTTGTTTAAAACATATAGCTAGGGAGAGACTGAGAAAAGACAACATTGACTTTGGGCTTCCACATGTACAAGTGTGCATACCCACACTAAGAAGTATACACACCACACACACCACCACCACACACACACACAGCTTTGGGTCATGACGAAGCAGGTGATGTACTGAGCACTGACCTGCGAATCCAGACCCCAGGAGATCATTCTCACCACATCTGTCTCCAGCTTGATTTTGAGAGCTCCTAGAAGCTCTACTTCTAGGTATCCAAATCCCTGCCACTCAGGCAACAGAGGACTTTTGAGACTGACTTGGGTTCAAGAGAACTGAAGCATACCTGGTGTTGTTAATATACACACACACATATATATATGTATAGTCTACGCGTACATGTACTTGCTGAAAGCAATTAACATGATTTCTTTTTTTAAAATGAAATGTTCCAAAAAGGGCAGGGGGAGAAAGGTTGTTAAAAAGTTTGCTACAAGGACCTGCTTTATATCCCAGAGGCCAAGACAGTATTAATGAAAAGGGGAAATTGAGTGACAGGGCCATCAAAGGGGACTGCCTGAAGCTAGAGAAAAGAGAGTAGGACCTGAGCCAGAAATAGCCCACAGCAGGATTCCTGAGCGATAATCCCCCCCCAGGGTGACCTCCAGGCAGGGTTGTATAGCCTAGAAAGGTCACCAGTTCCCCTGATGTCCACCCTTCCTCCTGACAGACGTTCTGTGGGCATCAGGAGATGCACAGGGCACTTGGAGCCTGGTGGCTGCCACTGCACCTCCTCAAGACCCTTCTAAGGCTGCTCTGGGTGTCTGGCGCTCAGCCCAAACACAGCAGGAAGTACACAAGCCAGGCTGGTGGGTAGACACAACAGATGTGTGCCTTCCTTTCGCTGCTTACAGCCCCATCACTCACTGGCTGACAGATGCATTGTTGTCCCAAACTGGACAGCGACTGGAGGGGTGTCCCCCCAGGGCCCTTTCCATACACACTTTTTTAATGCAGCCACCGGAAACTGAGCATCTCAGCTTGGCTTTTAACAACGTGGAGCAGAGTGTGGGGTGTGGGGTATGGAGTGTGGGGTGTCCCTGGCATGAGTGTGTGAAGGGACCAGTTGCCTCTGCAGGTGGGCTTTGATAGATACTGCCTTGGGGGAGGAAAGGACTCTGGAAGCTGTCCCTTGGGTCCCTAATGCTACCACAATGATTGCAGGAGGCAGAAGCTGCAGAGGCACTGTGGATAAAGCCAAGAGTCTGTAGATCACAAGCTAGGCTATTTGCCCTCTTCCTCCTGCCTAGCACTAAGCAGAGACACCTCACCAAGCAAGTGGCAAGTGACCTCACAGAAAAGGAATGGACAGGGTTTCTTCCTCGGGGCTTTTCCTTGGAGACTCATGCTTGCTCCTCCCGGGTGGGACGGACCCTGAGTGAATGAAATGCGATTAACATGTCTCTAAATGAAAGTTGAAAATATGCTTATTAGTCAATTACATTTCCAAATGTCTGCTAAAATATCCTCTTCCTATACTCAAATAAAACGGCAATAACTCAGATTAGTGCTTTCCCCTTTCCTACTGGTTTCGTTGTCCCGTTTGCCTTCTGTAACAGCTGTAATGGTTCTCCATTCCCAGCACCGAGACTCTCTTGACTTCGCCCTCCAACCTGCCTGGTGCTTCCTCTGTGCTGTGAAGTCCCTTCTTCCCTCCTTTTACATGAGCTGGCGTGGATGGTCACCTCGCATGTGCTTCACGGTCACCACCCTAGCTCCTGGCCTGACCCCTCCCTCCTTTCCCTGCAGGTCTCTCAGCACCAGAATTCCTGCCCCCCTCAACGGGAGGCACAGGGGAGCAACCGCACTGTCAGATGGTGAAGTCTCTATGGCAGGGTGTGGCTCTAGGCTCTATCCTTGCCGAAACTGAAGCAGCTTAATGCATTAAGTCTTTGCCAGACCTTTAATAATCAACACTACTCACCTCTTCTTTATTCCGATTTTACATGTCGGTCACAATTACCCTCAGGAGTAATCCTCAGCCTCGTTCCTTTTCTGTCTCTGTACACTGTCCCCCATATAAGACACCTTTCTCTTCTTTCTTGTCTGTCCTCCCAAATTCAGACATGGTATCTCTTCCTATCTTCTCAAAGAATAAGTTGGGGGTTTTGTTATTGTTGGTTTATTTTGTTTGTCCTCAAAATATCTACCCCCTACTTACTCTAGTCTCACATAATTATTACACATTGTTTGCAATGTACGCACATATCTTACCTCTCCATATCTCCTATAACACGCTAGGAAAAATGAAGAAAATGATGAGTGGTTTGCATAGTTGATGCAGACTTGAAAACACCAAGTAACCACCTAGTAGTGTTGGAACAAGCACTCTGTGCAAGCCAGAAGACGTTTTAAGGAGTCAAGGGAGTAGCCACATCTGCTCTCAAGGTCCTTCCAGTGCTGACTCTGGCAATTCTCCTGCTGCTCCTACTTCTCACCACTGGTCCACATTTGTGTAGTCCGTAGCCATGGAAGGACAGAGAAGAGCAGCGAATAATGGAATGTTGGGCTTAGTCATGCTACACAGAAGCCAAATAAACTCGCCAAGCCCACGTAACTAGGGTTAGATTTTATTCGTCGTATTTCATGCAGGCAAAGTGAAAACACACATGCTTCAAGTTGGGTTAGCTAAGCAACATTTCCAAAGCTTAATTTTATTTTCTCCTAGACATGGTGTTTTAGCTGTATTGTGCTTACCAGGAGTGTGATGTAAGATGAAATCCTGAATTCTTTAGCTATTTTATAACCAGAAAATTCTGCAAACACAGGCAACCTTAAATACTACTTGTGCTTGTGTGTGGGTGCACATGCATGTATGCTCATACATGTGGAGGCCAGAAGAGAACCTTGGATGTTGTTACTCGGGTACCATCCACCTTTTTTTTTCCTTTTGGAGACAATGTGTTTCCCTAGCCTGCATCCTGACAAGTAGGGTAGGAAAGGCTGTGCTGGCTGTCACAGGCATGCCAGGACTCTGCCTTCTCAGAGTTTCCTGATTATAAGCACGTGCCATTTTGTCCAGCTTTTTAACACGGGTTGGGGGGTTCAACTCAAGTCTTCAAGCTTCCAGGTTAAACTGTCTCCCTAGCCTCTAAATGCTATTATTTTCTGTGAAGTTCTGTGTGCCTTTAGGACAAATTGGCAAGAAGGCCAGAGTTAGTTGGAGGAGAAATAACCAAGGCAGGCAGTGGGTAGAGTTTATGACTCTGATCCCAGAGTCTCTTGCTGTGTAATGGTCTATGGAAGAGATGGGGCTCCCAGCCAGCTCTGCAGGTGAGTTTTGATCAAAAGAAATTTAGAACTCTGCTTACAGGGTGTAATGGACAGGCTCACATGGCTAGAGAGGAAAGCACGGCCTTAGGTGTGGGAAGAATTAAAGATAGTGGATAGAATCAGTCAAAGTTAATACATACAATTTGGGTAGCAGGCAGGATGGAGGATTGAAGCAATGGTTACCTAACGATTTTAGTTTCACTGAAACGATAAGAAATATCTTTCTTATGCTATTGCACTTGGCAGTAATGTCTTTCTTCTGAGAAAGGACAGAATCACATTCAATCATAGCTTTAAACTCATTCATTGACATTCATTAGCAAAAGTATCTAAAGAACTGTATGGATCAAATGGGCACATCAAAATTTAAATGCATATAACTATTCTGAAACATGAGATGTTATTTGAAGCTGGATTTACTACAGAGAAATCCCATTGCAGTAAAATTAAGAGCAGAATGTTACGTAAGATATACCTCAGGAACATTGTTTCTTTCTTTCAAAACAGTTAATACATATATCTGGGAATTGTGTGTGTGTGTGTGTATGTGTGTGTGTGTGTGTGTGTGTGTGTGTGCACATGTGAGCTCACTCATAGAAGTCAAAGGATGGCTTGAAGTGGAAACACCTGTAAAACAACAAGGCCTTTTGTAGAGCAAAGATATTGTTTTCGCTCCACTGCTGTGATGAGACAGCATCACCAACGCATGTTACAGAAGAAAGAGTTTATTTGGCGATTTCAGTTTCAGAGGGTATGTCCATGACTGCCACTGTGGGGAGCCTGGCAATAGGCAGGCAAACATGGCAAGCATGAGGCTTGAGCAGTAGCTGTGAGCTTACATCTGGTCCACAAGTACAAGGCAGAGAGAACTAACTAGGAAAGCCAGGAGCTTTTGAAACCTCAAAGTCCACCTCTAGTGACAGATACACCTCCTCCAATGTCATACCTCCTAATTCTTCACAAAGAGTCCCACCAATTAGGGACCAAATATTCAAATACATCAGCCTTTAGGAGCCACTGCTTATCAATTTGCCTTCATACTTCTAAAATATTGAGGAAAATGGCATGGCATTACACATCATGATAGTTAAAATACATAGTATGATATTTTTATTGGACAAAATGTATCACAATTCATCTAACTGCAGACTAATGTCATTTTCTGAGGCTTACTTTGCAGTGTTAAGAAAGCATAACAAATTCTTATTCAGTAATATTCATGAAGAACTACAATAAGCTCGGCATTGGTGGTGCACGCCTTTAATCCCAGTACTCGGGAGGCAGAGGCAGGTGGATCTCCGTGAGTTTGAGGCCAGCCTGGTCTACAAAGTAAGTGCCAGGACAGGCTCTAAATCTACACAGAGAAGCCATGTCTCAAACCAAAACCAAAAACAAAACAATAACCATAATAAAAAAAGCCTTGTTCCAAATTTTGTTTTAACTAAAGACAAAAGGAATTTTAAAATGAATAAATTTTAAAATGAATAAATTTTAAAATAGCTTAGCATGTTGCTAACCAAGTGAAGTGAGCACCGGTTGTCAGATACGAGTTCATAATCATTTCAGAGCTGATGAACATTTAAAAGTTAAGCAGTGACAAAACTACTCCAGTCTAAACAGATGTACAAATTCATGGAAGGGATAGCGGGAAATATTCCCTTTGAATTGATTCATGCTTTTTCTTTGTCTACTTTTATGGTTTGGGTACTGCATGTGGAACTCAGGGTTTTGCATTTGCTGATCTATGTTGTACCATGCAGCTGTGTCCCAAGCCCCAGAAATACTCAGTTCCAAAATGTGAGTTTTCAGGCCATTTACTTGGAGCCATAGGAAAAAAACTAAAAGTACATGAAATTTCTGCAGGTGTATATCATGAAAACTTAAGTGAATAAGTCAACCAAATGCAACATACTGAAAATTAATATTAATTTGCCAAGTAAAAATTCTAAAAATAACATGGAAGATCAAGAACCGTGCTAAGGGTCACAAAATGATTAAGACATCCTACGTTGTTTATTAACAAGTCAAAACGTGTGTGGTTTGGGTGCAAATTAAAAGGATAAAGAAAAACATAAATTGCAATGACTTGACTTGACTATCATCAGTTAAGAGGCTATTAAAAATTTGTTTTTGTAATTTAGTCTCCAGACCTCCTACATGTTTGAGGTTACAGTGGGATGGTGGAGAAAGTGTGCTTGGGGTCAGATCAACTCCGTGTGGATATCATGCCCACTGACTATGGGATGCAGAGAAAGCCTGACATATGATTGTTTGCTAAGAAATTAGATGGTGGGCACAGCCTATTTGTCGGCGGTACAGATGTCTTGAAGGGCAGCAGTGATGCCAGAATGGCAGAGAAGGACATGCTTCCTGTATGGCAGCAGGTGGAACACAGGATGAACTAATTCTCTTCCTTCCCTTCCTCCTTTCTTCTTCCTTGCTTTTCCTTCTTCATTTAATAAATAGGTAACGAATTATTCATTGCCATCACTACAAAAATAATTCATTTTTAATTCAAATCATTAGTATACAAAATAATGATCTTTGTTACGATGTGTTTCCATGTGCATTACCGTATTATTTGTATTATATTATATTGTATTGTTTTGCTCATGGTCCTTGCCCCTCTGCTTTACCCGTCTGCTTTTTACCTGGCCCCCTTCCTACCCACTAACAGCCCCCTTTCTGCTTCCATATACTTGTTTGCACCTTGTTGGCATGTAAGAGAAAACATGTGGTGAGATCTCTCTGGTTCCACACATTTTTCCTACAAATGACATACTTTCATTCTTATTTATGGTTGAATAAATTCCCATTGTGTATGTATGCTGTACTTTCTTCATCCATTCGTGTTGATAGGTGTGTGGTCTGGTTCAGTCTCTCTGGTGTTATGAATAGTGTGATAATGAAAATGGATGGTATCTCTGTAACATAGTATCTAAAATCTCTGCAGGTAGATACCCAGCGTTGGTACAGTTGGTCATATATATGCTTGATAGGTTGAGTTTTAGGGTTTTGAGGAAACTCCATACTGACTTCTACAGAGGCTGTACTAGTTTACATTCCCACTATATAAGGATTCCTCTTTTCTCCACATCCTTGCTTGTATCTGTTGTCATTTAGTTTTTTGGTTACTTAGCCATGCTGACCAGTGAGAGTGAATCACAAAGAAGCTGTAATTTTCATTTCATCTTGAAGTGTTCCTGTTTCTTCCTGTAGCAGTTTCAAAGTTTCTGGTTTTACATTAAGATCTTTCATCCATTTTGTAATAATGTTTGTTTAGACTGAGAAATCGGTTTCATTCTAAATGAATGAATGTGGATGCCATTTCTCCTGAGTCATTTGTTAGGAGAGGGTATCCTTTATTTCTCCAAAATATGTTCTTGAACTGTTTGTCAAAAATTAGATGACTATAACTGCATTTGTTTTTTGGTTTTTGGTTTTTTTTTGCAGGTGCCTTGCTGTTTTATTGCTAGGACTTTGTAGTATCATTTGAGGCGAGGAATTGTACTACCTCTAGACTTGTTTTTTCTACATAGTATTTCTTTGGTTATTCAAGGTCTTCTGTACTCTGTGTGAATACTAGGATTGTTTTCTGTAGTTCTATATAAAAAGTTAGTGATGTTTTAGAGAATTCTGTTGAATCTACAAATTCTTTTTAGTAATATAATCACTTTCACAGTATTTCTGAACATAGGAAGTCTGCCTTCTAGTATTTTCAATTTCTTTCTTCAGTGTTTCAAAGATTTCATCATAGGGGTCTTTTACCTACTTTGATAGGCTCACTCTTTAGTTCATTTGTTTTTGTTTTAAGGTGTCAGAGAGGAATTGCTTCCTGACCTTTTTTTTTGAAACTTCATTATTGACATAGGAAAACTATTCATTTTCATGTTGATTTTCTTTTATCCTGCTATTTGACTTCAAGTGCTCATCAGATGCAAGCGTTTTCTACTGGAGTCCATGGGATGTTTTAAGTATGGCATTATGTTGTCTCCAAATCAAAATGATATGATTCTTCCTTTCCAATTTTATTCCATCCCCCGCCCTTGCCAATTGTTCTACTGAAGACTTCAGGCTTCATGTCTAATAGAGTGGAGGTATCTTGCTCCTAACTTTAGAGAAACTGTTTTCAGGTTTTCTCTACTTAGTACATTTGTGGTCATATGTTTGATGTGTTTGTTATGTTGAGGTATGTCCCTTCTATTCTTATTTACTTCTTAGCTTATAATGTGTTAGAATGTCGAACTTTGCCAAAGAATATGCCTCAGTTGAGGTGATCATGTTATTTCTGCCCCAAGTGTATTTATGTGTGTGGGAGAAACCCAATGAGCTTTGTTAGGCTTGCTTACAAGACAGCATAGACACCCTAACAGTGACCATGTTGCATATTCTTCTTAATGAATTCTTAAATTTAGTTTACAGGTATTTTGCTGGGTATTTTGTTGTTGTTTATTTGGGTTTGCTGTTTTGTTTTTTGGTATCTATTTTCAGCAGAGAAATCAAACTGTAGTTTTCTTTTTTGTTGTGTTCTTATTTAACTTTGGTGGCAGAGCAACTGATGCCTCATGGAAAAAGTCTAGTTTGGTTGGTAGCGTACTTTCTGCTGCTCTTCTGCAGAACATCTGGGGAGTGTTGGCATTAGCTTTTCTTTAAAAGTTTGATAGAGTTCAACAGTGACTTTGTCTGGCCTGGCCTATAGTTGGTGGGAGATATTTTATTTCTGCTTCAATTTTGCTGCTTATTTAGGTTTAAGTTGCCTATATTCCTTTGATTTAATTCTGATAGCTCGTATATGCATAGGAATTTATCCATTTCTTCTAGATTTTCCAGGTTTGGGGAACACAAAGTTTTCTAAATAACCCCCCTAAGAACCCTCAGGATCTTATTAGCATGTACTTTGGCATAGTCATTTTCATTTCTAATTTTATTGATTTGAGCCTTCCCTCTTATTCTTTTGTTCATTTTGTTTAATGATTTATCAATTGCCAATCTTGATTTTTTGGGGGGGTTGCTTTGTTTTTGTTTTTTACTGAACCTGATTATTTGCTTTATTTTTTAGTTTTTAATTATTTTAATTATTTTATTCTCAGTGTATGAGTGTTTTGTCTGTGTGTATGTATGTGTATATATACCACATACGTGCTCGACAGCCCTGGTGGCCAGAAGAGGGTTTCAGACTCCCTGGAACTGGAGTTACAAATGGTTGTGAGCAACCATGTAGGTGCTGGAAATCAATCCTGAGTCCTCTACAAGAGCAGCTAGTGCTCTTAATGCTGAGCTCTCTCTCCAATAATTGACTGATTCTTTGCATTATGTTTGTATCTTCTATTTGTTTACATAGGGGAGAGTGGGGGGGACAGACTATGATAAGCCATGGAGGCCAGAATTTAATGTCAGGCTTGTTTCCCTCCTCTTCCTCTTTCTCTTCCTCTTTCTTTTTAATAAGGTCTCTCACTGAGCCTGCAGTTTGTCACTTCAGCTAGACTGATTGGCCAGCCAGCCAGTATCCAGGATCTGCCTGTACCAAACATCCAGCACAAAGGTTACAGGTTCATGGCACTGTATCTGGCTTTCAAATGAAAACCTGCTCTTAGAAGTGTTCTCTGTCCTCCACCTGCACTGTGGCATGTGCATAGGTGGGTGCACACACATACATACACACACACAGACACACACATAGACACATATACATACATAAATATACACACACACAATACACAATAAATGTAATTTTAACAGAAGCAAGTGGATTTCTGTGAGTTCAAGGACAGCCTGGTCTGCAAAGCAAGTTCCAGAACAACCAGGGTGGTTACACAGAGAAAACCTGTCTCATAAAAACCAAAACCAAAATGTAATTTTAAAATAAGAAATAACTCTAACTGTCACTGCACCTCCATTTTAGTTATTACTTCTTCCTCATTTTGTTTGGTCTTTTTACCTTAGAATGTCTTCTTGCTAGGCCAGTAGCACACATATAGTCTGGGGGGGCTTGATTTGGTTCATTTTCTCTGTCAGATAAAGAATTAAAAGACAGGAAAAGTCTCCAGGGAAACATGACAGCAGAGAAATCTAAAGCACCACAGAAGGAGTCAGCAACTAATGGTTTCCTAGACTGTATCAATACCTGAACAATGAAGAAAGAAAAAAACTGTATTTCTTCAGTCTGATTCCATGAAGAAGGCTATACACTCAAAAACTGGCTATTATCCATATGATACAAAAAATAGCACACTCTGGCAAGTGTTTGCATAAACTAAAATTCTGCCATCAGTGCTAATAATATAAAATTGGGCAGCCCATTTGGAAAACATTCCGGAGCTTCTAAAGTGCTAAATAAAAATTTTTAAATTCCCATGAGTCAACAATTATATGTCTACCCAAGAAAAATGAAAAGAGATATTCCTCTCATCCGGATCACTGTGTCCCAGTCACTACACCTGCAAACACCCTTTCCATAGAAATCCAATGACCTTGCCAACCTGAGAATTAGATGAGGTGATTTTACTCTGTTCCTGTCCTCCAGTTCTAACTCCCCAGACTCATCTCCAGCCCTGGAGCAGACCATTTGCTAGGTCTTCTCCTCCCTCTCTGACTCCATTCCCAGGGAACTATGCAGATCTTCTCCTTCAGCCTTCTTCCCTCACCCCATGTCCTTGTCTCAGCCCCCATCTCACAGAAGAACTCTATACCTAGAAGCCTGTTAGACAAGCCAGCCTGGGAATCAGACTATCTCCACTCTCCTTCCTATTCTCCATCTACAATTCCCCAGTCTCATCCCCAGCCCCGCACCAGACTGCATTTAGGGGACTGTCTTTCCTCTCTTCTTCCAGTCCCTGGGAACCTCCCAGATTTTCATAGAAAGACCCCTTTCCTCTCTCCTATGAACCTTCTCAACCCCCTCCATCAAGCCTAACCCCATTCCTTCCTGTCATCTCCCAATGCCTAGACTCATGTTCTACCTGAGACCACAAGAGGCCACTTCTGGCAGGGAGGAGCTGAGAGGTGCTCTCCACAAGGCAGTCACAGTCACATCATGCTTCTAGAATCCAGAGAGGTCAGCAGAAACCAAGATATAGAACACTTACTCAAGAGGACCAGGACAGATATCAACAACTGGAATCATAATCGTCCTAAACCCAGATGTAGACATCAGTGCAAAAATACAATCAGTAACAATCAGGACAATGTCTCCACCAAAGGCCAGCAACTCTCCTACTATAGGCCTTGAGAAATGCAGTAGAGTTGAAACACAAGACATGGACATCAAAATAGATATTATAAATATGTTCAAAGACATTAAATAAGAAATGAACGAATCTATTAACAAAGTCTATGAGCACAAAAACAAACAGCAGGATGAAATGAAGAAAACAGTTTGAAATATGAAAGCAGAAATTAAGATCAATAAAAAAATCCACACTCAACGCTGTTCAGATGGCCACATTTCTGAGTCTAGGAACTTAGGGGAAATCCAAACACTACTTTTCTGCTAAAGGAGCATAGTGGTAAAATAATTCTTAATGTTTGACTGTATTCATGAATCAGTGTCTTTCTCATTCATCACCAGAGAAGGTGCCTCCTAAAAAAGATGGGAACAAACACAGAGAACTAGACAATGTTCAAAGACATTAAAACACTAATTCCCAAGTGTAGTGTCTTCATCAAATCCCTCTCCTTAGAGGTCAGGGAACCCTGGGGAACAGGATGAAGAAAAAATGAAATAGTCAGAGGGGCTGGAGGACCGAGGAAGCAAGGCCTCCCAAACGCAGCAGGACCTTATGCACATATGAACTCTCAGAGACTGTGGTACCATGCACAGGGCCTACTGGGTCTGGACCGGGTAGAGTCCCAGTGCTGGGAGGGAAAGTGGTCACAAGACCCTATCTCTAACCCTATAGCTATCTCCAGGTGATAACCTCTTGAAAATGCAAAATAAACTTTCTCCAACAGAGTCGCACTTGACACACAGACAACTCTTAAGGACAGGCCTAGGCCCAGCAGTAGATGGTCAACACAAAATGAACTCTAAGGCAATTTTGGAGGTTTTTAAATCCCATATGCTTTTGTTGGGACTTCTTGTTGTTTTGTTTTGCTCTTTTTTTTAACCTTAAAGGTCTTTTGTATGTATGGTTTCTGGTTTTGTGTTTTTATGGAATTTCTCTGTGTGTCTACATCTGTATTTGTTTCTTGTTATTTTTCTTTGCCTCTTTTTCTTCTGTTTGCTTGTTTCCTATTCCAGTTTGTCTGGTTTTGTTATCTTATCTTATTCTGATATTATATTTAGAAAACTCTTCACTAAGGGGTGAGAGAATGAAAGGGTGTGGCTTTGGAAGTGAGGGAAGGTGGGGAAGATCTGGAAGGAACTGACGGAAGGAAAACACTAATGAGAATATATTGCATGAAAATGAATCTAATTTGTATTGAAAATGCTTTTATACAATATATTCTGATTATGATTGTGGTTCCCCTCCCCCAGTGCTTTCTACCACCTCAGTCTGCTCAGTTTCTTGCTTTTTTTTTTCATTAGAAAACAAACAGGCTTCTAAAGATAGATAGATAGATAGATAGATAGACAAGAAAACAAGATATGATAAAATAAACCCAACCACCTGAATAGGACAAAACAAACAAATGAACAGGGAAACAAAGCCAAAGAAAAAGCACAAGAGACACACAGATATAGAGACACATTGGCATTTGCAGATACCTCCTAAAAGCATAAAATCAGAAACCATAATATAAGCAAACGACCTGTAGGGTAGAAAAAATAGAAAAAAAAGAATAATAAAGTAAAAAAAAAGTCCAGAAAAAGCATTGTGAGAAACAAAACAAAACAAACCTCAAAAAACAACTGACTGATTTTGTTTTGTGTTGGTCTTCAACAGTTAAGACACAGGATCTGGCCTTAAGAGTGGTTTGTCTATACAGTGATAATACATTAGGGAAGACTAAATTTTCATTTCTGAATAGCTGTCAAGTGGGGATAGCTTCTGGGTTAGAGGTAGAGACTTGTGCCCACTTCTCTCAGTACTGGGACCCTGTCTGGCACCCCTGGCTGGCCCCATGCAGTCTCTGTGGGTTTGTGTGTGCACCGGCTCTGCTGTTTTGAGGGCCTTGTTTTCTTGGTATTCTCCATGCCCTCTGGCTCTTGAATTCTTCCTGCCTCCTCTTCCACAGTGTTGGCTGAGCTGTGACAGTAGAGAATTGATGGAGACATCCCATTTAAGAGCATCTCTTCCTCGGCCAGCTGTGCTCACTGTGCTCATTCCCATCTTCCACAGGAAGAAA
Organism: Mesocricetus auratus; assembly: GCF_017639785.1. Taxonomy (NCBI): domain Eukaryota; kingdom Metazoa; phylum Chordata; class Mammalia; order Rodentia; family Cricetidae; genus Mesocricetus; species Mesocricetus auratus. The sequence continues at coordinate 16,817,988 of NW_024429199.1, read as the reverse complement.
CCACTTTGAGCAAGGCACTGATCTATGAGGATAGCAGAATGTCGTCAGGAATCATTTTATTGCTATGCTCCTTTAGTGTTTGGTTTTCCCCCAGGGTCCCTGGCCTCTCCAGGTTGTTGATCACTGGAGCAGTATTGGGGATGGGTTCCAATAAGAGGGAAAAAACATAGGAAAAAAAAGAGTATTCACATAAACACTTCTATACAATAGCTGATACCTACACTCTTCAGACTAATGAGAAAGTGGACTTAATACAAATGTCCACTGAAAACATGGTAAGCTATTCAAAGGAACACTGTTCAGCATTAAATATAAGCAAATCATTCATTTGTGTCACAACGTGGATGAAATTTAAAAATATTATATTAAGCAGAAGCCAAAACACACACAAACCTTAAAAATATCCGATTCCTATGAAATGACCAGTAAAAGCCAATCCATAGAAATAGAGTAGGTTAATATTTACCTGGAGTTGGGAAAGGTCAGTGGTAAATAGATATTAGGACTCGTTTGGGGTGAGAAAAATTTCCCCAGTGTGCTACTCTGTAAACTGTGAGATGGTTGCAGAGTCTGTGTAAAACAACTGAGTTCATAGCATGCAAACTGTAACAGAGCTGGAAGGAAGGCAGACAAAGAGAAGCGAGTGAAGAAGAAAGGGGAAAGAGGAAGGACTGAGAAGAAGCTTCCGGGAAGCAGTTCTGAAGCTAGAGGACTTAGCCTAGGAATCGCTGTGTACAATCCAATAATGCACTGGACGACAACACAGAACACACTGCTAGGCTCCTATTTTTGGAAAAATGAACAAGTTAGGCACCAAGCTAAGGAAGTCCACGGGCTGCAAAGGGTGGGAAAACAATCTGTTCTTTCATCTATTTTTGTAAAAGTAGCAGAAGCTATAAACATCTTCTTTTTCCTGGGTTGGTAATTTTATCCCTCATGACCTGTCTTTAGCCCCAAGAAGGAAGTCATTTGGTTCAAGCTGTGGGGACCGAGCGGTACTCTGACATTCTCTGTGTTATCAAGCAGCCCCGCCTGTTCCCGCATCTGCTCTCACCTGCAAGAGAGGACAGGAGAATTAGTTGTTGGAGCAGTGACCTCACACAGTGGGCCAACCCATAGACCCAGGAGCGTTTATTCGTGTGATAGCACTTCCTCAGAGCTGACAGACAGTCCTTCACTCTGAAATCATTCTCAGTCCACCAGCGTACTCTGACACAGAATGGACACGGCTGGGAAGGGGCCAGACTCGTCCCACACACTCATACATGTTGTCCCAGAGACAAAGCCAGGGCTGTGTGGGTGCTTTGCTTCCTGGGACGGTGAACCTTGCAGATCGCTGCCAGGATGCTCCAGCCTGCAACATACAATTCACACAAGAGGTCTGCACAAGCTGATTCTGTTGATAATAAACCAGAGAGAAATGAAGGGCAAACAACACCAGTGTCCTTGAAGTTAAAAATACACACGTTGTTTAATACTATAGAAGCATAATAGAGGAATCTCTTTTCTACTATGGACTTTCCACATTTATCACATGTGGCCACCTTATTCATAGATGCACGGAGAAGAGTTAGTGGTGGTTCCTCAACTACAGAAAGTAGTGGTATACCCACGTATATATGTTATCCAAAGCAAGATGAGCACACCACTATGAAAGAAAATGACACGGTGATTGTGATACTTATGGTTGTTAGCTTGACTACCTATGGAGTTAGCTCAAACCCAGAGAGCTGGTTACATCTGTGCAGACTTTTTGTTGTTGTTGAATCATGTGAGGTGAGAAAAAAATCTGCCTTAACTCTGTGCCACGCATTCTCATGGCAGCCGATACAAGGACACGGAAGAGGGGAGCCTTTGCTCTTTGCCTGATTGCCCTCACTCTTGCTGACAAGCCCATTCCTTCACTGGCATCAGAGCTCACTTCTTCGGGATTCCAGCATACACTGAAGACCCTCTGAGCCATCCAAACTTGTGATTGAACGACTACTGAATTCTCGGACTTTGCATCCGCAGACAGCCATTGTTGGAATATTCAGATCATAACTTCTAAGTCACTCTAAGTAACCCCATTTTTACATGTACATAGATTGCATTATATCAGTTCTGATTCTCTAGAGACCCCCAACTAATACAGAGGTAGATATATGCATTTGCTTCTGTTAGTACAGTGAACCTCTGGGAAAAATACACAAGGAATAAACAGCAGCAGTTGTCTCAGGGGTGGGGACCTGAATGGTGGTGACAGGAGAAAGGAGTCCACATTAAAGTCCCTCCTCCTCATCCTCCTCTTCCACCTCCATCTCTGTCTTTGTAGACACTAATAGCTATTTTTAACGTGCCTGGCTGTTTCCTGTGGTTCCTATCCTGTCCCTCAAAACTTACTTCTGCTTAGTAGAAAATAAAGAAACCACCTCTAGACACGGTTCTGTTTGACGGTCACTTTCTTATGTGTGCCATTTGACTTGGCATTAGGTTTTATTTTCTCTACTGCCATTTCAGAGAAGATCCCTCCAGCCCTTCTTTTTTGGGCAGTGTTGAAATATAATTCTATTTTCTGTAGACCTGAAAGAAACTGCTCCTTATCCTTGATGTCTTTAGCTACCATTCCCCTTCTCCTTACACTTTATAGTCTTTTCTTAAAGTGGCCTGTATTTTCCCTCTCTGATTCACCATTAACCATTACCATTCTATCCTGCTGGTCTCTATTATCCTGTAACCACATAGGCATCCTTTATTAATAAAGCCCATGGGCATGTTTCCCATGTTCATATTATATGTGACCTCTAACATGTCAGGGGATGCACCTTTCCCAAAGATTTTTTTCTCCATGTCCCTGAGGTCCTTTTACCCCCATTCTGTCTGAGTGGCAATTTAGACTAGCTGTTCTCATAGAAATCTGTGTGTGTGTCTATTATATAATCATCCATAGATATGAATAGGATGATTTTCTCCATTCACTATTGATATGTCACCAACTCAGTCATTGTAATCTTAATATTCAATGCCTAAGACAAAGTTTTAACCAATAAACATTAAATGAATGATCAGTGAACAAAAATTTCTTCTGCAATCCTGAATTTCAGTACTACCTGTGGCAGGAAGTATGTTATATATCATCTCTATTACCATAACCATTACCTCCTTCCTTCTTGCAACAGAACTTGAAATTAGTTAGAAAATTGCATTTCCCAGCCTCACTTGAGTGGTCACACATGGATGTTCAGGACAATTAGAAGAAGGGGAAATATTATGCGCACCCATAGAATACTTTTTGGGTGGGTGGGTACACATCCCCCCTGTTGTTCCCTCTTCTGTGAAGTAAATGGCTGCAGTAGCATCACCCCTCATGACCATGACATCACCCCTCATAACTATGCATCACCCCTTATGACTATGACATCACCCCTTATAACTATGACATCACCCCTCATGACTATGACAAACAACAAGTCAGTGAGGACAGTGGATCTTTCTGGGGTTCTGTAGCTAAAATACTTGTGTCCTTCCAAATTTACATTGAAATTTACTTGTCCTAACATGCTCAGAAGTAGAACCTTAAAGAGGGTGTTGGTCATGAGGACTCTGTCCTCATAAGTGAATTAGTGCTATTATGAAAGACAAGACTTCGTTATCAGGAGAGGGGTTTCCCAATCAAAAAGTGAGTCCAACTCCCTTTCTACTTCAGCCGCTTTGCCCTTCTGACTAGAATAGTGCAACCAGAAAAGCCTGGGCAGATGACAGCTCTCAATCCTGGACTCCCTGACTTCCATGAGAGCCTACAAATGTCTTCTGTTTGTTATAAATGACCCGCTCTGTGGAATTCCGTTGTAGGAGCATAAATCAGGTGAAGACCTAGGGTTACCATACTAGCCTACACCACATTGTTCTGTCGTCCTAAAATATGAAGCAATGGCTCATTAGCAGCTGAACTTCATCTTATCTTATACACACCTTAACATGGATACACGTCACATAGCTTGGATCAGCTGAGTGATGGAAAGGCAAAGCCTTTGATTTGCTGATTCACTTATATCACAGAGACAAAGGATGTCTGTCTAAATTAGGGATGATCACAGAGGCAAGACGATCAACAGCATGTTTCACACTCAGGGCTGGCTGGCTTGGTACCGAATAGCAGGCTTTTGGGGTGAGAAATATGAGACTATGTGGGATAGAGACATATGGCTGTTACTCAGGATCATCCCCCCACCCTTTGAGAATAAATCTATCTGCCTATTTAAAAGTCATTGGGTTAGTCAGTTTTAGTCTTTAAAACATAAAAAGTAAATTGGAGTTTTTGCAAACTGATAGGTCTAGGAGCAAACAGAATTCAATCACCAAACCAGACGTTTCAACACTACAGGAGCATGTTACTAGTGTGTTAGTTCTGATTACAATAACACTGGGAGGAATATCAGGGAGCTAGCAGACACACCCTAATAGGGAAGCACAGCCTGAGTGGCAATGAATATTTTAATCTCTTAGAAAAGCCTGCAATTGATTTATCTTTAGCAGCATTCAAAGCATTTCGCAGCCATAACCCTAACTGATGTTTGGGAATAATTTGAATACCTGATGTATGTGAAGAAGTCCAGACTCATGTCTTCACACTGTAAAGCTTGATAAGCCACAGTTTTTCCCATATAGGCATGCAACTGATTTAACTATTAGCTTGACCCACAGCATTCCCTTGCAAGCTGACAACCCTGAGAAAGCCCACGCCTGCAGTGAAGCACTCCTCCTGAAAAGAGTGCCCTTTCCCACAGTCCTCTTGGCTGCAGGAAAACAAGAATGCTCTTTGTCGGGGTAAAGCCAGGAGGGGCACTTTGGAGCTCATTTTTCTCATGGTGCATTCAAATCAAAAGGAATGAAGATAATTTAATTTGAAATATGCCCTAGTGTTCCTTGTACTACCCCTGTGATCCGATATGTTTCTAAAGAAAATGAGATGGTAAGAAATCAAACGTAAAGAAACGAACGCAGCTGGACATCTAACATGTTAAAAATGTCCGTTTGGAGAGCCTGCCTTGTCTTTTCTTTTATCCTCTCTACCATGAAACAGCTGACCACTTGGTCTCTAGCACCAAAGGCAAAGACAATGTGTATAAGGCAGTAGGTAGTTTTGTGTGACTCTGTGTGTGTGTGTGTGTGTGTGTGTGTGTGTGTGTGTGTGTTTGTGTATGTGTATCCTCGTGTCAAGGGAAGATGCCAAGGAAGGCATGTTCCTCAGCTGCTATCTAGTCTACTCTTTTGAGACAAGACAGTGAGCCTGTAGCTCACCGATTCAGTGAGACTGACCAGTAAGCCCCAGGGCTTCTCCTGCCTCAGCCTGCTGGGGTTACACACCTGTTTGCTCAGTTTTTATGCTGAAGTTCATATTCAGGCCCTCATATTGCAGGACAAACACTCAGCAACTCTGAGTCATCTCCCCAGGCCCTGGAAAGGGGGCCCAGAAACAGGCCCCAAATTGCCTGGTCCCATGGGTGGAGAAGACCAGGAATCAGGGATGTGTAGGCTCCTGCCGGGAGGGGAGGGTCAATGGTGGTCCCCAAGCACTCTAGACTCTTCTATCTCATCTTTAAAAAAATCCATCTCCACACAGTTACCCTTAATTACTTTTTAATTAAACATTTACTAGTAAGTTATCTGAAATAAAGTGTCCATTTTTCTTTGTCTTTGGATAATCTATCCACACACTCACCAGTTAGGGCTACACAACCATCATTAGCATGATGCTAATGATGAAATAATTCTATTAATTTAATCAAATTAAATATTTATGTGTGGTAGTTATAGTTCTGGGAACCAAATGAGGCCTATGCATGCCAGGCAAGCACTCCACTAATAAGGTGTGTCCTAGGGCTAAGTGCTAATTTCAAACAAACACACGAAGCATTTGAAGTTTCGCTAAATGTGAGTTCTGCAATAGCCACACATCAGGAAGAGTGAGAAAATACGCTCTATAGCCACACTGTACAAGGAAGGCCCAATCATAGATTTTTCACAAGTTGTATGACCAGGGAAAGCTCCTCTGAGGCAGGATAGAAGGAGGGAAGTCAAGGGAACACAGGAGGAGAAGGAAGTTCCTTGTCCTGGGAACTGTTTTACATTTTGTGCTGGCTGAGAGTCAAGAGCATCAACAAAACTGAATAAGCCAAAACAGTTTCAACATTGCCAGCAGAGAAACAATAATTTTGCTTTCTTCCAAGGGATATCTAAGAGAATAGTAAGTTTACCATACTAATGCTCCTCTTTCACTCTAAGCCAGATGAACCTCAGAGACCACCTTGCAATTCAATTACTTATAAGAAAAGCAGTAAGTAAAGCCACTCATTTTTAACTTTACACATTTTTCAAATCTGGCTGTACATTACCATTGATCATTATGACTTCAAGGGCCACAGAGTGATATTATTGCTGATGTTACAACACTCATACTTAAGTCTGACGTGTTTACTGTTTCTGAAAGTCCTAGCTCCATTCCATACTGACTTGGGCCAAAATTGTTTCCTTTGGCCTATGTCAAGCTCCTGGCTTCATCTGAATAAATAGAGGTCCTGGCGGGGGGCGGGGGGGGGGACTCCGCCATCCAAGGCTGGATCATGCTTCATGTCCTAGTGCTGGTGACCTTACCTCGTTGGACTCTCTCCCTCCTGTGTGATAAATAGGATGAAAACAGGTATACCTCTTCTGAGAAACAGCAAGGGCTGAATAAATTTGATTATGTAGAGTGGAAGGCATCAGATACACAGAGTGGAAATGCAACTGAAAATCCTAAAGTCCTGGGGGAAGGGAAGAACAGCTATACCTCACACACCCTAAGGTATCACTGTCTCCACAGTGGACTTTAAGAGGGATAGTCCAAGTTTCAATTCATTCCATTCCCCTCCCCATATCACACAGAAATCTGTCTCTCCCTGGCATTGGGCATGCTTTGTTCATTTCACTGGAGACCAGAGAAGGAATCAGGGCCAAGCCTGCTGGCATGCAGTGGCCTGAGGGCCCCTCTGCTGGTTTTTCATTAAATACAGTTTTGTTGACAGCTCTAAAAAACCGACAATGACGAAACAAATGGCATAAAATCAGCTAGCCCTGTGAGAACCGTGTTGGTTATACTGTGTAAGTTGCAATAGGAAAAAGCCAAGTTGAAGACTTTAATTCCCTTCCTTCTAAGTGAGTTTTTACAGGTTAGCCACATAGTCTTCTTGGGAAACAAGTAACAAACACTTCAGTAACATTAAACAACAACAGAACAACTCCAATGCAGAAATCAACTGTATAGCATGAATGGCGACACCAAGAATCCCGTGACACGAGACACAGATAACTAGCTGCCCTCGGAGCTCTGTGAGAAACAACACTCGGTGACTACTTTGTCTGCCTCCATTGCTCTAACTGTAATTTCCCCAGTAGTAAATATAAGAATTGTTTCCCGCGTTCACTGTATTTTTAAATACAATTTTACTCTTTCAAAGCAAAGGTTTGAATATAAACATTTCTCAAACAAAATAAAGCATTTTCTATGCCAAGATATTTCCACACAATCACTAGAAACACAAATGCTAGAGAGAGCCATGTTTACCAAATAACTGGATAATATTCATAAACGGGTGAACAGAGGACAATATCGATGATGACTCTGACGACGAATAAAGCGCCTAGAATACTAGTATATTTAGGAAATGTTACAAGCTTCCTTAGGTCCTCTATGGCCGTGCACGCTTGAGTGACAGTTCTGATAGTACATTCTCTTGGCATGCTCAGATGTTGCTGCTTCCCAAGTCTTTAAGACGTGAAATGAAACCCCAAGGGACACATTAAAGGGGCCAAAAGCACAAGCAACCAAAGCCAGCAGTCATGTCGCAGCGCCCTGGATTCCCATGAGAAATTCTGCAACTGGTTCATCTACGTCACCGGGTCTGCAAACGGGCGGCTGCAAGAGTTTAAAAATACTCTGTTTTGAGATTTCCCTGGCCATATTTAGTTCCCGGTCTGACAGTCGTAGGAGAGACACTCTAAAACGGAGAAAGGAGGATGTGCGGGTGCTGAAGTCCTCCCCCACAACCATCCCCAAGTCCACCATCCTCACAGACCCCTGCAGCTTGCCCCCTCTCCAGGGAAGCTGCAGCCCCAGGTACCGCTCTGACATCCCTGGACATCTGCTTGGTTTGTCTATTTTCTGCTACAAGCAGAGGACAGGAAGGAAGGGTTTGTTTCCTGTAAACAGAGGGAGAGAAAATTACAGCTATTATTGTTTTGACAACGGAAGTCCTAGCTGAAACTGGTGGCAGAGTTCATTCCTGACAGGCAGCGGGCCTGAGGATGGCTCTTGACAAAAATTCCCCCCAAGGGGTCTCAGAGGAAAGCGAAATGCCTTGATAACTTTGCATTAGATGTCTAACGCATGGCAGAACCATACTGAGCCATCCTGATCCTGGGCTCTGCAAATGGAATGCAGCCTGTGTTTTGATGAATGTTTTCATACAAGCCTCCACCACCCCAAGTGAGCATGACAGTTCTTGACCTTCAAGCATATACTCAGGTTTATGCAAACATATGCCCCATGGTTCACAATGCCTTCGTAAGGCAATTCAGCTGTCTCCCTTGTTCCTGTACTATCAAACTTCATTTCTTTTGCAATCCTCTTGACTTTTTAGACTATATACAGTTGTTGTGCATTTGGTGGAAAACTGTGAAATTGCCCAATATATCACTGGATCCTGTCTCTTGATTTCAGTTTCAATATCCAATGTGTCTATATATATTGCTATGACTGCGTTTGAATCCTTAGATCGGTATTTGCATTTTGAAATATTTTTCACTCATTTTTTTAATCTGCTCAGTATTTGAAGTCTAAAACAAACAAACAAATGAAAACTAAACAAACAAAAGGAAGCTAAGAGATAACCAGATTCATTGGGCACCAGGAAAAAGTCAATGGAATTTGTTATCCAAAGAGAATTATGAGATCAATACACTATGTTCGTATTTGGAGCAGGGAACATGCTCTGTCAAGGATGTAAAGGATTTCTTTGATGAAGCTTCAGCACTAGCAGAAGAGTACAGGCAGCAGCAGTCAGTGGAATTGCTTCCATCCTTGTCTGTCTTAACATCTCACTTGGCTGTCTTCCAAATAACAAGGTGTCTAAAAGCTCGGTCTTGGTCCTCCATCACATTCTATCAAGGCCGATAGCTTCAATGATATCTATGTCCTTTGCCAACCGGGCACTCCAAGCACCACCCGTAACACATGCTGGATTCTTAGAAGTCACATTTACCTGACCCAGCCACTTAGCTATCTGATACACTTCTTACACTTCCTGCTCCTGAAACAGGACTCTCCTTCCCATCAGAAACCTGCTATTTCTAGGCACCCCATCTCAATGACTGTTGCCACCATTTTCTTGGCTGCTCAGTTGGAAAGTTACTCCGTATTTTGCTTTGTATTCACAGAGAATCTCCCAGCGATCTCTTAGTTTTACTCTCCCCCATATCTTCTGTGTGTGTCTCTCTTTCTTCATTCCTAGATGTACTCTATAACTTTGAACCACTTTCTCTTTCACCCGGAATACTGTAGTAGCCCCCACTTGAAAACTGTATTACACATGAAATTGTGAAATTGTAAGTTGTTTAAGCCTATCATCTCCACACTTAAACTCCTCTGTGGAATGTTCAATGTGTTCAGTATTAAAATCTAAATACCTTACCTTGAAATGCCTATGGTTATCTCTTCTACATACTCTATCACCCTCAACTCATGCACTGTAACCGCCTTTATGTTTCCCGAAGTCATCCCTTCCCCATTAGAGTCTCTGAATGAGGACCCAGGCACTGCATTTCATAATCTTGAGTCCCCACTGATGCTCAGGTCTGAGCTTCACTGCTGCCTGACACAAAGGCCAAAGAGCTCCTTGGACTTACTGCTGCCTTGTGATTTCTTGCTTGCTTACTTCTTTTTTATCTCTCCCCTACAAGAAATCTATTGTTCCCCTCAGAAAGTTGCATGAGCAAGGGTCATGTGTTCAGGTCCAGTAACATGATGCAAAGGCTCCAGACACTCAATGAGTTACAAAATGGATTGGGGAATCAAGCAAGCAAGGAGCCCTATCTATTCTTGCATATCAGGGAAAACTTTCTTAAACAAGTTGTTGGATAAGCAGGGAGCTGGTCTCTGGGAAAGACTAATTCTTTATGTAATACCAAGTGGTCAGCTTTGAAAGTATATACACACAAGCAACACTAACAAGACTTGGCAAGCAGTATGTGTGTGTGTGTGTGTGTGTGTGTGTGTGTGTGTGTGTAAAGAAGCCATCGATTTGAAAGAGAGGGAGAGTAGGAAGGTAACGGAAGGAGTTGGAGAGAGGGGAAGTTAGAAGGACTGAAGAGAGGAAAGGGAAGGGAAAATGCAATAATATTTTAATTAAAATAAAAATACGTAATTTATTAAGGAAAAAAGTAAGTGTTGTTGGAGTAGAACCCCAGATAATGGATTGTAATTAAGTGAAAAACCAAAGGGAAAGGAAGAAGAAGAAGAAGAAGAAGAAGAAGAAGAAGAAGAAGAAGAAGAAGAAGAAGAAGAAGAAGAAGAAGAAGAAGAAGAAGAAGAAGAAGAAGAAGAAGAGAGAGAGAGAGAGGTCAGAAGAAAGGAGAGGAGGAGAAAGAGAAGAAGCAACAAAGGAAGGAGGAAGAGAAGGGAGGGAGGAAGGAGCAACTTACAGAACTATGCCCAAGTTTGTCATTTTTTGGAGCTCAAGAGCAGATTAAAGAAGGAAAAATGAGGGGAAGAGATGAGGAGGAGAAGGAAAGGGGAATGGAGAGAAAGGCTGAAACTTATAAAGAGTTCAGGGCTTTTGGACTAAGTTAAGGATTACAGGATTTTTTCCAAGGGCATGGAAGAACCACTGTTCATGTAAGCAAGTAGGTAACAAGGTAAGAAACAAACTAAGACTCACTTTCAAAAACAATATCTCCATAGCAATGTGGAGAAGAGGCTAGGGCAGGTAAATATGGCAGCATTCTAGAGAGAAGATCCTGAGAGCTTGCTTTAAACTAATGGCAAACGAGATGGAGAACTTTGGACAAACTCTACATAGATATAGAAGATAAAATAAGTACAGTTGTTTAGCACTAAAGATAATTAAAAAGGTCTGTGGAAATCTAGTTAGGGTTACTAAACATATCATCTAAAAAGAGTGCTTGATAATATATGGGGGAGGGGATAATACACCTCCTGAAAACCACAAGTTTTGAACAAAAATCCCAATGTCAGATGTAGGATACCTACCTTTGAGTTATTTGTCATGGGGATCCCAAAGATATCCCCCTAAACCTCACAGAGCATTGGCACTATTCTTGGTTGCATACCAGAATTTGGTGGCAAGAATTTGTTGCTGATATCACTACAGTCTTTGGTCACAGAATATGAAAAAAAAGCTGGAACTCACCTGGAAACTTCCTCCTGCTAGCTAGTTTTCACAGTACTGGAAGATGCAATTTAGGCTGCTGGGGGAGAAAAGTCAGCAAGATACAATAATGAGCACCCTGTGACAATAGTGGCATGCGTGTTATAGGGAAAACAAGTAACTTTCTGATTGAATTTAAGGCTGGAATCACTGCAGGACTCATGTTTGGTATTGTAAACATGACCAAAAATATGTGGCAGAGTAGATCACAGACCCTTAGGGTGAGCATACTACTATTATTTTGCTTGCTGGACATGGTATCAAAGTGCCTCCTAAATACTTATCTTTATACACATAGATTAATCTCTCTCTCAGTTCTCACTGGAGAAGCTTCTTTGTGAAGTGGATGGCCATCAATACAGAGAGTCCCACTGGTCATGGCAGGAAATGCTCAACCTTAAATTGGTCATCTACAATCCTCCCCTCTAAGGCTCAGGGGACATCACTGAAGAGGAAGTGAGAAGATTGGAAGAAACAGAGATTGGGAAGGAGTGCTGAAGGGGAAAAAAGTGTCTTCTGGGTGTGACTCACGGCACTCATGAAGTCACTATAGTTGTGGTTACCTGCTAAGACCCTGCATGTAATGGGCCCTCCTATATTTCATCATGAAAGGGGGAAGAGATCAGAAGGCTCACCCCTCCGTGAGGGATTATTGATAGCTAACATTGGCTGAGGGAAGAAGTTTTACTTTCTTTAATAGTGTAGCAACTGGTAAGTTGCTCAAGCATGAATAAATAACCACTTATCCATGTTCATGTAGGCAACCCTATTTAAATTTAATAGGACATATGAACCAAAAGGCTTTGAAGGTGGCAAAGTGGTTTATGGGGAATAAGAGGGGTTTCAGCAGGAGAAGAATAGGAAATGAGACAGGATAGTAAAGGGTAAAATGGACTAAAGTTCATTACATAAATGTTTGGGGTTGTCAATGACTACTTTCTGAAATAGCGATGCTTTGTTGGGTATGAATGAAATGAAATATGGAAGAGGTGGAATGTCACATATTGATCCTTAAGCAGATGTTTTACTAGCATACTGTATTAGCCATTTTTCTGTTGTTATAAGAAAACACCCTGAACAAAAGCAACTTAGGGAAGAAAGACTTTATTTTGGCTTACAGATCTAGGAGAGTGTCCATGTAACAAAAGAGGCCTGGCAGCAGGGCAGCAGGAGCAGGAAGCTGGCTGATAGCATTTCATCCACATATAAAGCAGAGAGAAGCTAGATGCAGGGCAGTGCAGCTCATGTGTAATTGCATTGATGGTGGCACCACCCACAAAAAGAGAGAAATTGAAAAGAAATTAGGGGGGAAATGTTGCCCGGGCTGGGAAATGGCTCAGTTAATGAAGTGCCTGATGCACAAGCATTAGGATCTGAGTTCTGGATATCCCAGCACCCATGTAAAAGCTCACAACTGTGCAAGCCTATAATTCCCACTCTGGATATCCCAGCACCCATGTAAAAGCTCACAATTGTGCAAGCCTATAATTCCCACTCTGGGATATCCCAGCACCCATGTAAAAGCTCACAACTGTGCAAGCCTATAATTCCCACTCTGGGATATCCCAGCACCCATGTAAAAGCTCACAACTGTGCAAGCCTATAATTCCCACTCTGGGATATCCCAGCACCCATGTAAAAGCTCACAACTGTGCAAGCCTATAATTCCCTCTCTGGAAAAATGGACACAGGTGGATCCCTGGAGCTTCTTGGCCACCCAGCCAAGCCAAATCAATGAGCTCCAGGTTCAGCAAGTGACACTCTTTCAAAACAATAAAGTGGAGAGGCCTAGGAAGATGACGAGGTGGGTAAGAGCAGTTACTATTGAAATAAACAAATCACGAAATGCCAGCATACACATAAAAAGCTGAACACAGCACCAAGTACCTGTAATCCTAGTGTTGGAATGCAGAGACAGCCATACCCCAGCTCACTGGGTAGCCAAAACAATGAACTTCTGGTTTAGCAAACAAAACAAAACAAAAACAAAACTTGTCTCACAAAAATAAGGTAGACATCGATAGAAAAAGACACCACACCCAGAATCTTCTTCTGGCTTCCTTGTGCAGGCAATCACATAAACATGAATATAAACCACAAACATATACATGTACACACACTTTTACACACACACACACTGAATACATCATGATAAATATATTGATAGATGGATAGATAGATGGTTGATAGCTAGATAAATAGGTGATAGACTATAGATAGACAGACATAGATAGATGATAGATGATAAATACACAGGCAGATAAATAGATAGATTGAAGATATTTTTAAAAGAAAAACAATAAGATGAAGGGCAATTGAAGACAGACAACACAAATATCTGGCCTCCATACACAGATGCAAACATTGCACATATACCTGCATGTTATATGCACACACCCACACAAACCTATATATATGCCACATACAAACATATACACAGATCATCAAAAGGTTAAGTTTTAATGCCTTTAAGAAACCCAAGTACAGATATGGAAATAGACAGTAGGAATCCTTAATAGAATTTCAAAGGAAAAAATGATAGACAGGAGTAATAACCATGGGAGCTGTGATTAGAACCTGTGAAAACTGATAAAAGGACATTTCGTATTATGTCTGGACACCTTAAAGGCCAATCCACAGGCATAAGCTACTACGAACACTGTAAACAGTAACTATATGTGATGGAAAATTGAACAAATCCTTATTTGTTGGAACACAAGGAAAATATCACACAATATTGGAGCACCAACATTATATAAGTAATGAAACAAACATATTAATTTGTATTTACTTATTTGTTTTTACTTTTAACTGATATATAAAAGTTGTTTGTAGTTATGAAATCACATGTGGCGTTTCAATATATGTAATATTCAAATAAGAGTAGATAAAGATGTCTCCTTAATCATTGCCTCTTCATGGGGAAACAATTAAAACTCATCTAGGTTGTTGTGAAATATACTTTATCACCATCTATAGCCATCCAACTGAGCAGCCGCATTCAGACCCTTCTTTTCCCTTCTACCTGTAACTTAGGCACCCACTAATCAACCTTTCTCCATCTGTCCCTCACTTCTCTCATCAGCCTCAGATATTACCATTCTTTTAACTCTAAGAGTGGCTTGTTTTGACTTGATGTGAGGCCATGATGTGAGGGCTTTCTGTGCCTGGTTTATTTCACTTAGCATAACAATCAATCTCCAGGTCATCCATCTTGTCATAACTGACAGAAGTTTATTCTTTGTGTGTGTGTGTGTGTGTGTGTGTGTGTGTGTGTGTGTGTGTGTATGTCATGTGTATATATGTGGCAGCCAGAGGTTGGTAGGATGTCGTCCTCTATTACTGTCCACTGTAATTTTTTTGAGATAGGGTCTCTCACTGAATGTGGAGCTCACAACTGGTAAGACTTAGGACCAGTAAACCATAGGACTTTGCTTGTCTCGCCTTACCTCTTGCTTCTTCCCAACCCCAGCACCAAAGCTATCGATGAATCACCATATCTGGATTTTTATGTGATTACCAGGTATCAAAACTTAGATCCTCTTTCTTGTCTGGAAGGTACTTACCTGACCAAGCCATTTCCTTAGCTCCTGAGTTTGTTCTTTCTTATGACGGAACAGTATTCCATTGTGTACACGGGCTATGGTTTCTTTATCCAAGGCAAAGATATTCCAAATAAAGGCCGTTGCTACAATTCTATTACAATTGTTTTGTAGGTCAAAGAATCACACACACACACACACACACATACACACACACACACACTAGGGCATATAACACTAGTCACTAATCTCCTGATTCATCGTCTTTTATTTTGTTCCAATCACAGTGACAGACACTAACTGCCTGAAGTGGGATTGAATGAGATCCTGTGTTAATCTTTGAATTGTTTGAAGCAAGTCATAAACCTCAATTTGTGAAAGGAAGGGCACATGTGACAGACCACCAGATGAAATGCCCACTATCAGAAATGAGCTCTAGTTCATTTCTTTGGGCCATTGTATAAAATGCCAGAGACTAAGTGGGTTAAAATGTCAGAAATTTAGAGCATCACAGTGTGGGAGAATAGGAATCCAAAATCACACAGTATTAGTGGGGTCATGTTCCCTCTAAACCCCTAAAGCAGAGGGTCACTCCTTGCCTTTGATGCCATCAAGCTTCCTATGGCTTCTGAAAGTGTAACTCCACCTTCTCCCTGTAGTCATATCCAGGTTCCCTCAGTATCTATATATCTCTCTCATGATGTGACATTTTCCTCCTTATGTCTCCATTTTCTTAAAAGGAAATCAGTCACATTGGATTAGAGCCTATCTTAATCAAGTATGACCTCATCTACCTCATTATATCTGCAATAACCCTATTTTTAGCATCTTTTTCTTGAGAGGGGGCGCAATTCCTTGGATGTATTGGAAATGTGTGTAAATGTACAAGTTCAGGCACAGGACAAGGCGCTTTGCGCGTTTTCCTGAGAGTGTGCGTGTGTATAAAATAAAGCTCTCTAGCTAACTACCATTCCTTGCGCTCCATTCTGCTTCCTGGTTCAGGTTCTCAGTGGTTATTTGGACAGCCTTTATGCTGTACCATGTTTCCATTCACAATGAGTAATGGACCTTTTCCGGGCTCTCCCTCCCACTTTTAATGAACACCAACACTAATTAACTGACAGTAACATGTAGCTGCTCTTGGCTACACTCATCTCTCACTGAGGTCATAACGGGTGTTGGTAATGTAATTTATTACCTTGTAAGGCACACTCCAAGATGCTCAGGGTGAGGACCACTTTTACAAATGCCAAAGCTGTGCAAGGCAGGCTTCTCGTGGTAAGGTAATATGTTCCATAGCTCCTGGCCTTGGCTTAATGACGCATCAAAGTCACAATGATTCCACTGGAATGCTGCAAAGATTTCCCAACACACTACCATCTGCTGGGAGGGACAGAGGACCACTGTTTTGAAGAAGGACTTCTGCAAGCACATTGAACTAAAGAAGCCGCATTGAGACCCCCTGAAAGATCTGAAGGGCAAAGTGTGCCAATGTTCAGTCTTTGCCATAAATTCATTCTCCAACTAGCAGATCATACCTCAGCAGGAAAAAAAACACTAAAAAGGCCGTATCAAAGATCTCTGTTTAGGAGAATGGCAGGCACCCAAGCCATTGTATGCCCTGCAGTGAGGTCACCCAGGCAGGCTCCTTTAAGACCCAACTCTGCACTCCCTGTGAACTCTACCAAATTAGCTTTACACGATGAAGCCGTCTTGCTTCTTTAGAGGATCAAAGTAGCTGGACCGAGTCCCAGTGCTCTGTAGATAACCAGTCACAGGATACATTTGCACCCTGTCGTGCCCCCCCGTACATCATGCTGTGGATTCCTCTGTATTTCTCAGTTTATTTCCATAGAGGGAACTTGGGTTCACATATTTCCCCGTATTATCTGCACTAATCTGTACACTCCACTCTCCTTACAACGCCTCTGGAACTGTGCAACATTGTTTGTCTCATGTATGGGGCTACTGTTCCCAACGGAGTCCTTTTATCCTTCCTATAATAACCTTTGTAATAGTAACAGCACCTCCTTGTAACACTTAAAATGCTTTTCTCACAAGGACAGCATGACAAGGGAAAGTATGTCAATATGATTCTTAAGTGACATTTGAATTGTGAAAAGTCACAAGACTGCTTAAGCAAAATAAGCAACAATGAGAATTAAATGATGCCTTAACATAAAAATGGAAGAGAATAATGCAAGTTAGAATGAGTTTGAATTCTCTAATGGTGATATTTCTTTTTTGCCCCTGCTGTATTCATATAAACAGTCATGTCTTTCTACACACAGCCATATGTACAAATACAAGATAAACAAAGAACTGAAATTGGCATATATGTATATGTTTATATATTTGTACATACATACATATATATGCTACATATGTGAGTGTATGTGTGCCTGAGTATATGTATGTGCACCACATGAATTCAAGAGCCTGTAACAGGCAGATGAGAGTATTAGGTCTCCCGGAACTGGAGTGATAGATGGCTGTGAGCTGCCATGAGAGCTCTGGGACTTGGACACAGGTCTTCTGCAAGAGCAGAAAGCATTCTTAACCTGGAAGCCATCTTTTAGTGCCTGACTCCAAACTATCACCTCCTTTAATTCTGTATAGAGTATGGTTGTTCAAATGCTGCCACTGATCTCTAAAGGCTCTATGATATCACTTTCTTAAAAATTCCTTTAACGAGTGCCCTCTGGTCCCTGCCCTGTACTTGAGGTGAGTGGGGGCTCTGTTCTGGGCCCCAACTCCTAACATCCTCCTGCTTCCATCTCCCTGGACGTGCTCTGTCTCTAGAGTGAACCCGTCCTGCCAGAGAGAACCCCCTGAGTATGGCCACACCTCAGTCTTCAGTCCCCTACATTTCCTGCCCTGTGCTTGAGTCTTCAGCCCCCTCTGGTCTCCACCCTGGTGTGGGTCTCGGACCCACCAGCACCCATCGTGAGACCCATCGGATTATTGGACCTGCTTGAATGCACTGGAAGAGATCCTTAGACCCAAACCCACAGCAGAGGAAGAGACTCCACGAGCTGCCACTGAAAGAAGGGATGGGAAGATGGTAATATAAAAACACAGCCAACAACAGAGGAAACAGTATGACACCACCAGAGTCTAGAAACTCTACACCAGCAAGACCTGAACACACCAACGCAGATGAAACAGAAAAGAATGACCTTCAAAACAACCTCATGAAAGTGATAGGAGCCCTCAAAAAGGATATGAGAAAATCCCCTAAAGAAATGGAAGAAAACACAAACCTAAATGTAAGAAATCAACAAATCTCTTAAAGAAAGCAAGGAAAGCCAAGAAAAAAAAGCTATCAAACAGATGAAGGGAACAATTCAAACAGTTCAAGACCTGAAAACCGAATTGAAGACAATAAAAAAAAAACACACACACACAAACTGAGGTAGTTCTGGAAATAGAAAAGCTGAATAAACAATCAGGAACTACAAATGCAAGCATAACTAACAGAATACAAGAGATGGAAGACAGAATCTCATGCACTGAAGATAAACTAGAGGAAACAGATTCATCAACAAAAGAAAGTATTAAATCCAACAAATCCTTAACACAAGATATCCAGGAAATATGGGACATTGTGAAAATACCAAACCTAAGAATAATAGGTGTAGAAGAAAGCGAAGAAGCCCAGCTCAATGGTGCAGAAAATATATTCAACAAAATCATAGAAGAAAACTTGCCCAACCTGAAGAAGGAGATGCCTATGAAAGTAGAAGAAGCTTACAAAACACCAAATAGACAGGACCAAAAAAAAGTCCCCTTGCCACATAATAATCAAAACAAAAAACATAGAGAAAAAGAAATAATATTAAAAGCAGCAAAGGAAAAAGGCAAAGAAACATATTAAGGCAAACCTATCAGAATTACACCCAACTTTTCCATGGAAACTATGAAAGCCAGAAAGTCCCAGATAGATGTTTTACAAACACTAAGAGACCACAGATTCCAACCCAGACTACTATTCCCAGCAAAACTCTCAAACACTGCAGATGGAGAAAACAAGATATTCCATGACAGAACCAGATTTATGCAATACGTATCCACAAATCCAGCCCTACAGAAAGTTCTAAAAGGAAAACTCCAACCAAAGGAAGTTAACTAACTCAAAATAACACGGGCAATAGATAATCTTACTTTACCAGAACACGAAAATAGGGGGAAAACTCACATACAAAACCACAACCAAAAAAAGGATCCAAAGCAAACAAGAATCAACAATCGATGGTCATTAATATCCCTGAATATCAATGGTCTTAACTTGCCTATAAAAAGACACAGGGTAACAGAATGGATACGAAGACAGAATCCATCATTCTGCTGCATACAAGAAACACACCTCAATTTCAAAGACAGACGTTACCTCAAGGTTAAGGGTTGGGAAAAGATTTTCCAATCAAATGGATGTAAGAAGCAAGCGGGTGTTGCTATCCTAATATCTAACAAAGTAGACCTCAAGCTAAAATTAATAAAAAGAGATGAAGAAGGTCATTTCATATTCATCATTGGAAAAATTCATCCGAAAGAAGCTTCAATTCTGAATATATAAGTGTCAAGTATAAAGGCACCCACATTCATAAAAGAAACATTACTAGAACTCAAATCACACATTAAGCCCCACACACTTATACTAGGAGACTTCAACACCCCACTCTCACTACTGGACATGTCCACCAGACAGAAAATTAACAAAGAAACAATGGAATTAACAGAAGTTATGACCCTATAGAACATTCCACCCAAACAAAAAAGAATATGCCTTCTTCTCAGCACCACATGGAACATTTTCTAAAATCAACCACATATTTAGCAATAAAGCAAACATCAACAGATACAAAAAATTGGAATAACCCCCTGTATCTTGTCAGACCATCACAGCTTAAAATTAGAATTCAACATCAAAACAAATTGCAGAAACCTCATAAACTCATGGAAATTGAACAATGCTTAATTGCATCACCCCTGGGTAAAGGAAGATATAAAGAAAGAAATCAAAGACTTCCTAGAATTCAATGATAATGAAGGCACAACATACCCAAATCTTTGGGATACTTTAAAAGCAGTCTAAGAGGAAAATTCATAGCACTAAGTGCCCATATGAAGAAACTGGGGAATTGCCATACTAGAGAATTAACAGAACACCTGAAAGCTCTAGAACAAAAAGCAGCAAGCTCACCCAGGAGAAGTAGATGCAAGGAAATAATCAAATTGAGCGCTGAAATCAATAAAGTAGAAACAAAGAAAAGAATATAAAGAATCAGTAAAACAAAGAGTTGGTTCTTTGAGAAAAGCAACAAGATAGGCAAAACTCTATCCAAACTAACCAAAAGAAAGATGCTATCAAACAAAATCAGAAATGAAAATGGGCACATATCAACAGACACTGGGGAAATCCAAAGAATCATCAGGTCATATGTTGAAAACCTGTACTCCACTAAATTGGAAAATTTAAAGGAAATAGATGATTTTCTGGATAGATATCAATTACTAAAATGAAATGAAGAACATGTAAACAATTTAAACAGATCTATAATTACTAAAGAAATAGAAGCAGCCATAAAATGTCTTCCAACCAAAAAAAAAGTTTGGAATTCTACCAAAAATTCAAGGAAGAGCTAATACCAATATTCTATAAATTGGTGCACACAATAGAAGCAGAAGGATCACTGCCAAACTCTTTTTACAAGGCTACAATTACCTTAGTACCCAAACCACACAACCAAGATAGGGAATTACAGACCAATCTCCCTCATGAACATTGACGCAAAAATACTCAATAAAATACTGGCAAATCAAATCCAAGAACACATCAGAAAAATCATACAACATGATGAAGTAGGCTTCATCCCAGGGATGCAGGGACGGTACAACATATGAAAATCCATCAGTATAATCCACCATATAAGCAATGTGAAAAACAAAAATCATAAGATCATCTCAACACACTCTGAGAAAACCTTTGACAAAATTCAACACCCCTTCATGATAAAGATCTTGGAGAGATCAGGGACAACCTGAACATAGCTAAACATAATAAAAGCAATATGCAACAAACCGACAGCCAACATCAAACTAAATGGAGAGAAACTCAAGGTGATTCCTCTAAAATCAGGAACAAGACAAGGATGTCCTCTCTCTCCATATCTCTTCAATATTGTACTTGAAGTTCTTGCTAAAGCAATAAGACAAGAAAGGAGATCAAGGAGATACACATGGAAAGAAAAAAGTCAAACTTTCACTATTTGCAAATGACATGATAGTCTATATAGGCGACCCAAAGAATTCTACCAGGTAACTCCTACAGCTGATAAACATCTTCAGCAAAGTGGCAGAATACAAAATTAACTCAAAAATATCAGTAGCCCTACTATATATAGACAGTAAAGGGGATGAAAAAGAAATCAGAGAAACATCACCTTTACAATAGCCACAAACACCATAAAATATCTTAGGATAACTCTAACCAAACAGGTGAAAGACCTGTATAACAAGAACTTTGAGTCTGTAAAGAAAGAAATTAAAGAAGATACCAGAAAATGGTATCTTAGATAGGTAGGATCAACATAGAAAAATGGTAATCTTACCTAAAGCAATCTACAGATTCAATGCAATACCTATCAAATTTTTCACTGGCCTCAAATTTATATGGAAAAACAAAAAACCCAGGATAACCAAAACAACCCTGTACAATACAGGAACTTCAGGAGGCATCACCATCCCTGACTTCAAGAGCTATAGTCCTGAAAACAGCTTGGTATTGGCACAAAAATAGACAGGTAGACCAATGGAATCTAATCAAAGACCCTGATATCAACCCACACAACTCTGAACACCTGATCATTGACAAAGAAGCTAAAACTATACAATGGAAAAAAGAATGCATCTTCAACAAATGGTGCTAGAGTAGCTGGATGATGGCATGTAAACGACAACAGATAGATCCATATCTGTCACCATGCACAAAACTTTTGTCCAAATGGATCAAAGACCTCAAGATCAATCCAGCCGTGCTGAACCTCTTAGAAGATAAAGTGAGAATTACCCTTGAATGAACTGGTACAGGATACTGCTTCCTGAACATAATACCAGTAGCACAGACACTGAGATCTACAATTAATAAATGGGACCTCCTGAAACTGAGAAGCTTCTGCAAGGCAAAGGACACAGTAAACAAGGCAAAACAGCAGCCCACAGAACGGGAAAGGATATTCACAAATCCCACATCTGACAGAGGGCTGATCTCCAAAATTTACAAAGAACTCAAGAAGCAATTCTCCAGAACACCAAAGGATCCAATTAAAAAGTGGGGTACAGAACTAAATAGAGAATTCTCAATAGAGAAGTCTAAAATGGCCAAGAGACACTTGAGAAAGTGCTCAACATCCTTAGCCATCAGGGAAATGCAAATCAAAACAGCTCTGAGATACCATCTTACTCCTGTCAGAATGGCTAAAATCAAAAACACAGATGACAGTTTATGCTGGAGGGGATGTGGAGAAAGGGGAACACTCATTCACTGCTGGTGGGAGTGGCAACTCTTACAGCCATTTTGGAGATTGATATGGAGATTACTCAGGAATGGAAATCAGTCTACCACAAGATCCAGAAATTCCATTCTTAGGCATATACCCAAAAGATGTACACTCATACAATAAGGACATCTGCTCAACTATGTTAATAGCAGCATTGTTTGTAATAGCCAGAACCTGGAAGCAACCTAGATGCCCCTCAACTGAAGAGTGGATAGAGAAAATGTGGTACTATTCAGTGGGAAAAAATGGAATATTGAAATTTGCAGACAAATGGATAGCACTAGAAGAAACCATCCTGAGTGTGGTAACACTGAGTGTCATTCACAAAATGACAAAGATGGTATCTACTCACTCATATATGGATTTTAGACTTGAAGCAGGGGAGTGCCACCAGCCAGAGAGTCCAGAAAACAGGGAGGACCCTACAAGATATATGCATGGTACCTCAGAGAAGGGGAATGGGACAGGATCTCCTGAGTGGACTGGGAGAATGGGGGGAGGAGGAGGGAGCTGGGGAAAAGTGAGGGGGAAAAGACAAGGGGAGAGGAGGACATGGAGGAGCAGGAAAGTTGAGTCGGAGGAAAAAAAGAGGAGAGCAGGATAAGAGATACCATAATAGAGGAAGTCATTATAGGTTTGAGGAAAGATCTGGCACTAGTGAGATTTCCAGAGATTTACAAGGATGACACCAACTGGCAATCTAAGCAATACTGGAGAGGCTACCTTAAATGCCCTCCCCGATAATGAGATTGATGACTACCTTGTATGCCATCCTAGAGCCTTCATCCAGTGGCTGATGGAAGCAGAGGCAGACACCCACAGCTAAACACTGAACTGAACTCCTGGAAACTATGTGCAGAGAGGGAGGAGTGATGAACAAAGGGGTTAATGCTTGGCGGGTGAAACCCACAGAGGGAGCTGACCTGAACAAGGGGGAGCTCATGGACCCCAGACTGATGGCTGAGAGACCAGCATGGGACTGATCCAGACCCCCTGAATGTGGGTGCCAGTGAGGAGGCCTCGGCAATCTTTGGGGCCTGGGGTACTACATCAGTATTTATCCCTGGCATCTGTATGGACATCCCACATGGAGGGATGCTCTCTCAGTCTGGACACATGGGGGATGGCTTAGTCCCTGTCCCGGATGATATGACAGACTTTAGAGATCCCCCATGAAGGGCCTCATCCTCCCTGGAAAGTGGAATGGGATTGGGTGGGAGGGTTGTGGGGGACAGGGGAGGAGGGAAGAGAGAGAGAGCTGGGATTGACATGAGTCATTTTTGTTTCCAAATATTGAGCCAAGCCCCTTGATGATGCACTGTCATGTTTTTTTTACTTTATTGCATGTTACTAGTTGCAAAATGATTTATGTTCATTACAACTCAAATAAAGAGTTCTATAAGGAAGAAATAATCTCCGTCCAGCTGCATCCCTATGATCTCATTCATGAGCAACTGAAAAGTCTACTTTGAAGAATAATAAATAACCATATGAGCTAGTGTAGGGGGCTACTCAAGATACATTTTAAAGGAAAATGATATACTTTTTGTTTATCTTTATACATGCGTACATCTAACATAACTATACTATACTATACTATACTATGCGTGGACAATCAAAATAATTGCAGTTTGTTTACACTCCAGGTAGCAAGGATTGTAGGAACCAGAGGATTCGAGGACACCATGAGAAGATGGTTCACAGAATCAACTAAGCAAGGCTCATAGGAGCTCACAGACACTGAAGCAACAGTCATAGAGCCTGTATGAGTCTGAGCTAGATCCTCTGCGTATGTATTATATTTGTGTAGATTGACTTCTGTCTTACTTAGCATTTCTATTGCTGTGAAGAGACAACATGAGACCACAGCAACACTTTTTTTTCTGTTTTTTATTTAAATTAGAAACAAGCTTGCTTAACATGTTAACCCCAGGTCCCTCTCCCTTTCCTCCTCCCCTGGCCTCCACCAGTCCCCCCAACCCCCCGCCCAAGGCCTACTCTGTTCCCAAGGGAGGGTGATTCCATAGGGGAATATCCAGAGTTTGTCATTTCTTTCAGGGAAGAGACTAGGCCCTTCCCCATGTGTCCAGGCTGAGAGAGTGACCCTCATTGTGGGATGGGAACTCAAAGTCCATTTGTATGTGAAGGATAAATACTGATATAATACCCAAGGCCCCATAGATTTGCTAGGCCTCCTCAATATCACCCATACTCAGGTGTCTGGATCAGTCCCAAGTTTGCCTCTCAGCCATCAGTCTGGGGGCCAAGAGCTCCCCCTTGTTCAGGTCAGCTTTCTCTGTGGGTTTCACCAGCCCAGTCTTGACCCCTTTGCTCATCACTGTTCCCTCTCTGCACATGGTTTCCAGGAGTTCAGTTCAGTGTTTAGCTGTGGGTGTCTGCCTCTGCTTCCATCAGCCACTGGATGAAGGCTCTAGGATGGCATACATGGTAGTCATCAATCTCATTATCGGGGAAGGGCATTTAAGGTAGCCACTCCAGTATTGCTTAGATTGCCAGTTGGTGTCATCCTTGTAGATCTCTGGAAATCTCACTAGTGCCAGATCTTTCCTCAAACCTATAATGGCTCTCTTTATTATGGTATGCTCTCCTCTGTTCTTCCCCCAACTCAACTTTCCTGCTCCCCCATGTCCTCCTCTCCCCTCCTCTTCTCCCCCTCTCTTTTTCCTGCTCCCTCTTCCCTCCTCACCATGATCAGATCTTGCCTCATTCCCCTTCTCTGGGGTACCATGCATATCTCTCTTAAGGTCCTTCCTGTTTCACAGACTTTCGGGCAGGACCACAGCAACTCTTATAAAAGAAAATATTTAATTGGGCTGATTTACAGTATCCTTATTAGCACATAGTGTTTCCAATTTTCAGAAGAGAGGGGGTATTCATTGCACTTAATAATAAAAAGCAAGGTCATTATTGCAGAAAAGTTCAATTTTCTCTGAAGTGTAAATTGTATTTCATTTGACACGGATTTACTAAGAGCTTCCTCTCCACCAGGGTCAGCCTTAGGCATAAGGAACATAGAGATGGATGTACTGGTCAAAGGAGTCAAGTTTCTCATCTGGTCTCTAAGGCAGCATCCACACATAGAGTGTGAGAGGAGCTCATACTCAAAGATGTGTCAGTAACTGTAACATGGCTTTTAGAACAATGTTCAACAGTTACTTTTCCACATAAGATAGGACAAATAGGAACAAATAATATATTTTGTACCATACTAATATATAAGTACCATACTAAACTGGAATACATCAACCACAAGAAACACTCAAGACCTTATAGAAGACTCACAGATATGTTTGTAATTTTTTATGTCTAGATGATTATGTCAGTGGCTGTCAAGCAGCATTGGCGCCACCCAGACCAACAATTTCCCACGTCCACTGAAAGTGGACTCAAGGTTTTCACAGCTGGAAGAAACAGAGAGGAAATATTTGCAGCAAACTGCATATGGTGTGGTGGTATATATCTGTGATCTTGGCATTGGAGAGGTAGAAGCAGGAGACTCCGAAGTTCAAGGGCATTTTGGCTACATATCAAGGTCAAGGCCAGTTTAGGATACAGGAGAGAGAATCTGTCTCAAAAAATTAGAATAAATACATAAAAGGGAGGAAGAAGAGGAGGAGAAAGACAGCAGAAGGAGGGGGAGGAGAAAGACAGCAGAAGAGGGAGAAGGAGAAGGAATAATAATATGTAAATACGTTTATCTCGTGGTCCTTCCCATAGTTAGAGAACATTAACTTCAAACAGTTAATAAGCAATCAGGAACTACAAGGGAACAGTTAAAGTTCTCCTTTTTAATTGTATGAATGAATTGTAGATATGTAATAAAGATAACACATGTAAGGGAGAACTTCATGTCTGAGTATTCACATATCTGATTACCTGATTCCCAACATAAAGGATTTGAGGTGGTTTATAAGGATCATGGAAATATGACAGCTCATCCTCGAATGATAACCCTCCTCTCACGGCCTATGTGGAAGCTGGGTGGAAAGCCTTTAAGAGCAGGAGGTAGTAGATGACGTCACGGAAACATCGTTTTCCAAACACAACAGGGCAGAGGTGGACATGAATCCACAGAGCATGTGAGGATGCTCAAGTTCCCGCACAAGCTCAAGCTCAAGCCAGACAAAATGCCAGCACAGAGGAGGGAAATGGAAGGAAAATCCCATCTCTACCCATGAAGTGCTTTGAAATTGCTAGCTTCATGCAGAGGGGATATAAGTTTTCTTCAATGGAGTGACACTAGGTATTCAAATCACGCTCTCGGGCAGACCACGTGCTCAGGAGTAGTTGGCAAACACAAATTGGACTCCATGTTGTTGTTTTCCGGTCAATTTTGTGTTGGAAGGTGGTTCTTTGGTTTTGTTTTGTTTATTTTCAAGAGATTAAAAAAAAGAACAAGACATTAGTCAGGGAGGATCTGGGAGGAGTTGAGGAGGGGAAGACAATGATCAAACTATATAATGTGAGAGTCTCAGAGGATAAATAAAAACATTAAAATTATAGCTTGGGAATGGTGGTACAGATTTGGGGGATTTAGGCAGAAGGATTTTAAGTCGGAGACTAGACCTGGAAACCTTTTAAAAGCAAAGCAATGAACCAGGTAAGGCAGTTAGATGAGAGCACACATCTTGGATAAGAAGCATTTCCTCAAATAGCTCATATTTTATACACTTGTTCTCTGGCCAGCATCATCCTTTTTGGGAGTTCCTTCAGGGATGTCTTACTAGAAGAAGTGGGTCACTGAGGGTAAGTTCTTGGAGTGTGCCATGCCTAGCTCCTCCCTGACTGCCACAAGGTATAGAAAGTCCTCTGCCATGTGCTCCCACCACCATGATGCCCTTGCCAAGCACACCACTATAGGCTAAGCTACCACACAATGAACCCTCTGAAACTCTAAGTTGTCTACGTCTGGTATTTTATTCACAGTAACAAAAAGCAAAAACAAAATTGTAATCAATACACTCAATCAAGGGCATCTATATTAAAAACAAAAACAAAAAAACTCAGTACGGCCTCATGCTTCCTGGGGAAATACAGTTTAAGATTCCCAGGAAACAGAAGAGGTTATTTTCCCTCATTGACTCTCTCTCACATTGCAGTGGAAGATCTAGCTAAGGCAATTAATCAGGTAATAAAATAAGTTTAAAAGCATCTGTATTACCTCTGAAGAGGTAAAACGATTTGCAAGAAATCCCTGATAAAGAACTAAGTAGTAAGGCTTACAAATGAGCACAGCTAGGGGGCAGAAAATTGCAACAGGGAGAAAAAGGAGAGATGGAGGGCTGTGAGAGCACAAAGAAAATGTGAAGTAGCTTTTAAGCAATCCATATGCAGAAGCTTTATATGGCTTCTGAATCAAGCTGTTAAACACACACACACACACACACACACACACACACACACACCATACAGCAATTCACAAAGTGTAAACTATGAAGTTTTGGTAATAAGACCCTTAGCTATTCTTAGACATAAGAACATAGTAGTCATGCATCTGAAAAGAACCCTATATTTTGGAGACATTCTAAGATATTTATAATTCACATGATGTCTGAAATTTGTTTCATAGTAATGAAGGGAGGAATAGATGTGTCAAGGGTTAACCTTGTGTTGAAATCACTGAAGCTTGGAACATACATGTTCCTTATCCTATTCTTTCTACACTTGTGCATGTTTTAAATTTGCAATAATGAAAACTTCTTAAACAAAAGAATTTTAAAATGAAGAAATACTTTAAGTGACAAAAAGTGTTTGCAAAAGTTTATAAAGTGATGGGGTAATAGAATAAAAGGTTAGACAAATGAGAAGGAAAAAACTTACAATTAGTATCTCCTAAAGATCTACACACAGGCTACTGGTGGGTTGTGAGTTTGCCTAGAACGTCCTATACTTTAATATAAAAAGTGAAGTATTTCATTTCCAGCATTTATGATGGAATCATTCAGAGAAAGTTGTCAGCTTAGTATTTTATCAACTGGTAATACTGGAACTCTTCTGACACCAAACCCAGGCTCAGGGTGAGGAAAATGATGGATTTTTGTTGATATCTGTGTAGAGAATGTAGAAATCACCCAGGAAGGGGGAGTAAATAGAAAGCAGTTCTCAGACCATAGAGAGACCCGGGCTGGAAGGAGAAACTTCTGGGAGAACCTAGGTGATGGAATAAAGGTCACACAAGCCTAACACACCTAAAGCCCTAACCCCGGTGTTCCCTTCAGAACTCACTGTCTTCCCATCTTCTCACCTCAGTAAAGACAACTCTTTCCTGTCAGGTAGCTGCTAGAGCTGTCAATCGTGGGGTTGCTGGACAGCTTTTTTTTCCCCACTGTCATCTAGCCCTGCAAGTCCTGCAGCAAAGTCTGTTTTAAAATCCATACAGAATTCAATCCTTTATCATCCATCTCCTCTTCTGCTGTAGTTAAGTACAGCTAGCCCTCTCTTTGCTTCTATCCATTTTATTGTTTTACGGTGTGTGTGTGTGTGTGTGTGTGCATGTGCATGCGTGCATGCGTGTGTGTGTGCATGCGTGCATGTGTGTGTGCGCGTGTGTGTGCGTGCGTGCCTGTGTGTGTGCATGCGTGCATGAGTGTGTGTGTGCATGAGTGTGTGTGCGTGCGTGCGTGCACGTGTGTGTGCGTGCATGCCTCTGTGTGTGTGTATGTGTGTGTGTGTGTGTGTGTGTGTGTGTGTGTGTGTGTGTGTAGGTATGTGTTCATGTGGAGATCAGAGGACAACTTGCTGGAGTTGCTTCTCTCCTTCCACCATGTGGGTTCCACAGATCAAAAAGCGTCACTAGGCTTGGTGACAAGCACCTTGACCCACTGAACCATGTCAACACCTACTTCTACCCTTGACTGTCTATTCCTTTCTCCAGGCACCAGTGGATGAAAGTATATAGCCAAGTATATAGCAACTTCCCTTCAATTCAAAATTCAGTGGCTTCCTCCCTCACTCAGAAAAAAAAAAGTTCTGACAATGGCCTAGAATTCCTCCTAACATCTGGCTCTCCCTGGTGCTGTCCCCCCCCGTCCCCGCAATGCCCTCAGCCTGGTGATGGTTCCCTTGCTCTTCCTTGTATGTGTCCAGCAAACCCATTCATTAGATATGGAATTTGATCCTGCTAATTCCTCAGCGTGGAATGCCATTCTTCCAGGGTTTTGCTGTTATTGTTTATTTGTTTGTTTCATCAGTTAGTTTCCTAAGTATTGCTTTGTGAGAATTTCCCCCGTCGTTGTATATTAAGCAGTAACTGCTTGGTGCTAGAGAGATGGTTAAGAGCACTGGCTGCTTGTCCAGAGGACAGGGGTTCAAGTCTCACCATCCACACAATTGTTCATATGGTCCAGTGGGTATGGCACCCAATTCCAGCCTCCATGGACACCGCATGCACTTGGTACACAGACAGACATTCAGATAAACACTCATACACAGGGAATAAAAATAATCTCAAAAACATTTTTAAAAAGCAATGCCTCTCTCCAGAATTCTTTTCGTAACATGTGTGTTAAGTAAAGTTACTAATTTGCTATTAAAACAACTTCCAAATTTTAGCAGCTAAATATGGCAGGATGTATGTTCATGTTCCTATAAACATCCAAGAGGCTCCTCTTGATTGGGCAGCATTTTCAGGTGTCTTATCTTTCACTGGCAATTCTGGTCCCATGTTTGATTGCATCAGGGCTCTTCAGTCAACTTGAGCCACTGGTGTTGCTGTTGTTACCTGCAGCGTCCTCCGTCAGGCAACAGAAAGCAACATCAGAGTTGGTTTTATTCATTGGCCACTGCTTACGGTCACGTGGTTGTCCTTCACTACAGGAAAATCAGAACATAAATGCTCTGTGCCCAGGGGGAGAAAAGAAACAGTATGACAAGCAAGGGACACCAAATAAATATCTGTGAAATATGAAAACTGTGCTCATTCCCTTTTAGATTTCCCATGAATTAAAGTGCAGTACTTCTGAGCAATATAGCCCTCTCCTTCTGGCACTGTGGCCAGTAATCTAGGAAACAATGTATCTAATATCAACTAATATTAACTACTGGAAAGGAATAGGAGGGTAGCTACAGTATAAACTCCTATTTGGAAAAGACAAAAAACAGACCCCTCCAAGCTCCTGGTCAATGTTTTCTTTGGTCATATTAAGCACATTATAAAGTCCATCTTCTCAGAGGACCCCTGCTCGGATGTGCAATGAATGAATTCCTTTTTTCTACTGCTCTCTGTAACTCCTGGCTCTTCCTGCTGGTGTGTCTTTGTGTCTTTATCCTCCATGGTCCTATCTGGGAATGGAAACTATGGCCTCTCAGGAAAGAGGAGTCAAGAGCCACTCCCTAGTGGGGCACTGTGGAGCCCAAAAGACATCTTAAGACCTAGATGGTGAAAGGTTTAGGTTTTTGATCTGGGATTATCCTTTCTTTGGTTATTTAATTTTTGAAAGAACTAAGGAAATTATTGGTCCATTTGCTGTTAATCAGTTCCATGTGCAAAGACACAAACTTGTGGTTTTTTTCCTAATACAGCTCTCAAGCCTGATTTACTATCAAGCGTTCTTGTCTGGGTGCCTCTGTCTTCCATAGACTCACAGTTCTCCAAGGTAATGCACACGAGGTGGGAAAGCCACATCTTAATTTAATTTTTCCCCCTAGTTCAGATCATTTTGTTTAATCAAAACATTTTACTGGTTCTGTATTCCGCAGAGACCTTTTTACTCTACATTTCAATGCTTAGCTACTTAGTAGCAAATTGAGTTTTCCTATATTCTGATGCCTCCAAATTTAGAATAATATTTCCTTTTCAATGCTATTTGTAAGCAGATCCCTTTCTGGTTTTTACCTCTGTAAAGAGGAAGTTGGTAGTAGGTGGCATATTCCCACCAATAACTCTTCCCCCAATCATTTCTGCTACAGATGCCGGTTTAGCAGGCACAGTGATTGTCTTCCAGGTTATCACAGGTGGGAGAGAGGGTCTATTCACAAGTGTCCCGAGCAAGAGATAGATACTCATAGTTAATATAATAAGAGTTAAAAATTTTATCATGCTGAGGGTCATCACATAAGGCTCACACTCTAAGTTCCTAAGCCTGTCTCCCCAAGGCTACTCACCTGTGCAATATATCTTAGTTGAAAGTCAGGGTCCAGTCTCTAACACAAGTTTCTGATTCAAGGGTCAAGGTCTTGGGGGAGACTCTCCAGCTGTAGGGAAGAACAAGGTGGTGTTTCTCCACAGCTGAGCACTGTCCAGTGGGTGTTGTGGAGTTCTAGGATTTCTGGTTATCTTGAGTAAGTGATGTCACTGGGTTCCAGTTATCAGTATAGACTTGGGTGTAGCGGGGTTCCTGACTTAGCTATTTTTACATGTCTAAAAGACATGTTTTTACTATGTTCCTTACAACAGGGATAAGGAAAGCAAGGTCAGAAGTCCTGTCTTTAACCTCCTGTGATGGCTACTCTTCATGGTTAATGCCACTGAATTTAAGACTTAGGAAACAAACCTGTGCTTATGTCTGTGGGAGCATTTCCAGGAGGTTTAACTGAGGAAGGAAGGTCCCCCACCCTGAATGTGGGGGGCACATTACATGGGGGTCCTAGACTGAGTGACAGAGAGAAAGCACATGGGGCACCAGCATTCATGTCTCTGCCTCCTGACTGTGCACATGATGTAACCTGCTGCCTGATGCCACCACGGCTAGAGACATTCTCAGTGCAGTGGCTTCCTGACATGATAGACTGTGCCTCCTGTAGTTGGCCACTCACTCAGTGCCTCCTGTAGACTGCCACTCACTTACAGTGTTTCCTGTAGACTACCTCTAACTCATAGGCCTCCTATAGACTGCCACTCACTCAGTGTCTCCTGTAGACTACCACTCACTCAGTGTCTCCTGTAGACTGCCACCCACTCAGTGCCTCCTGTAGTTGGCCACTCACTTACAGTGTCTCCTATAGACTGCCACTCACTCAGTGCCTCCTGTAGACTACCACTCACTCAGTGCCTCCTGTAGTTGGCCACTCACTCAGTGTCTCCTGTAGTTGGCCACTCACTCAGTGTCTCCTGTAGACTGCCACTCACTCAGTGCCTCCTGTAGACTGCCACTCACTCAGTGCCTCCTGTAGACTACCACTCACTTACAGTGTCTCCTGTAGACTGCCACTCACTCAGTGTCTCCTGTAGACTGCCACTCACAGTGCCTCCTGTAGACTGCCACTCACTCTGTGTCTCCTGTAGACTACCACTCACCCACAGGCCTCCTATAGTCTGCTACTCATATACAACATGTCCTGTAGACTTTCATTCTAATGTTTCTCAGGTAGGTCAGTAAATATTTTTTCAAGTAAAATTTCAAATTTCTACTGTATCCATCATGCCTGTAAAATCAAGCATAGTTTGTTTTTTTGTAGTTTGACTTATTTGTTTTCACAGGCATCTGTATCTATATCTCTACCTATTCTGTCCTGTATAGTTTTACGTTAAGTTGACACAAGCTAGAAATATCTGAAGGAAGGGAAGTGCAATTGAGAAAACGCCTTCATAAGATCCAGCTGTAGGGCCAGCCTTCTCATTAAGGCCTGTGCTGCCTGGAAGACATCCACAGACACACCAGATCCCATTTGGCTCAGGCGGGTGCTAGCCACCAGAGGCCAGCCTGGGTCCTCAAGGCCTGGGCTGCCAGGAAGACATCCTTGGGACTGCCTGGGGGCCTTTGTGGCACCGAGAGTGTGGGTCCCGTTTTGATAAGCATATACGTGGTAGAGAAATGGATGAGAGGGAGAAGCAGAGTGGTCTGTGTGCCGTGGAAAGAGCAGAACTGAAGAAGTGAAGGTGGTGAGGAGTACGTAGATGTGGGTGGCCCGCTAACACAATTTCCCCCGACCCCACCCACACACACACTTGGGGAAAATGGTGGCACCGTGGGTGAAGGGAGAGCTGGCTTTGCCTCTCACCTGAGGGATTGTCCTAGTGGCCTAGATTGATCAGCTATCACCGGGCCCACAGTCAGACCTTGGGTTGGCCCACCCTAGCATCTAGCCCATCTAGAACCTGCTGGAGCTCATGAAGGGACTGGTCCTGTAGAACAATATTTGGAGGATTTCCACAACTCAGGGTGGCCGAAAGGAGCTTTGGTGGGGATCCAGTAATGATGGTGTCCCAGAAACCAGAAGCTTTGCATCAGACCAGTGGCTTATTTGCAATGAACCAGACCTTTCATCAATTGACAACATCTAACTGATTCCATTTCTTCCATATTGTGACTAGAATAGCAATGAGCAGAGACGTGCATGTATCTCTGTAGTATGGTATAGGATTCTTTGGGTATATGCCAAGGCCCAGCCTAGCTAGATCATGTGGGGGTTCTAATTTTAACTTTTTGAGAAATCTTCACACTCATTTCCATGGTGGCTAGGCCAGTTTGAAACCCCATCAACAGTGAGTGATTATTCTCTCTTCTCCTCTCCACACACCAGTCTTTTTTGTCCTGTGTTTTATTGATGACAGCTTTTCTGATAGTGCAGAGATGGGATTTCAAAGTAGTTTCAATTTTGCATTTGCAAAAGTGTTGAAAATAGTTTAGATTTCGAGAAGAGACAAAGAACTTGAAAGTAAGATTTCAGGTTTCTGAGACAGTTGAGCTTTCCCTTGGTCACAGTGAGGTTTCTAGTCCCCGTGTCACCTTTCCTGTCCCTCTCTATGGTTCTCTGATGGGAGCCAGCTCTCCCCCAACCACGCTGCAACACTAAGCATCAGTTCCCTTGTAAACATTTACCACCGCTATTTAGCCACTCCCACAATCCCAAGGGATGCAAACTCAAGAAAAGAAACTTACATTTCCAATCAATACTCAAAATGGGATTTCGGACAGCAGTAGAGCTAAAGCCAGAAAGAGGGAAAGACTCCTCAGCTCCCTCCATGTCCTTCTTCCCAGCTTTCTCATAAAAAATCACATCTCTAAAGTGTTCTAGATGAGCATGAAGCACTTGTTAAGCTGCTTTGTGAAACCTCAGGTCTGGTGACTTTTAAAAAATCAAGAGGATAGAAGGGAGTGACTTACTTGGGAAGCAAGGAATGGCTGCCTTGTAATGATTTTAAAAATGCTTCCTAAGAAGTTACCAGGACAATGCATTGGGTCAGTTAATAGGGAATTCACCTTTATTCAAATGCATCACTAGATTCAACTCTAAGCTTCCTGTGACAGTTCCCCATGTAGCCCTCAAACTCTTCATACGGAGCAGTTCACTATGGATTGAAATGCAACTCTTTTTTTGCATGTGTGCTAGAACACAAAAGCTATTTTGTTTCACAAGTATAACATGATGACTTTTATGGGGGAAGTGAAGAATAATGTATCCAGTGGGGGAGGAATATAATTAGCTTGAATACAGAGTACTGGAATTTGGCCAGGACAATAGCACAGTTATTGGGATGGGGGTGGTGGGAGTGGCTCCGTTATGAATTATACTGAAAATTAAAATAAAAGTGGTTTGCCCTAGAATCTTGAATTCTCATGGTCATCGCTTTTCTTTCTCTTTCAAAGGGAAAATATTTTGTAATAACATTCTGGGAGAATGATTCGCAACATTAGTGCACTGTGCTAAGCCTCAGTCTAGTAACACTTCCCTGGGTCTCTTCAAGCAAGCTTCCTCCATACCCTTGCTAAGATCCCTTCTCTGTGCCCTTCCCATCCACCTGAGTCCGTGGTACATTTTCAGAGAACCCCGAGAAGTCAGGAATAACCCCAGACCATTTGGTAAGGAACTCCCTGGTTCGAGGTACCTGGACTGTGATATAAAGGCAAGTGTGTGTGTGTGTGTGTGTGTGTGTGTGTGTGTGTGTGTGTGTGTGTGTGTGTGTGTAAAACACAACTCCACATGCCCATACATAATAGGATTCTGGACTTAGAGGCCACATGGGATCTCTAAAATATGGAGAGGTCCCCAGGTCCCTTCTATCCTTTATTTGTCTGAGGCTAGTGCTGCTAACATAAATCAAAATCCACAGTTCCTGTTCTTACCTGAAACCTAAATGAGTTTTATTAAGCACACTGTGCAAATCACCAGCCAGAGGAGGAAGACTGAAGAGACACAGTTGAGTGAAGGAAGGAGGCAAGAGTGGGCAGCTCTTCCTATGAAGTTCAGAAGGAAACGCCTCCCATATTGTTTGAAAAACTGGAAAGGATTTCGAACCAAAGTCAGAAAAGAGCTGATATTTCTATTTGAGTGTCAGCTGGGTTACAGGTCCACCAGGAGCACCATGGCTTAGCCATTCAATAATGAAGGTCACAGCACGAGGTTCCAGATGTTGAATCTGTTGCCACATCCAGCCCACACGAGCAGCAGTAACCCAGATGGATGGATGGAGAAGAAAATCAAGAAACTGAAATCTGTCTCATCAGCATCAAAATTGTCCTGTGACTGACTCAGCGGGGCCTCCATTGGGGCAGGCCCTTTGACTGCTCCTTTGACTTGTGTTTGAGTCAGAGGATCCCTGGGAGTAAGGGAGGTAAAACTTTAGAATCCTTTTATATTTTTCAAAAGAAAAGAAGGGAGTATGGAGTGGCTGTGATTTGGGGGTGGGGGACAAGGGGATTCCTGAACAACCCTAAGGACTTATGGCCAGACCCCTCACACCATGTATGTCTGGTGTGGAAGCATGTTCACCTGTAACTGCCCTGCTGGGAGGCAGATCCCTGGGACACAAGGCCACCTAAGCTATCACAGACCCCAACCTCCAGGCTCAGACCCTTGTCTCCCAGAATAAAGTAGAAAACAACAAAGGGAGACAGTTAAAGCCAACCTCTGGCCTCTGCATGGAATACCCCCCCACACACACACACCAAAAGAGGAAGCTTTTGAGTGAATCCCACCGATGGAAAGAATGACTACTGATGGATGGGTTGTTGCTTTAATACACCAAACTCACTACTTCTTCCTCAATTATAACTTCCCCTTTCACCTAGTACTTGATCCCATTATAAAGAATCTTTGGAAACTTCTGTTTTAATAACTATATGATATCCCTTCATGTAGCTTTGCAATTTGGTTTTGCCTGCCAATTCACTAGATGATTTTGTTTGAGATCTTTGTTCTTTCATGATATTAGCTGTGTCGCTATTATACTTATTCTAGTCTTATTTTAATAAAATGTTACATATAAAACCTGTATATGTGCAAAATACATTCTAAGAATTAGGGTAACCAAGTCAAAGGGAAAGATTATTGAGATTTTGTCAAGTTGTTTTTTAAAGCTGTGGATCTAGTTTAAGCATCGAATTCCCATTTTATCCCCCTCCAGCCAAATGGGATACTATTATTTGGTAACTACCTATCAATAAATAGGTGAGCCTGGCATCCCATCCATTTGATTTTGTACTTATGTGAAAAGCAATGAAATTATGTCATGTTCCTTTATCAAATGTGTTAACTGTTTCCTACATTTCCAGTAATGACAAATACTTTTGGACTTTACTCTGTGCCTAGCATTTTGCTGACTTACTGTTGTTTTTAAATCAGAATTTGAGATTTCATTGTCTCCTTCCAGAAAGGAAGCCTTCCAGTTGCATATATTTTCAATTATGTTTAAACAATTTCACTTCCTATCCAAGGAGTCTGGATTTAGAAGTCCAGATTCAACCTCCTAACACTGAAGCTACCTGGAATGATCGTGTCTTCTCTCCATTTAGCTTTATACATTTACAGTGTTTCATTTTTGTTAAACTTCCAATTCTCTAAAGTTTGCATGCCATAATGCTTATTTTCAGACTTAACTTGCTAGCTTCCAACGAGGATTACTACCCAAGGTGATGTACTTAAAACCCAACAAGGGAGAAAGGCAGGTGTGAGCTCTGCCAGCTGTAGTGGGGATCCTCCAGCTAGGACAACATCTCAGACTTCATCAGGATGATGCATTACCATTCATGGTCTCACTTGAGACCAGCAGAAGTGAGTGCTCCGGTTGGTGGTCTATGTCTGTCCAGTCATTATCAGGAAAACCATCAAGATCACTATCCTTTGTTAGCTGACTTGGCAGTGATTCTGGGGGCTGAGTGGATCACAGAGACTGAGCCAGTTAGGATCGTGTTTGGTTCTCTGAAACAACCAGAGAAACCCTCCCCATCTCACAGCCTGGCCACCCTGACGTAATAACATGAATGTTAGGTGCTCCAACCCCCACCCCCACCCCCAACCGTATGCTTCACCAAGTCACTGATGGAAAATTTGGCCAGCCAAAGACTGTTCAAATTCAGGAAAAGCACCCATTGCACAAAAACTTGTGTAAGAAACCAGAAAAAAGAAAGCACATCATGAAAACAAGAGAGTGTAGTGGTATATAGTAAGCCATATAGTAAGCCATCTTGCAGCAATTTTGCTGTTTATTGACCAAATAGCAGAGAGGAGGCAGAATCAGTGTCTTCCAGGTAAAATCATAAATGCAATGGAAGGCACTCCTAAGTTATGATATTTGCAGTAGGTGAGTGGTCCAAACTCTGACCTGACCAAGGTAGGTTACAATGCATTTATAAGTGTTTGTTTGACTCACATTAAATCTTGCAGGGCCCAAAATTTCAGATTTAGATGCAGCCCCTACTGGCAGAGAGAAAACACTGAAGAAGGCAGGACCCAAGAAAAGAAAGAGAAGGAAGAATCAGCAACCAAAAACTGAGTTGCTGTCTCTTCCAGCACGCTCTGCTACCCCAGACTCCTGGTTTTATTTAAAAAGCCCACTGCCTTTGAAAGTACACTGGGTCTTTTCAGTCGCAGAAGATCAAATGATATTAATCAGACCATGGGGCCTAATCCTTCAACGCAACTGTCTCTTTGCATTATAAGCATTCCAGCTCTGGAATGATTTTTATCTCAGCTTTCCTTTTCTCCTTCCTCCCTCTGCCTCTTTCTTTAAGCCTGGAGTTCTGACAATCGGTGCAGAGTATCCTTTCTTGGCCACTCCCTCAATGGGCGCTTCATTGCCATGTGTTATAATGAAAAATGACAGGAAGGGGCAGGCTGCCCACCTCTCTCCTCACTCTTCCCCACCCTCCTCATGCTTTGGCTTGCTCATCCCGGTCCACATTTTAGCGGGAAAACCACATCCTCATTGTTCAGGGTTCTCCCTGCTCATCACCTCGGCTGTCTCCCAATGGTTCTGCTTGATGGATTTGGTCACACGAACCACAGATGTGTTTACAGCTGCTATCAATAGCTTTTCTGGAGGCAATCTTTCATGCAGGAATAGTGTGATGCTCATTTGCATCCTGCCGCACGTTTATAAAGCCCGAAGAGGCACAGACTGTGGTGGGACAGTTCCTCCAGAGGGTCCTCAGACATTTGCCCTGCATCCTGCTGGAACCAGACTAGACTTCTATGGGAATTTAAAGTCACTAGGGGCATGACAATTAAACAGATGGTGGTAAGTAGTCGAATGACACCTTGTCCCGTTGCAGACTCTCTTTCCACAGAGGTGTTAATATGCCTGCAGAAGAATGCCAGTGTTTGATAGAGTTTAGCTTATTTCTTAGGAGAAAGGTGGAAATAATCCCACAAAGTTGGCCAAACTCCATACAATTTATGGCTGTTTTTATTCCTTCTATGCAAGGAGATTTAGAACATGGCAGACGCTGCTAAGCTCTTGAAGTCTTGTTTTGTTCACAAGTTTTTTTTTTAATTCAGGGGAAAGTTTTGGGGAAATAAATTTACCTTACCCAACTGGAGCAATGTGATGAGAGCACAGAGACTGAACGGTGTGCCAGACCAGAGTGCTCCAGAGGTCTCTGGGGGCTTTGGAGCGTTCACCGAGGATGCTTGTGCATTCACTGCAGAGAAGAGCAGAGCTCTGAGTCAAATCAAAATTGCCATGCTGTCTTTTTCATGACCACAAAGATGTTCCTGAACTGTAGGGGATCAGATCCGTTCCACTGCATCGGGTTAGGGAAAAGAAGACTCATAGTTTGCTCTCTCTCCGAGTTCTGTATTAAACTTGAACCATGGTTGGTTAAGACCTATGTTGCAGTTTGTACTTCAGGGTTTTGTTGTTAGGATTGGTTATTTTGCCTTGGAAGTTCTGACACCATGAAGCACTGTGTGTTTTTGCTGGCCCCGGGCTATGGCTCCGAGGTCCTTAAAAAATGAACTCCTCCTACCTAGAGATCTCATCACCACAGATTGGAATCTAAATCACCAAGTTAACTTAACTAAGGCACATGAGACAACTGTGGTATCATTTAAAATTCCTCGCTCTCCTCCATTTGAATTCTGAATTGGGTTTGCTATCCAATGGAATTTTTGTGGCTTTATTTATTTACTCTTATGAACAAATGTCACCTCTTAAAAAGAAGGCATGAAGTAATGCAGGAGGAATCCAGGACCCACGGAAGGCTGGCGCCTCGGTTTTTGCTGTGGGCCCCTCAGCTTTGCTACAGGGATCCTTTGGTCAAGGGCGCCATCTCTCAGCAATGTTGCCTCCTGCAGCCAGAGTACAAGCAGTGTCAGCAAAACCGCCTACAAGTACTTCCTTTCACAGCATACCAGAGAAGCTCCTGAGTTGTACAGTTTTGTTTTAATGGAGGCCACTGTGACTACCTCTGGGTATTGGAAACCCGATTTTTCTCTATTTTCACACTATCTGTGAAATTCATTTTTATAAAGGATAATTGGCAGTAATAGTCCTTTAGTCTGGATCACTCATAATATTTTTGGATGCTTTATTGAATACGTTTCCAAACCTTCTTCCTGCTATGAATTATTTCTTATTGTTTAAGACATCTCAGAGTTGCGCTCAACCTCTCTTATTTAGAGCAAGGAACCTGTGTTTCACTGTAGATCAGTGGCTTCATGGAACTCCTCCATTCATATTACATGGCTGTAATATGAATTACCCGGGGGGTCTGTGGGTGAGTGACTCTTTCCCTGACTTGGGCTCTCTGCATTTTATAACTTAAAGGATAGCAGAATAAAAATTTGACTATCTGAAAATGAATTGTGATGTCCTAGACTGTATCTGAAAACAGTTTTGAACTTTTTTATATGCAGCATCTCTCTGTAATGTATGAAGCTATAGGTGGTGGCTTCTATATAAGCATAAATGATTGTATAAACTTCTTCCTCCCTGTAAAGTGTTTGAGAACTATTTTGGAGCGTTTTAAGGAGGTTAAGGTGATGTTGGATGGACACCTGGTCTATTTGGCATTCATATACTTTTTTCTAAATATAACGACAAGGGAGTGTTACGGTTACAGGTGAAAGGT
Organism: Mesocricetus auratus; assembly: GCF_017639785.1. Taxonomy (NCBI): domain Eukaryota; kingdom Metazoa; phylum Chordata; class Mammalia; order Rodentia; family Cricetidae; genus Mesocricetus; species Mesocricetus auratus. Next base: position 16,777,174 of record NW_024429199.1, on the reverse strand, counting down.
AAGCTGATGAAGGTACAAGCATTCAGGTTCAAGTCCAGCATCAGCTACAAATTAGCTCTGTGACTTAACCCAAGTAATCTCTCCACTCTCCCTGGGGAAAGGTATGTGTACCTGTGTGTGTATGAGCATGTGTGCACGTGTGTGTGTGTGTGTGTGTGTGTGTGTGTGTGTGTGTGTGTGTGTTGGGAGACAAGCATGAAGGTAAGACAAAGTGAAAAACTCATTCCCCATGGGATTGTGGTCAGGATCCAAGTCAATAATGTACTTGGAAACTTCTTTGATGCATAAGTCCAATTTAGATCAATATATAACAGCCAGAGCATTTCTCACAGCCAGGGAAAGAGACTGAGGTCCATGATCTGTCACTTTGGATGGAGCCCTGGCTTCTACGAGCTGTGTGACATCTGCTCAGTTAGAGAAGATGGCTACACCTGGAGTCCTAAGATGCCAGCCCTAGCTCTTTGCAGTCTTCAGTCTGTGGAGACGGTGGGCAGGCAGTGTGTGCACAGGTTAGCCACTTTGTTTTCACAGCGCGAGCTCTTGTCAGTCTTTGTGTAAGGTGAGTGATCAGGGAGAGTGGGGGCATTGTTCAAGTCTCCTTCACCGATTATTAAAACAAATTAAAGTGTCGTGAAATAAAATCTTCCCAGCAAGGATTCCCGAGTGTGAAGGCAAAGCCCCAAGAATTTCTTCTTTTTCTTTTCCCCACTCACTCATTTCTGAACAATAGCCCTCTGAGAAATATTCAATTCTGAGAAAAGGGTTGGTTTCTGGGTATCTTCCAGACTGTATGCAAACCTACACTGTCCTTCTTTCCTTCCTTCCTTCCTTCCTCCCTCCCTTCCTTCCTTCCTTCCTCCCTTCCTATTTACTTATTTACTTTACTTTGAGGGAGGGTCTCGTTATGGAGCTACTGCCTGGCAGCGTACACTTTCAGGATTAGTTTACACTCTGTAAACTTTATATGGAATAATAATTATATCGTATTATATTTGCATTATAAACTGGTTCGTGTGCTCTATTTTCATGTTTATATTGTGAGTATTATGCAGGCCATACTCTCTACTCTCAATGTGCCCAATATTCATGCTCCATGCATGATCACTAAATGCTTTGACATCAGATAAACATAGGCCAATGGTGACTCTTCTGCCTAATTAATTCCATAAACTCAGTGTATTTGTTCACAAAATAAATGAAGCAACCTGCAGAGTTTCTGAGAGTCTAGGAAGCCATACCTGAGAAGCCTATAGCATATATTGAAAAGAAATGCTAAGTAGTATTTCTCTTCAATTATCTGTTAAGAATCTGGTGGTGGCACATGCCTTTAATCCAAACATTCAGGAGGCAGAAGCAGGTGAATCTCTGGTCTGCAAAGCAAGTTCCAGGACATCCAGAATCATTACACAGAGAAACCCTATCTTGAAAACCAAAACCAAAACAAAACAAAAAAGCCAAATCAGCAAACATTTGATATTTGATGTAGTCTGTCCATGGTCCAGAATCGAGAAGAAAATGCTAATAAGATGGTGCCACCTAGTGGTTGACTCCTAAAACTACAGACAGCTTCTTAGTGCCCAGAAAATTGCTTCCAGTGTATTGCTTTCTTGTTTTGTGAAGCTGGAAAGATAAGCAGGAAGCTTTCCTGTGCATGACTTGTGCCCTGCATCCCTTCTCTCTCTCCCGACCATGAGAGGGACTGTGGACATCACAGTATATTCATCAGAGCCGAGAGCTCTCCTATTACCTTACGCTGTTGCATCTTTCTGGGCATATTCGTTGGTGACTAGTCAGCAATTAGTTCATCTATTAATCAACCTCGGTGTAACAAAACAATGAGATTCTTTTGGATGTTTGCAAGGATAAACATGACCTTCATGACCAGCCCGAATTCTCTTTCCCCATCTAAAAAGGTAGAATTGCTCATCTTCAAGGGGTGGCAGTGAACCCCACAGCTGACAACTGTGACCTTTCTAACTCAGTTATGTTATGTAAGGATTCCCAGAGTGTTTTACAAACAGACAATCCAGTCTTGAATGCCCAAGAAAGAGAAAAGTGAGTAGATTTAGTTATCCCTATCGTATTCATCCACAGGTCTGCAATGGAACCCATGAAGAGAAATTATATATACCAGGAGGGGAAAAGGCCAAATACCCGAGTGTAAAAGAGTGTGATCTTCCAGTGTGAGAACGGTTTCTTGCAAGGTTAGATTTTTAGAGTTAAAAGGTACTCTCCACATTAGACGGTCTGGTTCCTTTCATAGGTTGTAAATAACTCTACGCTTATCTATCTTGTGTGTCTGTGATTTTTGTATTTTAACCTTAATTGCTTTGTTTGGCTTTGTTGCAAGAGAGGTCTGGCTCTATTAACAAGTCAGGTTGTAAAACACCTTCTACAATGTGTCATTTATTGGGAGAGAGTGGGCCCTGGGAGAGAATTAGAAACAGCTGAGAGCTTACACAGGCCCACTGCTACTCCTGTGTTTTAAAGGAAGTTTAAAAGCTCCAGTGGAAAGAGAGAACTCAAAGATGCAGAAAGTTAAGAACAGATGTTGCTCAGCTATGGCACTGGCTGAGATGGACACTGGCCTTGGAGACAAGGAAGGATCATTCTGGAAACCTGACATGCTTTGTCTCTACTCCCTATATTCCCCCTATCACCAGGGAATGGGAGAAGAGAAACACTCCTGCATAACTTAGGCATGTAGAAATTCAATGACTCTTGGGCCAACCACATTGGTCCTTAGAAAAATAATTGCTCTTATTTGTTACACTTGTATGTTTGAGCTCCTTATGTGGGCCACTCTGAAATTACTAATGACTTACACCTTCATGTAATCTCTTGACCAAGGTGAATCCCTCCTTCAAATGGATCTCCGTTACGGAATAACCTTTTTTGCACACTGTGAAAACGTGTCTTTGCCAAGGTGCCTTCTTCAGTTTAATAAAAGAGCTGACTGGTCGGTAGCTAGGCAGGAGGTATAGGTGAGGCAGCAAGATACAGAGGACCCTGGGAAGAAGAAGGCTGGAGTAAGGAGAGTCTAGGGAGAAAGGCAGAGGAAGCAAGAAATAAACATGCCATGCTGAAATAAGGTACTGCCACATGGAACAATATAGATTGATAGAAATGGGCTAATTTAATGTAAGAGTTAGCTAGTGCCAGGCGGTGGTGGTGTACGCCTTTAATCCCAGCACTCGGGAGGCAGAGGCAGGTGGATCTCTGTGAGTTCGAGGCCAGGCTGGACCGACAGCCTCCAAAACAATACAGAGAAACCCTGTCTCGTAAAACCAAAAAAAAAAAAAAAAAAGAGTTAGCTAGTAACAAGCCTGAGCTATTGGCCAAGCATTTATAATTAATAAGTCTCTGGGTAGTTATTTGGGAAGCACCTGACAGAACAGAGCAAATAGTGGTCCCAACCAAAAAAAAAAAAACACTGCCTACAGATCTCCTTTCTACATCTGCCACCATCTTATTCTCACTGTATGCAGAGCAATGCCCTGCTGGGTTCTAGAATCCGGGAGTATAAGATAACTTAAGCAGTGTCTTCTCCAAAGACACTGTGTCTATCATATCAACATGATAAAACTTCCCAAGAAACATTTCAGGAACTTCAAAATATACTTCCAAAAAACTGGAGACTTTTCTGTGATTTTATAGTTAGCCATTTGGGTTTCTAATCTCCTAATTTTCTAATGCTTTGAAAGGAAAGGAGTGTCCATAAATTGCACTTGACTATACAGCAGTTATGAACTTAAAGGCTTGTCTTTTTAACTATGACGGACCAAGTATTCTTGACACGGCTATGTCTTTGCATCCCCAAAGGAAGTTCTAGGTGGTACAGGTCAATTCCCCAACATAGAGTCTTCATATCATGAAGAGATGCAGGAGGCTCGTAGCATACATTTGTTATAAATTTTTTTCATGAGTAAAAGGAGAGCAAAGAACAATATCCTAAAAATGTAAGCCAGTAACAGTCATTTGTTAGCCTTATCAAGTGTTACAGAGTGTACATTTTTGCACTGAAATGCTTGCAGCTTTGCCTGCGCCGTAGCTACATATACATTGGTATCACCACAAACATGTAAGAAATACATTGTACTATGACTTACTGTGGTTGTTAGTTTCGATTGTAGAGTGAACAAACTGTAACATCACCTGGAAAGGGGGTGACCATGAGGAATTTTCTGCAAGGCTGGCTTGTGGGCATGCCAGAGAGGGATCTTCTTTTCTTAAAAAGATTTTCAGATTATATTAATTACATCATTTCCCCTATGCCTTTTCCTCCCTCCAAGCTCTCCCACACACCACCTGTTGCTCTCTTTCAAATTCTTGACTTTTTCTTTAATTGATGGTGGTGGTGGTGCTATCGGTGGTAGTGCCTGCGTGCGTGTGTGCACTTGTGTGTGTGTGTGTTTGTTTGTTACAGGGCTGACCATTTGGTGTTGCATAACCAATTGGTGTGCTCTTCCCTGGGGAAGACCATTCCTCTTGATCTTAGTCTTCCTTAGCTGCCTGTAGCTGTTTTACTAGGGGTGAGGCCTCCTGAGCTTCCACCCTTCCACATTAGCAAGTCTACTGGTGTCACCCTTGTTCAGAAGATGTTCATGCATCCATGTTGGTGAGACGTTATGGGTGTAGGGTCTACTATTTCTAGGAGACATAGTCTCACAACTATCTCCCTGTTCCTCTGGTTCCTGCAGCAAACTGCCTGGCACAGATCAAATGTTCCTTAAGGAAAGAAGTCTCCATTACAACACAGATACATCTGATATCCGCTCCCTTGCCTTCTCTTTCCCACTTCTGTAACGCAAAGGGAAGCACTTACATGCTCTGTGTTTTCCTGTTTTAACATTGCGCAGGTTTTATTCGTATGGGTGGGTCAGGAGAGCTGCTTATTGTGGTTCTAGGTCTTCTCACAGCTCTGGAGTTTCGGTAGCATCTCCACTTTTGCTCTCCCTTGTGTTCATCTGTCTTGCTACCATTGCAGTGTTCACCGCTTGCTGGTTTGGATATTTGTGGATCTGTGCTCCAGGCCACTTCTCTTTTTTGTCACACTTCTTCAGTTCTTGGCTCATGTGCTGATGTAGTTTGTCTTTTATGATCTCACAGCCTACTGATGTGGCCCCTTTTCCTCTGGACATCAAACCAGGAGAGCATTAAGTGCCAAGTGTCTTGTTGGTGTAAATCCAATTAGTATTTTGCTTTGATAGTTCAAAGGCTGGAAACACCAAATTTGCATTTTCCCTGGTTTTTACATTTAAAGCTTGTCTTACTTTTGAATTCGGTAAGTTCCATACCATTACAAATGCACAAGATTCCTGGAATTTTGGCGTCTGTGGTTTGCTGCAAAAACCTTACTTATAGACCTATTCTTTATCAGAGATCTACTCTTTATTCACCTAGGGATGCAAGAATAGCAGTAATTACTGGATCTATTTTACTTAGAAAGAAGGAAGAAACTCTCCAAGTTATTGAAAGGTGGGTGCCAGCAGAAACCTTTCCTCATTTAATATAGCATATCCTACATAAGATAGTTATCCCCTCTACATCTGCAGGTTTTGCATCCACAGATTCATTCACACTGAGGATCAAAGATATTTGAAAGGGGGTAGGATATAGTGGTTGCATGAGTTCTAATTAGTATTAATATACTGCTATATGTCATATATACAAATCTGTAACATATATACATGTGTATTCAAAGGATATGAGTACACCTACATACTTATTCATCTGTGAGAGTCTTGAGAGAGTGTAGAGGTTTTAAATAGTATTGCTTAAAAACCCAGTATTTTGTTATTCATAGAATCTATTTAGTTACCTGTTAGGATACATGGCCACTGATTCTTTTCATATTTAATATATGACTGGCAGAACTAGCCTAATACTCATATTTCTGTCTATGGTTTCTTCTTTTAAGGCAAAAAAGTGTTTATAGATACAGTAAATACTACTGGAGATACATTAATAAAATGGAATGACTTCTCCAAAAACATGTCCTCCCACAGTTCCCATGGGAAGCTTCAGACACTGTCACAACAATAACGGACTTATAGATCTAAGAAAAGAGCAAACAGAGAAAAGAGAGCATATTGAAAACTGTAAGAGTGATTTTTCCCCTTTATTTACTGTCTGTGACATCACACTTTAACATTGTAATATCAGATGTGAAGTCACTATGGACTCCTGAGCCCACTTCTGGAACCACCACAGCATACTTATTCTTAGTTTATTCTTTATTTATTTTACTCATACAAATATCCAGAATTGTTGCTGGGGTCACATCCTAGTGGCACAGAGCTTGCCCATCAGGTATAAAACTTTGAGTTTGATCCCCAGCAGAATATATTTAAAATGTGCAGAATCATGTTTCCCTGTATGTGGATGTATTCAATTATCACTATGTCTGAGGTGCAAAATTAGGCCTGATATAAGATAGCCTTTTTGTCCATTTTTTATTCATAGATTGAAGGATTTTGTGAGACGCAGGGAAGAAAGGCTATTTCAAGGGAGGGTGGGAACTAGAGAAAAAAGTTATGAAAGATACCTTCTCAACTTTTCTATTTTATCGTTCTGTGTCCTCACAAAACTCAACCTACTAGCCTACCTTTCACAGCTTCTCTATGAACATGTTTTGCAGAATTATTTTGTGAGGGAGAATATGGCAAACTATTTTTATTATTTAAGAACACCCCCAGTTTATTCTAGAAAAAATATCACTTTATTAGTGTGGAGCCAAAAATAATCATATAATTATATGACTTGTAATTAGTTTAAATTTTTCATTTTCAAAAACCAAAACCTTCCTTTTGGAAATAGACAATACTTACATTGTTCCAATTTTATTGGAAATTATGACATTGTTTTACTTTGCAACCCATTAAAAGTGAATCGCTTCCTTTATAGGTACAGGGCAATGAGATGACGCTATAGTGTGTATGAGAAGAATGTGAGTACAATACAAACCAAGGAGCAAGCAGTCCCACAGAGGCTATGATCATGGCACTGGATTTATTTTGTAGTCCAAGAAGTGGACTGTTAAGCATCAGCCAGGGTTGACATCAAGAACCCAGAAAGTGCCAACGACAGGGATGGGACATAGAGTGGAAAATCTGCAACCTGTAAGATGGACCCAGGAACTGAAGGCAGGAATGTGGAAAGCCCAGTAAACCTTCCCTTAAGTCTGCACAAGTGTCTAAGAACCACGCCGTTTGCTCTGCGCATCCTCTTCGGGGCACTTCGCAATACCTGTCTGATCGGATTAGGGATTTTAGTTTGTGGAGGGAGTGGACTCATTTTCCCAAAGTGAGATCAGGAATTCGTGACTTGTTATCCATCAGTTTAAAAGAGCTAACTACTTTTATGGAAGATAACAAGTGTCTTGCCCTCTTACATGACAGACATCAGATGTCAGCTTGCAGGGCAATCATCTCAAGTGGGGAAGTGGAGGGAGGTTTGTAACACTAGTTCTAATAGTTCTTAATAATAAAAGCCCGGAGTCAGATATTAGGGGGTGAAAGCTGAAAGACCAGAGAAGCAGAGCAGCCAGCCACTAGAGCTGGCTCTTACTCTATGAAATCCTTAGACTGAAAAGAGACCAAGTTCCTGTCTCATCCCTCCTATATTCCTTTCTTCACCCAGCCATCTCACTTCCTGTCTGTCTGTACAGACCTCCAGACCTCTATGGTTAGCTAGTAGCTAGCTCCACCCTCTGATCTTCAGGCAAGGTTTATTTATTATAGCATAAACAAAATATAACCACATATAGTGCTCACCGCCAGAGTATGAGGAGCCTTGTTCACATCCCTAAAGCCTATGTAAAAGCCAAACAGGCATGGTGGCCATCTTGAAGAGATAGGTGGATTCTAGAATAATCTGTATAGCTAAACTAGACAATGCATAAGCTCTGAGTTCAACTGTGGGAACCTGTTTCAGTGAAGAGCTATCAAGAAAGACATTTGAGGCTTCCATACACATTTGAGTACATATATGGCAACTCCAAGCCATCCAGGGCTACATGACATTTTATTATTATTATCATCATCATCATCATCATCATCATCATTATTATTATTTACTTTTTGAGACAGTCTGTCTACATAATTTATGCTGTTCAGGAACTCACTATGTAGACAAGGCTGGTCGAGAACTCACAGATATCTGTCTGCCTCTGGCTTCCTAATGCTGGGATTAAAGACATGAGTCACTACACCTGGCTCAGGGAATCTGTTTTATAAAAAACAAAAAATCTAAACAGAAGCACTGCAGCTGCACTAAGCACGTCGAGACTTTTTCGTGTCATTATTCTCTAAGTCATACCATCCAGCTAGTTACATAACATTAGGTATTATAAATAGGTAAGGATGGTTTCAATTGTGTCAGAGGTTACATGTAAACACACACACATATTCATTTCATGTTGTGGAACAATCTTTTTGTACAGGGTGGAAAAGTGTCACTCTGATTGGTTTAATAAAACAACTGAATTGCCAAATAGTGAGGTAAGATTTCCAGGCATAGAGGATGCTGGGAAGAAGGGTGAAGATGAAAGGAGGCACCAGGGACACAAAGCAAGCATCATGGGCATTGCAAAGCAAAGGTAACCAAGTCATGTAAAAGAATGTAAATTAAAAGGTACAGGTTAATTTAAGTTATAAGAGTGAGGTAGAAAAAAGCCTAAGATAAAGGCCAAGCTTTCATAATCAATAAGTCTCGTGTGGTTATTTGGGAGCTGGTGGGTGGGGCAGAGAAAGGCTGGCTACAACTTCAGATGAGGGATTTGTAAATCATGGATTTGGGTATCCACAGAGGTCCCTGGCACTAATCTCCCATGGATGCTAACTACTCTATGTTAGTGTTGCTTCATAGAAGAGACGTCTTAGTGTTTGAGGGACTGTGCCTCCAGGTCTAAGATGCCTGCTAGCTCACAGAGCAGAAGCTCCTCAATCTGAATTCCGCATAAGGTTCTCTGAAATTCACTGGGGACCCTGCCTTGTTGTTTCTGAAATGGACAGATGATGTGGTCAAACCATAGTTTGGTTTCAGAGAGATAGAGTTAGAGTTTAACCTAGAAGAGGGTGATGAGTAACGGCAACCCCAGCCAACACAACAACTGTGTGTCATGGAAAATTACAAAGTAGTGGTCTGTTCTGAAACATGTATGAGTGACCAACCATAACCCTAGGCACACAGTCTGAAGCTACCCTAGATAATGGAGTGCATGGTGGAAGAAGATTCATGGATATCGGTTTGTATTTTTGTTGTTGTTGTTATTGTGGAGGATAACAGTGTGGTGTTTTGTTTTGTTGTTTTAGACAATCTCCCTATGTAGCCTGAGATATCCTTGAGTTTGTGCTCTTCTTGCCTCAGCCTTCCTGAGAGCTAGGATTATAGTTGCCCATCTCTGTGCCTGGCTCATCTTTACCCGGTCTTAACTTTAGGTAGTAGAGACTAAAATTCAGGCTTATCTATCTACTGCAAAATTCAATCTAATAGTCACAAAAAACGAACTTCATGCCAAAAGAAGGACATCTATAGAGAAGATGTGAAGGTTTAGCGGGGGCTGGTGGAAGGGATCATTGATTGATATTAAAATTGAAAAGGAGCAACAACAAAAAAAAACCTGTCCCTTACTTAGTTTACGGAATGAAAACAATATTGTCACCGTTCCTCCTGCTTCCACTCACTAGACTTGGTTCCCTGGCTGCTTCTTTTTGCAAAACGCCAGCCTTGCCTCTTGCTTTTATGAAATGGGGTCTTTTGTAGCACAGGCTAGCCTCAAACTCATTCAGTAGAGGATGACTTCAACTCCAATTCCCAAGTGCTGGGATTAGAGGTGTGTGCTGCTGTGCCCATTTCTGTGATATTGGGAATCAAAGCCAGGGCTTCCCACGTGCCAGGCAAGCACTCTACCCACAGACGTACATCTTAGCCTAGACACTACTGCCCTTGGGCTTTAGAAAGTGGCTGGAAACATGGGGAAGCTGCGTGCCCGAGTTTTTCTGCTGAACTGCAGTGCTCTGCCATCTCTCTCCCTGGAACAAACATTGCTTTTGTAATATTCCTTCCTTCCCAGGCTCCATTATCCTATATCTATCTTCTTCACCCGGGTTGCTCTCCTGTGACCTAGTTGCATAAATGATCAAAGTCAGCTTGTAATTCCCTTCATCTTCCCCGAGTCTGTCAGGGGAAAGAGCCTTTCCATGCTACTTCCCAAAGGAATTGTCACATAAGCTTCTGTGTTCCTTTGTTCTTTTTAAATCTACACACGAAGTCAGTTTTCTGATGATTGTGCCTCATCAACAATATAGAAGATGCAAATTCAAGAACTTACTTTTTAGATATCCAGAATGCAGTTTCTTCGTCTCAGCACTTTGGATATTTTGTGCTCAGTAATTCTTGTTGTAGAAGGAGTTTTTGTGCACTGGATCCCACTCTGTAACAAGCAAAATTCGTTGCAGCAATGGTACTTATTTCAAGCATTATATGAATAAAAAAGGTCACATAGTGCTCTACGGAACCAGTTTAAAGAACCAAGTGCTTCACCCAAGTCTTGGCAAGAGAGGAGGAAGAGAGGAGGGAGCACAGAGTCCTTGAATGAGATCAAAAGCGTGCCCTCCAGTTGATTCTAATGTGTATATTGCACGGATGAGCGACCCTGTAAAAAGAGAGAGGTGGGAGGAAGAAGCAGATGAGCAGGAGAAATAAAGCACTGATGTGTTCAGCTACTGACTTACAGGAGATCAGGGAGTCACATTCTCCTTCTACAATGTATCTTGGCTTAAACTGGGCTGCCTCCCTAGGTAAGAAAATTGGAAGAGGGCAGCTACAATGTCCCATGCCACATCTCTGCCACTGATAGCCATCACCTCCAGTGCCCTCCTCCTGTATTATGGGTGAATTCTCCTCCCCAGAAGGCCAGCCTTTCATCTTGTACACTAGACTGTATCCTTTCATGCCAAGGCAAGGTATGCAGTGCAGAGGTTCCTCCATCTTGTACACTTGCTGAGGTCATTTCAGGTTCAACTAGAATTTGATCTCCTTGATGGAGAATCCATTGGGAAATTGCCCAAATCTATTCTAGGAACTTAGCTTCTGTTAAGCTTGCTTCTGCGCAGTCCCCTGAAGCTGTTGACCAAGGTGTCATCACGTGCTGCTCTCTTCTCAGATAGTTCTAGACTGTGTCACCTTGACAACTAAAGGTCACAGTAAGATACAGTCCATGGGGCACACCCCCAGCGAGCCACTTCCTCCAGGTAGGCCCCCAGCAATGCCATCATATTATAAAACCATCAAGGGACTAATCCATTCGTTAATTCAGAGATTCCATATTTTAAACCTCTCAGAAATGCCTTCACAGACACACGTAGAAGTGTGCTTTATGAAACTATTGGGTGTTTCTTAATCTAGTCAAATTAAAACTGGAGGTTAAATTTTTGTTTGTTTGTTTGTTTTCCAAAACAGGACTTCTTTCTCTACATAGTCCTGGCTGTCCTAGACCTCAGTGTGTAGGCCAGGCTGGCCTTGAACTCAGAGATCCATCTGCCTCTGGATTCTTAAAGGTGTGTGTAGACCTGACTTAAAAAAATTTTTTAAGAGTGAAGATAAGTAATCAGATGTATCCCTAATACCTCCAATAGTGTTTGGTATAAATTGGAGAAATAGAAGAATTTCAAAGGAACAAGTCAATAATTTTCAAAAGGTTCACATTTGGTCCAAGGTTGGTGGCTCTGTGTGGCGAGATTGTGGAACTTGAGGACACAGAGCCTTGCTGGAGCAAGTATGTTGCTGGGGAGGGCTTTAAGAGTTTATAGCCTTCCCCTCTTGTTGTAGGGTGTTCACCAGAGAAGAATGCTCCAACATGGGTTTAAGCCAATAGAAATCTTTATTAGTTGGCTCAGTGTTTGGGAGCCCAGTGTAGCCCTGAACTTTTCTCAGGGTGAGTTTTTAAAAACAAACACACACACAAAAAAACATGTTCTGGGATGACATACTTCATTTAACAAGAACAGTTGGCCCAAAGCAGAAATGCAGAAGCTAAGAGGCAAGGTTAGTACATTTTGAGACTTTCCCAGAGCTGTGCACTTTGATGGACTAGACCTTTGTTTTAGTTTTTGGCAGGTGGTGCTGTTTATGTGCTGAGTTTTACAGCCCGGGCGGTACGTTCATCATGGAGTCAGCTGTGCTGAGGTCTAGGGACCTAGCAAGGTCTGGGGTTCTGTTCTACCACTTCCAGTCTCTCTCTCTCTCTCTCTCTCTCTCTCTCTCTCTCTCTCTCTCTCTCTCTCTCTCTCTCTCTCTCTCTCTCTCTCTCCTCTCTCCCTCTGTCTCTCCCTCTGTCTCTCCCTCTGTCTCTCTCCCTCGCCCTCTCTCTCTGCATCCTAGGTGGGTTGATATTTCAGCTTCTTGCTTCTGTCACATGTCTTTCCAGCCATGATGAGCTTAAGGTGCTGTTGGTCAGAGTGGGTTTTTTTTACAGCAACAAAAGAGTAATTAATGCAGTTAGGACCTGAACAGTATTTCTAGGGTGTGTTTGTAGCTACAGGATTAGGCCTTACAGTACTCCATTAGTTGTACTGTAAAGACTTTGCCTTTGGAGAACTTTAACAATTGAGAAAATGAGTGAGCCCTTGAGAGTGTGGAATCTTTTTTTTTTTTTAAATAAGCCATTTTGTAGATACTACCTTGAGCAAACTTATTTGCATACAGCATGGCAATAATCGTGGTTGTAATTCCATTGCTTCCTGAGCATTGACCCACTTAAGCTTCAAACGTGTTATAAATGGCTGCCACACAAGCAAGGAGACTGAGGTTAGCAGGGGAGTGCCCTGTTTCCTCTCTTCTCTAGGGCCAGTGACCAAGCTACATAGTGACCAACTGCTTACACTCTATTTGCCTCTCAGAAAGTTGCATTAAACTCCTGAGGCAACACACACTATTACATCAGGGAATACCACTGTCTCTTTACAAGAAACCTTTAAGCTATGTTAGAGGTTTAAGATACCTGTCATCCATGAGTTCTATCCCTGTTCCCCAAACCTGTTTCTGGGCTCCTATTCTAATAGGAATGACATCCTTTCATTTCTAAATTGTAATGTAAGTGATAGGGGCTGCCAGAAGGAAGTCCATGAATAGGGTTATGCCAGGGGAGTGCTGAGAGATTGTGAGAAAATGCCAGGAAAACCATTGTGACCTCGTTTTCTTCAAAACACAGAATTGTTCTCTGAATGTGTTATCATGCTCCTCGAAGGTGTATGGGATAGGAGTGAGTTCACTTCAGCTGCTGTTTTTCAAATTGCTCTATGGAAAACATGCTTTTGCTACATCCAGCTTGTCCCTGTGATTGTACACTTCACTCTGGTGACTCTTCTTAACCCTCAGAGTGTACACTGTCTGATGCTCTGAATAAATTACCCGAGGCTTTAGTCCCTCTCATTTTTAGTTCACTTTCTCCCAGGTTCACACTGCCAGCTAGAGTGATAAACAAGGTAGTAGTTAAGATCTACTTCCATCGAGTCCTATTTATGATGTCCAGACATGTGTAGTAATCTGAAGAGCCACTTTCACAGGCATGTTTACTGTGATGAGTTCTGATTCAAAACACTCTGTCGGTCATATGGAGGAGGGTGATCTATTGGGAGAAAGCAGATAGGGACTATAAATAAAAAGAGGACTAGGACCTTCCTATTCCAAACAGTGATAAATACTCACCTACCCTCAATGCTGGAGACCACCTGGGGCTTCACGAATGCAAATGCTCCAGCACTATACCCTACTCCACTTTTCTGTGGAGTTGACTGTAATCCTGGGTACTGCTCACGGATGCTGGCTTAGGGTTCCATAGACTCTACTGAGCAGTCTTCTATACCAACGTTTTGTTATGATGACTACACACACTACAGTGGATGCAAAATTTTCTAGCATAGTTCCTGGTACAGTAGTCTGGTCCAAATGCAAGACACCACGGGTATGTTAAGTAATAGGAAACAAAGACAAACTATGCCTGGCTTATTAGGGCCATCACATGTATATTAATAAGCCTACCTGCTACAAATAAAATTGAACACCGTTTTATTCCCACATACTCCCTCACTTCCATTTCTACTTGAATCTTGCCCGTATCCATTAACTTCCTTTAAAAGCTTGAACTGTTTAGTTGCCAACGGAAACAAGTCATGGTCCAAGCGGATGCCGATTTTTTGGGGGTGGGGGTCGGGGGTGGGTGATGCTTCAGTATGTGAGGTATTAAAGAGGTTGTGATTTCCCCACGAGCTTGCTCTTCCTAGCCCATTTTCTGTCTCCTCCAAAGTCTCCGGGTACCATCACTCATTTCCTCCCTGCATAGCTGTGCCCAGTGCCTCTGTTAAACTGGTGATGGATGTTCCGGCCAATCAGTCACTGAACTTCTATGAGGGAAGGTTGGCAGGCAATAACCAGCCTCTTCCTCCTCGGGCCCTTCTGCCCTTAGCATCGAGCTACCATCAAGGAGAAAGCGGACAGCGGTTACTTGAGCTGTCCATACTGAGAAGGTGGTCCATCCAGAAGGACGTGGAGAGGGAGGGGAGAAGCCTAAAGGGGGTGGAGAAAGGGGAGGAGACTAAATGGGGAGGAGCCTAAGGGCGGGGAGGAGCAGGGGGAGGATGGAGAGGAGCGGGAGGCGGGCGGGGCAGAGGGTGGAGCCTAAGGGCGGAGAGTTGCTGCGGGCCACTGTCCAGGTGCACTCACTCCATCATGGCTTCGGCCTCTTTCGGCCAGGGAGCCGGGTTGTTGCGTTTTCTGCGGCTGGTTGGGCAGCTCAAGGTGAGCGAGAGGGCGCGGCCTGGCCGGGAGGTGGCGATTCGGGCTCAGGTTCCGGCCCCACGCCGTCTCCCTTCGCTCAGCTGGCGGTGTGCAGCCTGGGTGTGCCGAGAAGGAGCTGGCGGGGACCAAGGCGATGGCTGGGCCTGGGACCCGCGACCTGTGCACGTCCCGGGCCCGGCGCCGCCAGCTCCGGCCCCGGCCCCCACTCCCCAGGCCGTGGGCACTGCAGCCCAGCTTCAGCGGAAGGCAGGGAGTCCTGCACATGAGCAGTGGAGAGACCTTCCCCTGTCGCTGGGACTTCCGGAAATGACCGTTTCTGTGACTCAGTTTCAGCACGCACCAGCCCTCACCTGGCAGAGGTTGTGCAGAGTCCCCACAGTCACACACATCACCGGTTCCCAGAAACTGTGACTACTGTTGGTGAGATTCTTTAGAAGCATTGAACTCCGCGCGGACTCACATGATCCCATCATGTTCTGAATAAGAGCGGGACAGAAATTCCGCTAGTCCTTCTGTGTCAGAATGGGGTACCCTGTCACATGTTCATGAACAAAACTTTCCACTGTTTTCTTCTTGTGTGAAATGGGCTTTTGGATAGCAAAACCACTACTCTTGCAGGTCAGAAAAACGCAGGGCTTTGTGTCTTTCCTAACTACAAAGGACTGTTTTTGAGGAGAGCTTGGTAGCACAGGCTGGCAGCCTGGAACTCGGGTCTCCACCTATTGAATGATTGGGTTCCAGCTACGCATCACCAGGCTTACTACCAGTTTTGCTTTTATTTCTAAGAACTTTGTATTTGTCCCGTAGTGATGACTATTGGACTTTACTTGCGAATTGCATTTTGCTCACTCGCTCATTTGATCCCAGAGGTGGGTCACTATAGTTAGTTAAATAAAGCATTAAAAAAAAATAGGTTTGAAACCAGGCCTTGGTGACTCTGTAGCTATCCCCTGGCATTGTTTTGATGAACACCTGTTGGTTTGTGAGGTTGTTTCCAGAGGTGGTATCTGTTTAATTCCTTATCTTCTTTATTAGAGAGTCCCGCGGACAGGCTGGGTATACAGAAATGTGGAAAAGCCAGAGAGTGTGTCAGATCACATGTACCGGATGGCAGTTATGGCTATGGTGACCAGAGATGACCACCTTAACAAGGATCGGTAAGTTATTTGAACAGGGATGCTTGTGAAGGTCTCTGGACTCTGTGAGGGTTTCTTCAGTTGTAAACTACAGTAAGCTTTCTGTTGCTAGAGAGTGTGTGTGTTGGTCTCAGAGGAAACAAGTGAGAAGTTAGGGCCTTGAAGGTATGTGTACAATTCCATCTTTGAATTAGTGTTTATTTTGCTTTTATGAATAGTGGCAGCCATTTGTGAGGCCATGCTGTTGAGGTTTCATGGCAAAAAAGTATATAGATGCTATAGAGAGGCACCCCCTTTAGTTAATCAGCAAGCCTTTAAAGTGATTGAGAACCACAAGGCAAGGGCTTACATAGAAGACAACAAATGAATTGCTCAGGCCCCACGTGGCTTGCATAAAATTCACAGAATAATTAGGGTAGGAAGTTAGCCAGTCTTTTTAGTGGTAGGGGATATGGCCTGCTCTCATTTGGTCTTCGTGGTTGAGATGGTGGCTGAGTTGAGTTCTGACAGGTTGGCACAGGTCGAAGTAGTGGAGGGCATTCCAATCAGAGAAGCCAGAATCAAGATCCCAGGGGGTGGGGAGCGGGGCACAAAGTACTTTGGAAAAACAGAAGAAAGTCAGGTTGGCTACAGCAAAGTGTTCCTGGGGAGCAGAGGGAGTCCTGTTGCTCTGCAGATGGTGTGGAGCATAGGGGATTAGGGGCAGGAAAAAAAAAAGCACAAAACAAAAGAAGTCAGTTAGATATGAACTCAGTCTGACGTTTGAACTGGGCTAGAAAGAAACTGGAGACGGGAAACCTAGGAGGGTTCGAAGCCTCTTGCTGATTGATGGCACCTACCTTGTTATTTGTCGCTGTCATTCTGATGGATATTACCGTAGACTAATACCCAAAGCCACGTGTTAAATGACCAATATGGAGCAGGAACATGATTTATCAAATGTTAATTTTCATATCTCCCTCATGAAGTACTTTTCCATGCCCTTTTAGTTATGCTGGGCATCAAGCTCAGGGCCTTGTGAATGGTAGGCTGGTACTTCCTGTTTCCCATTTTACATGATAAAAACGAAGGGTGGCAAAGGGAAACATTTAAATTAAGTAAGTTAATTTGGTAAACTTCCTGTAGGTTGGCAGCCAAAATTCAAAGCCTTTTCTGTTCAGATGCATCCAACACCCTATATATAGATCATTTTGGCACTAGGACATTGGAGGAAATGATTGATTCTTAATTTTGTATAAGTAAACATCTCCTGCCTTTGTAATTTGAAGTTAGGAACTTCTTAAAGTGAGAAATATGAAATCAACCGTTAAAAAAATTTAGTTTGCACTATACGCTCAAGTATTGTGTTAGATATTCACAAGCAATTTTGATTCAGAATTAGTGTAGGCTGGTGGAATATAATTACTTTAGAAAATATTGTATTAAAATATTCTATGAGTGGGGAAGAAAGAAAAAACACATTATTAAGTTTAAAAATAATGTAGAAAAGAAACTTGTAGTGAATGAAATTTTGTGTAACTATTCA
Source organism: Mesocricetus auratus (assembly GCF_017639785.1). NCBI lineage: Eukaryota > Metazoa > Chordata > Mammalia > Rodentia > Cricetidae > Mesocricetus > Mesocricetus auratus. Next base: position 16,759,714 of record NW_024429199.1, on the reverse strand, counting down.
ACATTTCTTACCCGGTCAGATGTATACGCCTAGCCCTGGTTCACGATATGGCAGAGTGCATCGTTGGGGACATAGCACCAGCAGATAACATCCCCAAAGAAGAAAAGCACAGGCGAGAAGAGGTTGGTGCCGATCACTGACTCTACAAAAGGCCATGAGAAAAACCTGTTGCTAAAGTGAAGAGAATTCACTAGTCGGTCTCAGGAGAGGAAAGGTCAGAGAGGGTGTGCTTAGACTTTAGAGCGATGAAGCTCATCCAATGATAGACAACCAGCTGAGTCTGTGTAGAGTTTGGTACCTTAGAGATTAGATTTGATGGGAATCATGAGGAAAGGTCTTCAAGAGTGTCCCAAGTGTTACCCACACTATCTGTTTTTAGGATGGAACAGTCATCTCTGAGCAAGGGTGTCTTGGCCAGGAAATTGGTTTTAACTTATTCTCAGCATTGTTTTTTTTTTTTTTAATAAGAATAGGGCTACATCCCTGTTCCAGCCTTGTTCAACACAGCAACAGATAGTTATGTTAGTGTGCATAGCTGGATGGCATGGCCTTCATTAGAATAATAGAAATACCTGGGATTTAAGGCAGGTTTTGGAAATTATCTCACACTCCCAACCCACCCACTTAAACTATTTGGGGAGAAATTCTCTAAATCACAAATATATTTAGAATTATAGTTACTATTTAGTAAAATTTAAGTTTGTCCTTTAGAGGCTAGAAATTTAAAAAGTAAAAGAAAGCTTTTGCATTCATAAGTAGCATTGATAAGATACTAAATCAGTGTCAGTGAACGGAAGCTCCAAACTCAGAGCGCAGGGCTAAAAGGAGACATTTTTGAGACCGAGGCAGATAAACCCAGGAAAGATGACCCCCTTCATCCCTTCCTCTCCTACCCCTTGCTCTTTCATCTTTTAAAGCTGGTACCCAGTGCTACCAGAACTGTGAACGACTATTCCTATAGGCCTTTGAGATTGGTGCTAAGTTACTTAGTGAGGAAGCCTTTACTGAGAGGGTTTAATAGAGAAGGTAGGCTTAAATAGTTGTTTTCTGAGCTGATGGAGACTAGAGTTAAGCAACCAATAGGGCTTTTGCCCATCTAGAAGCAAGAAGATTCCGTAAAAAAAGTGGAGCTAATCTAAGTTCCAACCCACACTAAAATATGGACCCCTTGGGCATAGTATAAGGCTGTTTCATCATCCCTCTTCTTCCCAAAGGGCAGGTCCAAAATATAGCCTGCATATCATGACAGAAGGAGCTATTTCTCAGTATAAGTTGTGAAAAAGAATTCTTAGGTTGCTTAACAGAATGCATTCAGAAGGAAAGCGTGCTGCTGAAATCCCGTATCATAGAAAGGAACTGGTACCTGAACCAGAGGATAATGGGTAATGAAATGTCCCCTGGTTTAAGAGGACGGAGAAAACACTCCTCAGTCATGAAGCTGGCTGGAGGATGTTGGTTTCATTGCTGCATAAATACGGACATTAGAGTGAAAAGCCATGCTGAAGATTAGCATGGCCTTAGACTGAGGAGCAGAGAAGAGATACACTGTCCCTCTGGAAGTAATGAGGATTTTCCCCACATTAGAGCATGCCAGACTCTGTCGCCCAAGGGAGGATGGCAAGGGGCTGCTGTCTCCTGGTGTGCCACATTCTGGTTAGGAAAAAAGCCTTTCTGGCCCCCGTTGTCCTTGCTGCTGCCCACTCCTGTTGATTCACAGAGGAGTAAATGTCAGAGGCAGAAGGACCAGGGACACGTCTTCAGGAACATCAAGTTCTTGGCCGAGAAACCCGAGCCGTGGAGAGAGCTGGTGCACCCTTAGGTCTCCCTGCTGCTGATCTGGATTTGGGCACAGGAAGGTTGGGATTCCTTATACAGATGGTGTTTATGAACAGGATTTGGCTCTCTGAGCTATGCATTAAGATAATTAAATGAAGGCTTCTTGGCCTCAGGAGAACTGTGCATAATGTGAACCAAAAGCATCATTTGCCCAGAAATTTCTTGACTGGCTGGCCAGGATTTAAGCCAAAGGAGAGGTGCGGGGGACTACTTGGTGAACTGCAGGATGACTGTTTTAGAGGATATTCAGTATCAGGGTGAAAGGCAGAGTGAGAACTTAGAAGACACAACTTGGGAAGGGGGCCAAAAGCAATGCCTGTAGTCTAACCCCCTTCTTCTACCATGATAACATGGACCTTTCATTATACATAACCCAAGCTCGCCAGTGTTGGAACATGGCCCATGAGGATTAAGGGGCTGGACTTAGAAGCTGGATGTAGCAGTGACCAGCTATACTATTGTTCCATGGAGTGCACAGTCATGTTATGCCCAAATCTGGGAGGGGCAAAGTGCCTAAAGAACTAGGTGACAAGAGAAGAGTGGACCTTTACTATGGGAATATTTTGGAAGGTAGGGAAAGTGAAAAATCAAAGTGAATGTTTATAGAGGACTCAGGCTGAGCTATAAGGACTGGGTGTGTACGTTGAGACCATACAACCCTCTGAGAAAGGTACCATCTTGCAAATGAGAAAACTGCAAGACGGAAGGGCTAAATGGCCTAGTCAGGGATGCTCAGTTAGTAAAGGCCAAGCCAAGGGTTAAGACCAATCAATCTGGATCTAGAATCTGAGGGAGCCACTGGTCGTTGTCCTGCCGTTTCGACACTATGTGTGACCATCAGAGGATAGGACAGTGCCTTCAGATGTCATAAGGTCATAAGGAGGACAGTGTTCAGCAGTGCATCCTGGGAATCCGTGAACCTCAAAAACTTTCTGTATGATGCCTTTAAATTTTTGCAATAATGAAAATAATAGGAAGTGAATATAATACTAAAACAAACCTGTAAAGGCCAGCTTAGAATAAGTAGAATACTGGGAGTTATTCTAACGAATCTGAGTCCCTTGTTTGGCTTTTGTAGACTACATATTGACTGGATGAAGGTGAATGTAACGAAATTAATGATTTCATATTTTAGGAGGCTATGAAGCAGATAACCCAGCTGCTACCAGAGGACCTTGGAAAGGAGCTATATGAACTCTGGGAAGTAAGTACATACTGGGTTGGTATATGCTGAATTGTAGGGCTTATCCATGCTTCAGTTTCGTAGGTTGTGTTAATAGCCTCTGCCTAATTTACTGCTGTTCTGTGTCTCAGCTGCTGCAGAAGCGCCTCTGTGCTGAGAGAAACTTTTCTTTGTCATTGCCTCTACTTCTCTTAACACCATAGTGCCTGCCTGGCACAGCTCTTGGTGCACAGTGCTTGTATTTCTGGCTGCTTTGCCCATAGCTATGTACCCAGACATAATTCTTTTATGTGTTTGCATTCAAACGTGTTCTCGTGTTGTGCATTTGTGTGTGAGTGCATGCGTGAGTGTGGAGGCCAGAGGTCAACCTTGCTTGTAATTCCTTAGGTGTCCTCCACCTTGGTTTTGAGACAGGGTCTCTCACTAGCCACTGAACTCCAGGGGTTCATGTCTCCCTGCTCTCTTTACTCTGGGATTACAAGCATGTGCTCCCTGGCTACCTTGTTCATCTGGGTTCAGGAGTTGAACTTGGGTCCTCTTGCTTGCAAGACAAGCGCTTTACTGACTGAGCCATCTACGCAGCCCCCATTTCTAACTCTTAAAACGTGTGAATGACACTCTTAAAACAAAGCAAATGACAACTGAGGGATGACAGCTGATGTTGGTTTAGGAAATTGGTACCTAGAGAACTTAGGGTAATACTAGCTGCATAGAAAATGCCAGCTGGTGGATATTTGAAGCGTGGTCACCACAGCTGTTCATCGTCATAAACACCTGCCAGCCCAGAGGTTTAAGGGGTTAGACATTCCCGGATTATAATTGGCCTTTCACCATAAAAGTGAAATTATGTTATGTTTGTGTCTGAAAGCACCGTAGGGAGCTGTGATTGTAGCTACACTGGGTTGTGAGAACATCAGAGAGGAGCAGCCACCACCACCTGCATTACGTTTTAGAGACTTAACGTGGAGCCAGCATTCCGTGCTAAATGCCTAACTGCCCGTCTGGGAGTTTCTTCTGCCTGAAGTTTTCTCCCAGTATCGTCAGATGTCAGTCAATTGGAGACGCAGTCGTGTTCACACATCATCTGTTTCAGAGTAGAGCAATGTGAGGCTCCACCAGGAGATCAGAGAAAGGAATCTATGAAAGGCAGACTTCAGGGATAGCACATCCTCCCTCAGAGCCAGCATTTAGGACTGTCCTCCCCTTCCCTACTCTCAGGACCTAGGGCTGGGAAACCGCAGCCTGAGTCATTTGGTGTTTTGTCTTTCCCAGTCACACCTGCAGGTGGCAGAGTGCTATGTGGGACCCCCTCCTGCCTTAGTGCCACACCCCTGCACTCAGGCACTCCCCTGTCTACCCTGGCTGTCCTTTGCTCCCTTCAAACACCTCTCTCTTCGCCTTATAGCAGATCCACTTTTCTGTCTTTGTGTGTGTGTGTGTGTGTGTGTGTGTGTGTGTGTGTGTGTGTGTGTGTTTACTTAGGAAAGTAGAGGCTGTATATAGGTGGGACTTGTTTTTTAGCTTCGTATGAGTTTGTGCATATGTGTTCCTGTGACATTGTTTGAAGCAGGTGCCCTCGTTTGCCAGTTTTCTACTTCCCTTCATGACTAAGCAGGTAAAGACTCTCCAACTCTGTTCTTTGAGGCTCACTACGCTTGCTGAAGTCACAAAAGTTTCTGTGTGGCATCCTCCAGCAAGTCCTCTTTTGCCTGTGTGCCATCTGGCACTTGGTGACTTGGTGACTTAGTGGCATGAGGTGAATTCTCTACTGAGTCTCATCGCTCAAGTCTCTGGTACTTTCTTTCTTGGTTCCCTCCTTCCTTTCCTCCCTCCCTCTCTCCCATGTGTTAGCAGCGGTGTATGTGTACCTGTATACATGTACAGAGGCCAGGGAGGATACTGTGTGTCCTGCTCTTTCGCTCTCCACATTATTCCCGTGAGACAGGGTCTCTCACTGACCTGGAGGTGAACAGGTAGCCAGTAGGCTCCAGACTTCCTCCTGTCTCCATTCCCTAAGCACTGGGGTTCCAGATGTGGTGTACCCGGGTGCAGCCATGACAGGTTTTCGATGTGGGTTTTGGGGTTCACGTTCAGATCTTCCTGTGTGAGCATAAACACTCTTGTCCCCTGAGCCATCTCCCCAGCCTCCATGCCTGGTTTTCTCTGTGCCCTTCTGGCTGTCTCTTTGGGGTTTCTGCAAATGTTCCTCTTCGTTGGCCCGTCTTCAGACCCCTGTGTCCCACTCATAGCGCTAGGTGCATGGACTCCTCTCCTCTCTGCAGCCCCGAGGGCTTCACTGCTGCTGACTCCTCCCTACAGCTCAGGAAAAGTCCTTCCCTTAAGCACTGTACTCAAGAACTAGAGCCCCAAACGCAGGCCCAATGCATATGCACAGGACACCCAGCTTCTAAAGCCCATGTCCATGCTCATTCTGTTTTTGTCCTTTTTTCCTTTTAACAAAATCTTAGTGTGTGTGTGTGTGTGTGTGTGTGTGTGTGTGTGTGTGTGTGTGAAAATAAATCATGCAAAGCAAAACCAATGGAGAGCATAATTAGTTGCTGGAAGGGGAGTGTCGCTGTAACTTCCACCCAGATTCATGCTTGGAACTTGGTTCTTCACCCTAGAAAACTGTCTGTGCCTCATCCGAACGATGTATCCTCTCTGCACACTGCCCCTGCCCTCTGTGATAACCACTACCCTGATTGTCATAGAAATAGTTTGGATCCCGTCTTCATCTTATCATTCATCCTTGGATGTTGTACTTTTTAATCTTGTGAATATTTTTCAAACTTCATTTGTCTTTCAGATCTCCTTAATTCTATAGTACCTCCCTTCATCCCTTTTTCTTTCAAGTTATCTGTTGAGAATTCTAAACTATTTGGCCAATAATGGTGTCTGGAAAGCCTGGGTTTGCCGGTTGCATCCTCATTATTGCAGCCTCCTATTATTTGATACAGGTTGGCAGCTAATCAGACTCAGGCTGGATCCTTCTGACAACACTGTAGGTGGGTGTTGTGATCATTCAAAAGGTACATGGAGTCATGTGAGGAGAATTCTGCGAGCTTGTGAGAAAACTCCAAGAAAATAAGACCTGAGTTGTGTGACCTCAGTTTCTGCAAAACACAGAACTGTTCTTGGAATTTGTGATAGAAGGAGTGAGCTTACTTCAGATTATTCATTACAACCTGTTATTGTTATGTGTTTCTAGCCTCCATGAACCAACCTGGTTTTGCCGCATGTGGCCTGTCCTTGTGATTGTATACTCTACTTAGGTGACTCTTCTTGTAACCCTCAGAGTATAAATTATCCGAGACTAGAATTGGCTACTGCATAAGACTTTGGCCTGCCTCATTTATAGCCTCCATCTCCAAGGTCCTACTGCCTCCAGAGCAGTGACAATATATAATAATTGCTTCATCTTCATGCTTGTATCCTCTAAAGCTTGGAGGTTGCAGGAAGGTAGTGTTCTAATGTGTTTTATTTTGTAGCTTCTATATTTCTGTGCTTTCCCTCACCGACTCTTTGGTTGCAGTTCTTACAGGAAAGGTGAGAAAATGTGACTGAATGTGATGACTTCCATGACAGCAGGAATGACCTCATATCAACCTCAAACCTAGCACCTACCACCCAGACTGCTGACTCTAGTCCTTATGCCAACTTCTGGACACGTTGCTTGTTTGAGTCTTGTCTGTAGGTTATTCTTCGGAAGGGTTCCTAGAGCAGTGTTCCCTCACTACTTGCATGGGACTCGGCTTCTGGATATAGCTCACAGTTTCTTTTCTTGAATATATTTAGGTATATTTCTCTCACTTTCTTCTAACATAAAACATGATTCAAAGTCGAATCATCATTTTTCATTCTATGCCAGACTCTTAATTCTTAGAGAGGAGTCTGAAGAACTTCTTTTCTGTCTGGTAATTTTTATTAGAATGTATTTTTGTGTTGATCATCCTGAGTTCATTTCCTTAGGTAGTTAGTCTGTGCTTTCAACACACTTTCGGGGAAGAAACCATAATTGCAAAGTTTTATTATTGATGTCTATTTTGTCTTTTTTTTTCTCTTGTACTACTTCTATACGATTCTGCTAGTTCTTTTTTGCCCCCTGTCAACATTCATCAGTTTTTCCGGAACCCTTTGTATCTTAATTTTTAAAACGTTCACTTTTAAACTCCACTTTTGTTTGTGTTTCTCTCAGGCACACTTATCAGGCTCCATTGCTCCTGGATCCCTCATCACTTAGATTTCTTTCTAAAATAACTTTTTTCTCTAGTTTTTTTTCTAGGTTTTTCTGTAATGTTACTCTGTGTGTGTGTGTGTGTGTGTGTGTGTGTGTGTGTGTGTGTGTGTGTGTGTGTGTGTAGGTTTGATCTACTTTTAAATCTGAGAATGTCTTTCTGATATGAATGTGAGGTGTTACTTTCCTTCCTGTGCAGCCATCTAAGTCTACGTGGCATCTGATCAGTGTGCTTTTCTGTTGCTCCTCTTAGTTTGAAATGGTATTTCCTGAACTGATGGAAGGAAACTCAGTTCAGATCTCCTTCCCCAGGGTAATTGTTGCTGTTGGTGGTGGGGTGTGTGTTTTTGTGTAATGTGAGGGAAATATGGAGACTTGTTTTAGGGACTTTACAACTGTGTTTCCCTTTCCCATTCTTACCCGGGTCTTTTGTTATCTTGTTAAACTTTGTACACTCAGTTTTGATTCTTTTGCTCACATGGGTCCCTGTCCTGGTAGGATGACCCAAAGGTCAGACTTTAGGGTTGGACTGTTCTTGTATAAGTTCCTAATGCTCATCTGCTATTGAGGTGCACAGAATCTTTTTTTTTAATTATTTTAATTTTAAATAGCTTGTTTTACATGCTAATCCCAGTTCCCTCGCCCTCCCCTCCTCCCACACTCCCCTTCCCCCCCATCCTCCCACCCTATTGCCAAATCCTTCCACATAGGGGATATCTAGAGTCTGTCATTTCACTCAGGGCAGGGTCCAGGCACTCCCCCTAAGAGTCCAGGCTGAGAGAGCATCCCTCTTAGTGTTATGGACACACGATGTCTGTTTGTATGCCAGGGATAAACACTGATCCACTGCCCAGGGCCCCATAGGTTGCCCAGGCCTCCTCCCTGACTCTCACATTCTCGATCAGTCCCATGCTGGCCTCCCAGCTGTCGGTCTGGGGTCCAAGAGCTCTCCCCTGTTCAGATCAGCTGTCTCTGCTGGTTTTGCCAGCCCATTCTTTGGGGGTGCACAGAATCTTGCCCGGTGTCTGTCTGCAAACTTAAGGCTTATGGTGGCCTGTTTGAGGCCCTATTCTACTGCCGTGCTTTCTTCAGATAGCTGCTGGTCCCATGCATGGCTCGTGGATGCAGGTGGGCTGTCTCACTTACATACAGTTTTATTTTATTTATTTCACTTCATCATTAACATTTCTCAAATCCTCCCACGTTTTCCTGTCCTTGCTGCTACGACCGTAGGCCAAACTATCATGTTTTTGCTGGTGCTACACAGTCTTGGAACCTGATTCCCCTGCTTCTAGTTTAGCTGCTATGCATACTGCATTTTAGAGTGATCTTTTTGGACATCGAACATGAGCCCTCCTTGTTGCCCATGATGCACAATAGGCTGAGATTCCATACGGGAAACCCAGGTCCTCTAGGCACAGACCCTTGTTTCCATCTGCAGCCTTTTCTCTTTCCTCCTCTATCCTGTCACTCTCAGGTGATGTTAGAAACCACTCTCAGTAATTCTTTGAAGGTCAGGATACTTCGCACGCTGGGAACTTGGTCTATAGTGTTCTTTGTCCAACCCTGACTTTTAAAAAAGCATATTACGTTTATTATTGTCCACGTGCATGTGTGCACACACATGCATGACATAGCACATGTGTGAAGGTCAGAGAACAGCCTAAGGTTGTTGGTTCATTCTGTCTACCGTTTGTGTTCCAGTGATCACATTCAGGTCATCAGGCTTGGTGGCAAGCACCTTTACCTGCTAACTACCGAGGCATCTCAATGACCGCATGCTTTTTACTGAAAGATAAAATTGGAGAATACCTTTACAATGAATTATTTAAGGGACAAATCTAACAAATTGCACACCTTTTAAGATATTCTGTAAGTTCATTAGGGCTCTCTGTACAATCAGTTGCATTAGCTTGCTTTCTGTTTTTGTGATAAACACCCAAGCAAAAGCAACTCGGGGAAGACAGGGTTGATTTGGCTCACAGGTTGCAGTAATAGTTCATCACTGAGGGAAGTCAGGTTAATAACTGAAGCGAGGGCAGGGGCAGGAACCCAGAGGAGCACTCTCACTGACTTGCTTGGTCTGGTTCTTCTGCATCCCAGGACCGTCTGCCCAGGGATGGCACCACCCTCAGTGGGACTGAGCCCTCTCAGTCAGTCATTAATAAAGAAAATGCTCCCACAAACATGCCCACGGCCCATTCTGATGTAGTCAATTCAATCCAGAGTCCGTCTTCTCAGGTGGCCCTAGCTTTGTGTCAAGCTGACAAAGACTGACCAGCACAACAATATACTGTATTTCTCGCCACTCCTAGAAATTTTTTTCTTACTATGAGCAGAAAAGAAATTCTGGATTGGTGTGCTTGGCGTATTCAGTTTCCTTTGGCTAAATAGTGAACTTGAATTTATTTAATATAACTATAGATAACTATGAATGTGAATGAACACTTAAATAAAATGTAGGGTTTTTTAAGTGCTTTTGAGATAAAGCAAGATATCCTAACTTCATGTTTAAATGATTCACCTGTGTAAAATTCAGCTCTTACCTAATTCAAATGGCCGCCTTTATAAGAATAAGGCTTCAAATACAACCTAAGAAACCTTTCAATGTTTTGTATCGTGTCTCACTGCCAAGAAAGCATGACGGGACTATTATCTGAACACATCTGGGTGGAATTACAAGTGAGGATTCTTGAGAAACCTTTTGGGAATACTTTGCTCTTAATAGAAAAATGGTCCTGTGCATCGTTAGTTGAAACTTGTGGCAGGTGATGTATTCTGCTCTGAGAAGAAAGCCCCCCTGGAACTCCGTTTCACTCAGGAGGGTGGGGGGGAGGGCAGGCAGGCAGACTAAAAGCAAGTATAGAAGGGTATGCATGCAGTCTCAAGTCCTCGGAGGCAGAGACAAGCAGATCCCTGGGTCTCAATGGCCTTCTAGTCTACACAGCAAACCACAGGCTGATGAGAGATCCTGTCTTGTCTGAAACAAATGGACATCTGCACACAGATGGACATACACACACATACATTTTTTTCAAGAATGTTGATGTTGAAACCAAGATAGGAAGAGAAGAATTTGGAAGTGTCTCAAATGTGTTCATCCTAGAGACTTCCAGTACATTGGAAGGCATCTGTGGAGTGTTTATCTTGCATGGGGTCCTAGTGCTAAACTGTACCCTGAAGTCAGGTGTCTCTAATTATCTGTACACAGTGGAGAAATGCAGTTGGCACTGAATATTCATTTCCTACACTGTAACTCTGACTCCACATACCCAAATAGGAAATTCCCTAGAATCCCCAATGAGGCAGCTTAATAATACCCTTTACATGTCCCTTTCCTTAGGAGTATGAGACCCAGTCTAGTGCAGAAGCCAGATTCGTGAAGCAGCTGGACCAGTGTGAAATGATCCTTCAGGCATCAGAATATGAAGACATGGAGAATAAACCCGGGAGGCTTCAAGACTTCTATGACTCCACAGCAGGTACTCATGGTCATAAGCATTGTTGCTTGCTTGGTTTAGTTAGGCTCAATCTTAGTGTGAGGACTGATGGTCCGTTATTGAGACCCATGCTGATTCCCTCCTCTGACCTTTCGTGTAGAACATCTGGAAAGAACATGGTAATGGTGGGATAGCTAGTTGAGATGCAATTGTCACTTAGGGACACTGCACTTTGACGCCCGAGTACCATGTTCACATTCTGCTTCTGTCACCTGCCAGCTGGTGGTCTCTATCGATGGCTCAGAGCCTATGCCTCATCTGAAAAATGGGAACCAAGATTCCTTTCTTAAGTCCACAATTGCTTTTCGGGGGGGATAATGCATATGGAAGGGCTCTGATCTCTTGATGTTCTAGAGTTGAAAGAGCGGGGTAGCAGTAGTGAATGACTTAAAGTGGGGCTTCCACACCCTCCCACCAGGGGCATGTCACCATCGTTATAGTACCTCATAGCACAGCCCTGAACTCATGAAGCGTGGGTTTGAGTCTTGCTTATGCCACGTATAACATAAAATCCTGACACTGTTGACCTAAAAAGTCCCAGGACCTGCTGGTACCTGTGTTTCTGGCATCCTTTCCTAATCTCCGTGAGAATTTATTGTTCCTTTTTGCTTAGTCTCCCCTTGGTCTTGGTTTGCTACAACCTGTAGTCTCCCTCTGGCCCTCTGCTCTTGTTAGCTTCAGTTATTGCAACAAAGCACCTGAGATGACCAACTTACAGCCAGGAAGGTTTACTTTGGCTCATAGTCTTAGTTTGTGACTGCTTGTCCCCATTGCTCTGGATGGTGGCACGTCAAGGTTGGGAATATGCTGGAGTACAGCTGTTCATCTTCTCCTTCATGGACTCACCCTTGTAACTCCCCCCCTTGGAGGCTCTGCCCCTTCTGTACGTATTGTCTGAATCTCTCTTCACAGTATGATAGCAGCAGGACCAAGTGCTTATAACAGAAGCCACCAAGCTTGGCATGTTTCCTAGCTGGCATTTTACTTTCATGGATTGCTGGCCCATGTTTTCAGTGACAGTTGGGTTCCAAGTAGCATATTTCACCATAGTTTAAAATATAGGCCATGTCTGTGCCATCTTTGCACTTCTCAGTTAGTTATCTTCCTTTGTAATAAAATAGAAAGGGAAATATAAGCAGAATAAAAGAAATGAGTGAAGAGTTGTCTAGTTCAAAGCCTTTGTCTTGCTGAGAGAGCAGCTTAAGCCCAGAAAGACTGTGACTTGCAACAGCCGAACTGAAGTTAAGATTCACTGCAATTGCGCTTCAGATCACGGCTTCCATAAAAGTTAGTAAGGGGGGTTGGGGAACTGGGATTGACATGTGAAGCAAACCTGTTTCTAACTTACATATAAATAAATAAATAAAGTTAGTAAGTCGATAAGATGTGACCCGTTGTAGATATGGCTTCTTCTTATCCCGGTGACAGATGTGTAGGGAAAGGACTCACTCCTAGGTGCATGTGTGTGAGAACAAAGATGAAGACAGAGCTAGCCAGCCGGGTACAGGGAAGGGTTGGAGGAAAGAAAGGGAAGGGGAAGTGATATAATTATATTTTCATTTAAAAAATTAAAAACGATTGGTTAACAAAGGTTTCATCAAAGAAGCATGAGGAAACATGTAAACTGTCTATTACAATTAAAAATTTTATTACATTTATATATTTGATAGCAGATGGGGCATGCCATAGCACATGTGTGGCAGTTAAAGGACATCTTATGGGAGCTGGCTCTCCCCTTCTGCCGCGTGGGTTCAGAAGTAGATCTCAGGTTGACACACTTGGCGACAAGCCTCTTGACCTGCTGAGTCATTACACCAGCTGCATTAGAGCAGTTTTGAAGGGGACCTCAGGCTCTAGCTTTGGTTTGTTTTTTTTTTTTTTCTCTAATTCACATCACAGCTCTGTGATCTTTTTCCGTCCTGGCTTTCTGAGCCCTTGTGCTTTGGGGAGCAGGAAAGTCCATGACTGGGGGTTGGGGGTGTAGCTGACAAATGGAGGGTAGGAGATGAAGCTTGAGAAATGGCTTTGGGACCAAGGTTCTGAGGGCCTCCTGTCAGTGAAGGATACTGACGTGTTAGCTGGCCACCTATATTAGGTGTCTATCACGGTGTATAATAGATGAGGGTGTGGCTACTGCCCAGAGCAAAGTCCTTGGGAGGGTTGAGGAGCAGGGACAACGGCAGACATCAGTTACTTGAGATGTTAACCAGAGGGACATTTATATTCTTTATACCCTGTGCTTCCTCAAACTCTTCCTTCCTTCCTTCCTTCCTTCCTTCCTTCCTTCCTTTCTTTCTTTCTCTCTTTCCCTTCCTTCCTTTCTTTCTCTCTTTTTCTTCCTTCCATTTTCTTTCTCTCTTTCCCTTCCTTCCCTTTCTTTCTTACTTTCTTTCTCTCCCTCCCTCCCTCCCTCCCTCCCTTCCTTCCTCCCTCCCTCCCTTCCTTCCTTTCTTTTTTAATTTCCACACTGGAACTCTGCTGTGTAGACCATGCTGAACTCTTAGATCCTCTGCCTCCAAAGTGCTGGTGTTAAAAGCGTGCACCAGCACCATCCAGCAGGTCATTTTCTATGTAGGTCCTGGATCCCCTTACTTCATTTCAGTTTTGGAAGAAAAAGATGGGACTTCCCTGTGGGTTCCCACTCCCAAGCTTCCCCTGTAATCTCTGGGAGATGCACTCAGGGGCTGCCTGGTGCTGCTTCCTCCAGTCCTGCCTTACTGATAATTCTCTGCCTGATTCTCATCCTGCACCCTGGCTAAAGTGGATCGTTAAACCTTTGCAGGGTTCCAGGATCTCTGGCTTCGAGGTATGGCCAAGCTCACAGAAGAGAGCCCCTGATAGCCATGGGGGCAAACTGAAGAAATGAATGTCTTCTCTTGTCAATCTAGAAATGTCTTTTTCCCCCCAGGAAAATTCAGTCACCCGGAGATAGTCCAGCTTGTTTGTGAACTGGAGGCAGAGAGAAATGCCAGCATAGCTACAGCCTCTGCAGAGCCGGGCTCCTGAGCACAGGCGCCTTGCTGTCCTGCTCTACTACTTTCTTCTCTGCTTCGTGGGAATGTGTTTTCTAATGTTGGTCTGAGGATTCCCCAAGATGAGAGTCTTATTTTCCACTGTCTGGACTTGAACAAGGAATGTGATATAATCCAGGCCCCAAAAGAAGCCAGCAAACCAGATGGGGTCAGGAAGATGCCATGGATGAAGACACAAGAGGAGACTGTTTATTTTGTGAATTAAATAAATATTTAGCACTCCAAACTTTGGCTTCTGTTTTGACTGGCCTCAATTGTCTTTCTCGGGCTTATTAGCCTGTATTTATTGGAAGGTAGAACATTTAATTATAATGACTTTTAGGGACAGATACTGCATTTTCGGGTGCAGCAGAGAGTTACTACTATACATGTTAGTCCTGTATCCTCACCGAGATGAGATGCTCTTTCTACAAAGTCAAATTCTGAGGCTAACTTCTGTTGCTGTTTGAGAGAAGGCTTCACTCTGGCTGGGCCAGGCCCCCCTAGGTCCTCTGGCTTCCCAAGTACTAGACCGTTGTAGGCATGTGGCACCACACCCAGCTTGAGCCAGGCATTTCATTTTAATGAGTGGTGCTTCGAGCCCCTGATTGTAGATTTCCAAGGCTGCTACTAGGTCTGTTCTCCTTCCCCGTGCATTACCATCTGAGGATGTAAATTGGGGCATGATATTTCCAGTGCCGTGTGTCCTCCCCTTTCTTTTTTCTTTATGATTTATTACCTTGGTTATAACAATTATGAATGGGTGATAAAGGGTATTGACTGGAGTCATTGCACCAAAAGTAGGTATCTGCCAACATCATGTTTCCCTTTTATTTCTTTTTGGTGGAAATAATAATCCCTCCCATATGTCTTTAGTTGTGTACTGCATTGAAAAGTACGGAAATGATGGACATCCATGCAAGCCTATCTGGTAATTCAGCATGAGCAAAGAGGCCTGTTTCTTTAATAGAAATATCACTTTCCAATGGAAGGACGCCTTTGAGACTGGTCTGGAACATTCTATGCAGCGTTTCTCTGGAAACTCTTTGCAGTATCCATGGATACCCTGTCTGCAGGGAGCAAGATACATGATCTCTGCAAAAGCAGCACATGTGTATGTATTACTGAGTTGAAGGTAAAAAATATGAAAACATTGTCTTTGAAGGTCTTATTGGTAGGAAAACAATTCTACCTATTAATATTTTAGAGCCTTTTCTGTTTATAGGTTTGGAAGTTTATACAAAATAACCCCAGGTACAGCTCAAGAATGTGTGAGCAGAGCCTTTTCACTTTGATTTTCAATGTTCTGTCCACTGCCATTTCTCATGAAGTTGGGGCAGTTTGGAGGTTTTAGAAACCTTTGCTGGCTCACACCATGTACACTGTTTACATCATTATTATCTCAGTTTAGCATTTTCCTACCAAGTGGTCAGTGAGTTCACAATGATACTTTACCTAACCTTTATTTCTGAAAAATAAATAAGTGTAATGGGACTATGACTAAACTCTTAATACACATATACACATACACACACACACACACACACACACACACACTGAAGCTCAAGAAGGAAAGATAACTGTTGAATCCATCAGCAATGTCTGCAAATATTGGAACATTTTTGCTTTTCCTTGGGAAATTCTTACTGCTTGCCCAGATTGGTCTTCTGAATAAGAAGTCCTGCAATTATGATGCAGAGTAAATAATTATTCTTGGGTTGAATTCAACAAAAAATAATTTTTGGTCTCTTGTTTTCCTTGTGCCTTGGCATTTTTTTTCCAGCTGTGACATCATTCTCTATGCCCTTGTGTTTAGAAAATGTCAGTTTGTCTCAAAGCCTGTGGGTGAGTGACTGCTCAAGTGAGTTGTAAAGAGATGGTCATTGGATTCAGTATTTTTATGTATATAATCTTACAGTTTAAAGGTGGGGAGCCATGGTCTTTATGGGGTACTTGCTGCTTGTGGTGGGTATGATACATGGGTCCAGGTTCAAGTGCTGGGAGCCTGGGTTGGATGCAGTATGGTTGTCTGGGATCAAATGATAGGAGCCTGGGTAAGATAGGGTATGTGTGTATCCTGGTTCATGTGCTGGGAGCCTGAGTTGGATATGGTGTGTATGTGGTGTGTGTGTGTGTGCGCGTGCATGTGCGCATGTGCGTGTGATCACGCCCATGTGTTGAGGTTCAGACTCTAGAAACCTTCATTGGATGTGGTTTGTATGTCCAGGCTCAGTTTCTAGAAACCTGGGTTTAATAAGATGTATGTCCAGGTTCCAGGGCTGGAAGCCTGGTTCTTAGTGTGTGACCTTTACGTTTGGGACTTAATGCAAAGTAAGTATGTCATGAGGGCATTGACCTTGAGTAGTATTAATGATGGTCTTGTGGAATGCGTTGTTTTTTGAGAAGTTATAAAAAAAAAACTGGCCCCGAGTCTCTCATTTCTTGGGTCACCATATAGTCACCATGTGGTCACCATGTGATAGCTTCTGCTGTCTTCCATGAGGCCATCTCAAGAGCCAAAGAAATATTCTTGAACATCCAAAATTAGGAGATAAAATATGCACATTTTCCTTGTGAAGAATTCAGCCCCAGCTATATTTCATCCACAATATAAAACATGGTAAGACATTTGTGATTAGTTTTGGTTTGACTTGATATAAACTAAACCCTCTACTATAGGAATTAAAGGACTAATGAAGGGTAGCGAGATAGCTCAGTGGGTAAAGGAGCCTGCTGCCAAGCCTGAAGACCTGAGTTCAATTCCTAGATCCTACGTGGTAGAGAGAACCAACTCCAATAAATGCCTCTGACCCCTATATGATAACATAGTACAGCATACGTGCCAACTCCCTCCCTCCCTCAGCCCTCACACACAGAATTTGTGGTGACTGAAATAAACTTTTTGTTTATGTATTCCTCCTTGTGCACTATGTTGATCTGGAATCATTTGATTTGTTAGCAAAAGGGTCTGTCGTTGTGAACAAAATCGTTAGCACTGGTGGAATACTTTGATGCATGTGTGTGAGCACAGCTGGGCCTCACTGAAACAGCAGGCTTCTAGATGCAGATGAGCTTGCACATGCAAATCCAGTAGAAACACGCCAATCCTAACTGAGAAGACTCATGAAGTAGGGAGCTCTTGAGGCTGGACTCCATCTCATCTCTCTGAGACAGCTCACCTACAAATGTCTGGGATGATTATTCTCATGCAAGTGCCATGACCTGCATGACAGTGTGCAAGGATGCTCATACCATGCACTGGAAAGTGTCACTCCGGGGTCAGAAGGAATAAGCAGCCTTCACTTAATAGAGTTGTTATAAATATGAGCATAGAGAAGTGTTTTGAGTCTGGGTCTCACGTAGTCTAAGTTGGCCACAAAACTCACAATGTAGGGCAAAGGTGACCTTGAATGACCCATCTTTCTGCCTCTACTTCCTGAGTTCTGAAGCGAATATAGTTTAGGAACAAAATTGATAAATTATTAAATGCTATGACCAGTGTACTAGAAACTTTGAGATATTAATAGATGAGTTTTCTTGGACATTTTCATATGCAACTTGAATACTGTGTTTTTAGATTGTAAGGCAAAGACAACTGTAAGACAGAAGTTGGTGGATGAAGATGTTCATTTACGGTACCAGGTAATGCTTTCTCTGATACAGTTCGGTGTTCCAAGTGTGGTTCTCAAAAGATAGCAGCGAGTTCACAGAAGTTGACCATTTGGAATTCACTGGCAACTAGAAATTGAGTGTGAAAGACAGTGTCTATCATACTATGCCTAGGGAGCTGGTGCTGCCTTCATACCAGCTCAAAAGTGTTGGCTTCCTCCCAAAAAATGCCAGCACCCCCTACTGGAAGTGCTCTGTGTCTAACCTGCCCACCGTGAATCAAGTATGCAGCCTAGTTCCCTATGCTAACGTGTTGGGCCTCATAGGTCATGTGACCTTGAACCAGCTTTATTTTCAATTACATGTATGGGTCTAGATAGATTGTCATGCTACATCAACTTGACCAGAAGTTTTTCAAGTTTTCCTTGAACTCGCTCTGTAGCTGAAGATGGTCTGGAACTTTTGGGTCTCCTATCTTCACCTCCTGAGTATTGAGACTATCGGTGAGGACCACAATACCTAGTTTATTCCTTGCTGGGGAATCAAGCCCAGAACTCTACCAGTCAAGTTGCATCTCCAGTTCATTGTGTGGGTATTTTAAATTGTGGATGGTTTTAGCTAATAGGTCTATTTTGGTACATTTTACAAATATACCTGTGATTCTCTGCTCAGATATTCTTACCTGAGTAGCTACTGTCCTAGGTGGATTGTGGGGGAATTTGAGAGACTATTGCAGCATCCTTAGATGGCAATTGGTCTTATAACTTGTCTATCCTATTCATCAAGTTAGAAGTTGATTAAAAATTGCCCCTATAGAATCATTGCTACCAACTTTAAGTCATCAATAGCCCCAGGAAACTGAAGAAATCAAAGAACCAGTCATTATTAAAATTGATTATTTTAATGACTTAAATGTATATAATTGATGTAAGTGAGAGAGATCACAAGCAGTTTGGTGAAGTTTGTAGTGACTTGGCCTACTGCTAGAGACAGTCTCAAAGAGTGCCACCCATTTGTCTTCAAATTTATAGCAAGCATATCACTCAGCCTTCAAAGACATGCACACTCTTATGGACACCAAGCAAATACCAAAGCGAATAGCAACTGCATGTTTGCAAAATATACACTGAGTTATACAGATGAGAATTATGGCCAATTATGAACCCATTCCAGTTGTCCATTTTAAAAGATGACACTTGTGAATACTGCAGTGTGATGCCCAAGTAGTCTATTATCAACACAAACACAATTGGAAATCATTTTATTAAACTTTGGGGAGAGGCCATTTGAATAACAATATCAAAACTTGGTTTCCCAGTGGGATTTTGGTCTTTGTATCAGGAGATGAGCAGGCAGATTTGCTGCTAGAAGCCCAGGCTGGCTGGACTTAGCACTGCAGCTCCTCATCCGTTGTCTGCCGGGGGCCTCCTGAAGCATTCTGGGAGCTGGCGTGGGCTGTGGAGTTCAGGACCTCCTCGAAACTGCCACCACTGTGGTTTGTCCCACCTACTTTCGTCTGAAATGGGGCAGGTAGATAAAAAGTCAGTTATCTTTTCATTGTCATTTTTGTAACTTCTTTTAAAAATAAGAATGTCAAAAGTATAATTACTTTTGAGTTCAGAAATAACTATTTTTCCTCAGAGTCACGTGAAGTTAGAGAAGTTAGTTTCTTTTATGTTCCAGAATGTCATTCATTTCCATTCTAGGATAAGAATCCAAGCTTTAATTTCATACTCTTCCCTTTCTCTCTTCTATAGGTAAGATTCTGATCCCTGTAGGAATAAAATCACATCTGTAGATGTGCAACACCTCTTTCTCTCTCTCTGTTCATCTAGAGATTGACTCAATCAAATTGGAATTGGATCTTAGATTAATTCTTCCAGCCCTAACAAATGTATAAACATCCTTACATGACTTATACTTGGGTTTTCTATTTGAGAAATAACTAGTGACCATCCTAATTTTTGAAAAAATATCTCTTTTTTGTGCATGTATATGCATCTTCATGGGGTTTTGGATACATGTTTATGTGCACATGTACATGTACATATGTATGTATGCATGTGGAGGTCACAAGATAACCTCAGGTACACCCTCTTCTCTTTTTTCAGACAGAGTCTTGATGGGGGAAGTCCTCCTGTGTATATGTTTGTCTGATTGGTTGATAAATAAAGCGCTGTTGGCCAAAAGGGAAGCAAGATAGGTGGGACTAGGAGTTGAGGATTCTGGGAAATGTAGTCAAGAGTGGAGAGTCACCATGTAGGACACAAGAGAAGAGGTCTGGACTCTTTCTCCGGTAAGAGAAGACCACAGAAAATACTCATATTAGCAGGTATGAGTTAATAATTAAGTCAGAGCTAGCGGATAAGAAACCATAGCAAACAGCCAACAGCTTCATAATTAATATAGTGTCCTGCATGTTCATTTGGGACTGACACGGTTCTGGGACCAAACTGGTGGGGAGAATGAATGGTACAGAGTCTCTCTTTGATCCAGAACTCTCCAAGTAGGCCAGGTTGGATGACTAGAAAGCCTCATGCATCTACCAATGTCCATCTTCCCAGAGTTAGACCTGCAAGTGTTTATCACTAACACCTACATGTTTAAAGGTTTTTTTTTTATACTCTGGTCATAGTGCCTGCAGGACAAGAAGCACATATCTCTCCAGCCTTCCCCTGCCCCCACCATTTTTGGGTTTGGATTTTTGTTGTTTAGTATTGTCCTGAGCACTAGGAATTTCATATCTTTCTAGACAAGAAGAAAAATCCCTGAGAATGCTTTATGATGGGCCTCTTTTGTGTCCCTGTTTATTGACTCAATAGAAACAAAGAGGTCAACCTACATTCTAATTCTGTGCTTAAGTGCTTTGAGTGATTAGTCATTGGAAGTTCTTCAAATCCATGTTTTATATTCCAAAATATTTAATGCAAATCTGGACACCCATACTGACCATTCCTTAATCATCTACAGTGCATAAAACCACCAGGGAGAAGGACAGTAGAGAATAGATAATGCTGCTACTATTGCTGGACTAGTGTCTACACCTACTGTCATGTCACCAAAGTAATAAAGACAGACGTGTGTACTGGGATAATGCCCATGTTGCCTGGCCTGCCCTTTAAAAACCTAACTGGACAGGGCTAGAGAGATTGCTCAGTGGTTAGGAGCACTTGCTGCTCTTGCAAAGGACCCAGCTTAGGATCCCAGCACCCATGTGGCAGCTTGCAACCATCAGTAACTTCAATTCCAAGGGATCTGAAGCCCTCTTCTGACCAATATGAGTACCAGGAATACCTGCGGTACACAGATGTACACACAGGCAGAAATATTCACACATATAAAAGAAAAAAATTAATAAAAACTTAACCGGGTTTAAAAGCAGTTCATTCATTAAAAATTCCTGAATTCAACTATCATAAAAATCCTTTGCCTTTTAAATTCAGTTATTAAACTGACTTTCCTACATTGCTTAGATTAGAAATTTATCTAATTACTAATTTATTTCTACATTATTTAGATCAGAAATTTAATAATTAACTTTTGTTTCCCTCCATGGTCTTCCTATGTATCCCAGACTGACCTGTAACTCTACTTAGGCCAAACTAACCTTGAACTCATAATTCCCCTGCTTTAGCTGGTATTATAGGCATTTGCTACCATGCCTAACCCAGAGAGCAATTACTATAAAAGACCAGAGTAAATATTTCATACTTCAGAACCAGATCATCTTGAGCACTGATTCTAAGTGAACTATTGAAGAAAGCAGCCACCAACAGTACTAATAAGTGAACAAGCATGGGCTAAGTAGGGATGGACACTGCAATTTGAATGTCATGCAATTTAAATTTTATATATAACATCCAGGGAGTGGTGGTGCACGCCTTTAATCCCAATACTCGGGAGGCAGACACAGGCAGATCTCTGTGAGTTCGAGACCAGCCTGGTCTACAGAGCTAGTTCCAGGACAGCCTCCAAAGCCTGTGATCTTAGCACTGGGAAGAAAAAGGTAGACATCAATTCCACTCAGCTGTGTGATTTCCACTGTGCCCTTCCTCTCCTCAGAGAAACAAGTAGGATTGATTTAATGTAATCTACTGTGTGAAGAGAACCACTTCCTTTGGGATTTTTAAAAATGCGAATTCTCAGAGTGTGGTAGCACACCATTTAGTCCCCACACTAGGGAGACGGAGGTAGGTGGATCTCTGTGAATTAAAGGTCAGGCTAGCCCATATAGTCAATTCCAGGACAGACAAGGCTACACAGTGAGACCCTGTCTTGAAAAACAAAAGCAAAACCAAACAAACAAAAATTCTAGTTCTCTTCTAGCTTCTGTTTAATAATAGAAATCACACTTTGTTATGTCAGGTGAACTCTAATTACTAACACTTCCTCTTAAACTTCATCTAGTTTTTTGTTTTGTTTTGCTTTGTTTTCTCAAACCAAGATAGCAAGATAAAGAGTTGCTTTTTAAGAAATCAATTTGGTAAACAAGTGGTGTGTGTAGATTTTCTACGCATGCATGTTTAGTGTCTGCCCACGGTAGTGCTTTGGACAGTGGACTGTAATTCTTGACTTAAGTGAAGACACAAACACTAAACCTCTTTTGCACCCTTCTCTTCACAATATTTCTATGTCTAAGAATTTATCAGTTTGTCCTCAGAATTAGAATCGTTCTTTACAGACAGTTTCATTTGAACTGCACAGTTGGGCTCCTAATCTCTCAGAGTAATTGTCTAGGAAAACACAAAGGATCAAAAGGCATCATATAGCCAATCCATCTTCAGGTTTTGAAGGTTTGATTTATTTTCTAATATAGTCATCAGAAAGTAGGACACTGAAACTATGGTCTGCGTGGCACAGAGGAAGTGTGGTGTTTATGATGGATTAGAACATGGTTAAACACACAAAATGTGCTTTCATATGTGCTGACTGTGTCTGTCAGTTTGGGATGAAACAGCAAGAATGCTGGTTAGCTCTGCAGGTAAAACTAGACGAGCTATCCTCCAGTAATACATTCCCAGCATGTTGGCAGGACCAAATGCTATATGATTATGATGAACTGGAAAGTTTCCCATGGACTATCACACTGCCCATTGAACTGAATATAAAAGGAGAAACACTGACTTGGAGCAATGCCCTGTGGTATGTGACAGATTGCTTGAGGGGATGGCATCACTTCACAGTAGAACATTTTTCCCCATAGACCATAAATGCAACCCCGAGTCCTAGTCAGGGGCTTAAAAACCAAGCTTAAAGAGGAGCTTGTGCCTGGAAATGAAACCCAGAGACATCCATTCTTCCTCACTGAGCTGAGTCCCTCAAGAGATAACAGCCTCAAGGCCTGTAAATGGAGACCGAGAGAGAAACTTCAAGATTTAGAACCCCAAAGCAAACTGTAGCAAGTAAGCTATAGAAAAAAGAGACTTTACTATATCTATTATTTACTCTGAGCAGCAGAGAGTAAATGAGGAGTTTCTGTTGAAGTAGGAGGCTTCATGCAGCACCTGACTATGTCCTCCATTGCCTGGGTGGGCAAAGTGGATTAGGCTTTGAGTGGGAGATAAGCAGGTATGTGGGATGAGTCTTTGAAAGCCACGGCCAGTTGCACAAGCACAGAGTCTGCTCTCAGGAGGTCTAGACAAAGCACGCCATCTGAAGGACTGCATGGTCATGTGCCTGTCTGAAGGAGGAGACTAGCTGTATGCCTACTGTCTCCATGAGGAGAGACCAGTAAGAGGCTGTGACTGTGACGCCAGCACTTACAGGCGAACCATGAGCTTCCCCATTTCCAGAAAGCAAATGAAAATAGGTTGTTCTCTATTCGTCTTTGGCTTCTTCGTAACTTCTCCTTCTAAAGGAACCTTAAAAAGTGCAACTTCTACATCAGAACTCCTCTAACAAGGAACAGAAGCTGTAATCATGACCTGATGTGAAGCTGGAGTCCAGGTGTTGGGAAACTGACTTGGGATGCTTGAGTCTTTTATTTTGATACAAGATGTTACAGTGAGAGATATGCGCACAACACAGTATGTTGCTTTTTTTCCTAATTCCCTACTTTACAGGACAATTTAGTAGTTCCTATTAATCCTTACATACCCAGAGGAGGGGTCAGGGGAGTTGGCAAGCACCAGACACTTCTGACACTGAAAGACAGTTTCATTCCAGAGCGTTTAAAACCTGATCACAGGCCTTGAAAAGCAGGCCCTGTGAAAGACCCTACTTTAGGGAAGACCCTACAGGTTCAAATCACTGGAAGCACCTGGCACCTGTTTGGGACTAACTTACCATGTAGTACATGTGAGACTGACATGTGAGGGTCTGGAAGCAGCTAAATTGTTACCATTTGATCAATAGATCCCAGTAATAGTACAATATAGGAATTGACTATGTTCATCATAGTAGTTATGACATTATTATTATTATTTGTGTGGCATCTTCCAAAAGTGTCTCTTAATAATTGATTTTCAGTGGATTTTCCTGTTTTACATTTATGCCTTTAAAATCAAGACTAGTTTTGCTTTTGATATTTTTCTTCCTCTCTGTAGACTGACATCTGTGGTTAGACAGTTAATGAAACTTTAACACCGACCATGGAATGGGCATAATTTCAGTGATACCCAATGTTCAAATGCATTACTAGAATGCATACTGTAGCATTGCTTAAGTTTTCCACTGTGATAGCCATACTGTGTTGTGGCCAGTATGCAAACTTAGTAGATAAGTCTGGGATGGCAGTGGCTGGCATTGTGACACATGGCAACCAATTTGATTTTGTTAATTAATGTCCAAACCAGAAAATCTGTAAGTAATTATAGAAACTTTATTCATTTTCTATCCATAATCTTCCCACATACACCTTTGGGGGTGTATACTGTTAAGAAATTAAATGATGAATGAAAACCCAGCTCACTTTCATGAACAATTTGTCCCTGAGTGGTTTATAATCAACACTAAGGATGCAGGAATACACTTCACTGCTGGTTTTATCAAGAGGTCTCTATGCGAGGAAAAGGCCTGTCTTTACACATGTCTACCTTCTTACTACATAGAGTGATGATGGCCCTACCTTGCCTTCAGCACTAATGATAGTGATGGCTAAGCTGTCCTCATGAAATGGACCCAATCATACACAATTCACTTCATCTGTACCTTGAGGCTTGTGACAGTTGTCTCAACCCTCTCCTCAAATGATTTGAAAGTAGGAGAATTCCTAAAATAAAAAAAGAGAGGTCAGCTCCAAAGACCTTGTGTCTTAGCAACCATGTTGTTTGGTTTTCAGTTCTTGTTTGTAAATATCACTTTTGCACCAGAGCTGGCTGTCAGCTTGTCACCTGTACCAACTATGTTTTGAAATATACTTTATTTCTGCTCAGGTAGGTCCAGAAACATAGACATAGAATATTTCTAAGTAAAATGGTCAGCACGTGGCAAGGATCCAACTACAATAATTCCATAGTCCTCCAAAGTCATTTTTACTGAGTCAATGGACTGATAGCTAATTTTACATTTGTTAATTGTTTTTTTCTACCACAACATCCTCCTTCCCAACTCAGTTTTGTTTGTTTGTTTGTTTGTAGTAGAAGTTCTGTTTAAAGGTCATTCATGAGCTTCCTAGCTGGAAATCTAATGTTATTTATTTCAGTAAATTTGAGACAAGACAGACAAGAAATTGCTCAAGGCAGAAAAAAAAAGTTCCTGTTTTTCTCTTTGTGTGCTTTAAAAAATGATGATATTGACAAATTTCAGGAAGTGGTATTTCTGAAAGTTGATGTTCTCACTATTTTACGCCGGCGACCCCCATCTATAAATTGTTTCTGTGTTAGTTGTGTGCATTAGCTTTCCACCCTCTTAGGAGATGGAGCCTTCCTGCCTCACTGGCATTTTATTAGCGATTCAAGCATTGGGTTGTATTATTTGTCCACCAACCTGTGGTGTGGCCTTAAGTCATCTGGTGCTTTCTTTGTTGGATTTGACCACAATAGATATCACTGCATTACAGATGATAACACTAAATTCACTTAAAGAAATAGAAGCTAAACTGAGAGCTGTATCTTAAATTTGGCATGTCACGTTTCAGTAACAATTAATTGCCATTGTGTAAAAGTCAAATATTTCACATTTTAACATAGTTGATAAACTACTCGCTCTTTCTTGTGTACAGAGGATAATAAAATAAGAGGAATGGCCTACAGAATCTTCAGGGGAGTGTGACTATAAAATGTGGGTTTGGTTTGGTGTGAGATGAGCCATGGCCCCAGGCAACTAATGTATAGAATGTTTTCTCCAGGTCTTTGGCTTTGTTGAGGATCACTCCTGTTACTTTGACAGTCCCCGTGGCTAGAACTGTACCTCTATTCACACTGCAGGGCATGCCTTTATACCTTGCAGATGACTCAACCATTAGTCAAGTCCCTGTGAGTACACCTCCATAATGCCTCTGTTTCTTGGTGAAACTACATTTATATGACTCAAAATTATATACTGTGGCACTTCATTCTCTCTTCAGGCTTTATTTGGCTTAGCCTGCCCAGATGACATCCATCGGTTATGTAGGCCTACAGTGGGTAGACAGCTAAGATGGATGGGTCTATGTTAGATTAGTAAACTTAATTTCCTTTCAAAGTTAACTCTAGGAAGTTGAGGAGATTGTCTTTGACCTACAGACCACAAGATGGATTTCTGGTTCACAGAGTGAAACTTTGATCACTTTGTCTAAACCTTCTTTGGTCAGTCAAGGAGCAAAAAGCCTTGGGTTGCACTACTCAGTCAGAGTGTCTTATGGAATGGTAACAATTCATCTGAAGATGAACGAAGCAACCTTATTTCTACCAAATACAGAAAAACAAGCACTGGTTAAATTTCCCAACCAAGTAATTGAGCAAATGTCCCCAGTGTAGAAGAGACTTCATCAGACAGAAAAGAATAAGCATTCCTCTAATTAAATTACACTAGAATGCATGCTGGAAAGCAGGGAGAACTGTTTAATCAAATTTAATTACATCATGTACAACTATAAACTTTTGATACTGCAAATGACCCTGGGAAGAATTTGGTTCTAATGGTTTCATACTATTTAAAGTAACCACGTTCCCTCTGCAATTACTCTAAATCATAATGTATACTAGGAAGCAGAGGAGAGCCATAGTTCTGACTGAAGTGTGGGAGGTCGCAGAAGCGCCATATGCTCCTTATCCCACACTGCCTGCAGCCCAGGCTACCAGAGCACCCCCAGGAGCATCATGGGATGAGCAGCAAACCTGGCTCCAGCCTGTTATTTTCAACACAGTGCAACTGATATCAATGAAATGGCTTTACTGTGGCTGTAACATTGACCTTTGGCAGAAGTGTACTACATACAGCCTGTCTCTTCTCATTTCCATGATGAAAATCCATACCTCCAGATTATTACCACTAGTGATTTTTTTTATCATACTGTATCACTAAGCCATGCAACCTTGAACTTGGATGTTTTTCTCACCAGTAATCCATCCAGGATCATAGTGGTCTGTCATTGTTAGACTTTCAGCACACATCCCATCTAAACATCTTCTCTCTTTTCCACCATTCTCTTTTTTTCCCTCCTAGGTTTGCATTTAATTATGCAAAGGTGTTTAGAACGTGCCATGCCTCGTGTTAGTTCTTCAGATATGTTACTTTGTTTTGGCCTCATAGAGCCACGCAAGGCAGCTCTTAGCTCTTTATAACATGTAGTAACAGAAATTGTG
Source organism: Mesocricetus auratus (assembly GCF_017639785.1). Classification (NCBI taxonomy): domain Eukaryota; kingdom Metazoa; phylum Chordata; class Mammalia; order Rodentia; family Cricetidae; genus Mesocricetus; species Mesocricetus auratus. Next base: position 16,732,616 of record NW_024429199.1, on the reverse strand, counting down.
ATAGGTGAAGTTCTTGTCCCTGATCTCAGGAAGGGTTGGATTTAAGGTCCTGTTTCTGTCAAAAACCCAAGTCCACAGCAAGAGACCACCTTTCATCCTAAAGATAGTCCGAAAGAAGCGAAAGGCATAGCATAGCACGTCAGCTAATTATTTTCTCATAAAATGATAAGGGGAAGAAACTCACATGTAAATTCAAAAATGCTTCATATACACTCTACATTAATATGATGTGAATATGTTGTACACATTACCTCATGGCAGGCATACTTATGGAATGGCGAATGGAGTACCTTCCGGACAAAGCACATTAAAGGGAGGGGGAAAAGAAGACAGCACAATTTAAGTTTGTGGAAAAACTCTGGCTTGAAAGTTCTAAAACAGCTATTTCAAATACCCGACGTATTCCCTGCCCACCCAACTGAGATGCTGTTTGTTTTCCTTGGGCGTAAGTGACCACAATCCACTCCCAAGGGCATAAGGGAGAAGAGATGAGCCATGGCCAAGGCCTCCACTCTTTCCCAGGGGCCTTGCAGGATATCTGAAGGTGTGGTATTCCCCAGCCCGTCCCTGGTCTGCACTTTCTTCTCACACTGGGGAAGAGTGAGAACTGCACCCAGAAAGGATGGCCAGGCAGGTAGATGCTAATGTTCCACTGGACAGAAACTGTCCAGAGGAGTGCAGATGGTGAAGAGAAGGCATCGTAGGAAGCACATGCCATGCATCCACACGCACCAGCCTGAAGAGGAGACTTCTACATCCATTCTGGGCTAATTGTCAAGAACAATTGGTACAAATATAAACATGTCTGAGAATTTTAGGAGGTTGATCCTCTTAATCTTAGAGTAGCTGACTCATCATTTCCCTTCTCCTTGCCTGGTATTGTCTATTGAGTTTTGCCCAGAACTGGAGTGAGCAGTTGGGAAGGAACAATCTGGGTTCCATTGCCCTGGACTAGAGCTTGCTCTCCTGCAACATTTTAAACATAGATCCTGTTTGCTATTTTCCCGAGAACAGTGGTTCTCAACCTGAAGGTCACGATTCCCTTGGATCACAGGGGTCATCTAAGACCATTGGAAAACCAGATGCTTAAATTATGATTCATAACAGTAGCAAAATTACAGCTATGTAGTAGCAACAAAAACAATTTTATGGCTGGAGTTTACTACAACTTGAACTGCATTTACAGCATAGAAGCACTGCTCTAGAAGCTGACAGGTTTTTGGATAAAATCTGTCACACATCCTGGAAATTATCAACCAAAGCTATGAGGATGGGCAGCCTTCTACTGAAATGTCTGGAAAGACAAAGTCATTCAGGCAGTACTTGTTGCCTCCCAAAGATTATAGATAGAAATTGCATTTAAAACACACCACCACAGGAAATCCACTGTTGTCAATCTGTTCTTCTCATTAACTACCATCTGGGGTGAGAGTGGATTAAGTTCACACTAAGATTCCCGAAAGAAGGCTTAAGTTGAAAGTCCTCAGACAGGGAGCCACTAACTTCTTAACCTAAGTGTTTTCCACTAATTTCCCCCCCTACAACTTCAAAATATGGGAATTGAAGTTTAGATGTCAGTGTGTCAAAGTTAAAGTGATATGAAGGAAACAGTTCTCTGTTTCATGTTCTGCAAGTTTTATTAAAAAAAAAAAAAGTAGGGTGGTGGTGGCAGCGGCACACGCCTTTAATCCCAGCACTCAGGAGGCAGAGACAGGCAGATCTCTGTGAGTTGGAGGCCAGCCTGGTCTACAGAGTGAGTGCCAGGTCAGGCTCCAAATTACACAGAGAAACCCTGTCTGGAAAAACAAAAACAAAACAAAAACCTCTCCATTTCCACGTTCTTTTTAAACCTCTGAATTCTAAGGACCCTGGCAGTGCAGGAAGAAGTTTTGACAGAGATTTAGTTCTAAGAGCCTGCTTAGCAAATGAAACTGGTGGGAAGATTCTCAAGCGAGATGAACGTGCGGTTAAATCTCCCTTGTGACATGCATGCTACGGAAAATGGTTTTTCTAGTTGTGACACAGCATGAAGGGAGCTGAGAGCCATGGGTAGAAGGGATAGCATGCGAGGAGGGAGCTGCAGACCTCACACAGTCTCAACAGACTCAGCATAGTGTGCTTACCCAATAGAGTGAGACCTACAGCCAGGCAGCAGCATGGGAGAGAAGATTAGGACTGAGTTAGCACAGACTGAACAGATTTGTGACTTATGCTCCTTTGTAAGAGCTCAAAAGAAAGCGTTAAGTAACTCCATTCACTGTTCTTTTGAATACACAGCCTGCCTTCCCTGTGTGTGCTGAGGGAAAGTGTTCCAGGACCCCGCAGATCTGGAAGCCCTTGCATAGAATGTCTTAGTGTTTGCATATAGGTTCTATGCTTATTACTTGGACGCCTAACACAGGGTAAAGTCATATGACATCTGTTATGCCATGTAACCTAGAGAATCTCGGCACAAAAATCGGTACATGTTCAATAAAGATGAATTAAAGTACTTTCAACCCGTGGGCTCCACAGGTGCAGAAACGGCAGCTGATAGTGTCCATTGTTAAATGTGTCTCAAAGATATCTGTCTGCCTCCCTGTTGGAATTCTGCTTCTCGCTGTTTTTCCCACAGTGATATATATTGATGGCAAGCCTCCATTATGCGCTTTCTCTGAACATTTGGTTCCCAGTGGCTCACTGGGAAATTCCGAGAGGACGCCAATTTGCTATCATAAAAACCATCCCAACAGTTTGCACTTCCTCAGAGTTCACTTCAGGGATGTGACTTTAAGACACAAGGGAGGCAAGCGCTGCCAATGCTACCTGCAGATGGAGAAAAGGACTGGGCATGGCCATAACGTTGGTCCTGGGACACAGAGGAATTTTATAGTATCATGAATAGTATAGGGCAAGGGCACACTTTAGACCGATGGAAAGCTTAAGGTAAAATGCCTGTGCTAAAATTTTAACATTTCCTGCTGTCATTTTATACATTGACACATTAGTTTGAACAAAATGTAAAAGAGAAAATTTTCTCATTTGAGTGTATTAACCTGGAGGAATTTTAAAATAACATATATGTACTACTTGTTTGAATAAAATTTAAAACTAAAGCCTTTGTAATACTTGATTTAAAAAACTAGAAATACATCTCTGACTTTTTCCAACTTAATAAAAAAATTTCAGAACTGTATTTGATTCTCTAGAAATGTATACTACATTTTCCAGGATTTTTAGCCACTTTTTGCTTGTCTAGAGCAATGAGACTCGAACCTCAGACCTCACAAATGCTAGGCAATTGCTTTGCTATTGACATAAATCTAGTGTAATATCACCAGCCAATTCACAATGAAAACTGTGAATCTTTCTATGAAGTTGTAATTAATGAACAGTATGGAACTCCTGGGAAATGAGTTATACATTGTGCTAAAACAAAACACTTTAAAACAGGAGGAAAGGCAGTTGACAACTAGGTCTCACACCTAGCACAATATGAACAGCAGTATACCAACACACTGTCTAGAGAAACATGAGGAGCCTTTATAAGACACAAGGGGTCCCCATCACAGATGCATCCTGATTTCCTTCGTGTAAGGGTCACCTTGAGTTGGTCGTATAATAAAGATTAAACTAGCACTTGAGTGCACAATTACGTGTGGGGCTCTGTAATATCCCAGTGACATTGCTACTTGGGTTCCTCTCACTTTTCTGTGATTGGATGGAAGCCAAGGGCTCCCCCTACCACTGAGTTATGCCTTAGCTCCATGCTCCTCTCATCAATGTTTGATAAGGGAGACCATCCAGGGTCACTTGCATCCCGAAACAGTCACTTTCCCAGATTCCCAGCCTCCATCCGAATGCCTCCGAGCACAGTCTTGACGAGGAGCAATCTCGGAGCACATGTGTTTTAAATGCTCCAGAGATGTTTATATGGACTCATGAAGACGGATGAAAGCTACTTGGCAGGGCTGAGCAAGGAGCTAGTGTTCAAGAGAAAGTTGTCAGCTGCATTTGTAGAGAACAAACTTTATAAGCATGGCAAAATTTATTTTCCCACATATAACAGGCAGAAGGGTCTTTTTTGTGTAAGGGATTATTTGTTCAGATACATGGCTTGATGCTACTGATATGACTGCAAACTTCACCTTTAATAAAATTAGCAGTAACTAATAATACAAAAATCACATGCTGCCTCTGAAGGCTTTCAATGTCTTTTGATAATGTGGTATTCATAAAAAACGAAGATAAAACAATGTGGAGTATTCATGTACATATCTGTAATTAATTCTTTCCACCTGAATGCCCAGTGAAAATGATTCATAAATATGAGACATAATCCAACAATTTTTGATGTAAGAAAACTAAATACAAAGACATGGATATTTATTTCTAGGTATCAATGCTTCAGAGAAATAACAGTTTAAGAAGTCTATGACATAAATGTATATGCTGTTTTTGAAAAGGAGAAACTTAAAACTTGCCAACTTAAAAAATTAATTTGGTTTCTAAGAAAAAAAGTGAATTTGATTTCTAGAGAAAGATCTCCTAAGCCACACCAGTCAAATTTAAAATAAATTGGCAGGCATTTAAACAATACAAATATGACAGTAATAACTATGAGAAACATTTCCCTCACATATAATATAAAAAATTAAAATATCATATACATCCCTGTTTCTACAGTAAGGATATTAGGATTAATTTAAAGTCTATCTTTGTGTTCTCTCTGGTCTCTGTAAATGATTGACAACTGTAATATGGACAGTACTTAAAATTTCTACTTCTGTTTATACTGTACGATAATTCAGTGATAAAAATGAAGGTGTATAAATTCTTAATATATGTCAATATACTAGTAAAGAACTACCAAAAGTATAAACCAAATAATATCGTTTTAAAATGTAAAATATATCAGATGACTGGATACAAACATATAACCTAGAATAATTTATCAGAGCAGATTCCACTGAATATTCCCTATATCATTTAAATTAAGATATGTTGTGCTTAATATTTGCTGTCAACTGACTAGATTTAGAATCACCATGGCAACATGTCTCTGGCTGTGTCTGTAAGGCTGTTTCCAGACCGGCTAAACTGGGGAGGGAAGACTCACTACCCATAGGGTAGGTCCAGGACTGAGAGGCCAACATTCACCTCTCTCTGCTTCCTGAAGCTGCCTCAAACCCCTGTTGCTATGACTTCCTGGCCAGGATGAACTGTAGCCTCAAACTATGAAACAAAATGGATTCTTCCTGAAGTTGCTTTTGTTAGATATATTGTCACAGTAAAAGAAAAGTTAACTAATAAAACCAGTCAGGTTCTTTGTGTACTGGATTGTTCTGAAACCCCTCCTCATTCCTCTAACTTCTACTTTTATTGATGGAAAGGGGAAGGCTGGGGCCAGACTTCTAATCTTGCAACAGAAAATGTCCCAACATGAAAATTTATCTCTGTCATCAATCAATGTCATTTTTGCCTGTTAAAAAGAAAGAAGGAACATCCTACCAATACACAGTGTTCTTTGGCAGGGTTCCTGTTTGTTTGGTTTTGGTTTTGGTTTTGCTGATTTACCTCATATCTCCAAACTTCTTGCTGATGGCAGTTCCCACATTACTGAAAGCTGCTGTGGCCTTCTGCCCTGCGTGGCTCAGGGTTTCATGTGTTTTCTTGTACCTGGAAATAAAAGAGAACCATGGGACATGTCAGAACCCAGTCTAAGAATGGAGTTGCTTGAGGGGAAGTCTGAGTGCTTGTGAGAAAACTACAAGAAAACAAGACAAGAGTCTTGTGCCCTCAGTTTCTTCAAAAAGCAGAATTGTTTTTGGAATGTGTTTCCTTGCTGCTCCCAGGTGTATCAGACAGGAGTGAGTTTATTTCAGCTGCTGTTTTTCATAGGCCTCTGTGGAAAAACACATTTTTGTCACATGTGTCTTGTCCTTGTGATTGAACTTCTGTGATCCTTCTCAGCCCTCAGAGTAAAAATTGTCGGATGCTCTGAATAAGTTGGCTGTTGCATGAGGCTTTAGTCCGCCTCAGTTTTAGGTCCAGCTCTCCCAGGGTCACACTGCCAACTAGAGCAGTGAATAGTAAGTGATGATAGGAAGACAAGATGAACCAAGGGAGGTGAGGCGTGAAGGGAGTCCCTCATCCTGGAGTCCGGTTGGGGTCTCTTGCCTGCTTGGAGCCAAAGATTCTCTCACCATTAAACAAAATCTGTTGTGAAGGTTTTTACACAGAAACAGTATTCCTTTTAGATACTGACATTCCAAACAAAAATGCCAAAGTGGCAACAAGCCATACTTAAGACCTTTGAATTTTACTTTCCTTTTTTCTTAGCCGAGGACCCATAAATTTCAAAAATATTTCACGAAAATCCATTAACTTGGAGTTTATTTATGTCTCTGAAGAACAGATTGTATATCACAAGCTCTGGCTGGGAAAGAAGTGAGAAGATGGAAGAAAAGACCCTCCAAAAAATCTGACTTTTTTTTCCTGCAGAAGTATGAAAACAGCATATTCGAAGCATAATTTTACTTTGTACATTTGGCACATGACTGTATGTTTTAATTATGAAAAATTATGACCACATGAAACCACAGAGTGCCAAGTGATTTATACATGATGTAAAATATTAAAATAAAACTCATTGCTAATAATAAGGCAGTTGCCATAGCACTGCATGTAAAAGATTAGGAATGAAAATGGCAATCGTCATCACAAGATTTTAGAGCTCCCTGATCCCCAGGGGGCATGGGCTGAGATTCTTCAGAACAAACCAACACTAAAGAGAACCCAAAAGCGGTACACTGAACACTACCTTGCCTGGGCTCAGCAGCATTTAAATGTAAAGCCTTTGACCTTAAAATTCAGTGTTGGGGCTGTAGAAATGGCTCAATGGGTGGCACGAGCATGTACTGCCCTTGCAGAGACCCCACTCCATCGGGCAGCACCCACATGAAATGCTCACAAACCACCTAGAACTCTAGGTTTATGTGTATACACACACACACACACACCTTGAAAATATCAGAAAAGGAAATTAGGAAAATAAGGGGCATGTATTCACAAGTGAATCAAGAAAACAATCGGAATTCCTACCCAGTTATGTTTCTAGGATGCTGATAGAGTTTTCACAAAGCAGCAATGGGCACATGAAGCCTGATCTATAAAAAGTACATTCAAACACAGGATGGGGTCATTGTGGAGGTTAGGAAAACCCTACACAATATGTACATATAACAGGTTCATGCACTATGGATTAGGATTTAGAGTTAGCTTTAGTCTAGAACTCTCTCTACTAATACTGATATCACCATTCTGAAAAAAAGAAAAAGTCAAGAAAAGGTTTTTCCTATGCAAAATTTCTCACACAGAGTGGCAAAGAGAGGGAAAGATTCCCTGGCTGGGGGACCAGCACTACCTTTGGCCTTTTCTGTTTTCCTCCACATCCAATCCATCAAGAAGCCCTCCCAGTTCATTTCAAGGTTCACAGTAGAAATAGAGTGGCCATTTTCCCACCTCTACTGCTCTCTGCTTCGCCTAGTGCCATCCCTCACCTGGGCTCTTGCAATGATTTATTTCCTAACGTACCTTCCCAGTTGTGTCTTTCTCTTCCAACAGTGTCTTTTCAACACAACAGCCAGAAAAAGCCATTGAAACATCAAGCCAAGGGTGCCTCCTTTCTGCACCAAAGTCCATAAGCACAACTTGGCCTCAGCCTAACCACCCCTCCCCTGCCTCTTCCTGACTCACATTGCTTCAGCCACCCCGATGCCTCAGTGCTCTCCGAAGATGCCAAGTCCCATCTGACCCGGGGGACGGGGTTCTGCTCTAATTGTTCTGCGTTGTGATGCCGCCCCATTTGACAAGAAAGGGGTCGAAGGGTTAACATCAGTGTCCTGCTTTGAAGGGTTAAGAAGCCGGCACTCTGAGGAAGACGGGAAGCTACCTCTCTTGGTCCGATAGGGCTGGCCGGAGCTTCTCGGGAGCCTTGGCCACGTGAAAGCCAGCATGAAAGGGCTAAGCAGGAAGGGAAGTGAAGGCAGTCAGGGAAGTCTGAGAGAAGAATGTCTGCTGGGCACTGACCGAACGTCCACCCAACGCCCACGCGAGTGGCCTGAAAGACACTGCAAAGGGGAAGGGAAGAGAATGGTGTGACAATTGCGACCTTCACAGGACGCTGAGTTGGGCTACTAGAAAATTCCTTCTGATGTCAGTCAGGCACCGCTTTGGCGGTTTCTTGCAATTAGCCTGCGTATTTTCTCCTACTGTAAGCTGGCCTATGTCATTTAGCACTATATGTTTGAGAGGGCTTTGAATTCGGAGATAAGAGATCTTTTGAACACACATGTGACATTCTGAATTGGATAGCTTAATTTAAAACTGGCTAGAAATGAGGTCATATTGCAAGCAGTAAGTGTTACAACGTCTTAAAGGCACCCCCCACCCCACCCCCAACAAGAGGTAGGTACACATAAAGATCTTGTGTTAGTGATGTTTACGTAATCAACAATGAAAAAAATGCATCTGTATTTCCACTTTCAGTTTCATTGTCACAGGGCAGCCTCAGGAGTGGCTCAGTGCAGTATTATAGATGCCAGGGTTCTTTAATAATCCATAAATCCATTTTGTTTTTTTTTCCTTTTCTCGTGGGTATGTGTGATGCTGAGAATTGAATTGGGGGTTTTGAGCCTACAACGTTAGATCTGAAGGTCTTTACGTTACACATGCGTGGAGGCACAGGAAAGCGCTGTGGCTCCATGGTGACTGAGATGGTGCCACCCCTTCCCCCATGATGTCCTGTCACCTTGGAGATGCCACTGAGGTGAGTCGGATCAGCTTTTTATAGCTCCAGTTTCATGCAGAGAAATAATAACACTGGATTTTAAGAGTTTTAAGATGTGTAGGAGACCCTGTATCAGTGATGAACAAGGCTCGAGGAACATCCCCTGAGGTTGGCTTCTGGCCTCCATACACATGTCAATATGTGCATAAGCAACCACACACACACACACACACACACACACACACACACACACACTTCTAAGGTATGTGTGTGTGTGTTTCATTTTCTACCTCTTCATTAGGCAAGCTGGTTCTTAAGAACAGTTAGTAGTTATTTTGCCTGATGCTTAGAATCAATACCCAAAAAAGACCTCAGGGGGTAGGCAGCGAGAGGGAGTTGGTGTGTGGGAAGTGATTACCAACACCATAGCAACCAATGGCCTATGAGAAGTAAGTCTTTGAACTCAGAGTACTTAGAGGCTCCAAGGAGCACCACTTACAGCTCTGCCTAAGTGAAGGGTACCTCAGGGGTGATGTATTGTCCACACCCTGTCATTTTACGTGGAGCCCTGGTTGAACTTGATCTTAAACTGAGTGAGCAGTATATTCCCACCTACTTCCTGTGAGCCCAAGCCCTGAAAACAGCACTCCTGTCTGGCCACTGATACCCCTGACCCCAAAAGTGTGTTTGAATTTTACTCTTTTAAAAGTTAAAATCTAATTTCATTTATTATTGTTTTATATGTGTGTTGCATGTGTGTGTGAGAGAGAGAGAGAGAAAGAGAGAGAGAGAGACAGAGACAGAGACAGAGACAGAGACAGAGAGCATGTGTGCACTTATATGCCACAGTATGCATGTGAAGGGCAGGCAACTCTCAGGAACTGTTGTCTCCTGCTACCTTGTGGAGACAGAGTCTCTCTTACTGACCCATAGCTATGTGTACAGCAAGTTAGCTGGCCCGGGAGCTTCCAAGAATTTTCCTGTCTCCCTCCCATGCATCTGTAGGAGTCCATATCCCTGTGAGTCCATATCTCTGTGGGGGTGCTGTGATTACAGATGTTAGTCACCACTTTTGGCTTTTTGTGGGCTCCAGGTATCAAACTTGGGCCATCAGGCTTGTATAGCAAGCACTTTTATACACGGAGCCATCACACCAACCCACGGAGCCAGGCCTGGATTGTACTTCTGATATTTAAAATTGTTTTCAACCTTAGCATATACAACTACCTTTAGTAAAGTCAAAATAATGAAAAGTAAATACTAATCTGATTGACTACACAGCCTTTTAACTCAAATAGACAACTATATGCAGCATTTTGGTAAATAAAATCCTTTTATAGTATCTATAATTTAGCATCTATTTATTTGTCTACCTGGGCTATTATGCTACACATTGAACCCAGGAGCTCACACATGCTAAGCACACATTATAATGCTGGGTTTCACCTCTAGTTCACACATGCTAAGCACACATTCTAATGCTGGGTTTCACCTCTACCTCACACATGCTAAGCACACATTCTAATGCTGGGTTTCACCTCTAGTTCACACATGCTAAGCACACATTCTAATGCTGGGTTTCACCTCTACCTCACACATGCTAAGCACTCTATTTACTGCTGGGTTTCACCTCTAGCCACTAGCAGATCTCATTTTACTCTTAAGATGCTTTACAGCATTAGACCTTACATAATTGACAAAGCAGGGAAACCATAATGTTTTCTTCAGGTGATGGGGACAGTGTGGAGAGATCCTCTGCTTGCTGTCACTTGTGCATTTGGTGGCAGACAGTTTGAGGACACAAGCTACATGACATCTATGTTCATTCTTCTTCTGGTCCCACCACCTCTTGTACAACTCATTCAAATACCTCTCTGCTGTCTTATGACTATAGCTGATGGCTGTCTCTGTGACCTGCCTGCACTTCCTGCAATTTGGGAACACATTTTGTTCATCATCAATGTATCTTAAAAAGTGCCTAAATCAACTAAAGCAAGATCCTCATGATGATGGGGAACAAAAGGAGATGGTTTTTAGTTCAATTTCTTCTCTTGAGCGGCTGGAGTTTCCAGTGTGAAGTTTCCAGTGCTGAACAACTATGGCCCGAAGGTGATGATGGGAAAGTTCAGCCTCAGTGAGGTAAAATAGGTTCAGGCAGAAGACAGGGATGAGCACCCGCCCCCATAAGAAGGCAGATGCCACCTAGCAATAACTGATGCTTTGCAAAGGTTCAGCTATGACAGTGACAGCAGCTACCATCTATTAAGTATTCATGTGTATGAATTCCCCAAGATCACTCACTGACACGGTGTTTTTCTTTTCTTTTTTACATGAGTAAACTTCGCATTTTTAAATTTTGGTTATTTGTTTATTACCTGTTGAACTTGGTTGAACTGCTAAGCACTTAACAGTCAGGTGAGCTGTTTGGCCAGTATATAGAACATCCTTTGCAGCTCTCTTTGGGGGACTTCCTCTCCAAGCCAAATAAAAATTATTCTACTGACTTTGTACATTAATTCCCTCGATAGGTCGCACTCAGCACAGGATTTACAATTTTGAAAGGCAGTGCTAATATCCAAAGGAACTTAGACATAATCATTTTCTACATATAACTACAAGAAGGACTAAAAGATAAACTGTTTTTCAAGACACTTCACTGCATGAATACATATCCCCTAGGAAGAGATTTAAGGGTGCATTCCCTTAATGATTGCATTTCAACATCTCATCAAGGACATATACACAAAATCTTTTAGGATCATTTTCTTCTAAAGGCATCCTAAATAGGTTATTAACATATAAATTTACCACTTCTGTCTGGAGAAAAGAATCTACTTCCTGGTTTGGGTAATACACTAGGATCCCAAAGGTAAGGAGAACTAACTGTGATGCGAGGAGATTGGTGTGCACAACTTTTAACATTAGATCTGAATTGTCACTGATACTTGAATGCAGCAGAGCTGCAGAGCATACTTCACAAAGAGAGATAATTATCATTCCGACCATGGTGACCTGGAAATTGAGTCCATCAGCAAAGAGCAAATAAAATCACAAACTGAACCTCACTTCTCAAGCACTGTGAAGCTTCTGAAATGCTGTAGTCTTCTTTATGTATAACTTCATTATTGAGCTTCTCACAAAAGATGGAGGAGTAGACATTCCTTTTTAAAGACTCCTACCCTCTGTGGACCTCCCATTTGGTCTGTGGCACAATGCACAGAAGTCTACTAGCGGGAGAAATTCATGGGTTCACAAAGCATAACATCGAATACATAAACAAGCATACTGACTCTAAGCCATCCATCTGCACCCTGCCTCCTGAGGTCTAAAAGGCAATAAAAGAAGTCTAAGTATGAACGAAATGGACAAGAACAAGAGCAACAACATGCCCCCCACACACACACTCATGCTCACTCACAGATGACCCTTGTCCTGTCCTGCTTCTATATTCCTCAACTGTTTCTACAAAGGAGACAATTTTGAGTTCATTATGTAATTATTCTTCCTCATTGGGTCCTATGGCAATTTGTATCCTATTGCTGAAGAAAATATGCCAAGATCTTTCATTAGCATACCATAGATTTTCTTTTCATTATAAATCAAACTAAATAGGTCACAATTGCCTAATCATTATGCAAAGTATCGCCTCTGGGAATCACACACATTTTCTGAAGGCTGGAATGCTTTTCAGTGCTTTGAAGTCTAATTCTTCGCAGCTAACTTGCCACAGGTCATGATTCTCTCACAGTCACATTTGATCCTATACGATATAGAATGCATGCTAGGATGGGAGTCATAAACACTAATAAAGCGGGATTTAATTAACTTAGGGGGAAGTCATTTTGTTATCATCCTTCCAACATATGATTAATAAGGCCCCTCCCCCACTTTCCCTCAGCAGTCAAGCAAATAGGGTTAGGGGAAGACTTTGTCCAGAAAGTGTATGGTTCACCAACTTAACTCTCCAACTGTAAGGGGTTGGCTCTTCTCTACCAAGGAAAGTTCACTCTTAAAGGTTAGGGAGACCACAGTCATTTGATGTATCAGTTTCTAAGTCTACTCTTACAGCTTTCAATGATACCCATGGGCAAATGACTTCACACAAACACACACACACACACACACACACACACACACACACACACACACACACACACCCTCTGCTTTTAACTTTTCTCAAGTTTCCTTATGGGGTAGTTCAGACATGATTGAAACAGTTATTGAGTGTGTTAGCTCTACCTCTGTGTCTCAATCTTCCAGAAGACAGTGTAGAGTCCCTGCAAGCCAGAAAAGCACCTGGCACCATCTGCATACAGGTTTTAACACACTGAACCATCACGACATTGGTACTGGCACGGTCTCATTCCCTATGTACACAGAATCCAGGCTGTCACAGCTACAGCCCTTGAGAGTCACAGCAATACTCTACTGACACTGTAAGAAACAGAATGGATACTGTGTAGTCCACGCATCCACGTGAGAGTCACAGCAATGCTCCACTGACACTGTAATAAACAGAATGGATACTGTGTAGTCCACGCACCCACGTGAGTCACATTCCATCACTTTGCTCCCCTCATTATCTGCTCCAAACTACTGGGACTTCTTGTCAGACTGACTTCCATACCCTTCTCCTGTTCTCCATGGCTCTTACTTATGATAGTCTCACAAATGATTTTCCAATTCCCACCCACACCCCTCCACAATCTATTACGTAATCTAATGGAAATGATCCATAAATGTGCATCAGCCCAGGCCATTTCCTGCTCCAAGCTTTCCAGCAGCATCTAAAGCCCTTGGCAGTGAATTCTCGCTTGCCCTAGAGGCCTCAGTGACTGCTCTCATCTCACCACATAGAGTCTAGAGAAGCCTTTGGCACCCCCAACGCTTCAAAACTAGTTCATGCCTCAGAGTCCTGGCATCCACTTTTTCTCAGCCTGAAAGTTCTTCTCTGGGTCATTTAGCCCTGGATCTTTCTGGTCTGTTAAGTCTGCTGGAATCAGGCTCCAGAACAAGATTGTTCTGCTGGGACTCCGTCCCAGCAGCCCCAACCCTGTCCTCCAATCTCTTCCTGGCAGATCACCCTCTACTGTTGTCCTCACAGCACATCCTGCTAAGTCCTCCCTGGCAGCTTCTCACTGGTTGATTTCGTCACTCGTTTCTTGCTTGTTCTCTTTCCACACCGAAAGAAAGGGAGGCACCTTGTCAATCTTGTTATCTAGAGGTCTAGATTAACCTGTACATACTAATTGCCTAATAGCAGACATTCCTTAGCACTTGTTGCATCAATGCCTGGGTAGGACCCTTTAATGGCTTTCTGTTGCCTGCAGAAGAAAGGTAACTCCATCAACAGAGGTACCTGCCCCTCTTCCCAAACCAAGCACACTAACTGGATGCTCTCCTTGGGACTAGAGCTTTCTGTCCTGCTGTGCCATCAACAGTATGTGCCACCCTCAAGAGGCACCACCTGTGTCTCTTGAACAGATGACATTCTGAGGACTCCTTGGAAACCCTGCTTTGCACAGCCCCTGGAGTGGCAGTATTCCCAGGCAGAGCTCCTGTCCTGCTTCGCATACCACACTGCCCTGTATTTATCATTCATGAACAAACCAAACAAAATTCTCATCTTTCTGATTCTATAACGCCAGGGACTAAATCTGTGCTATTCACCCAACAAGAAGTTTTACACCCAGTAGATGCTTGGCTACACCAATTTGTTTTGTCAGACATGAAAAAAAACAGAGACTACCCGTTCTTCCCTGTATGAATAGGCTTGAAGACTTCCTGGAATTAGCCTGCCTGTGATGTCACATTTCAGGATACATATGCCTCTCTCCTCTTCATGCCCCCAGCACAGATTGGCACACTGGACACACCCTGCACAGCTATTTCCTCTTGTACTTACTCCCCATCTCCAGCCATAAAACTACTCTGCTCACATTTGGTAATTCCTGAAGTAAATTAGGGAGGCCAGATGAAGTTTAGATCAATATGGCTTGAAGCCCAGAAACCTAAATTAAATGCAGAGGGAACCAGACCCAGGGAAATTGAAGCATGTTCGGCCACACATTGTCAGGGCAATTCATTGGTAGTGGTCATCAAAGAGCAAAGATAGAAGCCCAGGCTATTGATAGATAAGCTTATTTAACCTAGTGTCTAATACTCCACTGTCCTTTTCTGGAGGTTGTTGGTGTGGTATTGTTGCAATACTTATTTTAAGTTGTTGCACACATGTGTGTGGTTTATAACCTTTCGTAGCTATTGTCATCTGATGAGGGAAGGTCAGTTAACAAGCCCCTGGAGAGGAACTTTGAAAACCCTGATTCTTTTCTGTCTTCCTTAGGATGCATCCTAGCTAGATGAAGCTTTGGGTCCATGCACACAGAAACCTGGAGGGCAGATGGGCCACACTGCAGGGAAAGAGTTGCAACTGTTCTAATGGAAATGAAGGCAGCTACTCTGGGGAGCCTTGGGCTACTCTCAGGTACATCTCCTCATACAAAGGGCATCTTCACAGCACCAAAAGTTCTCAGAATTAGTACTTAAGAACTAGTAGGTAAAATTTGCATCTCACAAAAACTGAAATAATTTCTGTCAATCATCAGTGGTACTTCTTACTATGAGGCACTAAGCCTAGAGGCAAAGAACTGCAAAGAGAAAAACTAATTTCCACACATGTAATAGACATCTGTGAAGGCAGTATCTTTACAGGCTAATAAACGAAGCAGGGAAGAAATGCATATCACAAAGGCAAAAGAATTCCTGTTGGCTGACCTTGGTGCTAAAGTAAAGGTTTTGGATAAGAAGCCCTTCTGATTTCCCATCAGCCACTAGTACTCCACACACAAAAAGAAGAAACATTTTATATGTAAAAACCTTTTTCATACAAGAGCACCTAACAAGGAAACATTTTAATCATCAAGAAGAGCTATATATGCACTTTGGATCTAGTCAATTTTAGTGTGTGAAATTTTATTTATTTTTTATTTTCAAGTACTTTTATTTTCAAGTACTTTTATTTTCAAGTACTTTATAATAAAGTCTTTTTGCAATGATAAAAATCATGTTTCAGGAAAAATCATGCATACTGATATTAATGAATGATGAAAAATTGTTTGACAAACTCAGACCTCTTCTTGATAGAAATTAACAGATAGGAACCCATTGAAGTTAATACATGAGTTGACCACAATCAGCATCATATTCTACAGTAGACGTCTGAATGCCTTTCTTCTAGGATTTGAGACAAATGAGCTTGTCCTTTTCTGTTTTCATATAATAAAGTCTTAACAAAAATATTTCTAAAAAGAGCCATAGCTAAACATCTCATGTGTGTTAAAAAGAATCCAATATATTCACTTGTATAAAATAAAAGCATTGCAAGGCAAGCAACTTGTAGGTAAAAACCCAACTTTAACTATTCTCTTCAAGAGAAACATAAGGTATATTCCCAAAGATTAGAGGCAACACCTTTCATTTTAGTTTCCTACAATCTGTACAAAAACTCTGAATGAATTTCTTAGATTAATTGAAAATACATGGTGAGTGTCAAATACTCTGAGAAAAAAAGCCCTGCCCATTTACAGTTTAAGAGAAAAGATGAAGGGAGGATGAGGATAGGGCTCAGCTGGGAAAACATCTGCTGCAGAAGCATGAGGACTTGGGTTTGTAGCCCTAAGTATCTACCAACAAAGTGAGCACAGCATGCATTTGTCCCCCGACTGCTGGGGAATGAGAGACAGAGAGACCCCCAGAGTTCACTGACAATATGAACTGAGATGCTCAGGTCCAGTAAGTGACCCTGGCTCAAAAGATAAGATGGAAGGTGATACAGGAAAGCATAAAAGATTGACCTCTGACTTCTGTATTCACCCCATGAACACACGCACACACAGATACATGAATATGTACCTATATCATACACACCCATACACACAGAGTGGGGGTTAAAAACTGTATTTAGCAATGGATAGCAACAATAAGAGACCTGGCTGTGTCTCACCTTCCTGCCAGGCTGTGTTGCTGGTTCAGACCAAGAGTGAACTAAACCCAGGGTCCTAAGGGAATGAGAGAAACTGAACCAAAGATTTGGGTGTTGCTCCAGTTGATCAGTGGAGATACAGAGTTCAGCTAATCCTTCACGAGGCAATGCGTGGGAGCTAGAAAGGTCGGAATGTGTCTTGATCACAGGTAAATCAGGGGCATTGGGCATCTTACTCAAGGCATATGGATGGGATGGCCTTGGCAGACAGTGGTTTCCTAGAGCAGAGATGGGGGTTGTGGTGGGTGTAGGAGTGGGGGCATATTTTTCAGACTTCCCCATTTGCAGGATTTGTGCAAAGTTCAACATTATCATTGATTTTCCCAGTTTTTCTCAATATCTGGCTATAATCCTCCCAATAACATGTCCAATTTTCCCTGTCCTGCTGGACTCAGCATCACTACATTACAATATGGCTGCTGAGATCACAACTGCCTGCCTCTGGCTGTTTCTGGAGAGTCTGAAGAACCCCCGTGGTTTATAGCTGCAAGGCTTGACACAGACCTCAAAAGGCAGATGACACAAGGGGCTAGAATTCTCCCTGGACAAGTAGTGCCTGGGCCTATGGACGGGCACCATGACGCTCAGACATTCAAGTCTCTGTGTTTGCAAGGACTGAGGAGAACTAACACTAAGCCTTGGGGATGTTCAATAAGCAGGGCTGAACAATCAAAAGACTTCCCTCCATCAACTGCTTAGAACACGGTTACCCTCCATGGGGTTGGGGGTGGGGGTGGAGGGTGTCCATGTCTGTCTCCATACCAGACATATACTAATACCTCTATACTAATACATATACATACCCTACATATACATATACTAATACTCTCTTCATGCCAGTTATGACATGCCTGATTCTGGGACTGAAAAAGAACTCATCTTTGCCACCATTCAAAGATAACTATTTTTGGGAAACATAATGTCAAGAAGGGTCCTCAGGAGGCTGTTTTGTAGGCTCTGTGTTAGCCCTAAAGATCTATGACAGCTTTTAGGCATGTGCTCTAGCTCCCCGCCACAAGCTCACTGTTTATCATCTTGACACTCATCTTGAACAGAACAGAAAATTGGCAATGATGAACTCTGTCTGAGGCCTACATACTCCTTGTTCCAGGAAACAGCTAACTTCAAAACATAGCCCTGCCCTGCTGCCAACCAAAGATGCCTCAATGCCAGGAGTCTTGCTTCAAGTGGGCTAGCTAAAACTGGTTGGATGTGAGAGGGTTGCCAGAGTTACTACCAGACAACTCTAACTTTGCTACTATACTATCCCATCCCAAAGCCAAGTCTCCTGGCCTTTCCACCCCATGATAACTGACAATCACCAAGGTTACAGGATCAGAAAGAGATACAAGAGTAAAAAGAGGCAGTGGCACCCAATTTCCTGGGAAGCCTCTGCCCATTCCCAGAAGACATGAGACACCAACTCACTCCAGTCAGAATGGCTGGAACCAATAAAGCTGACAACAAATGTTGGAAGGGATGTGGAGAGATAGGAATCTTATTCAGTCTTGGGGGGTACAAATTAAGATAGCCATTTGGAAATCAGTTTTGTGCTAAGCTTTGTTGACTCGACATTTCTGAAGAGTAGATGGGAAATGGGGGCATGAAGTGGGAGGCGGGAGGGATGGGGTACTGTGGTTGGTGTGTGTAAGGATTAGGCATTATGCTGGCCTACCCTGTCACCTGGCAGAATGCACTCAGGCAGTACCCTGGTCAGCCCAGGGTTCCATGATTGCATAGTCTGCACACAGGTGCAAAGGACCCTTTAAAAGACAGACCCTGCCCACTTTCGTTCTCTTTTCTTTCCCCTCTCTCTTTCCCTCTTCCCCCAGTTCCCCTGGGGCAGACAGGGCTTTTCCTGTCTCCCTCTTCTCTTCTGTCCTCTCTGTCTCTGTGTCTCTTTTCTCTTTCCTTCCCCCTCCCTCCCCTTTCTAATAAAACTTCTCACTAAGCTCTGTTTGTCTGGCATGTTTGTCCCTGACCTTGGGTCAAGCTCTCCTGCCATGGAATCCGCCAAGGTCCCACATGCAAGGTTCCTCTCCACATTTATCATAACAGTATGCGAAATGAATAAAAATTAAAATAGAGAGATTTCCCAAGTATTAAAAACAGAACTATCCTATGATCCGGCTATTTCATTCCTGGGCATATCCAGAGAACTCCATAACCCTCCACAGAGATACGTGCACCCCGTGTTTATTAGAGCTTGAGCTGGTTGTTTGGATTTTGAGGTAGGGTCTGGTGTCTCACAGGCTGGTATTTAACTTGGTATGTAGTTGAGGATGACCTTGGATTTCTGATCCTCCGACCTCTACCTCCCCATGCTAGAAGGGAAAGAAAGCCCACCACACTTCCATGCAGTGTAAGAGCATGAGCCCAGGATTTTCTATATTTAGGCAAGCACTCTACCAGCTGGGCTGCATTCTTAGTCCCCAGAATTAAGAGTTTTTGTCAACACAGGCTCATTGCAGGAAGTTCTTTAATGGTTTACTTCACATGCAATATACTTATCACTCACATTTCTTTCCTCTGCTCCTAAAGAAAATACCTTCTTCATACCTGCAAGCACCATATCAACCCTGTAGGAAAAACCAGTGGGAACCAAGAAGAGCGGCGAGACTGCAGACCGCCTAGCTTGCTGAAGTCCTGCCCACATACTCACGCAGTTGTGGTCTGCACGTCGTGCCAGCCCCTGCTGAAATTCTGCTTTAACTCGTTCATCAGGTTCATGCCGAGCTTCTGTTTGATCTCAACCAGATGTCTTTCCTTTGCTGACAAAACTTGTCGTAATGTTGTAATTTCGTCTTCTAGCTGCAGGTGAGAGAAAAATGGCGGGGTGTACCATCAGAGCTAGTGAAAAATACATTTCTAAAAGGTTGCGATGCACCGGGCATTGGTGGCGCATACCTTTAATCCCAGCACTCGGGAGGCAGAGGCAGCCTGGTCTACAGTTTGAGACCAGCCTGGTCTACAGAGCGAGTTCCTGGACAGTCTCCAAAACAATACATAGAAACCCTGTCTCCAAACCAAACCAAAACCAAAAAACAAAATAAAACAAAAATGTTGCAATGCTTCGGTGGAGTGCCTGAAGCCTGTTAGTGGCCTCAAGCTGCCAGCCCCAAATTTAACTATGCAAATGACAATCCACTCTGTGAAGCTGAAACATAATACAGGGTGCTTAGCTTTAATGATCTCAGAGTACATAGATTTCCTTCTAACTGATTCAGATTGGGCACCAAGACATACAAGAAAATAAAAATCCCCTGTAAGCCTACAAGAAAATAGTATTTTTATTATATTTCCATATTGTGTGAGTGCAGTCATGCCAAGGCTCGTGTGTGTACTACTCTGTTGGCTCTGGCTTGCCAGTTTATTGCTAAGGAGCACTTGGATTTATCTAATACAAATAAAGCCACTGTGAAAGGCTACCTAAAAGGCTTTGGATGCAAGACACAACTTTTGCCTCCTTTCTGCATGCAAGGAGATCACTATAAAACTGTTTTTGCAAGTTCATTTCTAAGGAGTTACATAAAATACTCAAAGTTTGGGATATTGTAATATTCTTTAAAATTCATTTAAAGTTCCCAAAGCCTGATTTAACTGCATGTGGCATGCTTTATATTACAACTACATGAATTGCTCTGCTCTTAGGACTTAATTTCCCATCTTGGCTTCTGGGAAGCACAGGCATTCATGTTTTCCTTCAGCAAGGCAAGCAAAACTATTATGAGAACGTCCTCCGTACTTCACATGTGCAGGGGTAGCAGAAATCTGCCAGCTTCCATAGTGTTCTGAGTGTTGGGTTTTTTTGGGGGGGGGGAGCTGTGTCTCATTTCCATTCACAGTTTCACTTTATTTCTGACTTGGGGACAGTCCCACCAGACATCTTACAGATACCTTCCTGTGTCACCAGAGAACAAGCTTCTGAAGAACGATGACTACCTTTGAAACAAAGTCTGTTCTGTGGCACAAGAAGACTTTTCCAGTACCAAACAGCAGGAGTGATGGTGTGATTTTTCTTCTGTTTTGGCCATGGTGGGGACTAAACCCAAGGCCTCATGCATGATAAGCAGGCACTCTGAACTGCTCCCCTCGATGGGAAGCCTCACACCACAGATAACCACTTCAGGGACAAAGGCTCAAACACGCAGGAGAAGCACTGTAAACAGCACACGATGATAGAGCAATATGTTAGGGTTTTTTAATATCAGGAAAGTGTTCTGACAGCTTAATGTCATGCATTTCTTTATGTTCATGGAATGTTTTTATGTGTTCTTGGAAACATTTCCAGAAGAGAGACTGAATCACACATCCCATATGTACTCATAATCAGGAGAAGCATGCCTTTCTCTTGATGAGCAAAGTCTTCTGTGTGCATGCATCAGCTGATAGTTGCAAAAGGACACTCAGACTACCTGAGGGTACAAGCTTCAGTCTCCCCATTACATGAGAACACAGGGTTATTTTAAAATTGCACTTCTCTGTTCTTTATTATCATGTCATACTTCATTTTGTCAAAGTGTCTTCCTGTGCTCCATCTGCTGCCTAATATGGAGATCCCTTGTTCCTGTACCACAGACAATGCTTGGGCATCACATCTTCCTTTACTCTTTGATAGCTAGAGCTCTCCTGCTTCTTTCACTTTGAGTGACTGAAATTACTGGGAGTCTGGTTCCTCCTTGGGGTGGGATGGATATGTAGGATGTTTCTGTAGTTTCTACTATGTGGTAAGAATCTTGGGAAAACTTACTTGCAGGGGTAAATTACCAATGTAGGGCAGAAAAAGGGGCTTACAGATATTGATAGTTCAGCCTCATGCACATGGAGTTGTACAGACATAGTGAGTGACTTATATGTTGTGGAGGAACAGAGAAAATAAAATGAATCAATTTCCATTAGAATTTTTAATAAAAATTTGAGTCTCCCCACAAAGCGATAGAAATTTGAGGTGACCTACTTATCTCTAATAATCTCTATAGTTTGGATCTGGAGGAGCATACCCCAAAGGCCATGTGTCAAATGCATGGTTCTCAGCTTAGGAAGTGACAAAAAGAAGGGAAGTATTGCCTAATGAAAGGGAGTTTGGATGTGCCCTCATGGGTGATGTTGCGGATGCTGCTTTCTCCCATGGCCTTTTGGTTTTTGTTGTTGTTATTTTGCTTTTTTGCTTCTTGCCAACCATAATGTGAACCATCTTCTCAGCCACACACTCCCACCATGACACAATGTGTCACCGTAGCATCCATGTTACCTCCAGCAATACAGCCAATACTATGGGTCACCACTTCTGAAACTATGAACCTAAACAAACCAGTCTCGATGTTTGAGGGTTCCATTATAGGAGCGACTTAGCCAGGGTTCATAAAAATCACCCCAAGAGCAAATGTAAAATGCCGAGCCCCCACTTTCATTACTATGAGATTCCGAAGTATTAAGTAAGAGCAGACATCTTACAATGTCTGACAAGTACCCCAGATATTCTGCTCCAGGTGAGATGTGAAGTCTGTGTTGTGAGCATTTCTGTTAGTCACATCAAATCTAAAATGATGTGAAATGCAGGTAAATCACACTGATCAAAGCATTTAGAATATTCTTTCCCTCGGCTTAAAATTACATCTTCATGAGAAATAGACAGTTGGTTCCTTGACTTCTTTTTAAATATTTATTCCTTTGAGACGGGTTCCTGCTATATGATGTTGACAGGCCTGGAACACACTAGTTAGGGTTATATTTTTTTTAACTCCCTAGACAATCTCCATGTGAGAAACATTTTTTTTTTGTTTTTATGAGACAAGGTTTCTCTGTATTGTTTTGGAGGCTATCGGTCCAGCCCGGCCTCGAACTCACAGAGATCCGCCTGCCTCTGCCTCCCGAGTGCTGGGATTAAAGGCGTGCGCCACCAGTGAGAAACATTTATGACCGAGGTTAACTGATTATTTAAATATGATTAGCAAGAAAACAAGTGTTACTGAAGATGTAAAGGAAAGGAACCTTTACCCATTATTGATGAAAAAATAAAGTTGTCTCAGCACTGTAGGAAACTGTCTGGTTTCTCGAAGTTAAATACTGACCTACAATTTGGCCTTGTAGCACCATTTCTACATATATACCTCAAGAAACTTAGAACACATATGTTCACATCAAGACAGTTTATAAACAAGAGGGAAAACAGGCCACATGTCCTTCAAGGTTTGAACACAGCAAATTCTGTATATACATAAAGTAGAATACGGTGTATCCATACCAAGAAATGAACTCTTAATACATGCTACTGCTTGCATGAACCTTGACCATGTTTCTGCATGGAAGAACCTTAAAAATATTAGGCTTGAAAAAGCAAACCAGGTTTCACCAACAGGACCAGCAACCGGACCAAGGGACCAGGTAACCAGGCCCTGTATCCGGGACTGCCTTCGAGTGCCTGGGGATTGCCACAGAGCCTCCCATCCCAGCGGGAGCCACACACACCAGATTCCTGGTCTTCTCTTCCACCAATGGGACCAGGGGAACAGGACCTGTGCCTGCAGACCACCAGGGGGAGCCTACCCACCCCAGATTCCCAGTCTTCTTCTCCACCCACGGGACCAGGACTAGGACCTGGAAGAGGAGAACTACCAGAGTATTGGATTTGGTTGTACCCACTGAAAGGGAACTCTGGTCCCCTAACCACCAAACCAGTAAGGGGCTCTTTCTGGACCCACTAGAAGAAGGGATGGGAAAGAAACAATGCAAAAACACACTCAGCCACAGAAAAACAAATATGACACCACCAGATCCCAGAGACTCCACACCAGCAAGACTCCAACATTCCAAAGCAAATGAGGCAGAAGAGAATGACCTTAAAAACAACTTCATGAAAATGACAGAGGCCCTAAAAGAGGATATAGGAAAATCCCTCAAAGAAATGGAAGAAAAAACAAACCAAAAAATGCAAGAAATGGAAGGAAAAAGCAAACAAAAAATGCAAGAAATGGAAGAAAAAATCCAATAGATACAAAAAAGCAACAAACAGATGAAAAGACAAAGCAAAAATTGCAAGAAACAATTCAAATAGTGCAAGGGTTAAAAATGAAAAAGAGACAATTAAAAAAAACACAATCTGAAGGAAGGCTGGAAATAGAAAAGCTGGGCAAAGGGTAAGATACTACAGATGCAAGCATAACCAACAGAATTTAAGAGATGAAAAAGAGAATCTCAGGTGTTGAAGATACACTAGGAGAAATTGATTCATTGATCAAAGAAAATCTTAAGTCCAACAAATCCCTAACACAAAATATCCAGGAAATATGGGACAACATGAAAAGGCCAAACCTAAGAATAATAGGTATAGAAGAAGGTGAAGAAACCCACCTCAAGGGGCAGAAAACATATTCAACAAATTCATAGAAGAAAACGTCTCCAACCTAAAGAAAGACATGCCAATGAAGGTACAAGAAGCTTACAGAACACCAAATAGAATGGACCACAAAAAAAGTCCCCTTGCCACATACTAATCAAGACCCCAAATATAGAGAATAAAGAAAGAATATTAAGAGCAGCTAAGAAAAAAGTTCAAGTAACATATAAAGGCAAACCTATCAGAATTACACTTGACTTCTCCATGGAAACTCTGAAAGCCAGAAGGTCCTAGATAGATATTCTACCAACACTAAGAGACAATGGATGCCAGCGCAGACTACTATACCCAGCAAAGCTTTCAATCACTATCGATGGAGAAAATAAGATATTCCATGACAAAACTAGATTCAAGCAATACATATCCACTAACCCGGCCCTACAGAAAGTTCTGGAAGGAAAACTCCAACCCAAGGAAGTTAACTACAACTAGAAAAACATAGGCGTTAGATAATCCCACCTTAGCAACAGCCAAAAGAAAAAAGGGGGGTAGAATTCCACCAACAACAACCATTCCAAATCAAAGAAGAATGAGCAATCAGTGGTTATTAATATCCTTCAATATTAATGGTCTTAACTCGCCCATAAAAAGACACAGGCTAAGATAATGGATTCGAAGACAGAACCCATCTTTCTGCTGCATACAAGAAACACACCTCAGCCTCAAAGACAGGAATTACCTCAGAGTCAAATGTTGGGAAAAGATTTACCAATCAAATTGACCTAAGAAACAAGTGGGGTAGCAATCCTAATATCTAACAAATTAGACTTTAAAATAAAATCGATCAAAAGAAATGAAGGAGGTCATTACATACTCATCACAGGAGAAATTCACAAAGATGAAGTTTCAATTCTGAACATCTATGCCCCAAATACAAAAGAAACATTACTAAAACTCAAATCACACATAAAGCCCCACACACTTATAGTGGGAGACTTCAATACCACACTCTCACCACTAGACAGGAATACCAGACAGAAACATAACAAAGAAGCAAAGGGGCTAATAGAAGTTATGACCCAATTGGGATTAACAGACATCTATAGAATATTCCATCCAAATAAAAGCGCCACATGGAACCTTCTCAAAAATTGACCATATACTTGGCAACATATCAAACCTCAACAGGTACAAAAAAACTGGAATAACTCCATGTATCTTATCAGACCACCATGCGTTAAAATTAGAATTCAACAACAACACAAACTGCAGAAACCATACAAACTCATGGAAATTGAATAATGCACAATTGCACCATTCCTGGGTCAAAGAAGAAATAAAAAAAGAAATTAAAGACTTCCTAGAATTCAAGAGAACGAAGACACAACTTACTCAAACCTATGGGACACTTTGAAAGCAGTGCTACGGGGGAAGTTCATAGCACTAAGTGCCCACATGGAGAAACTGGAAAATAGTTACATTAGAGAATTAACAGCACAACTGAAAGCTCTAGAACACAAAGAAGCAAACTCACCCAGGAGGAGTAGACACCAGGAAATAATCAAACTGAGGGCTGAAATCAATAAAGTAGTAACTAGGAAAACAATACAAAGAATCAATGTAACGAAGGGTTGGTTCTTTGAGAAAATCAACAAGATAGACAAAAATGTGTCCAAACTTACCAAACAGCAGAGTGTGAACATGCAAATTAACAAAAATCAGAAATGAAAAGAGGGACATAACAATGGACTCTAAGAATCATCAGGTCATACTTTGAAAACCTGTACTCCACAATGATGGGGAAGTCCTGTGTATATGTCAATAAAGCACTATTGGCCAATATGGAAGCAAGATAGGTGGGACTAGGAATCGAGGAGGACTCTGGGTAGGAGAAACACAGGGAGTCATCATGTAGCCTGCCAGAGAAGTAAGATGTCCATCCGGTAAAAGAAATGCTTACATGGGTTAAATACGTAAGTCAGAGCTAGCCAGTAAGAAACAAGCAAGGCCAACAGCTTCATAATTAATATAGCCTCCTGTGTGTTTCTTTGGGACTGATGTGGCTCTGGAACCAGGCTGGTAGGAAGGCTTCTCTCTACAAATGGTGATCAGGAGTGGAATCATGAATTTCCACATAAAATGACAAAAGCTTTAAAGGAATTTTAGAAACAAACAAAAAAAATAGAGAAAAGCATGGGTTCTTGGTGGCAGCATTTTCTCAGGTGGGCTCTGTTTTGCTAGAGACAAGCAGAGACTCACGCGGCTCACTTAAGGGAGTCTTCCTGACTCAGCATAAGCAAAACAAACAAACAAACAAACAAACAAACAAAAAACCCAGCGCTGTTCTTTTAAGAGGCTCTGCTAGCAATTGAAAGGTGTGTACAAACAGCTGGAACTGGCAGTGACCACATCTCCAAGCTGGCAGCCTTTGCTGGATGTCAGAATAGACTGAGACAATGAGCTGGAATCACGCTTATGCCCACCATCTTGGAAAAACTGCAGTTTAAACAGCCGCAGTTTTAACAGATGAGACACGTGGCCAGAAAAACATAAAGATTTACAGTAATGTCAGACTCGGATAAAGAAAACCCTCTAAAGGTTTACAGTGTGTTTAAAAATATATGTAAGATTGAGAGAGAAAAAGAAACGGCATAGTGGTAAATAGAGAAGCCGTCTGGGGTGGCACAAGCCGGTAGGATTTGCTGCAGAGGCAGAGGCAGGCAGATTTCCAGAGACGCCCTGTCTCAGAGAAACAAATAAAGAAATAAAAGTAATAGAAATAGGGTAATAATAATAGATAAATCAATAAGCCACGTAAAGAAGAAAAATACACAGAGAGTCTGGACAGTGTATGTTATTGTGTTTTTCAGTTTTTTGATTGCTAAGGAAGGAACAACTACTAAAGTACACTTGATTGTAAATGCTGCTGAATTAATTCAACTTATATCTTTTAAAAATGCCTTGACTTCAAAATTTAAGTATAAGGATATGTTACTTTGGAAAAGAGTTTTTGCTTATGTTTCTACAGAAAATGAAAAGCTGAGGATTCCTTCCAGGCTTCCGTGGTTTGATGAACCAAGACCCCCAGAAGCAATGGTCCAAGTGATTCAACATTTAAAACAGCTAAGATGATGCAGTCTTACAGACCATGAAAATAAGGACTTATACAGGTTTCTGAGTTTTGTCATGATCCCCATGGTATGAACAGTGCCCCCTTCCAGCGGGAAGCAGTTTGGAATGACCGATGTCCAAATCCCCATATTGTTTATAAATCTTTGTTTTCATTTGAATGGGGTTGCTTATAATTGGTTAATGATCACAACCAATCTCTTTTTAAAGGAAAAAAGGGGATTATGGTATGGAAATGAGTACTTTGTATTGATATGGTTTTTCATTTATTGATACAAATTCAAGGTCAATTTTGGGATGTGTATATTTCTCCTCTTGTTTAAGTATTGTGTTTACATTGATCTTTTAAAACATAATACATAATTAAATACAGACTATAGATAGTTACTTATAATAGTCAGAATTTATAGTTAGGTAAGTTAGGTTTTCTAGATATACAGAGATATATTTGAGATAGATAGACAGTCTTCAAACCTTTCAAAGACCTTCAAAAATGGCATTTAAAATTGTTTAGGGTTTTTCTTGACAATGGGAAATGTCTGCTCCCGGCATCACCAGTTACATCTGAGAGGAAGATGGGCATCAAAGAAACTAGTCATGGAGTTTGCTTTCAACATGGAAAGATTAGATATTTGGGCAAGAAACTGCTCTTGCCTAGACGGCTGGACTGTTACTGTATAAACTGAATATGCAGGACCCACAGGAAAGTGACTGCTGAACTCAAATAGTCCTCCAGGGTTCCTGCTTCATGGAAGAGTCTACAAGACTTTCTACAGGACACAGAAAAATGACTGACAGACTGCTGATGCAGATGTACAGTTTGGAATTTCCTGCTTTGCTGAGAAGTCTTCCAGACACACTGTGGCCTATGGGCTAAAGATGGATGCCCCAACATTACAAAGGAACTTCAGGTGACTGTTCAGGTAGCAAGATGTCTCTGTCAATCCTAGTGTTTATATATTATCCTTCTGTGGTCTTTGATAGAGTTGAAGGCAGATAGTTATAATTATAGTTTTCCTTAGGATAAAAGATAAGCGACATATAGAACTTTGGACTCACAAGGATGGGATGGATGATATTTTCTTTAAATCTTGCTAAATGTTGATGGACAAAATATTGTAACTGTGTTCTTACTTGATAACTGTTCTGTTATATATAATTTGACTATGTTAAAGTTAAGATCTTATTTTTGTATAGACAGAAAAGAGGAGATAATGGGGAAGTCCTGTGTATATGTCAATAAAGCACTGTTGGCCAATAGGGAAGCAAGATAGGTAGGACTAGGAATCGAGGAGGACTCTGGGTAGGAGAAACACAGGGAGTCATCATGTAGCCTGCCAGAGAAGTAAGATGTCCATCCGGTAAGAGAAGTACTTACATGGATTAAATACTTAAGTCAGAGCTAGCCAGTAAGAAACAAGCAAGGCCAACAGCTTCATAATTCATACAGTGTCTTGTGTGTTATTTGGGGACTACAACGCGGCAGAGCCCAGGCAACTGGTGAGGAAAAAGCAAAGTAGCTGGCAAGGAAAAGGCCTCTCTGTACACCACAAAATCTGAAAATTTAAAGGAAATGGACAAATTTCTGGATAGCTATCGCTTGCCAAAATTAAATCAAGAACAGATAAGCAAATTAAGTAGACCTATAACCCCTATGGAAACAGAAGCAATCATCAAAAGTCTCCCAACCAAAAAAAGTCCAGTTCCAGATGGCCTCCGTGCAGAATTCTACCAGAAATTCAAAGAACAGCTTATACCAATTCTTCTCAAAGTATTCCACACAATAGAAGCAGAAGATCTTTGCCAAACTCTTTTTAAGAGGCTTCAATAACCTTGATACCCAAGCCACACAAAGACACAACTAAGAAAGAGAACTTCAGACCAATATCCCTCATGAACATTGATGCAAAAATACTCAATTAAATATTGGCAAATCGGATCCAAGAACACATCAAAACAATCATTCATCATGATCAAGTAGGTTTCATCCCAGTGATGCAGGTATGGTTCAACATATGAAAATCCATCAATGTAATCCACAATATAAACAAGCTGAGAAACAAAATCACATGATCATCTCATTTGATGCAGAAAAAGCCTTTGACAAAATTCAACACCCCGTCATGATAAAGGTCTTGGAGAGATCTGGGATAACAGGAGAATACCTAAACATAATAAAAGCTATATATAGCAAACCAACAGCCAACATCAAACTAAATGGAAAGAAAGTCAATGTGATACCGCTGAAATCAGGAACAAGACAAGGCTGTCCACTTTCTCCATACCTTTTCAATATTGTACTTGAAGTTCTAGCTAGAGCCATACGACAACAAAAGGAGATGAAAGGTATACAAATTGGAAAGGAAGAGGTCAAACTTTCACTATTTGCAGATGATATGATAGTTTACATAAGTGATCCAAAAAAATTCTACCAGGGAATTCCTTCAGCTGATAAACACTTTCAGGAAAGTGACAGGATACAAGATCAACTTAAGAAAATCAGTAACCCTACTATACAGACGATAAAAGGGCTGAGAAAGAAATCAGAGAAACATCACCCTTTACAATTGCCACAAACAACATAAAATACCTTGGGATAACACTAACCAAACAAGTGAAAGACCTATATCGCAAGAACTTTGAGTCTTTAAAGAAAGAAATTAAAGAAGACACCAGAAAAATGGATAGATCTCCCATGCTTTTGGAAAGGTAGGATCAATGTAGTAAAAAATGGCAATCTTGCCAAAAGCAATCTACAGATTCAATGCAATCCCCATTAAAATACGAGCACAATTCTTCCCAGACCTTGAAAGAATAATAATCAATTTTGTATGGAAAAACAAAAGAGCAAGGATAACCAAAACAACCTTATTCAACAAAGCAACATCTGGAGGCATCACCATCCCTGACTTCAAGCTCTATTATAGAGCTGTAGTCCTGAAAACAGCTTGGTATTGACACAAAAATAGACAGGTAGACCAATGGAATCGACTTGAACACCCTGATATTAACCTATACATGTATGAATAACTGATCTTCAACAAAGAAGCTAAAAATACACAATGGAAAAAAGAAAGCATCTTCAACAAATGGTGCTGGCATAACTGGATGATGGCATGTAGAAGAATGCGGATCGATCCATGTCTATCGCCATGCACAAAACTTAAGTACAAATAGATCAAAGACCTCAACATAAATCCAGCCACACTGAAACACTTAGAAGGGAAAGTAGGTGGTACCTTTGAACGAATTGGTACAGGACACTGCTTCCTGAACATAACACCAGTAGCACAGAGAGAGACGTCAACAATTAATACATGGGACCTCCTGAAACTGAGAAGCTTCTGTAAAGCAAAGGACACAGTCAGCAAGACAAAAAGGCAGCCCACAGAATGGGAAAAGATATTTACTAACTCCACATCTGACAGAGGGCTGATCTCCAAAATTTACAAAGAACTCAAGAAGCAAGTCTCCAAAACACCAAAGGATTCAATTAAAAAGTGTGCTACAGAACTAAATAAGAGAATTCTCAATAGAGGAGTCTAAAATGGCTGAGAGGCACTTGAGAAAGTGCTCAACATCCCTAGCCATCCGGGAAATACAAATCAAAACAATTCTGAGATACCATCTTTCTCCTGTCAGAATGCCTAAAATCAAAAACACCAATGACAGTTTATGCTGAGTAGGATGTGGAGAAAGGGGAACACTCGTCCACTGCTGATGGGAGTGCCAACTCGTACAGCCACTTTGGAAATCAGTATGGAGATTCCTCAGAAAAATGGGAATCAGTCTATCACAAGACCCAGCAATTCCACTCCTGGGCATATACCCAAAAGATGCACATTCTTACGACAAGGACATCTGTTCCACTATGTTCATGTCAGCATTATTGTAATAGCTAGAACCTAGAAGCAATCTAGATGCCCCTCAACTGAAGAGTAGATAGAGAAAATGTGGTACATTTACACAATGGAGTACTATTCAGCAGAAAAAAACAATGGAATCCTGAAATTTGCAGGCAAATGGATGGCACTAGAACAAACCGTCCTGAGTGAGGTAATCCAGTCACCAAAAGACAAACATGGCATGTACTCTCTCATATATGGATTTTAGACATAGATCTGGGAAGTGCCAGCCTACAGTCCCAAGGCCAGAGAGTCTGGGGAACAGAACCTTCATTCAGTGGCTGATGGAAGCAGAGGCAGACCCCTACAGCTAAACACTGAGCTGAACTCAAGGAACCCAGTGACAGAGAGGGAGGACTGATGAGCAAAGGGGTTAAGACTGGGCTGGTTTAACACCCAGAAACAGCTGACCTGACAAGGGTTAGCTCTTGAATCACAGACTGATGGCTGGGAATCCAGCATGGGACTGATCAATACCCCCTGAATGTGGATGTCAGTGAGGAGGCCTAGGCAATCTATT